>NC_083344.1:115884786-116523182 GCF_019175385.1 Lycium barbarum | reverse complement strand
CAAATTGTGCAACTTAAAGCTAAAAATAAGGAGATTATTGCTTGATAAGTTGGTATTTTACCAACTTATTTCTTCTTTAATCTTAGATTGTTACTATGTTTTGATTGAGAAAATAGTGCATTTAATGCCGTTTACTTCCATTTTATAGGTTTATATGATTGATAAGAGTGTCGGAAGAAACCTAATGAAAATAAAGTCAAAAAGGCCAAATTGGATAGTTTTGCAAAACTGTCCAGTGCAAAAATGGGACAGTTTTGCAAATATGAAAACTTGGGGCTTATTTTGTTATTTTTGGACTTGGATAAAGTTGGGAACTACAAAAGCAAGAGATGGGGCAAACATTTATCATCTTTGGCCATATTTACAAGCTTAGAGAGCTAGGTTTTTGCATATACGCTTGGGATTAAAGATTTGAAGATCTTGATAAGAAATTTCTTAATCCTTTACTCATTTCTTCAATTCTTTCTTTGTATTGTATATTTAAGTGTGTAGAATTTTATTCCATCACTTCAATCTTGTTTATGAAAAAATATTCATTTGCAAAGTTGGATGAAATCTCTTGCTATGCTTATATATTGAATGATTTTTTATTTCTAATGAAGTGGATTAATATTTTTCTATCAACTCTTCATGCTTTAATGTCTCTTAATGGTTGCAAACATTATTTGTGCCTAAGTACTTTTACTTTGCTTGAGGAAGAAAGCGAAAGTTAGGAAAAGAGTTTGATAGCAAGGCTTTGGGTCATTAAATTCATCTAATAACTTGAGCTAGAGATAGGATATTTAACTCGAGGTTAAATTGATTGTGTTTAACATCACACTCTAAGGCTTGAGAAAGCTTAGAGTGAAATTCATTGATTTGGTTGAGAGACTTTCAATGAGATTTTAGAAATCGTTATCTATTAATATAAACCCGCTCATAGTTGTAAAATTGTAAAATATACTGGATCATTACTTGAGAGTAATTTCTCTTGTTTTCCTTTACTTGTGAGGCCATTGATAATTTTAATTGCTTTCTAGGTTAGTTTTATCTTTGTTAGATTTTAAATCAAAAATTCAAATATTGAAAAAGTATTTGGCTTAACTTAGTTGGTGATAATTCCTTACTTGTTTAAATCGCCTTTATATTATTCCCTGTGGATTCGACCCCAACTCATAGTTAGGTAAATTATATTGCGAAGACCGTGTACACTTTTTCTTTGAGGAGTGGATTTGGACGATATCAATTTTGGCGCCGTTGCCGGGGAAACAATTTGGCGTATTAAGTTAGTTTGGGATTTAAGCTAACTTGCTTTGGTCCAAACTTGTGAATATTTGTGTAATTGTTTTCTTTGCTTTATTTTATTTTTATTTAAAAAATGGCATCATTCCATGAAAATGGGTCGGATGGTAGTTGTTCATACTTTCATGACCCTTGTCCTTATTGTGGAGGGCCCCACTCTTGGCAAACTTGTTGAAAGTCTCCCGGGGGAGGATTGTGCGCACAATCTCGAACCCATGAGTGGAGCATATGTGATAGATGTGGCAGTCAAAATGACCATTGGGCTAATTGTGATTATTTGTTCGTCTCTTCCCCGAACCCCCACTATGACGATTCTAATTTTTGTTGTGATAATGATAGGGAAATGGAAGTGAAAGAAGTTGAGAATGATCAAAATGGAGAGTTCAAGCTCATGATGGAGTGTCTCCTTGATGGAGGAAATGAAAATCAAAAAGCCTTGGAGGAGTACTTGGAAACTAGTCTCCAAAATGGCTTGATGATTGAAGACAAAAAACCTCCATGGGCATTTGAACAAAATCAAGAAGAATTCTCAAATGCTTAATATGAGATGATAATGCCTATATTGGAGGCCAACTTTGAAAAGAAGGAATCAAGAATTGAACATCCTCAAACCAACATTTTGCTAATTGGAGATGCCGAAGAAAAAGAAAAGTAATTAGAATCAACTGTTGTCATGGAAAATATGGTTGAAATTGACTCTAGTTCAGAGGGAAAAGAGGGTGTCAAAATTTGAGCAAATTTGCCAATCCGATGGTTAAAGTCAATCCCATCTACTTCAAAATTTTGCCTCAAAACCTAAAGTACTCAAACGCGTGAACTACTCTATGTGTGCCTCTGACTATGTTGTAAGAAACTTGACATGATCATGAAGAAGTCTCCTCTAATTCAGCTGTGCTTTTATGCTCATGTGTGCTTGCAAATGAACATGAAGAGAGAGACTCTAAAAATCATCAAGGCACCATTGTTTTGGCCTTTAAACGCCAAAAATAGTAATTAACTTCATTGAAAATAGGAACAAAAATTTAGGGCACACTATTCTCCATGATGTCCTTATTATCTTTGATGGTGTCTTGAATTCTCCCAACGGGGAACTAAATGTCTTTGATGCAATTGTAGAGTAGCAAGTAGTAAGTTTCTACTATAACAAGGTTGAAGTTGTTGTCTTTACACCAATTGAGACCAAATAGCATAGCATTTGCCTCAGCCCAGTTACTTGTTCCACGTCCTAAAGGCTTTGAGAAAGCCATTATGAATCTTCCAAAACAATCTCCGACAACTCCACCAGCAGCACACTGTCCATCAATACATGAGCCATTAGAGTTAATCTTAACATAGAGAATGGGAGGTTTAATCCATTTCACAGGGATTCTGTCAAATTCAGTCAGGTAGAGGTCTGTCATTCTGTACATATCTTCCCATCTTTCACTCATATTAACCTTCTTGAAATGGAGATTAATGAGATGAGAGATGTTGAAACATCTAAGAGCTTAGGATCTTGTTGGAGAAGGGGTTTCATCATCATATCTTGAGCTGTATCTGGATTTCCAAAGTTCCCATAAGATGACTGGGTGTATGATCTTGAACATGAAAGCAGCAATAATGTTTTTAGCTTTCATTTTCCAGAAGCTAAGTATGAGGTATCTCAGAGAAGGAACTCTTGAGTTAATGCCTAGGGGCCCTGCAAAAAAAAAAGACCAAATTTCTTTAGCAAAAAGACCATTAAAGAACAGGTGATCAATAGTTTTCAAATCTGGCCTCTGACATCTCTTACACAACAGCTGGATATAGAGGCAAGATTAATCCCATAGGATGCAATCTTGTCATCTGTGGGGATTCTATCATGAATTGCCCTCCAGAACAAAAAAGACATCTTAAATGGGATCCTGCTATGCCAAAGCTTAGAGTCAAGATGGTTGGGTTGTCTTCTCTGTCTCATTAAGTTCCAGGCAGAAGAGACATTGAATTTTCCAGTGCTTGAGATAGTCCATAGAGCTTTGTCACTCTTGTTTTGACGAATAGCCAAAGCAAGATCTTGAATAGACAGCTTCACATGTTCAAGAGGTTGGTGCTGCATATTGTTCCGTACCCAGACTCAATCAATGAAGACATCTTTGATCTTGAGATCTTTTTCCACAATACCATAGTCCATCAGGTTGGCAAGTGGGCCTGGATCAAACCAATAGTCATACCATAAATTAACATCTCCGTTGTGGATCTTCCACTTAATGTTAAGCTCCATTTATTCTTTTAACTTGCACATCTCTTTCCAGTTGTGAGACTGACCAGCTTTCCAACTTGAAATAGTAGGGTGAGAGTTCATAAAGTATTTAACTTGTAGAAATTGGGCCCATAAAGAGTTGGAGGCTCTAAGGTTCCACCACTGCTTAGCAGGGAAAACATTACAAACATCACTCAGATTCCTGAAGTTGGCCCTACCTTCTTCATAAGGGAAGCACATGTTAAACCAATAGATCCAGTGCTTTCTCCCCCCCATCTCATTGCCAAACCAAAAAAATCTAGCGAAGTAAGTCTCTATCATATTAATGGATCCTTTGGGGGTTGAGTAGCAGCAATGGTATGAGTGTTAAGAGCAGAAAAGACACGTCTTATCAAAAAAGCTTTGCTTCCAGTAGAAAGAAATTTCTAGTGCCAACCTTTAACTCTATTAATGACTTTAGACACCATTCCAGAAGTATTCCACTTTTTTCTTTCCTGACAATAAGGGGCAGTCAAGGTATTTCATGGGTAAGTAATCAATTCTCATTCCAAGAGTTCTGTTGATTCTGGTTTTGGTCAGTTGAGGAGTTTTATTGGACATGGTGAAACAACTTTTATCTTTGTTGATGAGCTGGCCAGATACACTTTCATAATCAACATGGGTCTTTAGCATCATAGTCAAAGTGGTTTAATTACCACTACAGAATACAATGGTATCATCAGCAAAAGAGAGATGATTGATCTGCGGCCAATTATGGTTTATAAAGAATCCTTTGTAACTTCTCTTGTTGTGAAGCTCATTGAGCATTTAGGCTAGAAGTTCTGCAACCAAGACAAATAAAGCCGGGGATAGAGGATCACCCTGTTTGAGTCCTCTGATAGATTTAAAGAACTGATGCTTGCTCCCATTAACAATCAAAGAATACCAATTGTTAGAAATAAATTTGTAGATGATTTCAATCCAGTATTCTACAAACCCCATTTGTCTATGCATGAAACATAACAATGGCCAAGACACTCTGTCATATGCCTTAGCCATGTCAAGCTTCATCACCACATTACCACCTCTGTTAGGTCTACCAATGTCATTTATGATTTCTTGAGAAAGAATGATGTTATCAGCAATCTTACTGCCTTTAACAAAGCCAATTTGGTTTGGGATGATAATTCTGGGGAGTATGTTACTAAGTATACCATTTAAGATTTTAGCAATAGTCTTGCTGGACACATTGCAAAGGCTAATAGGTCTAGTGTCAAAGAATTTTAGGGTGAATCAACCTTTGGGATCATTACCAAGGCTAATAGGTCTAGTGTCAAAGAATTTTAGGGTGAATCAACCTTTGGGATCATTACCAGGCAGGTATGGGATATGAATTTAGGAAGAGATGCACTTTTGAAGAATGCTGTGATAGCATTAAGGAGATCTTGAGAAATGATAGGCCAGGCAGATTGAAAGAATTTCGCACTCAAACCATCAGGACCAGGGGAGCTATCAGTGTCAACAGAGAAGACACTACTTTTAATTTCTTCCATGGTGGGCATGACAATCAACAAAGTATTATCTTCTTCAGTAACAGCCCTCTTCACAGTGCTAAGGATTTGACTATATTCAAATATATCCTCAGCAGTAAAAAGGTCTTCAAAGAAATCCACAATAGCTTTAACTACTTCATTTGTACCCTAAACCCAAACACCAATACAGTCTTTGATCTTGTTGATAGTAAGCCTTTTTCTCTTGTTTTTTAGCACAACATAAAAGTAGGAAGAGTTGGTATCGCCTTCCTGTAGCCATTTAACTCCAGCTTTCTGCCTAAGAACACTATCTTGGAGCTTGATATACTTAATGTATTCAGATCTAGCTTTATCCAACTATCTCTTGTTTTCCAAAAAATTGTTAACAATATTGGCTTTTTCAAGGTTTCTTATGATAGTGTCAAGTCTTTTGGGCTCCTTAAATATATCCCCAAAAGCTGATTTAGACCAGTGACTAAGGGCTTTAGAGACTTGTTTGAATTTTTGTTGAAGGATGTAGCAAGGGTTGCCAGAGACAGTTTGAGACCAAGTATCTTGAACAATCATCAAGTAATCTTCATGTTCCATCCAGAAGTTAAGGAACTTGAAGTATTTAACATGCTCAGTGTTAGAATCTTCACAAGAAATAAAGAGAGGAGCATGACCTGAGTAAGATCTGCTAAGGTGAGAAACAGCAGTTCCCTAAAAATGTCAAACCAGTCAGCATTGTAGACTAGTCTAGCCAATCTCTTCCAAAGTCTCTGTTGTCACTCCAGGTGAAGAGGGAACCATAGAATCCAGCATCTTGTAATGAGCAATTAGTGATACAAGGGAGGAACTTAAAACTTTCTTCAGTTCTGTAGGGTCTGCCTCCAATATTCTCATTGGGGCTAGCTATTACATTAAAGTCCCCAACAAACCCCGAGGGGCCAGTCATGGAAGCAGTGTTCGTGAGATCATCCCATAACTCCTCTCTGCCTAAATCATCACATTTGACATAGATTACAGAAATGTGATAGGATGTGAGCTTCAGAGGATTAGTAATGTGTAGTATAACATGTTGAAAGGAGTCATGAATGATGAAGACTTCACAATTAGCAGTCCAAAGAATCCAAAGTTTATTTGAGCAATTATAAAAATAGGATTGAAACCCTGTCTCTCTTTTATATTTTCCAATCTTGTCAGCATTCACCATAGTTCCTGAAGGCACACACGGGGAATATTGTATTGATGTTTCAGTTGACTGAGCCTCTTAGCAGCATCTTGAAACCCAATACCTCTAATGTTCCATGAAAGGGATCTAATCATTGGAAACATTGGGCTTAGGGTTGTTTTGATTGCTTTTGAGAGTTCAGAATATTCTGAGGAGTAGATCCTGTTCCAATCGGAATTGGAGTTTGGAGATCCTCTAGGGGAGAGGTTGTTGTTGTAGTTCATTTATTGAGCTTGGGATGTACCAATATCAGCTTTATCAGGGGCAATTAATATCATCTTTCTTTTGCATTTCTTCATCAGACATGGATTTAGATTATCAATCTCTTGATCTTGAACAGAGTCTTTGTATCCAATATCTTGGAGGTTTTTTCCTTGAGCTTGAGCATCAAGGTATCTCTGAACTGAAGGGGATACAGGTATAGTAACCAACTTGACTTCAGACATCATCTGAGCTTTATATAAAGCCATCTTTTCATTCATCTCTGGGTCAAGCCCAAAGTGGTGGGGGGGGGGGGGGGGGGGAGGGGGAAGGGGGGATGACATGGTACTACCTTGATTTGTGAGAGTTCCTTCATTAGCCAAGACAAAGGTCCAGTAGTAAGACAGCCTTGGAAACATACTTCCTTTTTGTGGAGCTAGGTTCTTCCTTTTCCACACTATTGTTTACTATAGCCAAGTTTTCTTTTTGATCTTTTTCATCAACCTCAGGATAAATAGTATCTTTATTTACTCTAGCTTTGTTCTCAAAAATTCTAATTTACTGGAGGGTGCTTAGTACTTCCTTTTTTATTTTGTTATGTTTATTTCCTCTTTTGTTACCTTGCTCCTCCTTTGTGACTCTAGGCCTCTGGATATTATGTTGTTGCTTGTCAATAGTAGATGTATTCATGTTCTCAATGTTGTCATCTTCATTATGAGTTACCACCACAGTGTTATGGTTGCCATTAAAATTTTTATGGCACTCATCTTGACTAGAATTTCGCTTGTCAGGTGCTGAAGAAGTTGTATGAGGGTTCTTATTGACCTACTTTCCTCTCCTCTTGGCGCATCCCTCTCTATCATTAATGTCATCTTGCATGGTTTCTTCAGATCCATTGCTGCTAGGTACCTGGCTGTTGAAATTGAAGTAGCTTGATCTTCTCTCTTTATTGTCCAAAGAGGTAGAAGCATTGTTTCCACGAGATTTTTTCATTTCTACACTTGTTCCCTTTGTTGTATCCTTCTGTGGTATTCAGACTGTTTTTTGCCTGTTTTCAGTCTTTCTCTCTTTAAATTCAGGTTGTAAAATTCTGCAGTCAGAGTCCTTGTGTCCTTGCATTTTGCGGTGGAAGCAAAGGAAGGTAAAGAGTGCGATATTCAGTCTTCTGAGCTCGAGTTTCACTATACCCTTCCGCATTTTTAATATCAATGTTCACCTCATTCACCAAGGGTCTAACGAAGTCTATTTCAATTATAACCTTTGTTGTTTTAGGCCTTGTTTTCGACACTGTGGTTTTGTCCATGACAAGAGGATGCCCAACAGGGGCCAAGATCCTACATAACGCATCCCATTCATAGAAATGCCATGGGAGGTCTGGAAGAGTAACCCAAACAACAACTATAGTGGTTTATGCCTCTGGTTTAAATTTGGTTGTCCATTTTTATATTTTCATCACATGAGTAACCCCAATATTGATGGTGTCTCTGGAATATACATCCAAGTGGTCTTCTTTCATATCAAAATCGATGAAAACATGTCTCATAGCAAATTCCTTTCTAATGATATCAATAGAGGGGCATATACGATTAAACTTATCAACGATTGTCCATTTGTAGGTCTTTGCCATTTTGTTGTTTTCTTCATCAAAGAAAAAGACGGTGGGCTTTCCATCAACAATGTCATAGGGTCTGAGAGAGAGTTTCACCCTATTATTGTCTCTAGATCCACCATTACTTCCAGAAACCAAAGCATAATAGTTTGTATCTTGTTGGTGAACATTAGTTGAAGGATTTAGGGCATGTAGAAAAGAAAGAAAGAAAGAAAGAAAGAGAGGGGGGGCGAGGGGCCGAGGGGGTGCGTAGAGAGCATTCTTCCATTAGGGGTGGATGGTGAAGTGTTAGTGGGATTATTTTTGTTGATTAAAAGGGGAAAATTGGAGTTAAGGTTTGGGGGTTTGTCTCTTGGATAGGGAACGAAGAGCACGAACGAAGAGCACGTGTGTGTGTGGGAATTTAAAATATCGGATTCATTTTAAAATTTATTATAAATAAATAGTGTTATTAAAAGCCGAAATGAAATGAAGGGAAAATGACTACCCTCCATTTTGAGCACAATAAGTGAGACATATATTTAAGGTAAAAAGGTCATATTTGCTCCTTTACTATTTAAAAAGATTTAATATTACTCTTCATTATGTTATCGGTCCATATATGCCCTTAATGTTATACTATCGGTCCATATATACCCTTAAAGTATAAAAGTGATTTAAATTTGTCCTTCCTCCATTACCCATTCCATTTTAGCCAAATTGGCAAGCTAACTCGCCAAACCAACCCTTCTTCTTCCACCGGTACCCAAATCACCAACACCTTCACAAGATATACCATCACCACCAACATAAACCATCTACATTATTGAGATATATGTTGTAAATTCACGTGTTCTCCTAGGATTTGTCCCACTTGATAAATAAGGTGTAAAATTCATATCCAACTTAAAAGCATGAAGCATCTTCATTACAATTACCAAGCTGTCTGGTACATGAGATGCTTAGCAATTATTGTGGCTTGATAAGTTTATTGACTTTTCAATTACTATTCGCATATAATCTTATAATTGCAGGTAAGAGAATTATATTGGTTTTACTTTTACTTTGCAGATCACAGCCATTTGAGTAAAGAGGAAGTCATTCACATAGTCTTATACAAAGCAAATCTTGAAATTCCAAATCAAGAACTTGATTACAAAAGAATTACAAAAACTGAAAACAAAATTATTTGGAGTTTGTATTCCCTTAACACTGGAACACAATTGATTTAAAATATTAAACAGTTCAAGTCACATTCTATAGCTACCCTCACAAAATGCCTCAAAAAGTTGAAGAAATAAAATACATCATCACTCCTGGAAGTTGAATCAGTAGAGACTTCAGCAACAGGATGATTAACATGTTGTGCTTTTTCCCCTGCATCCATACAATAATGAAAACTTTTTAGAGATCTTCTCGAATCTTCAAATCTTATTACGAAAGCTTTTGAAATACAAAAATCCATACCTCTTGTTTAGGCTTTAGATTGATGAAGGTTCTTAGAAAGATCCAGTGTTGATGGCATCCGCGTTAGCATCTCCAAGTGCAGCATCTTTAAGATATGTTTCAGCCAACTGAACTCTCTTCACATTCTCTTGCTCTTGCACAAGCATGTTACCATACTCGAGGAGCTTCTCAACGGTCATTTTTGGTTGCTCAAAAGTTGGGGGTCCGTCAAAAGAGTTCAAAAGTTTATCACCAATAGCTTCAATTCCAGTGCCTGAAACCCATTTCCTCACCTCATCGTCATATACTCGTGCCCTCAGAGCACCGAAGAAATCTGTTATCAGAACGAAAATATACACATCAGTTATCACCAACAGGCTATAATATGTTTAGAATATGATTAAGCAAATAAAAAGTGTGCTCTCTCTAACAACTTAAGCTTTTAAATGAAAGTGTGACACACTAACATGGTATAAGAGCAGGCAGAGGTCCTGAGATCGAATCTCACCGTCACCCATTATCAAAAAAGAATTTCCACGTGCACGTGAGGGGGTGTGTTGAGAATATAATTTAGTAAATAAAAAGTGTGTTTTCTCTAACAACTTAATCGTTTTAGAAATATGGTCACACAGTTCAACATAATATACTTTAAGTGAATGGCATTTTGAGTTCTGAGTGTCAGTACCAATAGATTGTCCAGGGAAGGTATCAACAATCTTCACAACAGCTTCATCAGGGACGTTGTCAGTTCTGAAAATACCCTTGCAAACTCCAATTCTATCCTCCCTAGTTGGTGCCCAGTAGAACTTCTCCATACGACCATCACGGATAAGAGGAGCATACAATGTGGAGAAATCGTTACCAGTGACAATAATGGGGACCCTGGCGTTCTCTTGCTTGTTGTACATACCGGGGAGCTGGACATTTGTTGGGTTGTCAGCAATGTTCATGAGGGTGGCGTTCACCATCTGGTTGTTGACGGTGTATTGGGTAGTGCCACCCATTCTACCAGCTCCTGCATCGAGATCATTGATGAAGAGGCAACACATGTTTCCTTTCCTGATGATTTCAGCTGCCTCTCTGTACCTTTGCCTAATCAATTTTGCAGGCTCTCCTGCATTTCCACTTTCCAATTCTCCAGCACTCATCATAATGGGGCTGCAAGTTTTACCGTCCAAGCATAGTGAGTAAGAACCCGTGATTGAAAAAAACTGATAAACATTAAGCACTGAAGTTCGTTTTATAAATAAGTAGTTATGTATTTGGACAGAATTGCTAAAACCGATAGTAAATTACCTTGATGCATTTCTTCTAAAAAACTTGATTTCCACAAAATAACACTACTCCCTTTGTTTCAATTTGTTTGTCTTACTTCTATTTTTAGTCTGTTTCAAAAGGAATGCCTCTTTTTTAATTTGATAACCCTTTAATTTCAACATTCCATGTGACAAATTTAAGACCTCAAGATTAAAGGGCATTTTGGTACATTATACATGCCTTTAGTTTAAGACCACAAAATTCAGAAGTTCTCTTTATTTTCTTAAAAAGTGTGCCCAGTCAAACTAAGACACATAAATTGAAACGGAGAAAGTATGTGATAACGGAAATGCTCACTTGATTCCCATCTTTCTGAAAACAAGCTCACATTGGAATGATTTACCTTGACCTTTGCCTCCCCATACACCCAAGATGAGTGGAATCTATAAGAAACATACACAAAATTCAATTTTTTTTTCACCAAAAAAGACTGCTAATGTCAGGCCCGAATATTCAAACAAGTATTTCTTTAACAGACCTTGATGTTGGGCAATTTCAAGAAGTTCTTGGTGATGTGAACAACAAGCTTGTCCATAAAAGCAGGGGCGATGTAGAGTCCGTCCAACTTGTTGTCCATGTTGTATCTATACACAAATCAGGTGAAAATTTTCATTAACAATCAAAAATATCAAGTCATGAGAAGCCAATGTGTTTCCAGAAATAGAGTAACTTACTGTTTAAGACCTTGGCTGAGGTATTCGTAGGAATTCATAATGGCGTGGTGAGTACCAGTACCCGTAGGAGCCTGGAAAAGACTGTCAACCATACCCTTACCCCTTGCGATGTCCTGTTGATCATCGGATGCATCCATAATAAGACCCTTCCATCTGTCCCCATCGCTCTGTTTCTTCTCGTCTATTTCTTTTTCTTCAGCTGAAATTCTGAAGCTCCTGTTTGTAATCTTGGGGCTGGAAATACTTTTTCCATACACTTTCTTCAAGGTTTTGCCAAAGAAGGCTGTACTTGGAACTGAAGTTCCAGAAACTGAGTTGTTCAAACTCAACTGCACCAACAATGTTTCCTTAGTAAAATCCAAGAAACATATTCCCTCCGTTTCATTTTACATGACAGTATTTGTTGGACGAAAGTTGAAGGGGGAAAAAAATAAAAAAGATTTTTGGCACATACTTAAAGTATACTTAAAACTTGTTACTCTAAGCATGTCATGACATTTCTATGGCTATAAAGGAACATAGTAAGAGTAAACTGACATGTTTAATTAAATGAAATTTTAAGAAAGAAAGGAAGACGTTTGGCACATACTAAAAGCACCCTTAAAACTTGTTATGCTAAGCATGTCATTTACATTTTTACGGCGATAAGAACATGTTATTAAGGGTAAAGTGAGAAATTCGAAGTTAATGAATTTCCAAATATAAAAAATTGTCATTCTTTTCTAAACAGATTAAGACTAAACAAGATAAAAGTGACATATCACTAAAACAAAGGAATTAGTAAAATC
Source organism: Lycium barbarum (assembly GCF_019175385.1). Classification (NCBI taxonomy): domain Eukaryota; kingdom Viridiplantae; phylum Streptophyta; class Magnoliopsida; order Solanales; family Solanaceae; genus Lycium; species Lycium barbarum. Next base: position 116,510,945 of record NC_083344.1, on the reverse strand, counting down.
TTGAAGAACGTACACAATATATGGCTTCTACTACCAGATTTTGGTTCAATCTGAAACCATAGCATAATTAACACAAACACCCCCAATTTATCCATCAAGTTTTTGTTTTTTTGACCATTTTACCTCAAAATTCAAGTATCCCCATCAAATAACTCACAAAAAGGTCCTAATTCTAGTTATTACCCTATAAAATTAACATGATCAGCTAATTCTCACCCCTAATTCTTATTTTATCTCGAAAAAATTGACAGTACACTATCTCAAGCAGGATAACAAAAGGTAATAGTTTATAGCTTAACATGGAATTACATATGTGACACTACTAATAACCCAATAAACAAATGCACATATCTTTAACTGTATAAACTAAAAGATTATAATAATTCGCTACTACAAAGTTTAATAAACAACTTGACATGTGTAGGAGAATTATGAGGAAAAAAAAACACAGTACCGGTGCTTTGTTGGCAGCTCCAATGGTTGACACTGAGGCAGCCATTCTTGATGACTAAAACTTGATTAAAAAAAGCTAAAGATTAAGCTTTCTTGATCTGCCTTAAAAATTTAAAAGTTAGTTGATGAAGAGAAGTATGGGAAGAGATAAGACTTTATAGTAGTACTAGTTGATTGGAGTGTGTGGGAAATAAGTGTAAGAAGAATTAAGTGGATTTGGCTTACCATTTTTCAATGGCCACAAATTGAGGATGCGTTATCTAGGTGGAGATTTGAAGGTGACTTGTTATTTTTGGTTATTATTTTCTTGCCTGGTTGAGTGACTAGATTGAGTAACAACAAAAATTGAGGGGCAACCACTTTATTATGAGGTTAGATTTTAAGATGTTTTTTCCTCCATAGATGTAATTTTCACTTTTTGAATGTTGTTGGTTTCCTCCTGGTGGATAAGGAGAAGCTGAGGCTGTTATTGTATCATTTATAACAAGTCCAGAAAATATGGAAAAAATGGTTTCTGCTGAATGTACTTTCTAAAAAAAGGAACTATTATAGGAATAAAGAGTTGCAACTTGGGGAAAAATTGATAAATATTATTTTTTGAACCGTTAATTAAGTTTTAGCTCGTCTTTCAAAACTATTCAATGTTTATCCACTTTTAATACAAAAATAAACTAGTGACGATAATATCCACAGCTAACACGAAAAAAATCTAGATTTTTTTTACTGGAGTTTTAACTTTTATTAGATTGAACTCCAATTATTCCTGGAGTCTGAATGGATAAAGGCTAAAAACTTTAATCGTTTACGTAGTTTAAAATTCCAACAATTATTCACACATACATTGTGAGAGTTTGAACTAAATAAATTCTTCCTAGAGTTTGAACCGATAAAGGTTTGAACTCCATATATCGTATATCGAGCTTGAAACTCCAGCAAATTTTTACACTTACATTAAGATTTGAACTCCTTCAAGCATTCCTGAAGTTTGATTTTAAAACGCATAAAGAGTCAAATTTACCCCTAACCTATACGAAATGGTACAAATTTATCCTTCGACTAAAAAATATGACTTAATTGCGTAAGTGACATCATCAGTGCTAAGCTTCGTCGTTTGAAAATAAAAAAAATCTATGCTCGTCTCGGTAACGACGAGACCACACTTGACCCAACTATTAATGAAGGACAATTTTGTACTATATTGCATAGTTCATGAACATATTTGACCCTTTACCCTTTAAAAGGGTGTATAGCCATGATTTAATATTTATGGGTTCAAGATTTTAGCCCTTTAAGTTACTGAGTTCTAAATTAATAATTTATACATATTAAATAAAATTCTTAAGACTAATACAAAGTTTGGACCAAAATTACTTGGTTCGACCAACCCGTAACTTGATCTTTCGCTCTGACCTTGTATATATATAATAACACTTTGTCCCAAACACACCCTTAAGGACAGCGATTAGAAAGACTTTCTTTTAGAAAACACGAATAATATATCAAGCCTTAGATGCAGTGATTACCTCACACACATATCGATTGATAGGATAAAATGGAAATATAATAATAAATCAAAGTGCCATCTGCAATAAAAAATGAAATGAAGAACCCTATCCGTAAAGCTTTCTCATAAATGGAAGAGATTTATTACTCGGAACAATCTAAAAAGTATATCTCAAAAATTGGTAGATAAGAATGTAACAAATTTCATATGCAATTTATCTTCCCTATATGGAACTTATTAAAATCATATCTAATTTTTTCACATGTTATTTATTTAATTATTTCCTAATTTTTCCTTTGGGTGTAAGTTTCCTACTTACTGGAAGGTTCAAACATTAAGAAGGTTCCATTTATTTTTTTCCCGGGATAAGGCATCATTACCCCCTCACCTAGTAGCGTTTTTGCTACGACACACCTTCCCTAATTTTTGGTCCTATCACCCCCCTAAACTATTTAAAACAGTAATATTTTACCCCCTTAAGGTTGACGTGGCAAGGAGAGTGTGTTTTACTCTCTTTGAGAGAGTGAGAAACATAAAAAACGGGAAAACTTAATTTTTTTATTAAAAATCTGTATTTTCTTAAAATATGAATAAAAATCTAGTTTTCCACATTTTAAAAAAATAATTAATTTTTTCAAAATTTTATAAAAAATCAGTTTTTTTTTCAAATTTTGACAAGAAAAACACTTTTTCCGGATTTTATTTGAAAAATAAAAGTGTCCTAAGAAAATGAAATCATGAAAATCAAGATCTTTTAAGACATTTTAAAAAAAATAATCAAGTTTTCCATATTTTTAACAAATCCATTTTTTCATATTTAAAAAAAAAATCATGTTTTCAGTTTTGTTTAAAAAAAAAAAACATATGGGTTTTAAAAAAAATCAAATTTTCAATTTTTTTTTAAAAGGGTTTTAAATTTATTTTTTTAAAGAAAATTCAATTTTTTTAATTCGTGTTTTCAGTTTTTTTTTTAAACGGGTTTTAAAAATAATTTTTTTAAAAGAAAAATCAGTTTTTTATTTTTTTTATTTTTAAAAATTGACACGTAAGCTGAATTTTTTTTAAAAAAAGAAAATAAATAAATACACATGTGGCAAGGAGACTGTATGTCACTCTCCCATATGAGAGTGGGCATCAGCGTTTAGGGGGTAAAATATTACGATTTTAAATAGTTTAGAGGGGTGATAGGACCAAAAATTAAATAAGATGTGTCGTAGCAAAAACGCTACTAGGTGAGGGGGTTAATGATGCCTTATCCTTTTTTTTTCCCTAAGAAATTGAAAGGCAAAGGAAACAGTAAACGGACTAGACAAAATTGAGACTTACTAAATTTTGACAAAATCTAAGGAGGTCTATAGCATTCAGGCTTATCTTGTGAGTATCTGACAGATTAATGTTACCAATTTGAATATTAAGAATATGTTTAACAAGAAATTCAGGGAAATGCAGTGCTTAATGTGTCATTGTCCATTTCAGTAATATCCTTAACTGACTGTCCTCTTGGTATGCTATTGACTGAAATGATTTGAGGAAATAATCCGCATTCCAATCCAATTATCCACCATACATTAACAGTGACAACATTAATCTTTCATAGCATGTTTTCCTCTGTCTTCTCCTTAATCTCCACCATTTTTTATTTTTATTTTGAAAATTGTGGCTATCCAGTCATTTACTTTGTTTTTACAGGGTGAGAAAGTCTGCAATACCTAGCTTTAAGAAACAAAGAAATTCCGACTTAAGTAAGAATTGGACAGGTTGGGTCATGACCAGGTTTTAGCTCATTTCAGCCCAATCCATTTCCACACAACTTCATTCATTAACTTAATCCATTTTTACCTATTCATACTCAACTCAATCCACCCATTTGACATCCTCAATAGAGAGATCTTCTTCCCCACATATAAAGGGCATCCTAATTAAATATGTAACAGGGAACTTCTTATGTTTGTAATCAGTGGTCTCTTTGCCTATTGAGTATTAGAGACAGAAGTATTAGGGGCCCTCTTCTAGCTTGAACACGCCTCATAAGTCACATGTATGTTGTTGATGTTTAATCAAAGATCTTTGATTATTTACTGAAAAGAATGATGATATCATCAGCATATGCTAAATGTGTAATATGTGGCCCTGTCTAATCATGGATAAAGTTTTGAACTAATTATTGACAGTTAGTTGATTTTTAACATCTTGGAGAACATCTGGGCTCACAATAAACAAATCAGGAGGAAAGGAATCGCCTTGCTTCGGGCCCCTTGTAGAGTGAAATAACTCAGTCCTTGGGTCAGTAATAAAAATGGAATATCAACATTGGCAAGGGACCTCCACATTAGATCCATCCCACACTTAAATTCTTGCTCGTCCTCGAGTAAGCACTAAAATCCCTCTCAATAAATCAAGCCTAGGAACACCACCGCGTTGGTTGATACTAACAATTAGGCCCTATAGCAACTCAATCCATCTAATATATACTTCCTGATCATCATGCAAGAATATGAGTCAACAAACAAACAAATAACAAACTTCTAACCTCCTAATCTCAAAGATGGACTCTAACTCATCAAATTTAAGTCTTACCTACTCTGTCAAAGAAATCTAATAACATATCAATCTATCATGAAACAAGTGCCCTCACAAGAAGAAATAGTCCACACACTCAAATCAAACAATGAATGTAAATTAAGGATTTAGCATCAAAGCACAACTCTCACACTCACAAAGAAATTCACATGTATGCACAAAGAACCATAGGCTTGCCCATTATGTACATCTTTACTAATCAAGTGTGCTTGACTAGAATCAAATAGGACTTTAACGGGTTGTAATGTTGGTTAGGGGACGGGTAGGAGAACTATAAATATTGACTTACACTTCCCTAAGCACTTTCCAATTTTAGACTTCATCACCCATTATTTTCATCTCTTAACTTTATTTTTCAGCGCCCTCTCTTGATCAATTATTTTCACTAGTAATTCTCATCATATCAAGAATGATTCAATTTTTTTTTCTTTCTCTGGTAACTTTTTTCTCATTTTTTTTCTTTTCATGTCACATTCTTTCTAAGAGGGCCTTTTCATCACTTTGCAGCTATCATCGGTCACCATTTTTCACTCGACCATCCCTTTTCTCCAGATTTCATAATTATAACACAGTCTAAGCTACAGTGCTCAAGGAAGCAGGGTGCAAAAACTAGGGATTCAAACAAAAGAATCAAGGTCAAAATACGGCTAACAAACGAAAGGCTACAGGCTTAAAGGGCTAACTAGTGGTAACAATATCTGAAAAGGCTAAAATTTACAAGACACATCAAAGCAAACCTATAATCATCTTCTAAACAGAGCAACACTTTTTATTTCGCTTCAAGAACATGTAGGGCAAGTTCTAGACTATGATGCAAAACATGGAATATATGCAAGAAATCTTCACCACACATGGCACAAGTCTCAATCAAGATGGATCAATTCTACTCTAGGACAGATAGGATCATGACGAACTATAGAAATAAGAATAAGCTATATACAGAGTCACAACCATGAGCTAGGTGTCGGAAAGTCTGCTATCTTTTCATTACTCAAGCACTTAGAGGAAAGTATTACTAAAGCTTAGGCCCAGATATGCTAGTATCAAACAAGTCAAAAAGGGTCTTTCTTCTCTCTCCTTTACTACTAAAAAAAAATTAATCCTAAAAATAAAATAAAAAAATACCTGGTTCAAAGGCCCCCTTTGGGAAAGAACCGAGACCATAAGAAAACCCAAGGGGTGGATGATCTATGCCACTAATGAGAAGAAAAAAAACTATAAAAGAAAAATAAAATCTTTTTGGATTTTTCTTGGTTTTTTATTTTTTTATTAAATATATAAGGCTAAGAAATAAAATTAAAATCCTATGGCATAATCATCCTTGACCTCAAAAATCAGAAGTACCCACCCCACACTTAAAAATATGCATTGTCCTCGATGCATGTACTGTAGAGAAAAATTAAACAAGGGTGGGAAATACTTCTTGAGACCCTCTAGGGCCTAGCTAGCAACATGCTCTCATCATCAAGGGGTGAATGACCCCACACTTAAAACTCTGGCATGCTCCTCAGCTTTCAACTTCGGGTACTCAGACATTCCCTAATCTACAAAACAAAAACAAAAAAAAAACGTGACACTATAAAAAAAAATTAAAAAAATCCAAGCTGGGTTGCCTCCCAACAAGCGCTTGATTTAACGTCGCGGCACAACATGGATCAACTTTTTCCTCCACCTTGAACTTATGGATTGTACCCCTAACAGAGCATCTAGTCTGCGGCCATGCTCCTTTGGTGGAGGTACAAAGATAATTAGGCCAAGTAATAAATTTTTCACTCTGCATTTTTCGGCCTTAAGATGAGGAATGTAATTTTCGCTTTTTGGCACAACAAATTCAATAATATAGGCACTCTCATCCTCATCCTTTGGCTCCCCCGTAGGCTTAGATGGATCGATTAGCATCTTACTATCTAAATACAATGTGGAAAAATATTTGGAATGAGGTCTTATGCGTCCTAACTCATGAATTGTACTAATATCTCCATCCCCATATATACACAAGCTAGAGTCATCAAAAATAATATTATCTACTTCCTCACAAGACTCTAGTGCACTTGTCTCAACATTGGCATCATAAAAAAAATATATAGTCTAATGTTTAACTCTCGAATTTTAACTCCTCAATTTGGCCTAGAAGATCCTTTTCAGCTTTACACAACTTATCACTAAATTGTTGATCGTTAAAAGCATCAACCTTTGCACTCAAATCCCTATTCAAGTAGTGAACAGCAACACAAAAATCTTCAACCTCATGGTAGAACTCAATTTTTTCTTTAACTATTTGAATAATACCATTCGAGAGTCTATCACGTTGAGCAACATATATTTTAAAATTGTACTCCAAAGATGCCAAGTAATGATAAGATGAAAACTCCATGTAAAGAAAAATACACAAAACAAAGCAAAAATAAAATAGAATAAAAACTTGTAAAGATAAAAGGAAAAATCTAATCTAGAAAAACTGTTAATTTATAAGTCCCCGGCAACGGCGCCAAAAACTTGTTGCTCCCAAAAGCACACACAAGTACACGCGGTCGTACAAGTAATATAGGATTTAAAGTCCAGATATCGTACCCACAGGGACTTTGGAAGCCCGATCTTCAACCTTACGTGCCCTAAGTCCGTCGGTCTGGGGATATCCCTCGAACCCGCCGACATCGGACTTGAGATTTCCATAAAAGGTTGGGTAATCTCTGCAGAACCGGTCAGCTCTTGATCGGGGCCCTAATCGGCAAGTCGGTGCTCTCCCAACACCAGGTCTTTATCATCGGAATGATCCGATAACTGACCAACGACATTGACATCCGGGGCCCGGGCCGAGACATCTTCCGAAGAGGTCTCTCTGATTGTGAGCCTCAATCTTTTCCTGGCTTTAAAAGGAGCTCGAGAAGACTCAGAGGATCGTATTTTCCTCCTCTCTACCTTTTCTTCCTGGTCAGGAGCTTCGATATTTCGTTCATCGGCCAAGGCCTCAACAACCTCTTGGCCCCGAATTTTTGTGGCCTTTGATAGACCTGTAAAGGAAAGAATAACAGTTTAAACTTATCCAACATAGCATAACATGTAGGGAAGATGGAGCAGCGCTATGAGGAAAGGACTTACCGTGATTTTCGGCCTCCCACCGGGACCGAGACAATTATCGCCAGTTGTGATCGGCATAGGTAAGTTGGGAACAGATCTTCCCGATCCATTGATCAATGTTCGAAACCGCACTGAGGGTTCAAATGAGTGTTATGTACACACGAGCAAATCGAAGGGTCAGTGTAGGTTCAAACATATGATCATATCATACCAAAGTAAAGTTACTTACGGGTTGGGTTCAATTTCTCAAGAAATGGCAACTTTTCAGCAGGAATCAGATCCTTCAATCTGATTCGGACAAATCTGCTCTGCCAACCTCGGTCTCTATCTTCGTCAATACCAGAGAGGGGTGACTTTTTGGCTAGTTTGGAGAGTTTAATCATACCCCCTCGGAAGACACAGAGACTGTACAGCCAAAGTAGATGGTGCACCGTGAAGGAAATATTCACGTTTGTGGTGAAGTAATGGAGAAGCACAACGATCCTCCAAAACGACGGATGAATTTGGACGAGGAAAATATCATACCATTGGCGAAAATCCACTACCAGGGGATCGAGTGTGCTAAACGTGAAAGGGTAGGTATAAACGCTTAAAAACCCTTCCACGTAGGTCGTTACAGCTTCATTCTGGTCGGGAATAATGACCTCCATACCCTTCCGCCCACAGTCTTCCTTGACCTGTTCGAGTTTACTCGGGGGTATCATGCACAAATAGTTCGATATATCGACACTTCGATCCCCTTGTTGAGAAGGTTTCTCGACCTTGAAATCCCAAATAGTCGTATAATCTTGTGGAATGAAATCTATCAATACAGGCTCCGATTTTGGAACCTAGGAAGTCTCACCGGTTTTAGCTTTGAAAGATTTGCTCGTCATTACGGAAATATAAAAGTATAAAGGCTTGTATGAAGGTTTGAAGATTAGATAAAGAACTGATAAGGAGATATGAAGATATGAAAATATGAAGATATGAAGATTTGAAGATATGAAGGTTAGCGTATCCAAAGCACACGAAGGTAAAAATTCCTTTGGTAAAAATCAGAAAGGTGAAAAGTGAAAGGGGAAGCTTGTTTTTATAGTGTGAGGCTGAGACGGTTCACATTCCGTAACCATCTTCGGAACCAACCGGGTCTCGACACGTGCCAATGTCAGATTGATGTGACGGATGTGACCTTGATCTTATCTATCCATGGAAAGCGTAATTGAGAAGGAACCGGATCGCCCCTCTCGATCATCAGGGCACACATGAGCAAACCGGCCTCCCGATGAGACCTAGGTCGGGCTTTCACACCGATATTATTATGATCAAGTAAAGCTGCCATATCGATCACAAAGGATACGGTCCCGAACCAGTTATGGTCGAGTACAAAAAATAAAATGTTCAAATATGGCGGCCGGTAGCAATGCATTTCGAATTTTGGTGAGCTATAGAACAAAGGACAATTGATCAAATATTGCAAAGACATATACAAGAGTGTAGGTTCGAACAACGCAAATGGTGTGCTCAATAAAGTCCGATAAGAACCGATCTGCAAATTTCTATTAAACTTGTTTTACTTCATAAAATCCCGACTATTTCGGATACATCGGTCCATCAGAAAAAACAGAAAATGCCCTACTCTACGGCCATAGGCTGAAAAAGAAAAGTAAAACAGCAACACCCTTAACCGACATAGTAAGCCGAAGGTTGAGAACTCCGGCCTATCCTGTGGAATGCTACGATGGTACGTGATACCGACTAGGTATCCCCATGACCTGCGCCGGAAATGGACGAACTGGGGATATTTGGCGTTGGTAAATCTTCTTCATCAAGTACTATTGTAGCCGGGTTTTCGCCAAATGGAATTTCCCGACGGGTCTCCATGATATGACGGGTTCGAACTCGAGAGCCATCCCCTGAATGTCTAACTGGGAAGCTTCCAGTCTCTCTGCATCCAGGTGCCCTCGGCGGCGCAGATGTTCTTCTTCCTCGAACGACATCCTCGGCTACAGTCTTTCCTTTAGAAGCTTTTCTCGTCGGAAGTCCTGAAAATCAGATACATTGGGTTGAGACATAATATAGGAAAATAAGGGTTGAAGTGATCGGATTAAGAAATTACCATAGCTTTTGCCTTTCCACCCTTCGGGTGCCATTCTCCTCCAAGACTGGCCTATGTTACGAGAAGCTCGGAGAAGGGCAACCACCCATTAAAAGATAGTTGTATCGAGCTCAGGTTCAATCGGATTTGGTGAAGGGTTCCACACCTCAAGAAAATCAATAAACGATGGATGATGAAGTTGAGCTGTGCATATCATCACAAACCGATAAAGCCACCCTTGGTCATAATCATCTTCGGGGTCAATCAGGCTTTGATTTCCCCAAGGAAGCAGATGAACAATTCCCCCCTCGGATCACCCGAGGTATGTATATATGAAGTAAATGGTCAAGGGTGAAGGCCACCCTGGCTTTATTAGCCAACTTCTCAATACAATACACAAGTCTCCAAATCTGTGGGGCGATCTGTCCGATACATATCTGATACCGACGACAAAAGTCCTCGATCACTCGAGGAACAGGAAGAGTAAACCCTATGGAGAAAGGGTAAGTGTATGACAACGAGTAGCCGACAATATGATGATTTATTTTCACACCATTCCCAACAGGGAGAACGTCAACATCTGCGCCTAAGTTACAATCTTCCCTGACTACGATAATAGTGCCATCATCGATACAGGATTCAAAATTCTCCACCGAATCAAAATGGTAAGAAATTTTGCAGTCGTTCGTATAGTTAAACCCCAACGGGAGGATATCGACAGCGAGAGATTCTAGCTCCTTATCAAAAATAGCGGCTCCCGTTGGCGGCAAGAATGAAGATTGATCTTCACCTTGGGTCAATAATGGAACGTAAGCCATATTCGTGACCGGTTTACCGTAATAATGGATAATCACGCCCTGATGAAAGAAGGTTCAAAGTCCGAGGAGGGCTATGGGCTCAATACGGAAATCACAACAAGGTTTTTTGAGGAGAAGTGAAGTTTAGATTTGAAGAAGCACAGATGCATGATAAAGGAAGAATACATGGGCTATATATAGAAAGGAAATCAAGGTGTCCTGTAGCGTATCAAGGACTCTGACACAAGGAGGTCTCCCAAAAAAGATTTGGCGGCTAAGTAATAATGACCTAGCATCGGGCAGAGTGAAGTGTTGACTAGAAAGTCTTGTCCTAAGTAGATGTATGTGGCTGCTCAGCCTTATTTTTGTCCATTTCCCGCAGTTAAAATTTCACCTCGGGAAATGAGGGGACTATCTGTATACGGGTAAAACCGAGGATATGGACATACTCAGTTTCCCGATGTCAAGGTGATGCTCGGCCAGGATGCAACCGACTTATCGGGGATAAGGCTTCAAGCTCGATCTGTAGCGAGGCGTTAAAGCAGGTAGAAGAGGCGGTTACCACCATGAGGAGATGACCGAAATATCCGCCTTCAGCCGGATATTTCGACACCAATCTCGGCAATAGTTGTCAATACTTAGAATTGTACTAGGGTTAGGACTCCTCTATTATATAAAGAGGAGGCCCTCATTATGTACTAAGAAAGTAATAGAATCATCTGAATTCATTCATATTTTCTAAGGTTGTCTTTATTATTCATTGTGTAAACACCCGGTCAGAAGGGTTCGACCTCGGTTCCCGATACCCGAGGCCCGTCACCATTCATATTTGGTCAGATCTGCATATTTTATTTAGTTATTCATTTATCGTGTAATCTAATCTCGAATTGAATTAAGCCACATATCTTTGGCTCCACACATAAATTTAACTGTTCTCAATTTTAAGGTTAAACAAATTTATTATACATGTTATGATTTGTTGGGTGTGCGAACAAAGTACCACATTAGTAGCTAAAAAGAAAAAGAAGCTACTTATAAGGTGTTGGATACTCTTAATGATGTGAGGTTTTTTGGAGAAAACCGTGCGGGCTTGGCCCAAAGAGGATAATATCACGTCATGTTAAAAGTATCTTTGGACCGTTTAGCCCAACATGATTATTTACTGCAATGTACATCTGTGAGATAGAAGGGAATGTTGAGGATCTAATTGGGCGTAATGCTCACAAAAACCAACGTACTTCTCTAGGCATATCCTTTCACTATCGATGCAGTAGGTCATATCAGATCTCTATTCGTGGCGGCGAATAAGATTTGTTGAGGTGAGCCAACCACAGCCTGTTCCTGGTGGTGGATGTCATCATCTTTTATGTTTACTTCAAGTTATATGCATGATCCTTAAGTTCATGTTCAAACGCTCCTTGAACTACGTATTAGTGAGTTATGGTTCGTTTAAGACTTCATTTGTATTTCAAGACTTCCGCTAGCTCTCAAGGTGCCTATCATGACCTTGGATGGAATGAATTAAAATACTAAATAAAAAGTAAGAATTAAATTAATAAATAAAAAGTAAGAGAGAACGAATATACCAAATTATCTACAAAAAATGAGAAACAAGATAACTGTAAATTGATAAATTGAAGAGTTGAAAGTTAAAACTTGATCTTGTTAATTGCAACTTTACAAAAAAAAATTAAAGAAGAATTTTGATAGAAATTTCTGAGATAGAAAGAGATATTGTATAGAAAAAATGAAGAATGATAAGAAATATTTATAAGTGAAATTAAGGTTAAAGTGTAATTTTATAAATTTGGGGTTTAAACATAAAAGTTGGGAGGGGTGGGGGAGCAGGTGCTATTCTGGGGCCATTTTGCCTGTTTCATTCGGGACCACTTTGGTTAGAATGAAATTAGGGAAAATTTCAATAATGAAATTAGGGAAAATTTATTTTCTCTCTCCTCTGCTCTCCCAACGGTAAGATCTGCTCCCTCCCTCCCCCCCCCCCCCCCCCCCACCCGCCCCCGTCCGGCGACCATACCTCATCACTGTTCAGGTGACGCCGGCGACCAGGTAACGCCGGCCACTTTTCCGGCCAGATTTACTTTTCTTCTCTCTTCCCTTTTCTTGTTCTCCTCTTCTTCTACTCTTCTCCTTTTTCCCCTTTTTTTTATCTGCTTCTGGCGCTTCCAGAACACCACTGCGCCATCGCCGGTGACTTTTTTCGGCACCATTTTCCGGCCAGCCCTCTCTTTCTCTTTTTTTTTCTTTTTTCTTTTCTTGTTCTTTTTTTCTTTTCCCCCCTCTTCTCTTCTCCCTTTCAGGTCTTTGTGAACATTATTCCGACAGTGAACAGTAACTCGGACGTTGAACAGTGTTTTCCGGCGACAACCAGGTTCAGTTCAACTGGAGTTGGTATCTCTGGTTGCCATATCCATTATTTGTCCATACACTTGTAGTTACATTTTGCTGACTTTAGACCTTTGAATAATTTATTAGTTCATACTCATTTTGGTGGCTTTGGTTAGTGATGGTAGACTAGGGTGATGTTCTTGTTCGGGGACGGGGGCGAGGGTTAGGAGGGGTAAGTAGGTTAAAGGAGCATCTAGGTTGAGAATAGGTTCTTGGAACATTGGGACGTTAACGGGGAAGTCCATAGAGCTAGTTAAGATTCTTAAGAAGAGGAAGATTAATATAGCTTGTGTCCAAGAGACCAAATGAGCAGGTCCTAAAGCTAAGGAGGTAGACGGGTATAAGCTGTGGTTCTCTGGTAGGTCGAAGTATAGAAATGGGGTAGGCATTTTAGTAGATAGTGAATTAAGGGATTAGGTGGTAGAGGTTAGGAGAGCCGCAGATAGGATGATGTCAATTAAGGTGGTCGTTGAAGGGCTCACTTTGAACATTATTAGTGCATATGCGCTTCAATCCGGCTGAGGCGAGGAGGAGAAGAGGCGCTTTTGGGAGGATTTGGATGAGTTAGTGGGAGGCATACCGCCTACTGAGAAGCTATTCATGGGAGGTGATTTTAATGGGCAAATCGGGCCTATTTCGGGAGGTTATAATGATGTGCATGGAGGCTTTGGCTTCGGGGACAGGAATGGAGGAGGAGTCTCACTTTTGGATTTTGCAAGAGCTTTTGGGTTGGTGATAGCCAATTCGAGATTCCCAAAGAAGGAGAAGCACTTGGTATCCTTCCGTAGTTCGGTGGTTAAGACTCAGATAGACTTTTTACTCTTTAGAAAGGATGATAAAGGTCTGTGCAAAGACTGTAAGTGTTGACACCCAATTTTGTCCCTTCTTTATTTCAATTTATTTCTTTGAGCTTCTAAATTTATTGACGAGTTGCACATTATTTTCACTATTACTAATTTTCACTATTTTACTATCAACATTACGAGCATTACTTTATCACAATGGCTCGTCATCATTTTATCTTCGGATTTTTGTGTTCGTTAAATTAATTATACTTTATCAAGTCTTTATTTTTTTTACATATTTATCATAGTAAATAAGTGTACTAGTTATTAAATTAGAAGCCCAAGAATAATTAAAGTAGAGGAGGAAGGATCAATATTTTCAGCCAAACAGGTGGCCAAAACGACCAACCCATGCTTTAATTAATTGGACCGGCCCACAACCAATCCACCAGCCCACCATCATTCGGTACCCAGTCCAGTATCTCTCTACTCGCCTACCCGACCCGACCCGGTCCAGCCCATCCCCTTATCCTTTTCTTTTACCCTAATCCCTAATCTCTTTCTCTTTCTCCTCTCACCAGCCGCCTCCCTCCCTTTTCTCTCTCCCACGCTCCCCTTCCTCTCTCCTCACGCTCCTCTCCACTTCCCCTTGTCCCCCACGCCTATCTCTTCCACATTCCCTCTGTCCCCCGCTCCTTCGTCTCTCTCCCACGCTCCTCTCTCTCCTCACTCTATAAAAAGAGGGAAGCTTACACCTTGAAAGGGGGGATTTTTGATGAGAAAAACCGAATAAAACAGAGATCAAACAAAAAAAAAAAACAGAACAAAAATGCGGAAAAAAGGAACAATAATCCAGCGTTTTTAGAAAAAAGGGATTCAGTATTTTGAGGGACACAAACCATCTTCCAAACTTGATTTTCCTTTCCGGTGAACTTTAGCCATGGGGGACAACTACTCTATTTTCATTTTTCGTTTTGAAACTTTAGTCACTTTAATCGGGTTCGGGTTCGTTCGAGTTCGAGCATAAATCCGAGACCTTGACGCCCCGTTCATTGCACACAAAAAAGGTAAACATGGATACACTTATTGCTTTTAATTTTTAGTTTCTGCTTTAGTCAAAACTTTTAGCTTATTCTGCTATTTTTTTTAATTATGTAGTTTCTTTGTCGTCATGTTATTTGCTTGATGTTTGGGAGCTGTTAGGATAGAATATTAATTGCTAAAATGAATTTGAAAGACGTATACTGTAGTTTGGATGTTTAGACTGAATTTCCAGGACTTAGAACCCATTTAGAGCCGAATATACATAGGATATACAGTGGGTTATCAAGGTAAGAAAAGGGTATACATTCGATATACATATGATATACACACCGTGGTGTGTATATCTTAGGTATATTGTGTATGTGATTAAAACAGGTCGGCACTGAACCATCTCCATAATTGTCTTTCATCCGTAAGTTTAAGTTTTCGGTTCTGGTTAATGCTAATATGAAATAGTGGCAGTGAGTATTGATTGTTTGTCCTTCTGTGATTTAGAGGATTGCTACTGCATATGTTTTGTACAATCAGGTCCTGAGACTGCATTAAATCACTGAAAGTTTAATTCAGTCTTGTCTGTTATGTTTAAGTGTCCATCGAAATATTAGTTTGACATCGTGACCCAAGCATGAGGTTAAGGTATCAATTTGTAAGTAATATATATGGGATCTGTGTTGGTATACAGTTAATTTCTTATTCCTCACTAGCTATTTTCTTTCCTTCCTTTTAGATTCAAATGAATATGTTGTAGACTCTGTTTTCTTTAGAAATCATGCCTTAGGATTCATTTGTGCTGTGTATTTAGGCCATAAAATCCGAATGAAAAATGACATGCATTGGACTGCATTTTCTTGGATCTGTGATGAATGAGTGGTAAATCAATAGGCTTTTAAAGGAGTTTCTAAATTGCAAAATCTTCGGAGATATATTGTATTTTAGTTATTAGAGTTAAGCATGATTCTTAAGTTCTCTTCTCTGGTTGGATTTCATATAAAGTCTGTTATTGTTGATTTAACTAGCTGCGCATAATTTGAGTTGATTTCTATATTTAGTCCGGAATTTTAAGAGATTAATACCTTAACTGGAACCATTCATAAGTCAAGTATCTAGACTCTCCTTATTTAAATACCTTATTTACGAATAAAGATCTGTAATTGGGTTTATTAAAGAACTAGAGAACAGTTGCTAAGCTCCAATATATATGCATAAACTGTAAGATGTGTATAGCTCATTTAGTTGCTGGTTGTGCATGATACTTACAAATACTTAATGCAAGTATGAACAATAATGATAATTTTTAGGCTAATATATGGATTTCCTGTGCATGGAAATTAGCTTGGCTTTCCATTCCTTTACATACAAAAAGTTGAACCACTTCATTCTTTAACATGCCTTGATTTTCATCTGCTAAGGTTGTTGCCTAAGAAATTCTATCTTTAGGAGTATTACATTAAGTGATAGATTAATTAGCATAACCCGTCCTTGTTTAAATTTCTTTTACATACTTTGCAGACTTGGACATAGCTTAAATCTAAGCCTAAATGCGTTCCGTTACTAATTTAATCATACATAAAGTGGTGTATATTGCTGTCTACTTGTTAACGTTGAACTGGTGATGGAATTTCGCCCCATATGTGCAGCTTTGTTGCTTTGTGTCTCGCCCCATTTTCTTTCCTTTGTGGATATCTAATTCGAACATGGGCCTGCTATGTTTGTCTTAACCTCTTTCCTATTGCTTGTTTAGAAGTCATTAATATATTAGTCAAGGGCAGTCCCCTGTTTTAGTTAAAAGCTATTGGCCTGTTTTGAATTTACATCATATTTGTTTAGCTTTATTTATGGGTTATACACTAATCCTTTTCTTTCGTTCTTGTGCATGACTATCGCGTACGAGTCCAAGGGACTCGTCATTCTCCACATTCGGTGTTGGGCCAAAGCCCAACAAAATCTCCTTCTCATGTCCAGCCCCTGTCCGCAGCCGAAAAAATAGAAAAACAAAATCTCTGGGCCAAAGCCCAATAGACAGGAACAACATTCAGCAACAACATATGAAAATGATTCTGGGCCGAAGCCCAATAGCAAACAGAGTGCAGCAATTTCCAAAAAATGGGTTGAGCCCATTTAATCATCTTTACTCCTTTATTTTGTGCCTTTGACTTGTATTATTTGACTAACACTTTTTTTTCTTATTTTGTTTTTCCTTAGCTTAGATGAATTGTAGGAAATTAGTATGGATAATTTTAGAAGTGATGGGTAGTTAATTTAAGGAAAACCAACGATTAATTCCATAAATTTCATCTTCCTTTTTTTTTATTGTTAAAACTACTATAGTATCTATACTGTTATTTTAATTGATTTTCAAAAATAGTACGACTATATATTCTGAGTTGAAAGAATCAAAATTCACTCTTACTATCTCAGAAATTTAAACGTCACAAATTTTACACTAACGTTAGCTTATTCTAAGAAATAAAAGGCAAACTAGCTTCAACGGATAACTCTTTCACTTTAGTTTCTTTCCAACATTTGAAATACATATTTGTTTAAAACAACCTTTGTACAATATACATTAAACTAATGGTCTTTCTATGAAACCTTTAAAATTTATTTACTATTAATCTTACAATAACTCTTTTTAATTTGTGAGTCGACATAACTCACTTTTCTCCAAAATACATATAAACATTACATGTCCCGCTTCTTTTAGTTTATTTTTTAACTAAACTCTTTTATGCAACTATCATTTTCTACAAGTTTTACTTTAAATAACTTTAGCAATATTTACAAGATTTTTTTTTCTTAAATATTTAAATATTTACATCTACATTTTAGCCTTAATTAAATAACATAAGTCCAGTCGGTTAACCATTGTTAATGGGTCTTAAAGGATGCCTAATACCTTCCCTTTAGACTAATTGAACTCTTACCTAGAATCTTAAGTTTCGCAGACTTTTAAAACAGAGTTAACTTTAAAATAACTTTAATAAATTTAGGTGTCCTAATTCACCATAAATAATTAGGTGGAGACTCCTTAAAAATAAACAAAAAATAGGAATCACCAATATGTTATACTCTAATTTAACCCGGTTAAAATGGGGTATGACAGTAAGGTCATTCCGAGCGACTATCTTACAACCCGACATAAGCTCTTGGTGATGGATTTAGGGATCAAGATGACGAGAAAGAAGAGGGTCGTGGATGACCGACCGAGGATCAGATGGGGGAGTTTGACCACGACTAGTGCCCTGGAGATGAGAAAGAAATTGAAGGATATGGGGGCCTGGGATAGTAGTGGAGATGCGACCAGTATATGGGATAGGACGGCTAGTTGCATTAGGGTGGTAGCAAGGGAAGTGTTGGGGGTCTCGACAGGTAGTCGTGGTCAGCATCGAGGGGACTGGTGATGGAATGGAGAAGTTCAAGGGAAGGTGGAAGCAAAGAAGGTGGCATATGCAAATTGATAGAAAGCAAGGATGAGGTGGAGAAGTGGAAGAATAAGGAACTTTATAAGATGGCGAGGAAGGAGGCGATGTTGGCGGTTTCGACGGCAAAAACGACAGCTTTTGAACGCTTTTATGCTGAACTAGAAGAGAAAGGAGGGGATCAGAAATTGTTCAGGCTAGCCAAGGTGAGGGAGAGAAAGGCACGTGTTGTGGATCAAGTGAAATGCATTAAGGACGAGCATAGCAAAGTATTGGTAGAGGATACTCTCATTAGACGGAGATAGCAGTCATACTTCTACAAACTCTTGAATGAAGAAGGGGACAGAGACATTGTGTTGGGAGATTTAGAACATATAGGAAGGCGCCACGATTTTGGGTATTGTAGGAATATTAAGGTTGAGGAGGTTAAGGGTGTTGTTCGTAAAATGCGCAAGGGAAGAGCGACCGGACCTGTCGAGATTCCTGGGAAATTTTGGAAGAGCGCGGGCCCGACAGGTTTGGAGTGGCTGACTAGGTTGTTTAATGTCATCTTTAAGACGGCAATGATGCCCGAAGAATGGAGGTCGAGTGTAATGATCCCTCTATACAAGAACAAGGGAGATATCCAGAGTTGCAGCAACTATAGAGTTATCAAGCTGCTAAGCCATACTATGAAAGTGTGGGAAAGGGTGGTGGAGATGAGGATGAGGAGAGGCATGTCTATTTCAGAGAACCAGTTCGGATTCATGCCGGGACGCTCAACTACAAAATCCATCCATCTTGCGAGGAGACTGGTATAGCAGTATAGGGAGAGGAAGAGGGACTTACACATGGTATTCATCAATCTAGAAAAGGCTTACGACAAAGTTCTAAGAAAGATCCTATGGAGATGCTTGGAGGCTAAAGGTGTACCTGTGGCGTACATTAGGGTGATCAAGGACATGTATGAGAAATCCAAAACTAGGGTAAGGACAGTAGGAGAAGACTCAGAGTACTTTCCAGTTGTGATGGGGTTGCATCAAGGATCAGCTCTTAGTCCGTTTTTATTTGCCTTGGTGGTGGATGGATTGACGCGGAAAATTCAAGGTGAGGTGCCATGGTGTATGCTTTTCGCGGTTGACATAGTCCTGATCGACAAGACTCGTGGAGGAGTTAACGCTAAGCTGGAGGGTTGGAGACATACTCTGGAGTCTAAAGGGTTTAAGCTGAGTAGGACCAAGACAGAGTACTTAGAGTGTAAGTTCAGTGAAACACCTCAGGAGGCTGGCTTGGAAGTGAGGCTTGGTACCCAGGCCATCCAGAAGAAAAGTAGTTTCAAGTATCTTGGGTCTATTATGCAAGGCAGCAGGGAGATTGACGATTATGTCACACATCGTATTGGGGCAGGGTGGATGAAATGGAGGCTTGCTTCCGGAGTGCTATGTGACAAGAAGGTGCCACCGCAACTTAAGGGAAAGTTCTACAAAGTGGTGGTTAGACCGACTATATTGTATGGGGCGGAGTGTTGGCCAGTTAAGATCTCTCACGTTCAAAAGATGAAAGTTCCCGAGATGAGAATGTTTAGATAGATGTGTGGCCACACCAGGAGTGAAAAGATTAGGAATGAGGATATTCGGGACAAGGTAGGAGTGGCCTCGGTGAAAGACAAGATGCGAGAAGCGAGATTGAGATAGTTTGGGCATGTGAAGAGGAGAGACACAGATGCCCCAGTGCGGAGGTGTGAGAGGTTGGCCATGGATGGTTTCAGACGAGGTAGGGGTAGGCCGAAGAAGTATTGGGGAGAGGTAATTAGACACGACATGGCGCAGTTATAGCTTACCGAGGACATGACTTTATATAGGAGGGTTTGGAGGACCCAGATTAGGGTAGAAGGCTAGTAGATAGTCTCGTTATCCTTTCTTATTAGTAGTCGCATTATCGCAGTATAATTTCTTGTGCTCTGATTTCTGTTATTATCTGCTATTTCCTGTGCTTTGATTATCCTATGTTATCTGTGTCGCTTGCGTTATTTCATTTCCATATCGCTTTGAATCTCTTAGCCTTATCTGACATCTTTTTATGCTTTTTATTGAGCCGAGGGTCTTTCGGAAACAGTCGTCCTGCCTTGGTAGGAGTAAGGTCTGCGTACACTCTACCCTCCCCAGACCCCACGTTATGGGATTTCACTGTGTTGTTGTTGTTGTTGTACAATTTAGCACACAAAATTACATTTGGGTAGCCATATTTTTAAATTACAAACCTATGACCCAACAAATTATGGCCGCAGCTTGTATATACAACATTATACAACAATGTTCAACTTTATACAATAATATATAACTTTATACACCTACTGTAGACAATGTATAAACCTTGTATAAAAATGTATAATAACGTATAAGAGGTGTTTATACACACTTCTACAGTGTTATGCAGTGTTATACAGTGTTTATACAGTGTTAAAAGTGTAACATAGTGTATGTGTTTTATATACACTTTACTCTTAAAAAAACACCAACATTAGAAAGAGATTTGGAAGGAAAAATAGCATCTTGGAGTTTGATAAGGGGGGGGGGGGGGGGTGGCTATCTCGGGTAATAATTTTTTTAAAAAAATAGGATGAAGGCTTAAAAATGTATGAAAAAAATTATGGCCATTTCGGGTAAATACTTTACCCAAAATGCCATAGAGTGTTATTTTCCCATGAAATTAACTAGTTGAGTTGCTTGATGGCCAAAAGGTATTTCTCCTATAAATAAGAGTCTTTTGCTCAATTACGTACACCAACAAGAAGTAAAATACAAAGCCTCTTTTTTCTAATGTCTTTCTCTATATTCTTCGCATTACATTATAGGCGAATTTTTATCAAAAATTATTCCACAGATCACATAATAAAAGAAGATGTTTGGCCCTTGGGTTGAGAGAAGCGGGGGGGGGGGGGGGGGGGGGGTAGGGAATGATATTAAGAAACGTGGTCCAAGAATGAAGAAGGGGTAGGATTACTGAATGTATATAAGTTGTGGCAAATACCCAAGGCATAAAAGAAGCATATTTTACGAGATCCGAAACCACCAGCTACCCTGACCTAATTCATGATAAGCCCACCAACTTTCTGGCAAAATGCCTACGGTTAAAATCGCCAACATGTCAAGATCCAAATTCGAATTGGTTCTTGCTCCTGGTCAAAGACCACTATTGATAACGGCAACACCGTCATTACTTCAAGAACTTCACGAGGAGTCAAGCAAAGGAACTTCAAGATATTGGAAGACACTTGATGATGATAGATACCTTGAAGAACCCTTTGGAGATACCTACCAAATATTACAATATCATACAATGGAAGGTAGATCAAGATTTGAAGGATGGGGACACCTTGGAGGAAGGCATATTACATATTTAGGCCTACTTAAAGGGTATTTTGGACATTTGATGTATTATTAGCCCTAGTATAAATACTTCACTACCTAGCTTATTTTGACTAAATTATGTTGATGAATATTTGTGAGCTTATTGTTGCCTTTGAACTTTGCCCTAGGATTTGCAAGAGGTAATCTTCCTCTTGAGGATTCTAATAGTTTCGATGCTTTTATTGAATGTATTAGAGGTAATTAGGATTCTAATCTTAATTGTTGCTAATATTTCTTCAATATTTGTGTTTAGCTTTTTATCTTTGCTTGCTTCCTACTTTCAATTCCTTATACTTTTAACTTAGTTGTTATCATTTGGTATTAGAGCTAGGATAGTGATTATGCTTATAATCACTATTTTCCCAAATCAAATTCCAAAAAAACAAATCTGAAGGGAAATAAAATGAAAAATCTAGAGAAAAAAAAAACAAGGTTGAAAATCGAATCTTGTTAAAGAAAATCTGATTGGAAGTTGCTTGTTTGGAGTTGTTGCTTGTTGCTTGGTTAGAGTTGTTTAAGCACTAATTCTTTGAGTTGATTTGGGGAGAAAATTAAACTCCATTGCTAGGAATTTGGAGAAAGCTGTGAAGAACACCAAGCGGGTTTCTTTAAATTCTTGATTGTTTGATCAAATTAATGGATGAACTTTGTTCTACTTGGTGTTAGGAAGCTTCCTTTCACATTTGCTTTGTTTGGATCAGATTTGAGAAAGTTGGTCTGAAGTTTTTTTTTTTTTTTTTTTAAAGCAATTTTCAACGAACATCTTGAAGGAATGAAGAAGACAAATGAATTTCAGAAATAGCCAAAATCTGTTGTAAGTACGAAATTAACCACTTTTCCGCAGTAACCAATTTTCCGTCCCATTTAAAATCTGGCCTTTCCGGCTTGTTTCTCTCATCGTTTTCTTGTTAATTCTAGCTAGTTTACTTAAGTATTAGTTCATACTTATTGTTAAACTAGTTCTTTTTTGTGCTTTATTTTCATTTCGTGTTAATTTTTTTTTTTTTGGTGCTTTTCTCTTTTATTTCAGTTGTGAATTTCTTGGCTCAAGTCCAACTTTGCTTACTTGTCCGTTCTTGTTTAAACATTAATTCCACTCCATCTCGAAGATGGAAGGGTTTATTGTGAAGACTTGGATACTAGTTTGAAGGCAACTTTGAGTTTCATCTTTTGAGTGGGAAAAGACTTGAGTGAGTGAGATCAAAAGAGGGAAAAATCAATGTTCAAGAGTGATACGTGAGTGATTTGAGGGTTGTACAACAAAAGAATCAGCTCTATATAAAATGCACAATCGTTAGTGATTTCTGAGTTGCATCTTCACTTGCTTGTGTCTGAAGGATGGCATTTGAATAAGATTGAGCCGAAAAGGTCCAAGAGCCTCTTTTGGAAGGTCATCACAGTTGTAAATGATCATGTATGGGCCCCTGGTACTTACTTTAGCCAAAGCATCGGCTACTTGGTTTCCTTCCCTAAAACAATGTTGTATCACTACATTGTACATTGATTTGAGAAATGATCTTTTTAGCATCATCAATGATGTGAAAGAGGTTTCAAGGGAAGAACAGGTTGAATTCAACATATCCACAATGATCTTCGAGTCACATTCAAGGATGACATTTTGTAGCCCATTTTCGTAGCACCACCGGAGACCCAATAATGCAGGTTTTGCTTCAGTGTAATTGTGACTGCCCATATCCAAGAATCTGGCAAAAGCCATGTACATATGCCCTGAACTATCTCTGATAGTGCCACCAGCCTCTGTATGCCCATCTGTCAATTTACTTCCATCTGTGTTAAGCTTAACCCAATGCAGTTCAGGCCTCTCCCATTTGATAATGGTACTCTTAACCTCATCGTGATACTCCATTAGCGTATGGCAGATCTTTGCCCAGGTTGAGCTCCAATTAATGTCTAAAGTGTATTTGGTGAGGATCCACTTGAGATGGTACATGATTTGATAAAAAATTCTGGTCACATACATCTTCTTTCCGCCGAATTTAGCTGCACATCTGGCCTTCCACAACTCCCATACTATGATAATAAGGATGACTGTAAGTACCTCCTTATGGACAGAATTGATATGTTTGGCACTCCACCACTATAAAAGAATGGAAATGATGGACTCATCTTCCCAAATAATACCCAGAGGGGCTCCAAAATGTTTCCAAGTCTTTATAGCAATATCACCATTTACCAAAGCATAAGCATCGTTTCTCTTTGAGGTATGAAACAGCAGTGGAACGCAGATACAATATCAATATTGAACCTCAAAATGATATTATGAAATGGTAATTTTCTTTTGATCACTCTCCACATGATAAAGGACATTTTGAAAGGAAGAAACTTGTGCCATAGTTTACCAAGAGCGTTAATATTGGTTCTGGTTTGTCTCACCAAATTCCAGGCAGTCTTGGTGGTAAAATTTCCAGAAATTGATGGCATCCAAATGGCCTGATCTGGGAGGTTAGGATCACCAAACTCAATGGACCCAAAGAGTTTTATCAGGTATTCAGGGAGTTGATGAAATTCAGGGAAGTTCCATACTCCATTATGTCTAGCATCCTTGATCAACATCTTAGAGTTTGCACCCTCTACATGGACTGAGTTGGCAAGAGCCCTTTGCCCAGTCCAATAATCCCACCACAATTTGATATCTCCCTTGTTAACTCTCCAAAGAATGTTCTTTTTACCTCCAATAGTTTCTTCCAACTGTGAGATTGACCAGACTGAAATTTCCACTTCACAGGTCCAACCCTTTTACAATATTTGGCATTCAAAAATTCAGACCATAAGGATCTAATGGCCCTAAATCTCTACCATCTTTTGTAAGCAAAGCTCTCTGAAATATCCCTTGCATCCTTTTATTAAGAGGAGAAAGGGGGACAGGGACAATGACGAGGGTCGTGGTGATCGTATAATCCTAGCTAAACTCATAGTTAATATATTTATAAAATATTGACTTTTCTTAACAACTAGCTAGGAACGTCCCTAGCTAAAATCTTTCATGCTAGGTTCACTCCTAGCATTTCAAACTAATTTGGTAAATTTTAGCTGAATTAAAGAACACAACAATTTCCTATATAATATGAGATGAGATAAAAATGATAATTAAAGTCATGTTTCAACAAATTATTGATAATTGATGAGTATATGTGTATCTTGTACAAATGTCTCAAATAGTGCCATTACTCCTAAAAAAAGATGAATTACATGTTTACAATGAGATAAAACATGTGTTAAACATTACAAAAAGAACATTAACTCCTACTACATTAATGTTGGTCCGAAGGAAAATAGAACCATTGTCTCCATTTCTTGTCATTTTCTTCCCATCTCTACCTCCTTAACTTCAACATTATCTTCATTCCTTGGTTTCACATCCAACTCCATGAGCTCTGCGAACAAAACTTAAAGGTAATTAGTTATTGTATCAAATAACAAAATCTAACACAATAAAGTTAAATAGTACACAAATACAACATGGCTTAATCTTTATGCATGAGTAGTTTTTAAGAGCACCTATATACCATGACCATCACAGCTCCCACTGATTCTCCATAAAGAGATACAAAGCCCCATTAAGAGGCAAGAACATAGGAAAAGAAAGCAACAAAAAATAAGAAAAGAAGAACAGGTCTTTCCAGAAACCATAGACAAGAAAAAATACCAGTAAAAGCACAAGGGTCTCATCCCTAATAATGAAGTTTTTACCTCATTTACTTGAATTTATTCATGCTATTCTTGTAGTAAAAGTCTTATGATTGTCAAGCTATGGCTCACGTATGTAGGTCACTTTCGCTAACCCTATGTCAATTGTCATTGAATCTATTTAAGTAATAGTTGTGCGCTTGTTGACAAGTTTAGAAGGCAGGAAGTGCACTTCTTGAATCCCACCTCTAGCCTAAAGAGCACAAATACTATAAGAATTCTGGTATTAGTATATAGTAAGTCGATGCACTACTCTAATCAGGAAAGTTGCTACTAATTTCTGTCATTTTATGACAGGATGAATTTTCGTCTAGCTCGGAATATGCCTGAAATAAGTGAAAGTAGGATCCACGAGCAAACATTAGGAAACATTGCATAAATAGAGGTCAACTGGTAATACAATAGTATGTTACTAAGATAAATGAAGTATTTTAGCATGTTGAATTGATAAAACTTTTTATTAATACCTCTTTGACGCTTACCAATAAACCCACAATGCAAGCATCAATAACATCCTGGTTTTCGAGTCTGGCTCCAAAATAACAGTAGTTTTTTCAATTCCCTTTGCAAGAAACTGTACCAGCCCTCGAGCAGACAAAATGGACCTACCTGGTCATATTAAATTTAATAAACAAATTAAGATGCTAGAATTCAAGTATCAGAACCAAAGCAGCACTTGACAAGTCTGGATTGAAGAACTTGTCATCCAAACAGTGCTTCAGTTGAAGAAGCTTTAACCAAATCTAGATCTATGAAGACTTATGCAAAAAAATAGTTTATACTGAAACAAATACCTAGGTCTATCATATATAAGTGATGACTAATCTGTTTTATGCAATTTGTTCTTAAGAAAAAAAAAAATAGACACTTTACCGCCAAACATATAAGGTATAGTGGAGAAGTAGAAGCAACCCAATAATGACTCTGCTGCAACAAGAAAAGCAAAATCAAATGGCTCTACTTAGTGATAAAGAAAAAATACTTCGAAAGAAAAAAGAAAGACATACCCAAATGGGTCATCTTAGGAAACAACGTTGTAGGAAATAATGCAAACCCAAATCAGAAAATCGCTACGAAAGCAAAGTCAAGAGGGATCAACTAGTAAACAGATTTTTCTTGAGCAGAACTAATTAGCTAAATACTGGATTACTGATACATGAATTAGTATAAGCAGTTGGAAATGAGTTAGTTACAGTGGAATTCCAAAAGTTAGTTGGTAGTTAGTTGAATTAGCTATTGGCAGGAAAGTTAGTTACTGTTACACTAGTTAGTTAGAGCAAGTTGTTAGAAGTTAGTTAGTTGGTTATGACTTAGATTCAGTTTAGATTAGTAATCCATTCTCTATAAAGCATTGTAATACACTACATGGGAATCATCTATGAAAATACAATACACAAATTCTATTCTACTTCTATTCCATTTTCTCTCTTTCATTTCTATAGCTGATCAACTCGAGTTATCTCTGAATAACTCCTGTATTGGCACAGAATTACTCGAATTGTATTGAATTCCTGCAATTCTACTAACATTGGTATCAAAGCAGTTAGATTCTCGGCATAAATGGCTAAGGGAACTAGATCAAATGGAGATCAAGTCCCCACTGATTCTGCCCAAGAAGGTGGAGATGTGAGGGAAATGTTGCAGAAACTGATGGCAGAAATTGGTACTCTTAATGGAGAAATGGCATCCTTGAAAAGATTGGATCAAACTGTTGCCCAATTGAAGGAACACATCGAAGGAACTAGGAGTGATGATTCACCTGTGATTAATGGAGTGGGAACTTCAAGAGAAAGGAACTCAAGGGAGAGACCAGTAAATGAAGAAGAAGTTAGGGAGAAATCAACTATGAATTACCAGAATTACCCAGGAATATCCAGGTATTCAAAGTTGGATTTTCCTAAATTCAATGGGGAAGATCTGAAGTCTTGGTTGTTCAAAGTTGATCAATTCTTTGATTTTGACAACATTGCTATGGACAAAAGAGTGGGATTGGCTGCAATTCACATGGAGGGTGAAGCAATACAGTGGCATCAGTCATTTATGAGGTACAGGCAATATACTTCTCCTCCCACCTGGAATGAGTATGTTATGGCACTAGTAGAAAGGTTTGGGGCTGATTATGATGACCCAATGGAAGAAATTAAGAAAATTAAGCAAACTGGTTCTGTGAAAGATTACCAAGCAATTTTTGAAAGTAAGTTGACTAGGGTAAATCTCTCTCAAGAAAATGCAATTAGTTGCCCTTAAAGATGAACTAAACCTTGCTGTGAAATTGACAAATCCAACCACCTTATCTCAGTTGTACAGAACTGCTAGGATGCAAGAAGCATTCTTAACTGCTCAAGCTAAGTTCTATAAACAGTTTCCATATCCAATAGCAAATTCTGGACCTAGTTATAAGAGAAGTAGTGATCAGAAATTCCAAAGTAAACCTTTGTTGTCAACACCTACAATTGAAAGTTCTGTAAGCAATAAAGGGTTCACCAGAAGGAGGCTTAGCATAGAAGAAATGAATGATAAGAGAGCACAAGGGTTGTGTTATTTTTGTCCAGAAAAATATGCTCCAGGCCATAAGTGTAAAAACTTAAAACAACTTTACTTACTAGAAGTAGAGGAATTGGAGGAAGAACACACCCAACAAGAAGGGGAATTGATAGGTGATGTAGGAATGGAGATGGTAGAAATGAATCAACCTTTAGAACAGATGGAGATTTCTGTTCATGCATTGAATGGGTCACTAGGGTTCAGGACTCTTAGAGTGACAGGTTATCACTCCAAGAAACCTCTGAATATTTTAGTTGACACTGGCAGTTCACATAATTTCATGGATCCTGAGCTAGCAAAGACTCTAGGATGTGCTACCAAGTCAACTACACCTCAAATGGTTACTGCAGCAAATGGTAATATGATCAGAGTGGATAAGGTGTGCCATGTCACATGGTTGCTGCAAGGAGCTGAATTTGCTGCTGATTTCTTACTATTACCATTGGGGTCTTGTGGAGTTGTGTTAGGGGTCCAATGGCTGTTAACTTTGGGTGATATCAAGATGAATTTCAATAAGTTAACTATGGAGTTTTGGTACAAAGGGAAGAAGCATTTACTTAGAGGTGCAGGGAAGCAAATCACTTCTGCTAATGCTGGCAAATTGGAGAAACATTCAGGTAATCAGTCTCAGCTATGCATGATTCAAGTAGTTCCTACCATGTGTACTGAATTATATGCTTTGGAGACTAAAGAAGAGGCAAATACAGACCCTAGAATCTTGGTAGTCATACAGGAATTTAGGGAATTATTTGCAGAACCAACTCAACTGCCACCATCTAGAGGAGTATTTGACCATAGAATTGTGTTGCATAATGGTACTGAACCTATAAACAAGAGACCTTACAGATATCCTTCTGTTAAGAAGGACATTATTGAGAATTTGGTGCAACAAATGTTGGAACAAGGTATTGTTCAACCAAGCTGCAGCCCCTTTGCATCACCAGTGGTCTTAGTTGGTAAGAAGGATGGGACTTGGAGATTGTGTGTAGACTATAGGGATCTTAACAAGCACACTGTTAAGAATAAATTTCCTATCCCCATTGTAGAAGATCTACTAGATGAACTGGGCGGTTCTACAATCTTTTCAAAAATTGACTTAAGAGCTGGTTATCACCAACTAAGGATGGCTGAAGAGGACATTCCCAAAACTGCATTCAAGACTCATTCGGGCCATTTTGAGTACTTAGTAATGCCTTTTGGTTTGTCTAATGCACCAGCTACTTTTCAAGGCTTGATGAATACTGTTTTCCAGAAGTTTTTGAGGAAATCAGTGCTTGTGTTTTTTGATGATATACTCATTTACAGTAAAACAGTAGAGGATCATTTGTTACATCTTAGAAGTGTTTTTGTTGAGATGAAGAAACACCAGCTTCTAGCCAAAGAGAGTAAATGTTTCTTTGGAGTAGCAAGAATTGAATACTTGGGCCATTTTATTACAAAGGATGGGGTTTCTACTGATCCTCAGAAGATCAGTGTTGTTCAGAAGTGGCCCTTACCTTCTACTATCAAGCAACTGAGAGGCTTTATTAGTCTGGCTGGGTACTACAGGAGATTTATTCAAGGATTTGGGATTATCAGCAAACCATTAACTGATCTTTTAAAGAAGGATAGTTTTAAATGGTCTACTCTTGCTACTTCTGCATTTGAGAAGTTGAAAGAAGCACTTACTAAGGCTCCTGTTCTGGCCCTAGCTGATGCTAATAAAACTTTTGTAGTGGAGACTGATGCTAGTGGATTTGGTATAGGTGCTGTATTAATGCAGGAAGGTCACCCTATTGCATTCATTAGTAAGACTTTATCTAATAGACATGCTGCAATGTCTGTTTATGATAGAGAATTACTGGCAATTGTTCATGCAGTTTCCAAATGGTCTCAATATTTGCTTGGCCAGAGATTCATCATAAGAACTGATCAGAAGGCCCTGAAGTTCTTAATGGAGCAAAAGTTACACACAAACTCCCAACTTATGTGGTTAACTAAGCTCATGCCTTTTGATTATGTTATTGAGTATAAAAAGGGGGTTGAGAATAAGGTTGCTGATGCTTTGTCAAGGGTAACTAGTGCTGAGTTACTCACCCTTGTAGTTTCAACAACTAGTTCTCAGCTAATGGGTGATATTGCTCACAGTTGGGAAACAGATGCTGATTTGAAGGCCATTATTGCACAATTACAGGCTGGTCAGGGTCATACTCACTTCTCATGGGTGCAGAATCAGCTGAGAAGGAAAGGTAAACTTGTGGTTGGTAGAGTATCACAACTGAGGTTTTCCATCATTTCACTATGGCATTGCACTCCTCAAGGTGGTCACTCAGGTGTAGAGGCCACATTAAAAAGGGTTCTTACCTTGTTTTACTGGAAGGGCATAAGGAAAGATACCAAAGTGTTTGTGCAGGAGTGTGACATATGCCAAAGAAACAAAGCTGATCTTGCAGCTTATCTAGGTTTATTACAACCATTGCCTATTCCGGATGTGGTTTGGTCTTAGATTAGCATGGATTTCATTGATGGATTGCCTAAGTCCAAAAGTCATGAGGTTATTTTAGTAGTTGTGGACAGGTTGAGTAAGTATGGTCATTTCATACCTCTCAAACACCCATATTCTGCTCAAACAGTAGCCAAGGCATTTCTAGATAATATTGTCAAACTACATGGTTTTCCTGATGCTATTACTAGTGACAGAGATGCTGTTTTCCTAAGTTCTTTTTGGCAAGAGTTGTTTGCCTTACAAGGAGTGAAATTAAATACTTCTACAGCTTACCATCCTCAGTCTGATGGACAAACTGAGGTCTTGAATAGGTGCTTAGAGACCTATCTCAGATGCTCATGTAATGAGAGTGCTACTGATTGGTTTGACTGTCTTCCTATGGCTGAATACTGGTACAATACATCATTTCATAGTGCTATACAGACCACACCATATGAAGCTTTGTATGGTAGACCTCCCCCTCTACACTTGCCATACCTTCCTGGTGAGTCTGATTCAGCTGAAGTGGATAATACCTTGTTGAATAGAGAATTCAAGTTGCAGTTAATGAAGCATCATTTAATGAGGGCTCAGCTTAGAATGAAGCAACAAGCTGATTCTCATAGAAGTGACAGAAACTTTGAAGTTGGTGATTGGGTTTATTTCAAGCTTCAACCATATAGGCAGGTGTCTATTGCTACACACCCTTATCATAAACTTGCTGCTAAGTTCTATGGTCCATTTCAGGTTACTAAAAGAGTTGGTCAGGTGGCTTATACTCTCTTGTTACCAGCAACAGTCAAGATTCACCCTACAGTTCATGTGTCCCTGCTTAAGAAGTGTTATGCAGTACCTGCTCAAATTTCTATTCCACCTTCTGTTGATATTGCTGATCCTAATTGCCCTCAACCTGAAGCTATCTTACAAAGGAGGATGGTCAAGCGTGGGAACAAAGCTGTGGCTCAGGTGCTTGTTAAATGGCATGGTTTATCTGCAGACTATGCTACTTGGGAATTTTGCAATAGTCTCAAGACAAGGTTCCCTCAATTCGATCCTTGAGGTCAAGGATCTCTTGATGAGGGGAGTACTGATACATGAATTAGTATAAGCAGTTGGAAATGAGTTAGTTATAGTGGAATTCCAAAAGTTAGTTGGTAGTTAGTTGAATTAGCTATTGGCAGGAAAGTTAGTTACTGTTACACTAGTTAGTTAGAGCAAGTTGTTAGAAGTTAGTTAGTTGGTTATGACTTAGATTCAGTTTAGATTAGTAATCCATTCTCTATAAAGCATTGTAATACACTACATGGGAATCATCTATGAAAATACAATACACAAATTCTATTCTACTTCTATTCCATTTTCTCTCTTTCATTTCTATAGCTGATCAACTCGAGTTATCTCTGAATAACTCCTGTATTGGCACAGAATTACTCGAATTGTATTGAATTCCTGCAATTCTACTAACAATTACGGCCCAAAATAGGGAATCAACTAAAGTACTACTTGATGTTAAGGGTCCTTGATGACAAGGGCAATTCGATCTTCTGGTACTATGTCTAAATCTGTATTAGAAGAAAATTGGCAAGACACTAAAAATTTAAAGGCCTTTAAAGGCCTCAAGCACATATGCATTCAGAACCATATAAGCTCTACTTAGATGGACGAATAGAGAGTAACAACACACAATTATACATCCAGAGGTGGAAGTATCCATAAAGAAGCAGAATATAGATACTTCAATAAACAATTAACTAAAAACAGATCTTCGATTAAAAAAAGAATTGGCAACCCAAGAGATCTTTCATCAAATCAAACTCTTTCTATCACTAAAACTCTACACCAATCATGAAATCCACAAAAACCATACAGTTGCAAACTACGTAATGTTGCATCAATAAAGATCATGTGAATCGTAACTCAAAAGAGAATAATGAATTAGACTCTTTGGATTCTTTGTATATGAAAGACATTCTGAATTCCATCATCAAAACAATGTGTTAATTTCAAGTCAATTTAAAAATTTAATCAGTCAGGCTATAAGAAAATCAGCTTTTCAGTTAAGTTAGACTTTTTGGTCCCACATATAAGCCCGTCAAGTGGGCCGGGCCGGGTTCGCACATATAAGCCCATCAAGTGGGCCGGGCCAGCCCGAACTCGGCCCATTACCGGCCCGGCCCAGACCCGCTAAGAGGTGTAAGGGGCTGGGCTAGGTGGGATTTATTAGGGGGCTGGGCCGGACAAGGTGGACAGCCCACCAGCCCGGCCCACCAGTAGCCCAGGTGATGGCCCATCGGGGCATCGGCCCGACCCAATTCAAATAAAAAAAAATAAAAATAAGTACTACATTTATTACTAATAATAAGTATTTTAAAAACATTGTATCCCAATAAATTAGGAGTCTCTTTTTACGGAGCACTTTAGTTTTCTTTAAAATTGTATTTTAAAGCTAGACAATCTTGTTTTCTCAACAAATATACCTTTGATACATTTTCAGTATATAGTATATATTAGATTGTGATAGTTTTATATAAAAGTAAAATTTCATTAGCATGCCATATATACTGTGAATACATAGTTTATATCAAATATAATACTCCCTCCGTTTCAATTTACGTGAACCTATTTCTTTATTAGTCCGTGATAAAAAGAATGACCCCTTTCTATCTTTGAAAACAATTTACCTTTATGCAATGATTTATAACCACACAAAATATATGTGACTCATTGAACACCACGAGTTTGAAAGCCTTCTCTTCTTTCTTAAACTTCGTGTCCAGTCAAATAGACATATCAACATCTACATAAATAATTTAAAATAAAACTTAAAACTTAAATGGATAACATTGCAAATTCAAAACATACAAACTTGAACGGCGAAATATTGCAAATCAAAAGTTCAAAACATACAAGTTAAACGGCTAACATCGATGGAAAAATTTAAAGAAGAGATAAACTTCAAAGTTCAATTTCATGCCTTTTCACAAGTGTCTACGCAACACACCGGTACCCTCCTCCACCCCCACCCCTAATAGGCTAATACCCGACGCTCCGGACTTGTGGAGATATATGTCACCACAATGTTGACATTTAACATGTTCCTCATTTACTCGCTCAAAATGCATCCACACCGCACTTGAAGTTGATCTTCGAACTCGAGGAGAAGGTGGAGGTGAAGTAATGTACACTAGTTGAATAACAAATTTAGATAAAGAGAGAATTGTGGAAGAATTGTTTGAAAATGAAGAAGAATTTGGGGGGGGGGGGGGGGGGGGGGTATTTATAGTTTGAAAATATGACCAAAGCGTAGTTATTCATAAATTTAGGGGTTCAAATAAAATTAGCAACGACTAGTTTTTTAAATTTACAACGGCTAACTTTTTGAATTTGACGACGACTAAACTTTTTTTTAATTTAGCAATTTTATCATTAGTTGTAAATGTTAATTTTATTATTAGTAGTAAATGTAAATGTCTATTTTTGTATTAGAACTTAAAAAAAAAAAAAAAAAAAAAGTCCGGCCCACTAACTATAACCCAACCCGGCCCGGTTAGCCTGGGGTGTAGCCCCTATCCGGGTAGGGCTGGGCCGGACACCTTTTTCCCTCTCCAAGCCCGGCCCCTTAACTTATGACCCGACCCAGCCCCTTGTGGCCACGTTTAAATGGCCCGGCCCACTTGACAGCCTTACCCACAATTGAGTCCAGAGTACATACTAATTAAATAAAGCAACTGTAATGAATACTTTTCAATGCAAAAGAGTTTGATATACAGCTATCCTATTAGATGTCTGAACCATGAATTCATGTCCATTCCTCTTATGCATCAATCCAACCAACTGATGGATCCTCGATTCGCATAATACCTGCAGTTAACGTAATCACAACCCTAACCAATTTACCACACCTGGCACATATGAATCTTCTCAAATTAAACATCATAATAAAGCCCTAGAATACCGAAAAGTGAGAAATTCATTATTCCAAATGAACAGCAGCATGCTATAGAAAGAACAATACCCGTTAATTGTTCATCAAAGCAACAAATAGAATAATAAAGGGCATTTTTCTATGGTTTGACATTATGTTATTGGCACTAACTATAACACAAGACCAAGAAAATATAGCATGACATTAGGGAAAAATATGATATAAGTACTACAGGGAGGATAAGGAGCCAATTTCCCCAACGCAAATGAGGGGAAGTTTAGGAGATTAATGGGAGAGAGATTGAGATTGAAAATGAAATTAGAATTTAAGAGGGAATTTTGATTTTTGGAGCCAATTTCATTTTCATCACTTAGACTTTTCATTTTTTCATTTTCATTAATTTTTTCCTTCTTTTCCTTTTGTAAAAAGCTTAAATGAAAAAATGATATAAATAGTAGCATTTTACTAGAACCATTTAAGCATATTTATGCCGTAAGTAGAGATGAAAATATAGCACCACAAAAAATAAAAGGGCTACTGCTAATTTTTGTAAATTGTAAATATTTTCTTGGATAAAATATCAATAGTCATTATATATTAAATAATAATAATCACTAAGTAATGCGATGTAGTAATATATAAAACTAAAATGATAAAATTAAGTCATATAAACAAATTAAAGTAGATAAGCTTTTCTTAGGCCTAGGCCAATCGAATTTGACTATCCAAATCCATTGCACAGATTGTCTACTTTGTGCCTAGGCCGGTGTTTAGCATGAGATTTGTTTATTAAATAAATGGATGAATTTGTTTGGATGGGTCTAAAGCAATGAAATTAATCCAACAATTCTATTTCTCGTAAACAGTTGTGAATTCTATTTCTCAAATTAATCCACTTAGTGGTCGTTTGGTTTGAGGTCAAAATAGTCCCGGGATTACAATCCCGGGACTAATTTATACCATCTGTTGGTATTATTTTATACCATCTGAAAGATGGTATAAAATAATACCAGTATAAGTGGGTTAAGAAGGTATAAGTTGAGTTATTCCAGCACTAATTTTTATACCACGTTTGGTACAAGGTATAAAATAATCCCGGGATAAATCTATACCTTATACCAAACGTGGTATAAAAATTAATACCGGCATAACCCATGTTATACCTTAAACCAAACGACCACTAAATGATTTATGTTAGGCCTAAAGCAACGAGTAATAATAAGAGACTAGATAAAGCAGTAAAATATAATGAAAATAACTTAATTAAAAGAGAAATAAATTCTTATTCTATCTCCTGGAGTGTTAAAACAAGTTGCTTGAGTAACGAATTGATTTCTCGTAAACAGTTGTGAATTCGGGATGAAAATAATAGTAAGCAATATCCTCCACTTCTACCTACCAAATGTACAAGATTACTCTCCTGCTCGCAATGCGTCGTACATGTTCGGGACGAAGTCTAGGGAACCTATACTCGGAAACGCATGTGCATAATACTCTACCTTACTGGCCACAGTTCTCAGACCCCTCTAATTGTCTCAATCTTGATCTCTTTCTGCATGTGTGTCCATCTAACGGCTCGACACATTTTGACCAATACAGCTGTCATGGATTTGTTTTTCGCGCTACGGCAATCGAGCTCTAAAAGAACATGCACAATGTGAATTTGAGTTATGCCTTATAAAACTCTTCAATTTCCTTTTTCATTTCGATGTGGGATTCGCCTAAAGTGTTATGTGCACCTCTTCTTCATAAGCTCACCAACTTAGAAATATGTCAGTCTTGCTTGACCGGCTTCATCAGCTCAGGGGCGTCACAACTTTTTGTTGGAATTTATTTGTGTTGGATTGTCATTGCTGAACGATCATCGGAGCTTGAATTGAATTTTAAATTCAAAATTTATTGTGTGGTCAATTGGGTGTTTTCAGATATGAGATTTTGAGGTATTTATGATTTCATAACGTCATTTATAAAAGGAATTTGAATTATAACCATTGAATATCGCTGAATTCTTGAGTTGTTATATAGACTAGTTATAATTCCTGAGCTATTTTCATTTGAAGCTTGTTGGTTGTTAAACTCAATGTTTCTAGCCTAGTGAAGTTGACTCCACCATTGCTGAACTCAAATTGTTTCTAGTTGTTTTTAGCTAACACAAATGGCCAGGTTATTTATGGTTGGGGCCACGTGGACTAATAAATTAGTGTAACCTACTTAATTAAACCTCCACATATGTTTCTCATAATTTCGTTAAAAGAAGGTGCATTTTTTACCTTAACATTAAAGGCAATTGAGATTCAATAGGTGAAATTAAGAAAGGGCATTCTTAACTCGAAAATTAAGGTAATTGGAGTACAATAGGTGGAAACATGTCAAATTAAAGTTATTTTCAATACACTTAACGGTTTTTTTGACCCATTTTTGTTTAATAATGATGTCTACAACACAATATTTCAACCCTAATTTTTTTTATGGACCAAACATGTGAAAAGTTGAATTTCGGAGGCTGTCAAATGATTGGGTGTCATATATTTGTGGACCAAAGGTTCAATTGGGGATTAAAAAGGTTCAGAGGGTTAAGAGGTTTGAGGTCTTTCCCCATCTTTTTATTTTTATTTTATTTATCATGAATAAAATATAATACTAATTATATAGTAAATTTAGCAATATAAATTACAATACATAAATGAAAATATTTAACTAAAAGGAAAAAAATAAATAGATCTAATAAATATAGTCAAGTAAAAAATAATACAGTGAAACACTAAATTTTGATAAGAAATCCATAAACGGTTATCAATTTTTTATTACTATTATTATACATCTTTCCTGCTTAAACTAATAGTAGTAATAATAATAATAATAATAATAATAATAATAATAATAATTTAAAAAATTGCTAGATATTATAAGAAAAAAAGGGTTTAGATTAGACTTCCCACTAAAAATAAGATATAGATTTGGCTAGAAAACATTCCTAGTTATATTTTAGCTAGAAATTAGCTATGGATTGTCTCCCTAGCTAAACGTAAATCTTTTGATTTTTTATTTCTTTTTATTTTTGCGCCAAAGGATTTCCCCCAAATATTTAGCTATAAATTAAGCTAGGAAACTTGCCGAGCTATATTTTAGCTAGGGAATGTCCCTAGCTAATTCCTGGTTATAATGTGGCTAAATTTTTTGACAAGAAATTTGGCTAGGAAATAGGAATTTTCTAGCTAAACGCCTAGGTAATATGAACTATTACCTAGGGATTTGATTATCCTAGCTAAAATCCCTAGCTAATCGCATGTCCTCTTGTAGTACCCGAAGTTTTGCGTATCCTTAATGTATTGAGCCTACATTATTAATCACACAACAAAAATCGGGTTCTATATAAAATATTAATGTTTCGAAGTCTCAAAGCATGATTAATCTATAGCTAAAGTATAAAAAAGTATGAAAATTTAAACGAAAGATAGTAATTAACCAAAAAAAAAAAAAGGAAGCACAATAACGAAGTAATTTACTACGTTAAAAGTGTTGACACCTAATTTTGGCTCGACGTGCTTAAAATTAACGTTTTTTGGCGCCCTGATTCGTTAAAGAGCGTGAAATACATTATTTTACACATTTTTACATTTTTTAACAATTTATTGATGATTATCCTTATTTTAGGAATTTTATCAATTTATTGTCATTTTCCAAGAATCATTATTTTGCACATGTACAACGTAATACTACTATTTTTGTGCAATTAATAATTGTATCTTAATTTTGTAGCAATACATTTTCATATCTTAAACATTAATATTTCATGTTTTATACTTACATTATTATTTATACATGTATTAGTTAACTATATTTTAGTACAGTCCGTCAGTGCAGAGAAAATTGGAACAATTAATTTTTAAACGCAGAGCAAAAATTCGATCAAGTCAAGGTCTCGTCACCTTTTTAAAAGTTGAAAATTGAGGTGATGGGTTGGGTTCTTGATCCATTGATTAATAAATGTTTATACATTGGTTAAAAGAGTGAAATCCCCATTGGACAATAACCCAGGGATTAAAAGTAGCATCAAGGGGACAAAGGGGTGTGACACTTTATTTTTTGGATAATAATAAGGGCCATTTTATCAATAAAAGAAGAGGAGGGGCTCATATTTTTCAAAACACAATCTCATTTTTCAGATTTTTAAGGGTCCTTCCACTCTCTAAACATTTTTTCTCTCCCCTCTCTCTCACTACACGCCGCCGCCACCACGCCGGAGCTCCGGCGTGGAGAGGCGGTGGACGCATCAAACCACCCCCACACCTCCATTTCGTCTCCCTCTCTCTTCTAAGAAAACCCCAAACACCTCTCCTCCACTTCACAAAACCGCCGCCACCGCCTCTCCACGCCGGAGCTCCAAGCTCCGGTGAACGCCAACCACACCACCGCCCTTCATTTTCCTCACCACACCCCACTTCACTCACCACTTCGTCTCCCTCTCTCTCTCTCTCACCCACTACCCGCTCCGGCGAACTCACGACGACGGAGCAGTTGACTGCGCCACCTAAACACCTACATCCCCTGTTTTGGTTCGACGTTTCAGATCCCAAACACCGGCTACTGCTTCTTGTTGCTCTTAAATGTCTTTATTGTTGCTTCTTGTCTCAATGCTGTTTTTCTTTATTGTGTTTATGCTGATTGTTAGAGTTGTGCCATTTGTCCCTCATTGTACAGATATTTCATGAAAAAATCTTCAATGTGATTTACTCTTTTCTATTAAAAAAAAAATATAGAGTGTTGTTTGTTTAGTTGAAGGTCGAGGTCAATCTTTCCGTTGGTTCACGGCTCCGAATTGGTAGTTGTTTCGTTTTAATCTAGCAGATTCAAAGTTATTTCCATATTGAGGTTGTGAATGTTCAGATCTTGCTGGACAGAATAAAGCTTCGGTGTAGCTTCAATTTCTCCGACGATCCTCAAATTTTGTTCGTGATTATTTTTTGCTCCAAGCATTACGATGTCATTTTTGTTTTCGCTATTATTTATGTTTTTTCTTATTGGTGTTAATGTTGGTTTGTTGTTGTTGTTCTGTTTGATGGCTGGTTGCTCCACGATGGATTGATTTTATTTTCCGTTGACCATTTTGTGACACTTTTCGGACAACCTCGGTCATTTTTTCAATGGCTCATCTACTGTCGCATTGTTGCTAATTGTTTGGATTGATTATACACATTTTACATTATTTTTGCAAATACCATTGTTGGTTCTGCGCCCAGAAAATACTTCCGGCGGCCAACTATACTGTCACATTTTTTTTTTCTTTTCACACTTATTTAAATTCATTTGGGCGAATACTACACCCAAATGGCCGGTGAAGAAATTTCCGTCGATTTCCAAGGCCTCCCATGTACAAAAGACGGGTTTTTTATTTTAAGTTTATTCATTATTTTTTTAATTCATCTGATAGTTATTTATTCTCTTACTAATATTTTTACTAAGTGTTTATACAGGTACCCGGAGATACATCCCGAAGACGACACTCGGAAGGAACCCAAAGACTTCATCGAATCACTGTTTGTATTTACTTTTCGCATTCTTTTTATATAACTGTACAAAATATAAACTCATAGTATAGTGAAAACTTTATTTTTGGAATGACGGGTTGATATATTTATTTACTTGTCGCTTTGTTTGTTAAACTTAAAATTATCATTCGCTTTAGGCAAGACTTAGGCCGTCTAAATTATGTGGGGTCAAATTGGTTCGATGGTCTTGTTTATTTCTACTTATTTTATTTTCTTCAAAGATTTGTTGCAAGCTTTATTGTCTTTTTATGTGTTCATAGCTGGAAGTAGATGAAAACAAATATTTTTGTGGGATTCGTGATTCTTTCTTGTTTAGAACAATTTGACTTAATTTAGCTATACTTAGTTGGATCAGCTGGTTGAATTAAGGGAATAGTTTTGTAACAAAGAGTCCTTGCATTTTAGCAGTCATTTAGTAAATTGACTTGTTTTAAATATTTTGTTAAATAAATTCACACTTTTGACGATTAGGCAAAAATACTAGTCCATCCTTTAATTTAGATTCCTTATACACTCTTAATAAAACTTACATTTTATATTGTTTCGTGTACACTAATGCATTTTTTGATTAAGTTAAATTCACATTTTAACGCTAGGCAAATATTAAGTCGTCCATTTACAAATCTTTTATTTTTTAGAGGCATTACACATTTTCACTCATTTTTTATCCACAATTCCTTATACTTATTTTTTACCAATACTTTCTATAATTATTTTATTCCTTATTCTTTTGATAGGATATTCATTAAACAAACACTCTTTTTTTAACTAAACAGTAGAAACAAGTCAAATAAACTTTACTTTTCTGAATAATTGTGCTATATAAACTCTTTACACCAATGAATATTCGTAGATTATTTTTACATTCTTTATGGACTAATATACCTAGTTATACAATTCTTTAGACATTTTATGTTCGATATACACTCTTTTATTCTTGAAAATACATTATTTATTTATTTAATATCCATACATTCTTACATAGACGCACATTCTTTATATCCTTGATATACTTATTTTTTACATAGTCTTACATTTTTTTTATACTCTTAATATAGTTACACATTCTTTACACTAACATATATATACACTCTTTGTACTAACAGATATACTTTTATACTTACGAGGTACATTCTCTTTATACTCTTTTATATATTCTTTTTTACTATACATTCTTTATGAATACTTGATACTTGATATAAATACATTTTTATACACTGTATATACTTAGTATATTATCATTTAGTGTAGCTTTTCATGAAGTCATAACATTTTGAAAACAGGTAATAATAATGATAAACAGATAAATAATCCCCCTCTAGTGTTTAATTAAACTAAGTCTAAGGACTGTCTTCGGACAGGCTCTGAGGGATGCTTAATACCTTCCCCTCGGGGTAAATAAAACCGTTATCTAGAATCTCATAGGTTTCGTGGACTAAAAATGGAGTAGACACACAAATACATATAGGTTTCCTGATTTTCCTAAAAATAAGGTGCCGACTCTAACCCTTTTAAAACCAGTTAGAAGAACCGTGAAGTTGCAAACTATATTGGACCCCGTTCAAAATAGGGCGTAACAGAATGGCGACTCCACTGGGGAATTACCTAGGTTTTGACCTTAGCAGACTTAGTTTAAGTGAGCACTTGAGGGATATTTGATTATTTATTTGTTTTTACTATTATTATTTGTTATACATGTCATGAGTTGCTACAATATTATGTTTGAAAGGTCGCAAGCCAAATCCGAACTTGTGTTCCTTATTTGTTTGAAGACACTACATGTTACTGCTTTCCTTATACTATCATCGCACTTTCAATTGAGTCTTTGGCCGTACACATACACACATTGTGCACGCGAGTTGTGCTTTGCACTCCTCCGAACCTTCTTCAAAATCTTTAGTTTCAGAGATTGGTGGGCTAGTCTTACTACTTGCCATTTCGCAGTTGTCCGAATATTATTTATCAGCTTAGGTAAATCTACTCTTAGAATTCTTAGGCCGTTGTATGTATAATTTTGATCACTGCTCTAGCCGGATTAATTTCATTCTTTATTTGTCACACATTCTTATTTGCTACATGCTCTTTACATAGTACATATTCATTATTTGTTTCACATACTGTATTTATTAGACATTCTTTAGTTGTATATATATACTAGACATACCTTCTTCCGCCTCGTCTGCTTTTATTAGACAATTTTTGTTGACTTGTGTTGAGCTTGGAACCTTTCCAACCCTCACACCCATTTTTTGGTATGTACGACCACCGTCACAGTCACATTATTTTTCATACCATTTTCGGTTTTTGTTACCATCATTTTGACTTTACCATTCTTTTTCAATACAACACAATCTTGTACATTCTTCTCATGCATGGAGCACACTTTTTTCAGATTCAAACTCTTGTTCATAACCTCACTTCTGTTCAATACAATCACCAATTCATCCAAATCACATACGACACCGTATCTGTCCGAACTACGTCTGACCTGATTCTTGTCCTGGCAAGATACGTAGGCAACCCTACATAAGGGTTCGGTCTCCCCACTGTTTCAAAATAATTCACCGGAATAAAAAAACTGGGACAATTATTTTGGAGCAGTTCAAAGACGCTCTCCAAAAAGGCTTCTAAGAGCATCAATCAACCCCTTGAAATCCAAAATCCAACAATGTCAATACCATCCTTACCCCTACCATCATCTGGCTTTGGTCCCAAAATCTGGGATATAAGCTTTTCTTCTTCTCCCAAGCATCGCAGGCCATGGAACTTTGGCATGTCGACCTTTATTTTTCAACCCCAAGGGTTCAACACATGTAAATCCTTCCCCCTCAACTATACAATAATCGTGCCGACTGACAAGGAGTTAAAGCTCCACAAACAGTTTGGTACCCAATTATTGCAATCTTACCGATGGGCACGGAGTATTTTTAGAAACTCCGTAAAGGTCGACATCCCCTCTTATCACCTTGCCAGCGGACGCAGATTATTTTTAAAGCTCCACTGACATTGACATTTCCTCATAGGCAACCATGCCAATAAATGCAGAGTGGTATCAAAAGCTCTGCCAACGTTCAACCTTTTCCTCCATCACAATCTTGTCAACGTACTGGAGTAATGTCAAGGCTCCATCTACAGTTGACATCCTTCTTCTCGGCTGCCTGTTAGAGTATTTTCAATGCTCTGGATGCGATCGGCTCATTTTTTCTGACCGCCTACCATAGTCCTGTTCAAGCTCTGAGCCTATGATTGGTCCCTTCTTGGATAATTTTCAAAGCCCCGTACCTACGATTGGCACACCCTTCTGCCGTCTGTCGGAGTACCTGCAAAACTCTGCC
This sequence comes from Lycium barbarum, assembly GCF_019175385.1. NCBI lineage: Eukaryota > Viridiplantae > Streptophyta > Magnoliopsida > Solanales > Solanaceae > Lycium > Lycium barbarum. The sequence goes on along the minus strand of NC_083344.1, from coordinate 116,467,888 downwards.
TTCAATCGGCACCTCCTCTTATATCTTATCTGCAAGAACTACGCACACCTGATTCTCTTCTTTGAGTAGATACGTAGGCAACCCTTTTGGGTTCGGTATTCATTATTCAAAAATCACAAAAAAAAAAACAGAAAATCCTTTATTTGAAAAATCACAAAAATATTTTCTTTCTTCGTACCTATCTGCAAGAACTACGCACACCTGATTCTCTTCTTTGATGAGATACGTAGGCAGCCCTTTTGGGTTCGGTATTCATTATTCAAAAAAAAAAAATCAGAAAAAAAAAGAGTCCGAAAATTATTTGAAAATAAAAAAAAAACTTTGTTCTTACCTCTCTGAACAAACTACGCGCACCTGATTCTCATAAAAAAAATGAGATACGTAGGCAACCCTTCTCGGGTTCGGTACCCCTTATTCAAGAAATACAAAATAAATAAATAAATAAATAAAATTTGGATTCATGTCTTTGACTTGATTGGTACCAACACAGTTAGAAATGTGCATAGGAAAGAAACAAGTAACAATCGATAGAATGGAGAGGACTGACTTCGTGGTAAACCATAGATTATTTTGGTACCTCTCATTCACATTTTAAGTGACACTTGAAAAATTCTTTTGCATGCTCGTAAGACAAGAATAAAACCAACCTCATTGTTTCATGTGCATTGTGTGGTGAGCTTTAGATAACGTTCCATTGCATTGCATTGTGATGTAGAACTTGGCCTGAATGTCTGTTGAGGCGAAATTATGAGTAACACTTGGTATAGGAAAGGATCGTAGGCCTTCTTTGACCCGTTTGAGCCTTTCTAGCCTATCAAATGACGTTATCCCTAGCATTCCCCCTTTGAGCCTAAAGCCTTTTCTTTGACAACAACATCATAAGACTATACCATTTCTGAGTGCTTACACGCACTATCCCTCTCTTGGCCCAACCTCCCTGAGCGCACTAGAAATGTGCAACCGTGGATAAGAGATCCAAGCTGAAGCTTCCAAAAAACAAAAAAGAGAGATTCAACAGTCCGATGAAAACAAAGACGAAGAACGACCTCCAAAGCAAGAAGGAGCCCAACAAAAAAAAATCATCAGACATCATTCAGGATCTCGGGCATACAACCCGTCATTCATCTTTATTTTTCACATTCCGGCATACAACCCGGAATTAACATCAGGACTTCGGGCATACAACCCAAGTCAATTCTCTTAATCCCCACAGAATCTCGGGCATACAACCCCGAACTCCAAAAAAAAAGGCTACAACTTGCAAAAGAAGTCGCACAAATACAAAAGAAAGGGACAACAAAACGAAGCAGATCAGCCTCAGAGCACACAAATACTAAGCACGGACATAGTGCAACGCTCAGGGAAGAATTAGTCACTCCCTACCCAAATAATATCCTACCATTTTCCCAAGCCTACAATACACACCCGTAACAAGCCCTACGTGATCCTATGCGAAGGGTTCTCACATTAGTGGATACTTACATGACGGCCAAGCCTATAGTATCACAATTGCATGCATTGATCATCGTTCTGAGTGTGAGTGTACTTCTCTAGATGTCCCAAGGTAAAAAAAAAAAAATACTGAATATGTGTGAAAAAGGGACTTTCTTTCTAGTGAGGGGACTTGAAACATGAGGATAGGTATAGTTCAAAACCTTTACTTGAAGCAAGACGAACAAATCATGTCGATACTTAAGTATGTTTGAGGTACCACTTGAAGCTGTAGAACTATCACGAAGTCAATCTCGGTTAGCTGGGAAGAAATTGATAGAATTCTTATGCGCAAAACTAATTGTTGGTACCAACTGAAGTCAAGACGTGATTCTTTCCTCACTTCTTCATTTTACAATATTCTTTACAACAAAAACAACAGAAAATGCATCAAAAAAAAATAAAAAAAATAGGTGCCCACCTTCTAATGCGGGTATTTTAATTTCAGTTCAGGCGCCCACCTTCTAATGCGGGTATTTTAAATTTCAGTCAAGGCGCCCACCTTCTAATGCGGGTATTTTAATTTCAGTCAAGGCGCCCTCCTTCTAATGCGGGTATTTTAAATTTCAGTTCAGGCACCCACCTCATAATGCGGGTTAAATTCAGTCAGGCGCCCACCTTCTAATGCGGGTATTTTAATTTCAGTTCAGGCGCCCACCTTCTAATGCGGGTATTTTAAATTTCAGTCAAGGCGCCCACCTTCTAATGCGGGTATTTTAATTTCAGTCAAGGCGCCCACCTTCTAATGCGGGTATTTTAAATTCGAGTTCAGGCACCCACCTCATAATGCGGGTATTTTAAATTCAGTCAGACGCCCACCTTCTAATGCGGGTATTGTAATTTCAGTCAAGGTTCCCAACTTCTAATGAGGGTATTTTAAATTTCAGATCAGGCACCCACCTCATAATGCGGGTTAAATTCAGTCAGGCGCCCACCTTCTAATGCGGGTATTTTAATTTCAGTTCAGGCGCCCACCTTCTAATGCGGGTATTTTAATTTCAGTCAAGGCGCCCACCTTCTAATGCGGGTATTTTAAATTTCAATCAAGGCGCCCACCTTCTAATGCGGGTATTTTAATTTCAGTCAAGGAGCCCACCTTCTAATGCGGGTATTTTAAATTCCAGTTCAGGCACCCACCTCATAATGCGGGTATTTTAAATTCAGTCAGGCGCCCACCTTCTAATGCGGGTATTTTAAATTTCAGTTCAGGCACCCACCTCATAATGCGGGTATTTTAAATTCAGTCAGGCGCCCACCTTCTAATGCGGGTATTTTAATTTCAGTTCAGGCGCCCACCTTCTAATGCGGGTATTTTAAATTTCAATCAAGGCGCCCACCTTCTAATGCGGGTATTTTAATTTCAGTCAAGGCGCCCACCTTCTAATGCGGGTATTTTAATTTCAGTCAAGGCGCCCACCTTCTAATGCGGGTATTTTAAATTCCAGTTCAGGCACCCACCTTATAATGCGGGTATTTTAAATTCAGTCAGGCGCCCACTTTCTAATGCGGGTATTTTAAATTTCAGTTCAGGCACCCACCTCATAATGCGGGTATTTTAAATTCAGTCAGGCGCCCACCTTCTAATGCGGGTATTTTAATTTCAGTTCAGGCGCCCACCTTCTAATGCGGGTATTTTAAATTTCAGTCAAAGCGCCCACCTTCTAATGCGGGTATTTTAATTTCAGTCAAGGTGACCACCTTCTAATGCGGGTATTTTAAATTCCAGTTCAGGCACCCACCTCATAATGCGGGTATTTTAAATTCAGTCAGGCGCCCACCTTCTAATGCGGGTATTTTAATTTTCAGTTCAGGCACCCACCTCATAATGCGGGTATTTTAAATTCAGTCAGGTGCCCACCTTCTAATGCGGGTATTTTAAATTTCAGTTCAGGCACCCACCTCATAATGCGGGTATTTTAAATTCAGTCAGGCGCCCACCTTCTAATGCGGGTATTTTAATTTCAGTTCAGGCGCCCACCTTCTAATGCGGGCGCCCACCTTCAAATACGGGTATTCCATTTCAAAGCTCTGGCTAGGTGTGTTCATGGTTCGGTTTGGGTCGGTTATTGGTTAAACCATAACCAAACCAATTTAGTCGGTTATTAAATGTCTATAACCATAACCAAACCAAGTAAAATAATAACCACCGGTTTGGTTATTGTCGGTTTGGTTCGGTTTTTCGGTTTATGACTTGCCGGTACAATTTAAATATTTTCTCTCTACATTCTTCAAATTTCAAAAGAACAAGTCAAACAGAGGTTCCAAAATACAAACAACTTTATCCATTAAAATGAAAAGATCACATATTTAAACTAAACTAACTAGAGAATCCATAATATAATCAAAAGTACTTCGACCATCTTCCTTAGCTTAAGCTCCAAACTAATCAATGCTCAAAACAGTGCCCGGAGAATCTGCAAAAGAAAGCACGATATTAGGCATTAAATGTCTAATATTGAAGTTCTCTATTGAAAGTTCACTTGAAAGACAATATATTCTGTCAGGACCAACAGCTCACTAATAATAAGAAACTAATCACAAAACCTAAATTCAAGGTCACCTGCACACTTCACTAATCCAATTGGGAAGAACTCTTAGTCTGGCTTATCCAAAATACAGTGAAACCTAATACTTCATATGGACTTTACACAGGCATGGATAATCGGTTTATCAGTAAGTTCTTCAATAACTTCAACTTTCACAAGTGAAGTCATCTAAATGCTAATACATCCAAACAAACAAGGAATTTTTTTTCTAAATTCAGTAGCTTCAGTTTTAATCTGAGTAACAATATTACGAAAACCAACAACAGTGACAGCATTGATCAGCAGCGGCAGTAGCAAAACTGTGAAACAGTGGCAGCAGTGCAGTTCAGCAGCGGGAGCAGCACTGCTGAAACAGTGGCAGCAGCACAGTTCAGCAGCGGCAGCAACACTGCTGAAATTGTGTCAGCAGCGGCAGCAGCACTGCTGAAACTGTGGCAGCAGCACAGTTCAGCAGCGGCAGGCCGGCAGCAGCTCAGTTTCCAGCAACAAACAACTTACAATTTAATATTTTTGGGCTCAAAACCAGTAACCAGCTCTCAATATTAAAGTGTAGCAACACATATTAAAGTGGCAACAATTAGCTAAAATACCATAGAAAGCTCAAAGTTTCAGCAATTATCTTTCTAAGATAGTAATTTGTAGCAAGTGAAACAAATATTCATATAGTTAATTATGTAAAATTACCTTTTTCAGCGATCTCAAGTTTTTGAATTTCTTCTAAAAGGTCTTCAAGCTTGCATTCTTTAGATGTTGACCGCAACCATTGTTGACAACAAACAAGAGCTTTAGCTGTCTTTGTCGATAGAGAACTTCGATAACAATCAAGTATCCGACCACCGGTGCTAAAAGCTGATTCTGAGGCAACAGTAGATGTAGGAATAGCAAGCACATCTCTTGCAATCCTAGAGACAATAGGATATCTTTCAGATGAAGATTTCCACCAAGTCAAGATATTGAAATCCTTATTCTTCTCCAAATCATCCATCAAATACTTTTCAAGATCAGACTTATTATCAACATCATTCTCATCTTCAAGAAATTTCTCCCATTGCGATTGCCACACATCAGAACTATTCATTACACCAATTTGACTCATCACACTAGTTTGATCTCCAATATTTTCACTAGAAGGCCCAGAAATAGAATTCTTATAATGATTATACAAGCGAGTTAAAGTGTTCACCACTTTAGTAGACTTTCCATTTCCCTCCAAAGGATCATAAAAATTGTTAAAAAGGAACTTCACATACTTCATTTTGTAGCGAGGATCCAACACAACGGCAACAAATAACAACATGTTCATATCCTCAAAATCACCCCAATATTTATCAAACTTAAGTTTCATCTTCCTAGCCATATCAGTCAAAATTGAATCGCTACAATTCGAATACTGGACAATTATGCTTTGAAGATTAAAAAGCTCATGGAAGAAACAATTTGAAGTAACATGCAAAGTACTCGAAAACTTCAAAGTGGTTTTATAGAAAATCTCAAGAAACTTGAGAAAGACTTTCACATTCTTCCAATCTTCCGAAGATGGATGAACTGCTGTTCCACTCAATTCAAGACAATAGTTAAAGTACTTATGATCATCAATATACATTCTTGAAAAGGCTTTTTCAAATTGTACAGCTGTATTTAACATCAAGTATGTAGAGTTCCAGCTCGTCTCAACATCCAAACTCAAAAGGCCATGGGTGTCTAGTTTTACCTTCTCAACATACGACTTAAAGGAAGCAGATCTTGCAGGAGAAGACTTAACATATTTCACAGCATGCCTTACTCGAGAAATGGACTCATTTTGTTCACTCAATCCTTCTTTTAAAATCAAATTCAAGATATGAGCATTACACCGAACGTGTAAAAAATCATTTCCCAATATGACACCATTCCAATCATTAATTCTCCCTTTCAAGTACCTGATTGCAGCATCATTAGCTGATGCATTATCTAGTGTCACCGTGAATATGTTCTCGATCTCCCAATCTAACAAACAAGCTTCAATTCCTTTTGCAATTGTCTCACCCTTATGATCTGGAGTTTGAAAAAAGTTAAGAATTTTTTTTTGCAAATTCCACTGATCATCAATCCAGTGAGCAGTAATGACCATATAAGTCAAATTTTGGATTGACGTCCATGTGTCGCTAGTAAGACAAACACGTTGATCTTTAACAAGAAATTTAAGCTTTTGTTTCTCATCTTCATTAATTTTTAAACATTGTCTAGCAACAGTAATGCGAGAAGGTAACTCAAAATTAGGCAAAACAACCGCCATTAGCCTCTTAAAGCCTTCCCCCTCAACAACTCTAAACGGTTGTTCATCTATTATAACAAACTCGGCAATGGCCCTTCTAACTTCGACAACATTATAAACAACCTTTTCCAAACCTCCTTGTCCCCCTCCTTTAATAGGTTTAATATTGAGTGTTGTCTGCTTCCTATCAATAGTCTTAAAAGGGTATTTCTCACACTTGTTAAGCAAATGTCCCCAAAGATTAGAAGTCCCATAATTAGAAGGGCAAACGAAGTCTTTGGGGCAGTACTTGCATTTTGCCCTCAATTCCCCCATTTTATTAGTAAACTGTGTGTAATGATCCCAAATTTCAGATGTTCTTCTACCATTATCCCCAGGGCTAGGGTCTCGACTACAAGGAGTAGTTCTTTTCTTTTTTTTAGGAGGTTTACGCACGGAAGAAGTATTAGGAGCATTACCAGTTACAGCAGATGTTGGTGTTACTGAACAATTTTTAGGAACCTCCAAATGTTCAACCTCCAAATCTTCAACCTCCAAATCTGCAACCACTGTCCTTTTAATCTGAAAAATATTAGAAGTTTAGGACCTATTCGGACAAGAAAAAATAAAGGTAAAAATTCGAACAGAAAAGGAAACAAATTAAAATCAAGTAGCTAACAAAGGAAACAACTTGAAATCAACTTAAACATTCAAAACAGAAAAGGAAACAACTTAAAATCAACTTAAACATTCGAAACAAAAAAGGAAACAACTTAAAATCAACTTAAAATTCGAAACAAATTCTTACAAACCTTCTCAAAATTAGACAGCCTTGTTCTTGAGGAGTTGAGGTTGCTTTTGAGCCTTCACTGTGAGGACCGTGACTCTGTGAAAAACATGAGCTTCTGCTTCTCTTGTTCTTAGGTTTGAACAGAAATCAGAATTCAGAAATGTGAAATGAAAAGAGAAAGTAGGGTTTTTACATTTTACCCTTATGCTTACGAGTTACGGACTTACGGTATAGGGTTGTTCACGGGTTAAGACTTATTAGAGTTGGGCTTGGATTGTTGGACATATTCTTTTAAGACATGGGCCTTAAAAATAGGTAGACTAAATTAAATTAATAATTAAAAGGTATAAAATATCATTAATTAATTATAAAAAGCTAATATTATACATATAAATAATTATAAATTTTTATGTATATAATTATCGGTTTGGTTCGGTTATTTATTCGGTTATTTTTTATTATAACCATAACCAAACCAAATATTATCGATTTTTCCAATTTAAAACCAAACCAAACCAAATGTCGGTTTTTTTATTCGGTTTGGTTAAATTTTCGGTTTGGTTTTGGTTTTAACCAAAACTGTGAACAGCCCTAGCTTTGGCACACAAAGCAGAGTATGCATCAGGATCTCGGCACACAACACGAGATTTCATTTCATTTTAAGGCTCCGGCACACAAACCGGAGTATGCATCAAGGTCTTCACACACAATCCAGGACTCCTCCCCATTCAAAGCTTCGGCACACAACCCGATCTTTTCATCAGGGTCCCGACATACAACTTTGTAATCCATTTTAATCCATGGCTCTGAGTTTGGTCACCCCTATAGCAATACATCATTTTCCTCCCCAAATCATTTTCCCGAACTACAATCGGTCTGACTCCCATTTCAGGGATGTGTAGGTAACTCGAATTCGAGCACGACCGTTCTTCGTCCCACACCGGCTAGGACCACTCCAACAACACTGGGGCAAAACTTTAATCGGACGATCAAAATTTGCCACAACATCCATTAGTCATCATTTTTCGAACTACATTGACCAGATTCTCGTGATTGATGAGATATGTAGGAAGCTCTATGCAGAGTTCGGTCACATCGGGGCGAGAATCATTCTTTCCCCAGCAAGAATACAATCTTACACCCTCCCAGCGTCTCGTAGCTCGACACTGGGGCAATTTTGGAAGCGATGACGTGGGTACGTGAATATTTTTCGGCACTGAACAATCCTTCCCCTTTTATCATTTTTCTTTCTATCACAACCCTGCCGACGGATGGAGAGCATTGTCAAAGCTCTATCAACGTCTGTCTTCTTTCTCCGTACATATCCTTTTAGCAATTCTTTGTCGAGCCAAAATAGGCTACACGTCAACGTCTTCGTCCAAAAACTCTTTCATCGTCTCCGGTCGAAGAGGGACAAGCTGTTGACACCTAATTTTGGCTCGACGTGCTTAAAATTAGCGTTTTTTGGGGCCCTGATTCGTTAAAGAGCGCGAAATACATTTTTTACACATTTTTACATTTTTTAACAATTTATTGATGATTATCCTTATTTTAGGAATTTTATCAATTTATTGTCATTTTCCAAGAATCATTATTTTGCACATGTACAGCGTAATACTACTATTTTTGTGCAATTAATAATTATTTCTTAATTTTTTAGCAATACATTTTCATATCTTATACATTAATATTTCATGTTTTATACTTACATTATTATTTATACATGTATTAGTTAACTATATTTTAGTACAGTCCGTCAGTGCAGAGAAAATTGGAGCAATTAATTTTTAAACGCAGAGCAAAAATTCGATCAAGTCAAGGTCTCGTCACCTTTTTAAAAGTTGAAAATTGAGGTGATGGGTTGGGTTCTTGATCCATTGATTAATAAATTTTTATACATTGGTTAAAAGAGTGAAATCCCCATTGGACAATAACCCAGGGATTAAAAGTAGCATCAAGGGGACAAAGGGGTGTGATACTTTATTTTTTGGATAATAATAAGGGCCATTTTATCAATAAAAGAAGAGGAGGGGCTCATATTTTTCAAAACACAATCTCATTTTTCAGATTTTTAAGGGTCCTTCCTCTCTCTAAACATTTTTTCTCTCCCCTCTCTCTCACTACACGCCGCCGCCACCACGCCGGAGCTCCGGCGTGGAGAGGCGGTGGACGCATCAAACCACCCCCACACCTCCATTTCGTCTCCCTCTCTCTTCTAAGAAAACCCCAAACACCTCTCCTCCACTTCACAAAACCGCCGCCACCGCCTCTCCACGCCGGAGCTCCAAGCTCCGGTGAACGCCAACCACACCACCGCCCTTCATTTTCCTCACCACACCCCACTTCACTCACCACTTCGTCTCCCTCTCTCTCTCTCTCTCACCCACTACCCGCTCCGGCGAACTCACGACGACGGAGCAGTTGACTGCGCCACCTAAACACCTACATCCCCTGTTTTGGTTCGACGTTTCAGATCCCAAACACCGGCTACTGCTTCTTGTTGCTCTTAAATGTCTTTATTGTTGCTTCTTGTCTCAATGCTGTTTTTCTTTATTGTGTTTATGCTGATTGTTAGAGTTGTGACATTTGTCCCTCATTGTACAGATATTTCATGAAAAAATATTCAATGTGATTTACTCTTTTCTATTAAAAAAAAAATAGAGTGTTGTTTGTTTAGTTGAAGGTCGAGGTCAATCTTTCCGTTGGTTCACGGCTCCGAATTGGATGTTGTTTCGTTTTAATCTAGCAGATTCAAAGTTATTTCCATATTGAGGTTGTGAATGTTCAGATCTTGCTGGACAGAATAAAGCTTCGGTGTAGCTTCAATTTCTCCGACGATCCTCAAATTTTGTTCGTGATTATTTTTTGCTCCAAGCATTACGATGTCATTTTTGTTTTCGCTATTATTTATGTTTTTTCTTATTGGTGTTAATGTTGGTTTGTTGTTGTTGTTCTGTTTGATGGCTGGTTGCTCCACGATGGATTGATTTTATTTTCCGTTGACCATTTTGTGACACTTTTCGGACAACCTCGGTCATTTTTTCAATGGCTCATCTACTGTCGCATTGTTGCTAATTGTTTGGATTGATTATACACATTTTACATTATTTTTGCAAATACCATTGTTGGTTCTGCGCCCAGAAAATACTTCCGGCGGCCAACTATACTGTCACATTTTTTTTTTCTTTTCACACTTATTTAAATTCATTTGGGCGAATACTACACCCAAATGGCCGGTGAAGAAATTTCCGTCGATTTCCAAGGCCTCCCATGTACAAAAGACGGGTTTTTTATTTTAAGTTTATTCATTATTTTTTTAATTCATCTGATAGTTATTTATTCTCTTACTAATATTTTTACTAAGTGTTTATACAGGTACCCGGAGATACATCCCGAAGACGACACTCGGAAGGAACCCAAAGACTTCATCGAATCACTGTTTGTATTTACTTTTCGCATTCTTTTTATATAACTGTACAAAATATAAACTCATAGTATAGTGAAAACTTTATTTTTGGAATGACGGGTTGATATATTTATTTACTTGTCGCTTTGTTTGTTAAACTTAAAATTATCATTCGCTTTAGGCAAGACTTAGGCCGTCTAAATTATGTGGGGTCAAATTGGTTCGATGGTCTTGTTTATTTCTACTTATTTTATTTTCTTCAAAGATCTGTTGCAAGCTTTATTGTCTTTTTATGTGTTCATAGCTGGAAGTAGATGAAAACAAATATTTTTGTGGGATTCGTGATTCTTTCTTGTTTAGAACAATTTGACTTAATTTAGCTATACTTAGTTGGATCAGCTGGTTGAATTAAGGGAATAGTTTTGTAACAAAGAGTCCTTGCATTTTAGCAGTCATTTAGTAAATTGACTTGTTTTAAATATTTTGTTAAATAAATTCACACTTTTGACGATTAGGCAAAAATACTAGTCCATCCTTTAATTTAGATTCCTTATACACTCTTAATACAACTTACATTTTATATTGTTTCGTGTACACTAATGCATTTTTTGATTAAGTTAAATTCACATTTTAACGCTAGACAAATATTAAGTCGTCCATTTACAAATCTTTTATTTTTTAGAGGCATTACACATTTTCACTCATTTTTTATCCACAATTCCTTATACTTATTTTTTACCAATACTTTCTATAATTATTTTATTCCTTATTCTTTTGATAGGATATTCATTAAACAAACACTCTTTTTTTAACTAAACAGTAGAAACAAGTCAAATAAACTTTACTTTTCTAAATAATTGTGCTATATAAACTATTTACACCAATGAATATTCGTAGATTATTTTTACATTCTTTATGGACTAATATACCTAGTTATACAATTCTTTAGACATTTTATGTTCGATATACACTCTTTTATTCTTGAAAATACATTCTTTATTTATTTAATATCCATACATTCTTACATAGACGCACATTCTTTATATCCTTGATATACTTATTTTTTACATAGTCTTACATTTTTTTTATACTCTTAATATAGTTACACATTCTTTACACTAACATATATATACGCTCTTTGTACTAACAGATATACTTTTATACTTACGAGGTACATTCTCTTTATACTCTTTTATATATTCTTTTTTACTATACATTCTTTATGAATACTTGATACTTGATATAAATACATTTTTATACACTGTATATACTTAGTATATTATCATTTAGTGTAGCTTTTCATGAAGTCATAACATTTTGAAAACAGGTAATAATAATGATAAACAGATAAATAATCCCCCTCTAGTGTTCAATTAAACTAAGTCTAAGGACTGTCTTCGGACAGGCTCTGAGGGATGCTTAATACCTTCCCCTCGGGGTAAATAAAACCCTTATCTAGAATCTCATAGGTTTCGTGGACTAAAAATGGAGTAGACACACAAATACATATAGGTTTCCTGATTTTCCTAAAAATAAGGTGCCGACTCTAACCCTTTTAAAACCAGTTAGAAGAACCGTGAAGTTGCAAACTATATTGGACCCCGTTCAAAATAGGGCGTAACAGAATGGCGACTCCACTGGGGAATTACTTAGGTTTTGACCTTAGCAGACTTAATTTAAGTGAGCACTTGAGGGATATTTGATTATTTATTTGTTTTTACTATTATTATTTGTTATACATGTCATGAGTTGCTACAATATTATGTTTGAAAGGTCGCAAGCCAAATCCGAACTTGTGTTCCTTATTTGTTTGAAGACACTACATGTTACTGCTTTCCTTATACTGTCATCGCACTTTCAATTGAGTCTTTGGCCGTACACATACACACATTGTGCACGCGAGTTGTGCTTTGCACTCCTCCGAACCTTCTTCAAAATCTTTAGTTTCAGAGATTGGTGGGCTAGTCTTACTACTTGCCATCTCGCAGTTGTCCGAATATTCTTTATCAGCTTAGGTAAATCTACTCTTAGAATTCTTAGGCCGTTGTATGTATAATTTTGATCACTGCTCTAGCCGGATTAATTTCATTCTTTATTTGTCACACATTCTTATTTGCTACATGCTCTTTACATAGTACACATTCATTAGTTGTTTCACATACTGTATTTATTAGACATTCTTTAGTTGTATATATATACTAGACATACCTTCTTCCGCCTCGTCTGCTTTTATTAGACAATTTTTGTTGACTTGTGTTGAGCTTGGAACCTTTCCAACCCTCACACCCATTTTTTGGTCTGTACGACCACCGTCACAGTCACATTATTTTTCATACCGTTTTCGGTTTTTGTTACCATCATTTTGACTTTACCATTCTTTTTCAATACAACACAATCTTGTACATTCTTCTCATGCATGGAGCACACTTTTTTCAGATTCAAACTCTTGATCATTACCTCACTTCTGTTCAATACAATCACCAATTCATCCAAATCACATACGACACCGTATCTGTCCGAACTACGTCTGACCTGATTTTTGTCCTGGCAAGATACGTAGGCAACCCTACATAAGGGTTCGGTCTCCCCACTGTTTCAAAATAATTCACCGGAATAAAGAAACTGGGACAATTATTTTGGAGCAGTTCAAAGACGCTCTCCAAAAAGGCTTCTAAGAGCATCAATCAACCCCTTGAAATCCAAAATCCAACAATGTCAATACCATCCTTACCCCTACCATCATCTGGCTTGGGTCCCAAAATCTGGGATATAAGCTTTTCTTCTTCTCCCAAGCATCGCAAGCCATGGAACTTTGGCATGTCGACCTTTATTTTTCAACCCCAAGGGTTCAACACATGTAAATCCTTCCCCCTCAACTATACAATAATCGTGCCGACTGACAAGGAGTTAAAGCTCCGCAAACAGTTTGGTACCCAATTATTGCAATCTTACCGATGGGCACGGAGTATTTTTAGAAACTCCGTAAAGGTCGACATCCCCTCTTATCACCTTGCCAGTGGACGCAGATTATTTTTAAAGCTCCACTGACATTGACATTTCCTCATAGGCAACCATGCCAATAAATGCAGAGTAGTATCAAAAGCTCTGCCAACGTCCAACCTTTTCCTCCATCACAATCTTGTCAACGTACTGGAGTAATGTCAAGGCTCCATCTACAGTTGACATCCTTCTTCTCGGCTGCCTGTTAGAGTATTTTCAATGCTCTGGATGCGATCGGCTCATTTTTTCTGACCGCCTACCATAGTCCTGTTCAAGCTCTGAGCCTATGATTGGTCCCTTCTTGGATAATTTTCAAAGCCCCGTACCTACGATTGGCACACCCTTCTGCCGTCTGTCGGAGTACCTGCAAAACTCTGCCTTCAATCGGCACCTCCTCTTATATCTTATCTGCAAGAACTACGCACACCTGATTCTCTTCTTTGATGAGATACGTAGGCAACCCTTTTGGGTTCGGTATTCATTATTCAAAAATCACAAAAAAAAAAAAAAAAAAAAAACAGAAAATCCTTTATTTGAAAAATCACAAAAATATTTTCTTTCTTCCTACCTATCTGCAAGAACTACGCACACCTGATTCTCTTCTTTGATGAGATACGTAGGTAGCCGTTTTGGGTTCGGTATTCATTATTCAAACAAAAAAAATCAGAAAAAAAAAAGAGTCCGAAAATTATTTGAAAAAAAAAAAAAATCTTTGTTCTTACCTCTCTGAACAAACTACGCGCACCTGATTCTCATAAAAAAATGAGATACGTAGGCAACCCTTCTCGGGTTCGGTACCCCTTATTCAAAAAATAATAAATAAATAAATAAATAAATAAAATTTGGATTCATGTCTTTGACTTGATTGGTACCAACACAGTTAGAAATGTGCATAGGAAAGAAACAAGTAACAATCGATAGAATGGAGAGGACTGACCTCGTGGTAAACCATAGATTCTTTTGGTACCTCTCATTCACACTTTAAGTGACACTTGAAAAATTCTTTTGCATGCTCGTAAGACAAGAATAAAACCAACCTCATTGTTTCATGTGCATTGTGTGGTGAGCTTTAGATAACGTTCAATTGCATTGCATTGTGATCTAGAACTTGGCCTGAATGTCTGTTGAGGCGAAATTATGAGTAACACTTGGTATAGGAAAGGATCGTAGGCCTTCTTTGACCCGTTTGAGCCTTTCTAGCCTATCAAATGACGTTATCCCTAACATTCCCCCTTTGAGCCTAAAGCCTTTTCTTTGACAACCACATCATAAGACTATACCATTTCTGAGTGCTTACACGCACTATCCCTCTCTTGGCCCAACCTCCCTGAGCGCACTAGAAATGTGCAACCGTGGATAAGAGATCCAAGCTGAAGCTTCCAAAAAAAAAAAAAGAGATTCAACAGTCCGAGGAAAACAAAGACGAAGAACGACCTCCAAAGCAAGAAGGAGCCCAACAAAAAAAAATCATCAGACATCATTCAGGATCTCGGGCATACAACCCGTCATTCATCTTTATTTTTCACATTCCGGCATACAACCCGGAATTAACATCAGGACTTCGGGCATACAACCCAAGTCAATTCTCTTAATCCCCACAGAATCTCGGGCATACAACCCCGAACTCCAAAAAAAAAAGGCTACAACTTGCAAAAGAAGTCGCACAAATACAAAAGAAAGGGACAACAAAACGAAGCAGATCAGCGTCAGAGCACACAAATACTAAGCACGGACATAGTGCAACGCTCAGGGAAGAATTAGTCACTCCCTACCCAAATAATATCCTACCATTTTCCCAAGCCTACAATACACACCCGTAACAAGCCCTACGTGATCCTATGCGAAGGGTTCTCACATTAGTGGATACTTACATGACGGCCAAGCCTATAGTATCACAATTGCATGCATTGATCATCCTTCTGAGTGTGAGTGTACTTCTCTAGACGTCCCAAAGTAAAAAAAAAAAAAATACTGAATATGTGTGAAAAAGGGACTTTCTTTCTAGTGAGGGCACTTGAAACATGAGGATAGGTATAGTTCAAAACCTTTACTTGAAGCAAGACGAACAAATCATGTCGATACTTAAGTATGTTTGAGGTACCACTTGAAGCTGTAGAACAATCACGAAGTCAATCTCGGTTAGCTGGGAAGAAATTGATAGAATTCTTATGCGCAAAACTAATTGTTGGTACGAACTGAAGTCAAGACGTGATTCTCTCCTCACTTCTTCATTTTACAATATTCTTTACAACAAAAACAACAGAAAATGCATAAAAAAAAAATAAAAAAAAATAGGTGCCCACCTTCTAATGCGGGTACTTTAATTTCAGTTCAGGCGCCCACCTTCTAATGCGGGTATTTTAAATTTCAGTCAAGGCGCCCACCTTCTAATGCGGGTATTTTAATTTCAGTCAAGGCGCCCACCTTCTAATGCGGGTATTTTAAATTTCAATTCAGGCACCCACCTCATAATGCGGGTTAAATTCAGTCAGGCGCCCACCTTCTAATGCGGGTATTTTAATTTCAGTTCAGGTGCCCACCTTCTAATGCGGGTATTTTAATTTCAGTCAAGGCGCCCACCTTCTAATGCGGGTATTTTAAATTTCAGTCAAGGCGCCCACCTTCTAATGAGGGTATTTTAATTTTAGTCCAGGCGCCCACCTTCTAATGCGGGTATTTTAAATTCCAGTTCAGGCACCCACCTCATAATGCGGGTATTTTAAATTCAGTCAGGCGCCCACCTTCTAATGCGGGTATTTTAAATTTCAGTTCAGGCACCCACCTCATAATGCGGGTATTTTAAATTCAGTCAGGCGCCCACCTTCTAATGCGGGTATTTTAATTTCAGTTCAGGCGCCCACCTTCTAATGCGGGTATTTTAAATTTCAATCAAGGCGCCCACCTTCTAATGCGGGTATTTTAATTTCAGTCAAGGCGCCCACCTTCTAATGCGGGTATTTTAATTTCAGTCAAGGCGCCCACCTTCTAATGCGGGTATTTTAAATTCCAGTTCAGGCACCCACCTTATAATGCGGGTATTTTAAATTCAGTCAGGCGCCCACTTTCTAATGCGGGTATTTTAAATTTCAGTTCAGGCACCCACCTCATAATGCGGGTATTTTAAATTCAGTCAGGCGCCCACCTTCTAATGCGGGTATTTTAATTTCAGTTCAGGCGCCCACCTTCTAATGCGGGTATTTTAAATTTCAGTCAAAGCGCCCACCTTCTAATGCGGGTATTTTAATTTCAGTCAAGGTGACCACCTTCTAATGCGGGTATTTTAAATTCCAGTTCAGGCACCCACCTCATAATGCGGGTATTTTAAATTCAGTCAGGCGCCCACCTTCTAATGCGGGTATTTTAATTTTCAGTTCAGGCACCCACCTCATAATGCGGGTATTTTAAATTCAGTCAGGTGCCCACCTTCTAATGCGGGTATTTTAAATTTCAGTTCAGGCACCCACCTCATAATGCGGGTATTTTAAATTCAGTCAGGCGCCCACCTTCTAATGCGGGTATTTTAATTTCAGTTCAGGCGCCCACCTTCTAATGCGGGCGCCCACCTTCAAATACGGGTATTCCATTTCAAAGCTCTGGCTAGGTGTGTTCATGGTTCGGTTTGGGTCGGTTATCGGTTAAAACCATAACCAAACTAATTTAGTCGGTTATTAAATGTCTATAACCATAACCAAACCAAGTAAAATAATAACCACCGGTTTGGTTCGGTTTTACGGTTTATGACTAGCCGGGACAATTCAAATATTCTCTCTCTACATTCTTCAAATTTTAAAAGAACAAGTCAAACAGAGGTTCCAAAATACAAACAACTTTATCCATTAAAATGAAAAGATCACATATTTAAACTAAACTAACTATAGAATCCATAATATAATCAAAAGTACTTCGACCATCTTCCTTAGCTTAAGCTCCAAACTAATCAATGCTCAAAACAGTGCCCGGAGAATCTGCAAAAGAAATCACAATATTAGGCATTAAATGTCTAATATTGAAGTTCTCTATTGAAAGTTCACTTGAAAGACAATATATTCTGTCAGGACCAATAGCTCACTAATAATAAGAAACTAATCACAAAACATAAATTCAAGGTCACCTGCACACTTCACTAATCCAATTGGGAAGAACTCTTAGTCTGGCTTATCCAAAATACAGCGAAACCTAATACTTCATATGGACTTTACACAGGCATGGATAATCGGTTTATCAGTAAGTTCTTCAATAACTTCAACTTTCACAAGTGAAGTCATCTAAATGCTAATACATCCAAACAAACAAGGAATTTTTTTTCTAAATTCAGTAGCTTCAGTTTTAATCTGAGTAACAATATTACGAAAACCAACAACAGTGACAGCATTGATCAGCAGCGGCAGTAGCAAAACTGTGAAACAGTGGCAGCAGTGCAGTTCAGCAGCGGGAGCAGCACTGCTGAAACAGTGGCAACAGCACAGTTCAGCAGCGGCAGCAGCACTGCTGAAACTGTGGCAGCAGCACAGTTCAGCAGCGGCAGCAACACTGCTGAAACTGTGGCAGCAACACAGTTTAGCAACGGCAGCTGCACTGCTGAAACTGTGGCAGCAGCACAGTTCAGCAGCGGCAGGCCGGCAGCAGCTCAGTTTCCAGCAACAAACAACTTACAATTTAATATTTTTGGGCTCAAAACCAGTAACCAGATCTCAATATAAAAGTGTAGCAACACATATTAAAGTGGCAACAATTAGCTAAAATACCATGGAAAGCTCAAAGTTTCAACAATTATCTTTTTAAGATAGTAATTTGTAGAAAGTGAAACAAATATTCATATAGTTAATTATGTAAAATTACCTTTTTCAGCGATCTCAAGTTTTTGAATTTCTTCAAAAAGGTCTTCAAGCTTGCATTCTTTAGATGTTGACCGCAACCATTGTTGGCAACAAACATGAGCTTTAGCTGTCTTTGTCGATAGAGAACTTCGATAACAATCAAGTATCCGACCACCGGTGCTAAAAGTTGATTCTGAGGCAACAGTAGATGTAGGAATAGCAAGCACATCTCTTGCAATCCTAGAGACAATAGGATATATTTCAGATGAAGATTTCCACCAAGTCAAGATATTGAAATCCTTAATCTTCTCCAGATCATCCATCAAATACTTTTCAAGATCAGACTTATTATCAACATCATTCTCATCTTCAAGAAATTTCTCCCATTGCGATTGCCACACATCAGAACTATTCATTGCACCAATTTGACTCATCACACTAGTTTGATCTCCAATATTTTCACTAGAAGGCCCAGAAATAGAATTCTTATAATGATTATACAAGCGAGTTAAAGTGTTCACCACTTTAGTAGACTTTCCATTTCCCTCCAAAGGATCATAAAAATTGTTAAAAAGAAACTTCACATACTTCATTTTGTAGCGAGGATCCAACACAACGGCAACAAATAACATCATGTTCATATCCTCAAAATCACCCCAATATTTATCAAACTTAAGTTTCATCTTCCTAGCCATATCAGTCAAAATTGAATCGCTACAATTCGAATACTGGACAATTATGCTTTGAAGATTAAAAAGCTCATGGAAGAAACAATTTGAAGTAACATGCAAAGTACTCGAAAACTTCAAAGTGGTTTTATAGAAAATCTCAAGAAACTTGAGAAAGACTTTCACATTCTTCCAATCTTCCGAAGATGACTGATGTTCCACTCAATTCAAGACAATAGTTAAAGTACTTATGATCATCAATATACATTCTTGAAAAGGCTTTTTCAAATTGTACAGCTGTATTTAACATCAAGTATGTAGAGTTCCAGCTCGTCTCAACATCCAAACTCAAAAGGCCATGGGTGTCTAGTTTTACCTTCTCAACATACGACTTAAAGGAAGCAGATCTTGCAGGAGAAGACTTAACATATTTCACAGCATGCCTTACTCGAGAAATGGACTCATTTTGTTCACTCAATCCTTCTTTTAAAATCAAATTCAAGATATGAGCATTACACCGAACGTGTAAAAAATCATTTCCCAATATGACACCATTCCAATCATTAATTCTCCCTTTCAAGTACCTGATTGCAGCATCATTAGCTGATGCATTATCTAGTGTCACCGTGAATATGTTCTCGATCTCCCAATCTAACAAACAAGCTTCAATTCCTTTTGCAATTGTCTCACCCTTATGATCTGGAGTTTGAAAAAAGTTAAGAATTTTTTTTTGCAAATTCCACTGATCATCAATCCAGTGAGCAGTAATGACCATATAAGTCAAATTTTGGATTGACGTCCATGTGTCGCTAGTAAGACAAACACGTTGATCTTTAACAAGAAATTTAAGCTTTTTTTTCTCATCTTCATAAATTTTTAAACATTGTCTAGCAACAGTAATGCGAGAAGGTAACTCAAAATTAGGCAAAACAACCGCCATTAGCCTCTTAAAGCCTTCCCCCTCAACAACTCTAAACGGTTGTTCATCTATTATAACAAACTCGGCAATGGCCCTTCTAACTTCGACAACATTATAAACAACCTTTTCCAAACCTCCTTGTCCCCCTCCTTTAATAGGTTTAATATTGAGTGTTGTCTGCTTCCTATCAATAGTCTTAAAAGGGTATTTCTCACACTTGTTAAGCAAATGTCCCCAAAGATTAGAAGTCCCATAATTAGAAGGGCAAACGAAGTCTTTGGGGCAGTACTTGCATTTTGCCCTCAATTCCCCCATTTTATTAGTAAACTGTGTGTAATGATCCCAAATTTCAGATGTTCTTCTACCATTATCCCCAGGGCTAGGGTCTCGACTACAAGGAGTAGTTCTTTTTTTTTTTTAGGAGGTTTACGCACGGAAGAAGTATTAGGAGCATTACCAGTTACAGCAGATGTTGGTGTTACTGAACAATTTTTAGGAACCTCCAAATGTTCAACCTCCAAATCTTCAACCTCCAAATATGCAACCACTGTCCTTTTCACCTGAAAAATATTAGAAGTTTAGGACCTATTCGGACAAGAAAAAATAAAGGTAAAAATTCGAAACAGAAAAGGAAACAAATTAAAATCAAGTAGCTAATAAAGGAAACAACTTGAAATCAACTTAAACATTCAAAACAGAAAAGGAAACAACTTAAAATCAACTTAAACATTCGAAACAAAAAGGGAAACAACTTAAAATCAACTTAAAATTCGAAAAAAATTCTTACAAACCTTCTCAAAATTTGACAGCCTTGTTCTTGAGGAGTTGAGGTTGCTCTTGAGCCTTCACTGTGAGGACCGTGACTCTGTGAAAAACACGAGCTTCTGCTTCTCTTGTTCTTAGGTTGGAACAGAAATCAGAATTCAGAAATGTGAAATGAAAAGAGAAAGTAGGGTTTTTACATTTTACCCTTATGCTTACGAGTTACGGACTTACGGTATAGGGTTGTTCACGGGTTAAGACTTATTAGAGTTGGGTTTGGATTGTTGGGCATATTCTTTTAAGACATGGGCCTTAAAAATAGGTAGACTAAATTAAATTAATAATTAAAAGGTATAAAATATCATTAATTAATTATAAAAAGCTAATATTATACATATAAATAATTATAAATTTTTATGTATATAATTATCGGTTTGGTTCGGTTATTTATTCGGTTATTTTTTATTATAACCATAACCAAACCAAATATTATCGGTTTTTCAAATTTAAAACCAAACCAAACCAAATGTCGGTTTTTTTTATTCGGTTTGGTTAAATTTTCGGTTTGATTTTGGTTTTAACCAAAACTGTGAACAGCCCTAGCTCTGGCACACAAAGCAGAGTATGCATCAGGATCTCGGCACACAACACGAGATTTCATTTCATTTTAAGGCTCCGGCACACAAACCGGAGTATGCATCAAGGTCTTCACACACAATCCAGGACTCCTCCCCATTCAAAGCTTCGGCACACAACCCAATCTTTTCATCAGGGTCCCGACATACAACTTTGTAATCCATTTTAATCCATGGCTCTGAGTTTGGTCACCCCTATAGCAATACATCATTTTCCTCCCCAAATCATTTTCCCGAACTACAATCGGTCTGACTCCCATTTCAGGGATGTGTAGGTAACTCGAATTCGAGCACGACCGTTCTTCGTCCCACACCGGCTAGGACCACTCCAACAACACTGGGGCAAAATTTTAATCGGACGATCAAAATTTGCCACAACATCCATTAGTCATCATTTTTCGAACTACATTGACCTGATTCTCGTGATTGACGAGATATGTAGGAAGCTCTATGCAGAGTTAGGTCACATCGGGGCGAGAATCATTCTGTCCCCAGCAAGTATACAATCTTGCACCCTCCCAGCGTCTCGTAGCTCGACACTGGGGCAATTTTGGAAGCGATGACGTGGGTACGCGAATATTTTTCGGCACTGAACAATCCTTCCCCTTTTATCATTTTTCTTTCTATCACAACCCTGCCGACGGATGGAGAGCATTGACAAAGCTCTATCAACGTCTGGCTTCTTTCTCCGTACATATCCTTTTAGCAATTCTTTGTCGAGCCAAAATAGGCTACACGTCAACGTCTTCGTCCGAAAACTCTTTCATCGTCTCCGGTCGAAGAGGGACAAGCTGTTGACACCTAATTTTGGCTCGACGTGCTTAAAATTAGCGTTTTTGGGGCCCTGATTCGTTAAAGAGCGCGAAATACATTTCTTACACATTTTTACATTTTTTAACAATTTATTGATGATTATCCTTATTTTAGGAATTTTATCAATTTATTGTCATTTTTCAAGAATCATTATTTTGCACATGTACAGCGTAATACTACTATTTTTGTGCAATTAATAATTGTTTCTTAATTTTGTAGCAATACATTTTCATATCTTATACATTAATATTTCATGTTTTATACTTACATTATTATTTATACATGTATTAGTTAACTATATTTTAGTACAGTCCGTCAGTGCAGAGAAAATTGGAGCAATTAATTTTTAAACGCATAGCAAAAATCCTATCAAGTCAAGGTCTCGCCACCTTTTTAAAAGTTGAAAATTGAGGTGATGGGTTGGCTTCTTGATCCATTGATTAATAATTTTTTATACATTGGTTAAAAGAGTGAAATCCTCATTGGACAATAACCCAGGGATTAAAAGTAGCATCAAGGGGACAAAGGGGTGTGACACTTTATTTTTTGGATAATAATAAGGGCCATTTTATCAATAAAAGAAGAGGAGGGGCTCATATTTTTCAAAACACAATCTCATTTTTCAGATTTTTAAGGGTCCTTCCTCTCTCTAAACATTTTTTCTCTCCCCTCTCTCTCACTACACGCCGCCGCCACCACACCGGAGCTCCGGCGTGGAGAGGCGGTGGACGCATCAAACCACCCCCACACCTCCATTTCGTCTCCCTCTCTCTTCTAAGAAAACCCCAAACACCTCTCCTCCACTTCACAAAACCGCCGCCACCGCCTCTCCACGCCGGAGCTCCAAGCTCCGGTGAACGCCAACCACACCACCGCCCTTCATTTTCCTCACCACACCCCACTTCACTCACCACTTCGTCTCCCTCTCTCTCTCTCACCCACTACCCGCTCCGGCGAACTCACGACGCTGGAGCAGTTGACTGCGCCACCTAAACACCTACATCCCCTGTTTTGGTTCGACGTTTCAGATCCCAAACACCGGCTACTGCTTCTTGTTGCTCTTAAATGTCTTTATTATTGCTTCTTGTCTCAATGCTGTTTTTCTTTATTGTGTTTATGCTGA
Organism: Lycium barbarum; assembly: GCF_019175385.1. Classification (NCBI taxonomy): domain Eukaryota; kingdom Viridiplantae; phylum Streptophyta; class Magnoliopsida; order Solanales; family Solanaceae; genus Lycium; species Lycium barbarum. The sequence goes on along the minus strand of NC_083344.1, from coordinate 116,444,685 downwards.
TTGTTAGAGTTGTGCCATTTGTCCCTCATTGTACAGATATTTCATGAAAAAATCTTCAATGTGATTTACTCTTTTCTATTAAAAAAAAATAGAGTGTTGTTTGTTTAGTTGCAGGTCGGGGTCAATCTTTCCGTTGGTTCACGACTCCGAATTGGGTGTTGTTTCGTTTAAATCTAGCAGATTCAAAGTTATTTCCATATTGAGGTTCTGAATGTTCAGATCTTGCTGGACAGAATAAAGCTCCGGTGTAGCTTCAATTTCTCCGACGATCCTCAAATTTTGTTCGTGATTATTTTTTGCTCCAAGCATTACGATGTCATTTTTGTTTTCACTATTATTTATGTTTTTGCTTATTGGTGTTAATGTTGGTTTGTTGTTGTTGTTCTGTTTGATGGCTGGTTGCTCCATGATGGATTGATTTTATTTTCCGTTGACCATTTTGTGACACTTTCCGGACAACCTCGGTCATTTTTTCAATGGCTCATCTACTGCCGCATTGTTGCTAATTGTTTGGATTGATTATACACATTTTACATTATTTTTGCAAATACCATTGTTGGTTCTGCGCCCAGAAAATACTTCTGGCGGCCAACTATACTGTTACATTTTTTTTTCTTTTCACACTTATTTAAATTCATTTGGGCGAATACTACACCCAAATGGCCGGTGAAGAAATTTCCGTCGATTTCCAAGGCCTCCCATGTACAAAAGACGGGTTTTTTATTTTAAGTTTATTCATTATTTTTTTAATTCATCCGATAGTTATTTATTCTCTTACTAATATTTTTACTATGTGTTTATACAGGTACCCGGAGATACATCCCGAAGACGACACTCGGAAGGAACCCAAAGACTTCATCGAATCACTGTTTGTATTTACTTTTCGCATTCTTTTTATATAACTGTACAAAATATAAACTCATAGTATAGTGAAAACTTTATTTTTGGAATGACGGGTTGATATATTTATTTACTTGTCGCTTTGTTTGTTAAACTTAAAATTATCATTCGCTTTAGACAAGACTTAGGCCGTCTAAATTATGTGGGGTCAAATTGGTTCGATGGTCTTGTTTATTTCTACTTATTTTATTTTCTTCAAAGATCTGTTGCAAGCTTTATTGTCTTTTTATGTGTTCATAGCTGGAAGTAGATGAAAACAAATATTTTTGTGGGATTCGTGATTCTTTCTTGTTTAGAACAATTTGACTTAATTTAGCTATACTTAGTTGGATCAGCTGGTTGAATTAAGGGAATAGTTTTGTAACAAAGAGTCATTGCATTTTAGCAGTCATTTAGTAAATTGACTTGTTTTAAATATTTTGTTAAATAAATTCACACTTTTGACGATTAAGCAAAAATACTAGTCCATCCTTTAATTTAGATTCCTTATACACTCTTAATACAACTTACATTTTATATTGTTTCGTGTACACTAATGCATTTTTTGATTAAGTTAAATTCACATTTTAACGCTAGACAAATATTAAGTCGTCCATTTACAAATCTTTTATTTTTTAGAGGCATTACACATTTTCACTCATTTTTTATCCACAATTCCTTATACTTATTTTTTACCAATACTTTCTATAATTATTTTATTCCTTATTCTTTTGATAGGATATTCATTAAACAAACACTCTTTTTTTAACTAAACAGTAGAAACAAGTCAAATAAACTTTACTTTTCTGAATAATTGTGCTATATAAACTATTTACACCAATGAATATTCGTAGATTATTTTTACATTCTTTATGGACTAATATACCTAGTTATACAATTCTTTAGACATTTTATGTTCCATATACACTCTTTTATTCTTGAAAATGCATTCTTTATTTATTTAATATCCATACATTCTTACATAGACGCACATTCTTTATATCCTTGATATACTTATTTTTTACATAGTCTTACATTTTTTTTTATACTCTTAATATAGTTACACATTCTTTACACTAACATATATATACACTCTTTGTACTAACAGATATACTTTTATACTTACGAGGTACATTCTCTTTATACTCTTTTATATATTCTTTTTTACTATACATTCTTTATGAATACTTGATACTTGATATAAATACATTTTTATACATTGTATATACTTAGTATATTATCATTTAGTGTAGCTTTTCATGAAGTCATAACATTTTGAAAACAGGTAATAATAATGATAAACAGATAAATAATCCCCCTCTAGTGTTTAATTAAACTAAGTCTAAGGACTGTCTTCGAACAGGCTCTGAGGGATGCTTAATACCTTCCCCTCGGGGTAAATAAAACCCTTATCTAGAATCTCATAGGTTTCGTGGACTAAAAATGGAGCAGACACACAAATACATATAGGTTTCCTGATTTTCCTAAAAATAAGGTGTCGACTCTAACCCTTTTAAAACCAGTTAGAAGAACCGTGAAGTTGCAAACTATATTGGACCCCGTTCAAAATAGGGCGTAACAAAAAGTACTTTGGTAACTGTTGGGGTATTTTGGTTTACTTGATTTTTTTTTTTTTTTTTTTTTTTGGATCATTTAGGTTCCAGACTCGTTTTCTAACCTCTTTTGAAGAGATGTCTTCTTTTGAATTCTCTAATTTAGTGTGATATGATTTTTTTTTTTATATTTCTTTTGCTTGATTTTAGTCAATACGGACAAATTCATGTGTACACAAACTAATCAATATAGTATATAGGGAGAGTAGCTTATTACTCTTGAACCTCAAAAAAAAAACCTTATTGTTGCACTGAATTAGATATACTATAACCCTCGTATGGTACTTTTCCTGACTAGATATATCATCACCCTGATACCATATTTAATAAATTGTTTTCCTGATTTTTCCATTAATTGGTCCAATTAATTCTTAGATATGCCGTTACCCTCATATGGTATTTAATAAAAACTTTTCCTGAATAGATATACATTACCCTCGATCATAACATATTTAATAGATTGCTTTCGTAATCTTTTCATTTGGTGCACTTAATTTTTAGATATACCATTCCCCTCATATGGTATATGTAATAAATACTTTTCCCCTTTTCCGTAACAGTCAACTATAGAACAATTTCTTTCCTCATTAGAAACAATTTGAAAGCCAAAAATCTCGTCTACGTTAACAAAATTTAAGGCAGTTAATTAGCAAGATTCACCTTTCTTTTCATCTATAAATGCATGGCACAAATATACATATCTTCAAGATAAGATAGAACCATTTCAAGTGTCAAACATGAGTTATTTCAAGAACAATAACCTTTTCTTTTCATTCATCTTTGCACTTAACCTTGCTTTAGTGAGAAGTTCAGGGTTGACCCCAAATGGTTTGTTTTCTGGTTATCTAATGCACATCATTGACGCCCTCCCAAATGGTGCTCCAACTTTGACCCTTCGTTGTCAAGATAAAAATCATGATCTAGGATATCAGAAAATCAATGCGCCTGATGAGTATAGGTTTAAGTTTCGTGATCAAATTTTTGGTGGTACACTGTACTTCTGCCATTTTTGGTGGAACGGAAAAGACAAAGTTTTCGATGTTTTCAATGACAATATATCTGGCCGTTGTGGATCCCGTGGTGCTTTTCTCTCTGAATGCTTTTGGAAGGTGCAAGAGGATGGCTTTTATTTTGGACCCCGTCAAGATGGTCCATTTGAGAGGAAATATGAGTGGTAACAAAATGTAGCATCTAGAATATCTATTTCAATTTCGCTTAAAATAAGTGAGTGTAATAGCAAAGAAAACTTGTACTCTTACCATTTCTTCTCGAATAATAAGAAGATACAAGAGGGGTATGAAAGGAATTCATGTAATCTATTATTGATTTCTCGATTCCATTTCAGCTATAGTATCTCACCTTTGTTTCTGAATTTTAAAGATTACATACATGAGGAGTACGAGCTTTTATGTCTCTGTAATGTTGTTATTGAAAAAATTCTAAGTAGCAATGGTAAAAAAAAAAAAAAAAAGCGAATTAATTAGAGTCCTGAATCAATATCACTGAAACTTGTAAGGTCACGTACGTGGTCTCGTGAACCATTTCAAAGAATTATTTTAATGATACAATCATTTGCCTAATTAATAGCTTGATGAAGACCTCTTTCACTGTGTTATCATACTGCTGATACTCGAAGCCATGATAATTGAAACAAAATAGGACAGATTTTGAATGTTTTGGATGTATTTTGGCGCAATTCAACGTATACGGCCGATACTAGTTGAATAAATAAAAAAAATCACTTTATTAGGTATATTTTTACATATAATATCTCGATAGTATTTCTCTATTTAGCAATCCGATTTTAATTCTAGAGATAATGACTAAACCTGCCTTCCTCCGCTAACTTTCACGATTTTTTTGCAAGTTTCATACTTAAACTTTATAATATAACGAGTGTAGATATCTAAAATTATCTACATTTTGGAATGCACTACAAATCTTATCTGGTCACCTCGAATATCTAAGTGATTCTACATTACTATATTGTTATAGGATTGCTATGGTTGAAATCGTGTTCTTTAAATATATGTATAAAGGATCTTTTATTTTCATTGAATTTCTGAAGACATACTTAAGGTTAGGATTGTTTTTTTTTTTTTTAATGCAATTTCCCTCCAACCAGGTGTAGGCCTGAGTTGTTGTGGGGGAGTTTGGCGTTGACCCCTACCTTGTTTATTTCAAAAGATTATACAAGAAGGGGGACGTGTTGCCAAAAACCTTCTAGCTGAGCAAAATAAACCCATATGCAATTACTATACAACCTGATGCAAACAGCATACTCCAAAATTGCATATGGGGTATGAAGGCCATTGTACTATACGGAGAGGCCTTCCCTAAATCAGAAAAACAAACTCAAGGAGGATCAAAATACCAACTCGAGTATTTACATGCTTTGAATCTAAAGGAGGCTAATTGAAGCAAGTCCATTCTCATAGGTCCTCTAGCATTCTCTGGTAAGTCATCTTCCCTGATGAAGGTGCGGTTTTCAGAACTGTTTATAGCTGTTTTTTTTTTTTGCCAAGATGTCGGCTACAGCATTTGCTTCCTTGAAGCAGTGCTTGACTTCGATATGTTCCTGTTGGATGATGTTTCGGGCTTCTTCAATGGATTTCCTGAGTCTCCAAGGTGCAGTAGTCTGTCCTCTGAGCATATTCACTATCACTAATGAGTCCATTTCTAGAATAAGACGAGGCTGATGCTGCTGTTCTTTATACCATTTGATACCATGCATTGCAGCTTGCAATTCGTAGGAATTGTTAGTTGTGAATTCGATGTGTTTAGCAAAAGCTATGATCATTCTTCCATTTCCTTTTCTAACAATTCCCCCAATGCCAGATGCTCTGATTCCCTCCATCGTACTTCCATCCGTGTTTAGCTTCCAACTGTCCCCTTCTGGTCTGTCCCAATATACCATTGTGCTGGTAATTCTTTCCCGATAATTTTCAGCTTTTTGACAGATTGTTTTCCAATCCCAATTGTTGTCAATTTTGTTGAATCTTTTAGAGATAGAAGCCTGCACATTGAACAAGATTAAGTTAGACATTCTATTTATAGTGGTAGATTTATTACTATACCTTTTGTCACATCTTGCTCTCCATAGTTGCCATAGAATGTAACATGGACTGATAAGAAGAATATGCTTGTGAACTTGATTCTTTGGCTAAACTCTCCACCAGCAGTCAAGGGCTCCCTGGACAGAGTTGCTTCGCTGTTGGATGCCCAGTGGTCTTGCCATTTGTTTCCAAAGAGTCTTTGCAAAAGGACTCGTTGCAAATACATGATTCACCTTCTCTGGACTTAGCTCCCTACAGCAAGTGCAATTAGAATCAGTTTGAATGCCAAGATTAATTATTCTGTCATCAAGAGGCAGTTTTTTCCTTATTAATCTCCACATAAAAAAGGAAATTTCTAAGGGAATTCCTTTGGCCCAAAACATTTTGGCTAAAGGATCAACTTCCTGTTTTTGTCTGATGATCTGCCAGGCTGAAGAGCATGAGAAATTTCCATTGGTGCTCGGTGTCCATATGCAAGTATATGCTATCTCGCTGTCTCCTATCCCAGTATTAGTGACTTCCTGGATCATCTCATTTGGTAGAATTTTGCTTAGAGAAGCAGTGTTCCATTGGTTATTGTTAATAAAGTTCTGAACAGTAATGCTTCCTGGTTTTCTTTCTAACCACACTCTGGGAGCCAAAGGACCTTGAGTTGTCCAATTATCCCACCAGAATAAAGTGTTACCCTTGTTGATCTCCCATTGGATATGGTGCTTGGCTTGGGGTCTGATTTTCAAAATACTTCTCCAGATGTTTGAGTTGTTGGGGCTAATGACCTTTGATACCATATTGGCTCTAGGACAGTATTTGGCTTTGATGAACTGGGACCAAAGATTGTCCATGGTTCTCAGCCTCCACCATCTCTTGATTTTAAAGGTCTTGCAAATATCTTTTAATCTTTTGAAACCCAATCCTACTTCGTCAGTAAGATAGCAAAGCTTTTTCCAATTAGACCAATGGTATTTATTCTTACCGTCCTTTTGACCCCAGAAGAAATTGCAGAAATACATCTCAATTTGTTTAAGGGTTGTGATAGGAGGTTCAAGAGCCGCAAACAAGTGAAGAGTCTGAGATTGAAGGACGTGCTTAATGATTAAAGACTTGCCACCTGCACTTAGGAGTTTTGTCTGCCATCCTCCAGCTTTGTTAATGACTTTGGCAGTCAAATCAGTGAAGATGTCAATCCTCTTCCTTCCTGTATAAATAGGGCAGCCCAAGTAATTGAAAGGGAAGTTGGAGTGCTTGTATCCTGTCCACTTCTTGATCCTTTTGGTGGTTCTGGGATTAAGGGAAGAATGAGTAATGTAGCAGCTTTTTTCAATGTTAGTCTCTTGACCTGAGGCCTCCTGATACTTCTTTAAAATCTTCATTATAAGCTTGATAGAATGTTTCTTAACAGAGGAGAAGATAATAAGGTCATCCTCATAGCATAAATGGTTCACCTGTGGACCATTTTTTTTCATGTAAAAACTAGTGAAGTCCTCCTTTGAGTTAAGATTATTTAGAGCTTTGGAAAGAGCCTCCGCAGCAAGGATGAATAGAGAATGTGAGAGGGGATCACCTTGCTTTAGTCCTCTGGTGGCATTGAAGAAACCATACCTGATCCCATTTACTATGATTGAGTACCAATTGTTTGAGACCAGCATGTAAATGATTTCAATGAACTGTTCTCTAAATCCCATCTTCATGAGAGCACAAGCCAAAAAACCCCACGAGACTTTATCATAAGCCTTGGACATGTCCAATTTGAACACCACATTTCCACTTTCCGAGCCTTTTTTAATATCATGAATAATTTCTTGAGTCAGAAGAATATTCTCTGTAATAAGCCTGCCCTTTATGAACCCAGATTGATTCTCAGAGATGATGTTGGGGAGCATTGGAGACAATCTCATAGCAATTATCTTAGACAGGTTCTTGTTTGTAAAGTTGCAAAGGCTAATTGATCTGAGCTCACTGAAATTCTTTGGAGACTTTACTTTAGGGATTAGCACTAGACAGGCATGAGTAAAGTACTTAGTCATGTTGGCCCCAGTAAAAAAAGATTTGACATATTCGACAATGTCCACCTTTATAGTATCCCATGAATGTTGAAAAAAATGCCCATTGAACCCATCAGGCCCTGCAGAGCTGTTGGGATCCATAGAGAAAATAGCTTCCTTGATTTCTTCTTCAGAAGGGATTTGTTGAAGCATTTCATTATCCTGATCAGTGACCATAGTATCAAGGTGATCAAGTATCTCCATGTTGTTGTTGCCTGCAGGTTGTGTAAAAATATTATTGAAATGAGCCACTGCTTCTTGAGCAATATCCTCTGTGTTCTCCAACCAGATTCCTTGAACATTTTTTATTCTCATGATTTGTGCTCTTCTTCTCCTGCCCTTAATGACACTGTAGAAGTACTTTGAATTGGTATCTCCCTCCTCTGCCCATTTTAATCTATCTTTTTGTCTCAGTATAGAGTTCTAAGATTTAAACCACTTTATATACTCGGCTTGGGCCTTATGCATTTCCAACCTGTTAGCATCAGTCTCGTTCTCTTCGTACTCAGCTTCCATGTTCTTGGCTTTCTCTTCCATATATTTAACAGTAGAAAATACATCCCCGATGCTCTCTCTAGACCATTTACTAAGAGCTTTAGCCAAGTTCTTGAGTTTGTTTTGTAATCTCCACATAGGATTTCCCTGTATCTTCTGATCCCAAACTTCTTTAATAATATCAGAATAGCCTTCCTGGTCTGACCAGAAATTCAGATACCTGAAGTATCTGATGATGTTAGGAGCTTCAGAGCTGCTTTGAAAGAGCAGAATGTTGTGATCCGAGCCTGTTTTGGATAAGTGATCTATTCTTGTTTGTGGAAACTTGTCAAACCAATCATCATTAGTGATAACTCTGTCAAGCCTTTTACTGATCCTCCATCTTCTCCTTCTCCCATTGCACCATGTAAATTTATTACCAGTGAATATAGTATCAATCAGGTCGCCCTCCTGCATGCAGTTCATGAAATCTAGACTCTTAGCTAAGGTGTGTGGTCGACCACCTTTCTTTTCTTCAGCATCCAGTATAACATTGAAGTCTCCGCAAACAGCCCATGGACCACTAATAGAATTGTGCACATTATTTAAGCTCCTCCAGAGTTTTTTCCTCATGTTGGCATTAGTACTTGCATAGACTGCACTCAACCAGCAAGGATCAGTATCTCTATTGATTTTAACCTTGAAAGTCATTTGTTGTTTGTGGTGAGAAATAAGGTCGCAACTGATAGTATCATCCCAGAAGCACCATATCCTACTGTTGATATTTGAAATAGCATTATCAAAGCCAATAACTACTCTGAATTCTTCTATTTGAGTGGAGAGTAGGAAAGGCTCCTGAAGTGCTATAAAATTTATTTTATAAAGCTTAACAAGTCTAGGAAGCCTGTCAAATGCCCCTTTAGATCTCATCCCCCTAATATTCCATATGATTGCTCTAATCATTGGGATTTTGGGGGGTTTGAGTTTTTCCTTTTGGTGTTGCTTTCAAGTAGTCCTGCCTGATTCATCTCAGCTTGACCACCTTTCTTTTTTTGTTTTTTCTGTTTTATCCCCCTAGGGGATAATCCTTTCCCTTTGATGATTTTAGTAAACTCCTTGTCTATTGTGTCTCCAGGGTCATTCAAAGTAGTAATCGCCCCTTGTTGTCTGACCAAATCTGCTACCACTTCTTTCTTTTTGTTTTTGTCGATCTCTTCTACGGATTCCTCCACCATGCTATCTAACTCAAGGTGCTCTTGAGCCTGATTTTGCTGTTTAAGTTTTAAAGGGCCTAGGTCTATGATTAGTTGACCACTCAGCTCTTTCATAGTTTCCTCGTTGTAAGTTTGTATCCTTCCATAAGTTTGTATCCTTCCCTGTTCTTCTCCTTTTCCTCATGCTTCGTAAATATTAACTTGTGCTCTTGCCCTTGTACCCCAGGGATCTGCCTCTTTCTTACTGCCTGAGAAAAAAATAATTTTTTCAAGTTCTTCGCAGCCAGATTTTTCCTCTTTATTCTAGGCCTTCTCCTTTTCTTTTTAGTCTCCTTGACCCCAGTTTGGAGTTTTTCTATTTTGTTGCCCTGCTCAGTAGCCTGTTGTTGTTGCGCATTCTCGCTTTTTTTTCTCGGATTGTTGCCCACATCTTGCTCCAAGTGTTGCTCCTGTTTATCCTCTTTATTGTTCTTTGTGTTGTTCTGTTGCACTATAGAATTGTCATGCTTAGCCTGTCTCTTTTCATTGTCCTGGCCTTTGTCATTGTTCTCGTTGCTCTTAAAACCTTTCCCCTCGTTGTGATTGTTGAACTGCTCATTTTCAGCCCCTTTATCCTCAACTTTTTCTTTCAATTTCTGCTGCTTTTCTTTTTCTACTGCCCTTCATTGTAGGATGGAATGTCCCAACAGTTTGTAATGCCTACAATACTTTGGCACTCCCTCGTATTCGAGTTTCTGAAAAAAACCTTTTAAAGGACTAGACTCGTCTTCCTGTCCCACCCAACTCTGATTTAGCCTAGGCTTAGTGAGGTCGACTTAAACCCGCACTTTGGCCATACTGGGTCTCGTTCTGTTCTCAGTTGCAAGGTTTGGTGACAGAGGGGTGCCAACAGGACTCAGAATTTGTCTCATGTAATTCCAAGGATGACAGTGAAATGGGAGTCCTGGCAATAGTACCCAGACCGGAACTATTGGCGAGTCCTCCTCCGGTTTAAAATTTGGGTTCCACTTTTGCAACCACATTACCATACCATCGATTTCTATAGATCTCCTAAACCAAACTGTTTGACAGTCCTCCTCATTTGAAACTTCTATGAAAACAGTTCTGTAGTCGTACGTACCTATTCTCGGGGTGCATTTCAGAGAAATTTTCTCGGCGAAGCATGACCTTATCAGCTCAATATTGGGACGAGTCTTCAAGAATTTTTCGATAAGGGTATATTTGCATTCCTGTGCCATAACTCCGTTGTAATCCTTTGCCTTGAATATTACAGCATGAACTCCATTGTGCATCGTAACTCTAGTCCTGACATTAGGATCCCCCAATTTTTTTAAGTTAGGGTTAGATTTGAGAATAGATGTAATTGCATTGGAATAGTTGAGTTTTGGTCCAATTCCATTCGCTTGTGCACTTGTTTCAGCTGGGAGATCTGAAATCTCATGCGGATGCGCCGGAAAAGAGCCCGCCGGCGTCCCCATCTGGCGGCGCGTGTGCGCCAAGCGCCCAAATCAGACCGTTTTAAAGAGTCGTTGTGGAGAGAGTTTTATTGTAGAGAGAGAAAGTTATAATATAGATATTGAGTATGTTTTAAGGTTAGGATTGTGATTGTCGAAATCATAATCTTTAAATGTTGGAAGGATCTTTTTTTTTCTCCTTGGAATTCTAATAATAAACACCTTAATTAGGATTGCTATGGTTGAAATCACGTTCTTTAAATGTTGTAGGATTGCTATGATTGAAATCATGTTCTTTTGTTCTAGTGTGTTATAGGATTGCTATGATTGAAATCATGTTCTTTTGTTCTAGTGTGTTATAGGATTGCTATGGTTGAAATCACGTTCAAGTATCTTTTATTTTGACATTCTTTTCATTATGCTACCCTTTTTATTATTTTCATTATATTTAAACATATTTTCTTATGGAATAGAAATAAAATATTTTCCTTTTAGAAACAATTTGAAAGCTAAAATCTCATCTCAGTTAACAAAATCTAAGGAGGTTAGTAAGACTGATTACCTTTCTTCTCATGTATAAATACATACCACAAATATATACTTGATTCAAGACAGGACGTACAGGACCATTTCAAGTGTCAAACATGAGCTATTTCAAGAATAACAACATGTTCTTCTTATTCATCTTTGCAATTAATCTTGCTCTTACTGAGAAGTTCTTGGTTGACCCCCAGATTTAGTTGGTGGACTGCCGGTTATGAAATGGACATCATCAACGCCATGGTAAATAGTTACTCTCCACCTTTGATCCTTCGTCGTCAATCTAAAAATGACTATTAGGGTATCAGACACTCAATATTTCTAGAAAGTTTGGATTTAATTTTCAAGAGCATATTGTTGAAATGGAATAAAGAGACAAATAGTGTGAATTGTTTTAGTTTCTTCCACCTATCTCCCACATCCTTTCTTTTTTCTTATCTTTCAAGAAGAAATGGTAGAGTACAAGTTTTTCTAGCTATTCCTCTAACTACATTTTTTTGGTTGCGAAATTACAAAATTCAGATATTACATTTATTACCACAAGTATCTCTTCACAAATGAAGCATCTTGATGAGGTCCGAAGTAGAAGCCATCCTCTTGCCCATTCCAAAAGCATTCGAAGAGTGCAATGCCTAGTGATCCACATTCATCAGCTATAGAATTAATGAAAATATCGGAAATTATCTTTAGAATTTCAATAAAATTGACAGAAGAATAGTGTGTCACGGAAAATAAGCTGTTGAAACTTAAATCTGAACTCTTTAGTGACATTGAGTATATGATATCCTAGATCGTCATCTTTAGATTGACAACAAAGGGTCAAAGGTGGAGAATTATTTGGGAGTGCGTCGACAATTGCATTAGTTAACCATGAGATAACAAACCAAGTCTAGCAGACAATCCAGAACTACTTCTCACTAGAGCAAAATTAAGTGCATAGATAAAAAAGTTGAAAAGATTGTTGTTCTTGAAATAACTCAATGCATATTTGACATTGGTTCTGTCTTGTCTTGAATCTACGCATACTTATGCTATCTATTTATAAATGATAACAAAGATGAATCTTGCTACCTCCTTAGATCTTGTTAACTTAGATGAGATTTTTCTCTTTCAAATTACTTCTAAAGAAGAAATATTCTATGCGGTCATTCCATAAGAAGGAAATTAATTGCACCCAAAAAACAATAATAGGAAAGTAATTAATTAAATATCATATGAGGCTCGTGATATATCTAGTCTAGAAAAGAATTTATTAAATACTCTATAAGGATAATACTCTTAAGCCGAGGGTCTTTCGGAAACAACCTCTCTATCTTCTGAGATGGGGGTAAGGTCTGCGTACATTTTACCCTCCCCAGACCCCATACTGTGGGATTTCACTGGATATGTTGTTGTTGTTGTACTCTATAAGGATAATCATATATCTAGTTCAAAAGAAAGAAAGAAAATAACGTACAGTTATGCTGGCTATTCAGTAGAGATTAATAATGAAAAAATTACGTACGGGTTGACAAACAGAGGTAATATGAGTTATTTTAACAACATTTTCTTCTCATTCATCTTTGTACTGAACCTAGTACGTCGAAAAATGACGATCCGGGGGATAACGTATTTAATGTAAATGGTGAGTGTAACTTTCACGTATGAGTCTTTATGGTGATATGCTCTTCTTCTGCCATTTATATTGGAATTCTAATAAAGACACATAACGTTCTATGTTTTTAACAACAACATAGCTAAACATTGTGGAGGCATAGATGGTGACATTGGGAGAGATGCTGGTGTTTTAGAATGTCATTGGAAGGTACAAGAAGATGGCTTCTTGTTTTGCTCCTTAATAGAACAACTGAATATGTTGAGAAATATGCGTGGTAATAAAATGCAGTGAATAGAGTCCTATTTTCATTTGAATAGAGTCCTATTTTCATTTGAAAATAGCACAAGAACCATAGATGAAGGAACTTTGTACCATAAAATGTCAAACGTGTTGAAGCCATCCAGTAACACAGGCACCAAATAATAAAAATAAGATAGGTACACCGTACACAACGATTGAGAAAAACGAACAACCAACAGCAACTACCAGAAGATGATGTTAAAAGCCCTGGCTTGATTAGTAAGTGTTAAAAAGTTTGGAGAATGATCAGTGCAACTTGGCAACTTACAATTTTCCAATTTCTGGTTCATGAAATGATAATTAAAAATTGGCCAGTCATTCTCCTTCACTTTAAGTTAATATGACTAATACAAATATAACATTGATTAACCCAATTTGAGTTTAATTGTTTGTGGGGCAATTTATCACCATGCACGAATTCCTTTTTAATTTCGTCTTCTTGTCCAAATCAAGATTGCAAAATGTCGTTATGGGTACTAACTTAGCTGCAACAGTGTTTGAAAAGGGATTTTACATTGTATAGCCGCCCATCAAAATATTAATCGATAAATGTTTTTTTGTATATTAATATATATCATACATATTTTATACATATTATATTTTACTTATTTTTAGCGAGTGGCCAAATATGTAACTTTGCCATTTGAAACAAGCAACATTTACAATATTTGAATTGTCTTGGTTCTTTTTTCTCATATTCCAACCATCATTGTATGGACTAACTTGGCTTTCTTCATTAAATACGTACCAAGCGGCTTAACTTTAATACATAAGATAATACTTAGCAATTGGGTTGCCTTTCTTCTCCCTCCCCCGTTATTACTAATATCATTAAATTAAAAGGTCAAATTTGCTCCTGAACTGACGAAGTAATTAGACTTTGCGCTCCGTTAAAAATTGGGTTAACAGAATACTAACCATTTTCAAATTGGCCTAAATCTGCCCTTATTTGTCAAGAACCCAGGCCGGGAGACTATTATGTCTCTAATTAGATGAGAGATTTTTGTCGGTTGTCCTTTTTTGAGACTGTTGTTTAGTAAATGACCCTTTTTATATTTCTCTTGCAACTTTATGTACGTACCTCTTAGACGACGACGTTTAAAGATCCTTGTTGTGCAAACTGAAAATCTTATAATACCAACATTAGACCATAGTCTAAAGTATTGTAAACGTTAGACGATATTGTAAACGTTAGACGACAATCTAATATTTTATCAATCCTAAGTATTATATTTGCACAACTTTTTAAAATAGAGGTAAAATATAAATGATAGCCTAAAAAGGGATCAATTATAGATGAAATCAGCCCCTACTCCATGTTCAATATTTATTTTTTAGCTAAGATACCACCAGGTTGGTGGTTTATTTTTAGATTTGAGATCAGACATAGAATAATTTTTTTTTTTAGATTTTATTTTAGAAAAAGGAAAAATAGAAACGAATTCTAGTTTTCCATGAAGACTAAAATTGAAAGGAGATGCATAAAAAATAGCATTTGGGTCAATGTAATAACATTAGTTTCCCATTTAAATGAATGTTACATCTATTTTGATGACGTTCATTGCTATCTTATAATTTTATATTTATTGACAGGTGCAACGCACATACATAAAAACTAGTTATATTAAAAATGGGAACCCCAAACTAAAAAGTTATAAAATTTACACACCCTTTTAAATAATTTAATATTTTAAATATAAAACTTAAGTAGTAAAAATAATTTGCTGTGCCTTTTCTTGAAAGGTTGTGTCTTTTTAAAGTTTGTAACCGACTCTTTTTAAAAAAAACAAATTGACTCATTGGCTTGAACGAAAGCCTCATCTAATCAAATTATTCATCTGCGCAACATGCTTTTCTCACTTTTCCTTTAAGTTTTGTACTTTCTATATGTGTATTTGCATTCTTCGAACCCTAATTTGTTGTTAGTATACAATCGTTTTGTGATTATAGTCCGTCGAGAGTAGAAGCAGGTAACTTCGTTAATACATGCCGTAACAAGAAAACGCCTCCCAAGTCCCAGGTCAGTTTTCTATTTTCTAGTCAATGAGTACATACATTACATTTTTTACTTAATTAAATGAAGAAGATTTGTGTTATTTGTAATGCCGTATAATCTCTGCGCATTGTTCTGGAGTAATTTACTACTTTTTTTGGAACCTTCAGGGAAACCCGTCGCCGCTATCTTTTTCATGTCGTGGAATCTTTGCATTGTTTATGTAATAAATTAAAATAATTAATCATAACCTTCCTTAAGCAATTAAAGAAGATATTTGTTACTTGTGATCTTCCGTGGAATCTTTGCGTACACTATATTTCTCTGATTTTCATTAATTAATCATATAGTGAAATGATATTGGAAAATGCTAGAAGAGTATTCATTGGAATAATATAGCAAAAATATCATGCTTCTATTATAGTTCTTTGAATTTTATGATATTTCTTTTATTTTTACATACTTAAATTATTGTCGTAATAAAATATCATTGTATCCAATGTAGCCTGTAGGAAATTTTTAAAATAATTATATGTAAATAAGAGTTAATTTCAAAGCCTTAAACTCCTAATAGCTGGGGTGAAAATTATGAGGCAAAAAAATATGATTACGGCACAAGCTTTCTTCGTTCCTCTAAATTAGATATTGCTTCCAAAGAATATCTGATTTCTGTTATTATATCTAAATTATTCCAGTTGAAGCCATAAAAAAATTGCTAATTAGCAAAGCTTCATACCCTTCCTTAAAAGTCACGACCCTAAAAAATCCAACGCTTACAAGCATTGATGAATGTATTAATTTTTATCTTCTATGAGTTATTCATCCACAATATTAAAATACTTTGACTTGAATTATTAACGTTTGTTTGACAGGCTTTGAAAATCAAACTTGTTATGATGGATTAGGATAAGAATGAAATTGGTTGTATATGTATAGATAGTGCCAGGCACAAATTGTGTGACACAACTTAGTATGTCCTTCTGATTTATTAAAGTGATAGATAGCGTAGCTCAATCACAAATGAAGCATGCACTTCAGTGAAAAAAAGGACAATTAACGAGAAAGATAAAAATTAGTACATTTTGAGGCGGATCTAGGATTTAAAGTTTGTGGGTTCCCAACTAGCAGTATCTGTCATTACTGGGTTCTCAGCTCAAATTTCTTATATATTTGAAGGGTTTCACATTATAAATACAAGGTTCGGATAAAAGTTGTGAGTTCCCGCAAACCCACACCCAATGATGTGGATCCGCCTCTGAGTACATTTGTTGTTCAACATAAAGCCAAACAACAACTACATAGACAACATAAAATTTTATAATTTTTCCATTATATTGAGTGAAAGTTAGTGACATGGAAAACTCACATTATTTAGGCCCCTATTTTTCTCGGACACATAATTTTTCTATGATAGATCAATATTTCTACCCAAATCTATATCAGTTTATAAATAATATTTTAATACAATCTTCATAGTTATTCAATTATTCCACATCTGGAGAGAAAAAAATATTCAGCATACTTTAGAAATACAGGAAAATGACGGTTGGAGTTTGGTCATATCCAGTCAAATCCTATTAAGTAATTATTATTATTTTCCTATATTAGTGATCTAAATCGAAAATATATGTAGATATTCAATCATCCTATTTAGAAATTAGTTTTAAAACTTCATCCAAATATGGGATCTATAAGCATTAAAAAGGTAAGTGATTCTGAAGTAAGTTATTGAATGATTCTGAAGTAAGTTTTTGAACATATCTAACAAGATTAGTGTCTCGTTGTATAAGTAACACCACAAGGGAAAATTTGATTTTTGTCTTTGTAGAGAAAATGAAGAACTAGGGTACTTTTCTCCTTCTCCCTCATATTAGAATTGTGAGTTCTTTCTTTTATATGTTGTTTCTCTTCTGTTCATAAATAATTTAGGAGTATCCAACATTTAAATGATTTTAAAGGATATATAGACATGTGCTTCTAAGTTAGTTTCTTTATAAAAACATATTAATGTTTTCCATCAAAACACACCTTGATACTAGAAAAGATTATCTTGTTTCCTTTTTTCCTTTCATGTTAAACGATCTACTTCTTAAATATGCTTTAATAATTAAATTTTTATATATCGTGCTGCATACATGATGTCATTTCTTGTCTTACCAATCTAGTATTTTTATTCTTTTAGTGTTTTAAGAATAATTTGAGTATTTCCCTTTTGTTGATATTAAGGAAAACAAGAAAAGAACTATCCCTGTAAAAACAAAAAATCATGTTTAGATCGCATACCAAAAAATAAAAATAAAATTATTATCTTGTGATTAATAAACTTGTTGATGCAGGATTTGTTTTGTTTGATTTTCACTGGAATACATGGATGAAGCTCCAAACGGTGACATAAATATGGATAATCATGGAACTCGAGGTTTTTTCTCTACTATGTCATTGGACAATGAATTTGATTTTAATGTAGATATAGACATATCAGAATTATATGGTCTTATTCGAGAGCCGTCCATGAACACCGATATTATTCCTAGCACTTCAATAGAAAATGATGCTCCAAACCATCAAAATTCTGACATTCCAGAGATACCTCATGATCTTTTTCTTAATGAGCAGTCAGTGACCACCAATATAATCCCTAGCAGTTCATCAAACGAAACGGGTGATAAGAATTCTTTTTCAAGAAGAACTTATCAAATTACCCTTGATGAGGGTGATGGCTATTCATTGTCTTATATTCATGCCATGGGAGTAAAGTATATTTCAAAGCTGCGAGAGGAAGAAGGAACAAACAAAATTAGTGCTAGTGATGGGAAAGATCAAGAAAACTCTAAAACCAACGGCTTGATCTCTATGCCAATTCTTATGGAGAAAGAAGGTGATATTCATATTTCAAGTAGGAGGGAGCAAGAGAATCCTAGAACCAATGTCATGATCCCCCAACAACCTATGCCAAAAATTCCAATTTTGGAGCAATTACAAAGGGAGTTCATGAAATCAAACTTCACTATTGATCATCCATTTGGAATTTCAACAAGTAGGATGTGGGAGCAAGCAAACCCTAATACCAATGGCTTGATCCTCCAACAACCTATGGCAAATATCCCAACTTTGGATAAATTAAAAAGTGACTTCATGAAGTCGAAACTCACCATTGATCAACCATTTGGAACTTCAATAAGCTGGAGGGGGGAGCAAGAAAACCCTAGGACCAATGGTCTGGTCCTCCAACAATCTATGTCAAATATTCCAGTTTTGCAGAAATTAAAAAGTGACTTCATGAATCCTAAGATGCTTGGTCATCCTTTTGGAACTCCAACAAGGAGGATGGAAGAAAAGTATGAGGAAATTGACAGTGATGGCTTTAAGACTGTCGGCCCTTCTAATAAAGTAGATGAGATCCACTGTGGAATTTCAAATTCCTTAGACGATGTTCCATTCCCACAAAAATCAAGGTTGATTCTCTTTTCCCCTTTTAATTTTTGAGATATAGTATTGATATGTCAACTATTTTTTATTTTGATATTATCTAAGTTTTCTTTAATCAATTACTGGATTCAACGTGAAAATTCACTGGCTAATTTTTTTCCATGACATAGGATACATTTAACTAACTATATATGCAACTAAGTACGTAAATTTTGTTCTTGTCATTTTGGTTTAATTAACAGTTTCAATGGCGGTCCTATAAGGTCATCTAATAAGACAAGCTCGAGATACCAACCATTTGAGAGACAAACTCCAAACAAACAAGGATTAGATAGGTAAGTTTTATCGCTTTTATTCTCCAAATAAGCTTTCATTTCCATCAATGTTTTGATTTATGAAAAACATTGGTAATATTATATCTCCCATGTTACAATTAGAGCCACAAAAACCTTTCATTACTAAACTTATTTTAGAGTATAAAATGTTTTTTTCGACTTTTATTTTAGTAGTGACTGTGTGCCCTAAAAAAATTCTCTTCACCGTGACGAATATCTGCATCTATTAATTAGTTTGAAGAATAATGTTCAATATAACTCAGTCTTGTCTTGTTAACATTTTCTAGGGATCCTCAAAGCAGTTTAGAGTCAACCTTCAACAGATCACCACAAGTCGGAGAAGATAGTATTATCTATAAACGGAAAAACCATCTCGAGAAGATTAAAAGAAAGACAGGTACTGTAAATACATACTTTATGGGTGTGGTTAGTATGAGCAAATTATTTTCTAGGAAAATGTTTTTTATGAGTAAATGATTTTTGTTGTTATTATTGGTATTTTTCTAGGAAAATGTTTTTTATGAGTAAATGATTTTTGTTGTTATTATTGGTATGATGGATATCAATTTTTAAGGAAAATATTTTCTACCCAAAGAAGGAAAACGATTTCCCTCGTAAATTAACGGAAGTCATTTTTGTTTCAACTATGTGGTCTCTTAACTTGATATCAATTGTTCCAATTAGCACTCAAATATTATAATATATTGTAACATATTACTCCTTCTCAATTTATGCTGCATCTTTCGCTTCCCCGGACAATTTGACTAAATATACAAAAAGTACTATAAGTTTCAGTTTTTCTCATGTCACTATGATGAAAAAGTACATTATAAAATGGTGGTCAAATTTTACATAAGTTGAATCTCGAAAAATAAAAATTGTCACACAAATTGAGCAAAGGGAGTAATGTTTATTAAAATATTTTATCAAACACTCCGGTTTGGTAATTGTAATATTAATTTGTATTATGTATCTTTTTGCAAATGACTTCTCTTGTACCAAATACAGTCTATATATGTTCCACGGGAATATGGATATTATATATTTCTAATTTTCTTCTTCTTAATCCAAATCAATAACTATCAAAGTTTACTTCAAAATATTTACGTTGTTTTTTCTTCAATGTATTTCAATATAGGAATTGGTGGTGATTTTGCTAGATCCTCCTATCATACACATAAGATCTTGAACTACATGCAAAAGCAATCACAATCCTCTGAAGTTGCGGAAACTGAGAAGTTAAATTCCTATAATGAAGAAGTTTTGGTTGGAGGAAGAAGTTCAAAAACGGTTAATCATTCAAATTGGAACTTCCAACATTCTCCTACTAACACTCATGAGATTAATGACAAGGTAATGTTTCTCATTTTTTTAGAATCATGTTACTGTCATAAGTGAGTGATTGTTATAAACAGTCTGAAAACTCAAAAAGTAGCGTTACCTATTGCTTTCCTAAAAATTCTTATTAAAAGTCTTGGAGTGGCAAAAGACGTAGTCCTAGTACTTGTGCATGATCCAGGATTTGTACGCACTCCATAATTTCTAGGTTGAAAACATAAATTATGAATTATATAACCCAATCTATATTTGTTTCTCACACGTACATATATGCACCTATCTACATAAGGTTTAAGATAGGTTCTACAAATTGACCACGACTTCTATATTATATTGGATCAACCACTGACATTGATCAATTGGAAAAATACTTGTGCAACTACATCCGGTAACATTTTCCCCACCTAGACCTAATTTTTTCAACTGCATGTATATTCATGCGTCATGAAACCTATAACATCAAACTTGCTTAGTAAATACTTTGACTAAAAAAGTGTGTACTAACACCTATAATCTTTTTTTTGGAGCAAAAGTTCAAAGGTGTTGTAGGTGGACAAAATGTCAATCAAGGCACACAAGGGTATGACTATGCCGATCAAGCGATGACATTAGGAAGATGGAACAAGTGGATTAATGAAGATGGAGCTCATGATCAGTTACAGTCTTCTGGGGTGCAAAGTTTCAACGCAGACTACACTCACTTCAACTGGCCTTAGAATCCTTTTATTTGAGAGATTATTCATACAACTTGAACAAGTTTTTAGCGTCATTTTTTTTAAGTTTTTTTGTGTCTTAGTGGCAGCATGCTCTGCTTGCAAGAATTTCTGTGTAATTTTTTGTGTCAGATTGATAATTATGAGTCAACAATCTGTATTTCTACCTTGTTTGAAATCTTAATTACCTTTTTTCCATAAGCTTCTGCTTTAGTTCAAGAGATCTTTTTCTTTTTGCTATTAAATGACCTGATATATTACTGCTTTGATTTGCTATACTTAAGCCGAGAGTCTTTCGGAAACAGCTTCTCTACCTATATGAGGTAGGGAGAAGATCTGCGTACACAACTTGAGTCAAATCTCAGTGATTGAGACTTCAGAATGGGCATATACATACATATATATATATATATATATATATATGCGCATTTGCGTATGGGAAGATGACGTCAAAAACTAGTCTACCTATAAAGCACAACATACTTCTATGTACATTGTGTCTTGTTATTTTAGACGTCCAATAATTATCTTTCTAGTAAGTAGTAACAAATATATAAAGATAGATATTGAACCTAAAACCAAACACAAAAGCAAGAGAAAATAATTACTACTTTCTAAATAAATATAGTTACTTGATGATTAAAAATGAAAAAAAAAATTAACGGATACGATGTAGCTGGTGGGAATCACCTGGCACATATTTTAGCTTCTTTTTGTTTCTATTTTTTCAATTTTGTCATCATATTAGAGACTATACCAAATTAAAACTTTAGCTTTTAATTTTACAAAGACACATGGCAAATTAATTTGCACTCGGTATATGGAGGGGGATATAAACAGCAACAGTTCTCTGTTGTAGTATGTGACAATCAAGTACTGTTGATAACTCGTTTGAGTAGATATTTTGAGTATACAATACATAGTGCAACTGAAAAGACGACCCAATTAAAAGTATTACGGAGTATTGTATATTTGTATTAATGAGACAAGGCCTGCCCTATTTGCAAGTTTTGCAGGGGTAGTAGGTTCTTATCTGATACTAGAGAGGAGAGATTGAAGAAGATTTGACCTGGGTTAAGTTATGTGTGTTAAGTGAATTAATCTGGACCACTTATTTGTTAAAGAGACACGTGTACTATATTTAAGAGCCCACTGGACGAAATTGACCAATGGACTAATGGAGGGGAGCTGAATCCTTTTTTTCCAGCGAAAACTACTTGATATTCATGCCTCAGTCTCAGATAAGTTCATTTATTCTAATATTCTACAAAATAAAATAAAAAATACTAGTAGAAATTTACAATGTTTCCCTCTAGCATAAGAATCTCTAATACGGGCTGCAAGACTCTTAGAAACTATAGGATATAAAGTAAACGTATTAACATGATTAAAATAAATTTTCAATAATTTTTTTAAGCAACAACTACGAACTTAAGAAGTTACTAA
This sequence comes from Lycium barbarum, assembly GCF_019175385.1. Taxonomy (NCBI): domain Eukaryota; kingdom Viridiplantae; phylum Streptophyta; class Magnoliopsida; order Solanales; family Solanaceae; genus Lycium; species Lycium barbarum. The sequence goes on along the minus strand of NC_083344.1, from coordinate 116,422,262 downwards.
TAACTTTGATCAGCAGAACAACTGGCATGACAAATTGTACTCCATCTGTGTCAATTTATGCGACAAATCACAACAAGAAAGAAGACATTTGGCAGCAAATTTTTTTTTATTGCCATAGATAGGTTATTGTTGCAAAAAGTATTTTTAGCGATAACATTATTTTTGTTGTTGCATAAACTTTTTCCAACGGTTATTATTGCAACGGCATGCAACAACTTTTTTTTTAGTTGTCAAAAGTACTTTTTACAACAATAGTTAGTATTATATGACAATAAAATTAAATTTTTGGCAACAAAAAAAAGTTCATTTTTAAAAGATTCATCATATATGCCAACAATAAAACTAAGTTGTTGTCAAATATTGACTTTTGCCAATTATATTATTTTTGTTGCCAAAAGAGCTGTTGTAATTTCTATACTTTCTTGTAGTGCATAATATTTCGCTTGAAAGTCAAAAGTCATAAATTGGTACTACTAGTCATCTTTCTCATCTTTAACTTCTTTAAATTAAAATTTATATATTTAGAGGCTATGTAAAAAATATTATAAGTCACAATATTTCATATTTTAAAAATTAAAAAAAAAACATATATATGAAATGATCTTTATTAAAGAAAAACGCGTTTGACTCTTGAAATAAATAAATAAAAAAAAGTGTCACAAAACAATTGCTACGTTAAAGTTTTATGCTTGGATGCCAAAAATGCCAAATCATGTTTCTTTTAAGCCAGAATTTAGAATAATTCAACAATTAAAAGAAGATTCGCAATCGGTAGATGGAGGGGAATACAAGCTGCAGACGTCCTATGTTGTATCCGCCAATGAAGTAGTGTTGACTCGTGTTGAGTAAATTTTCCGAGGATCCATTATAGAGTGCAACTGGAAATATAATTAAGACAACTAAGAAGTATTATTGTATTAAGGGAAAAGGGGCAAATATACCCTCAACTTTATAATTTAGAGCTGATATACCCGTCGTTAAAAAAGTGGTTCATATATACCCTTGTCGTATAATAAATAGAGCATATTTACCCTTTTCATTAACAAACTCATATTTACTAAATTAAATAATCATTTGACTTCTTTTTAAATTTAAAAATTGCCACATGGCTTTAAAAAATAACTCCCACCAATTAATTTTTAACCTTCCGAACCCGAACCATATTAGGGGTGTTTATTCGTCAGTTTGGTCCGATTTGCGTATTATCGGTTCAGTTTATCAATTTGTAAACACGCTAAATCGATAACCAAATCCATAAGATATTTGTTATCAGTTTTCGAATAGCCGATTTTTGGTCCTTAACGCGATTCGATTTCGGTTTAACTGATAAGAAAATGTTCCTCTAATATTTTTAGCTTTCTCTTGTTTTCATATGTTCATACATACTCATATACACATTAACTTCATGCATAAGAGTCCACAAAATTACAAGCTGAAGCAAAGTCAAGCACGTTATTGCAACTTTCTGGTTAAGAGCCTGTTTGGATAGGCTTATGCCTATAAGCTGCAAACAATTTATAAGCTAAAAAAAATAAGTTGGGGTAGTCTAACTTTTTTTTTTTTTTTTTGACTTATAAGTTATTTTCAGCTTATAAGCTGCTTTAGATAAGCTAAGTCAAGTGGGCCCAATTATTTTTTTTGAGCTTATTTTAAGCACAAAATGACTTTAAGCTGGCCAGCCAAACACTCAAAAAAGCTTAAAATAGCTTATGAGCAACTTATAAGCCAATCCAAACGGGCTCTAAGTAGCAAACTTGGATGCAATAGCACTATAACAATCTCTCTAAAGGTAAAACAAGGCTAGATGACAGTTCATTCGACAAGGATTTGAATTATTTATGCAAGTAGAAGGTTCAACCCACTATTATATAATTAGGGATAAATATAGTCTTATTAGATTATCGGTTTAACCATTAACTAAAGGAAAATCTACGTGGTACAGAGAATATTTGGCCTTATTTATATTTAGTAGCTATACTTTGTCAAAATTACATCTCATAGCTAAATCTTGTATGTTAATTACATAAGGTAACTAGTACACTAAAATTATATTGTACTCCCTCTGTTTCAATTTGTTTGAACCTATTTCCTTTTTAGTCCGTGCCAAAATGAATGACCGCTTTCCTAATATGGAAATAAATTCACTTTATGAATGATTTACAGCCACACAAATTTTCAAGGCTTATTTTGAACCACAAATTTCAAAAGTCTTCCCTCTTTATTATATATCGTGCCCAGTCAAATGGGTTCATATAAATTGAAACGGAGGAGTATTTAGTATTAAGAACTATATTCTCTCCATTCTCTCACAATCTGCTCCCATTTTCTCTCTCCTTCATCACCTCTCTCTCTAAGCTGTCTTCTTCTGCTCCGACAACCACCACTACCGGCGGAACTCTGGTAGCACCCACCAGATCTGTCACCACGCCCTCCATATCCAGCCACCACGAAAACACCAACCCCACCGTTCCTCCATTGCTCCTCAAATTAGCACTCCTTCTCCGATCCCACCTTACACTGCCATCTCTGTCCAAATCAGCTCGTCTCTCTGTCGGCGTTTTCTGTCGCCGCCACATCTGAAAGTTCTTACTAGCATTATTGCGTGATGTTTTTGGTTCTAGATGATTTAACAATTACTAAACGTGCATTTCCTCTAATGTGATGTTGTTTTTGAAATCTGCAATGCTGTATTGAGCTGGAGATTGTGTTTTTTTTTTTCTTTGTTACTAAATTTCCAGTGTGCTATTTGATTTCCTTGGTTGCTAAGGTTTGTTTGCTAATTGAGGGATGTTATCTGGTTTAGGTAGATGGACGAGTCAATGATAATATTAAATCTGGCTCAGTGAAAAGAAAAAGATAAATGGCGTAACAGGAGTGTAATTGGTCTAAATCGACACAGAGCTACGAATTCTGGTATTGTAGATTCAGATAGATATGAGATAAACTTTTGCGATAGATCTGGCCGGAACTAATGGGCGGTGTTGTTGTATTCACGAATTCGACGATTGTATTCACTTTTTTGAGCTTTTTTGTTAATTTTTTCGATTGTATTCATTTTTTAGAGTGTATTTGTTAATTTTTGGTGTATGCATGTTTTTATGTATTCAATGTTTGGGGGTGTATTTTGAAGGATATTTTTTGTATACAATCGATTTTAAATATAATAAAGTGAATACAGTGTAAAAATAGCTACAAATGAATACAGTTGAGTTGGATACATTTGACTTGAATACAACTTAGTTGAATACATCTAAGTTGAATACATCGAAATTTAACTTGAATATAGTGAAATTTAACTTGAATACACCAAAATCTGATACAGTCGAATTTTGAATACAATTCGAATTTCAAATACAATTTACCGTAGCGCGCGTCTACTGTAGCTATGAAATGTAATTAGCTAAAGTGTGGCTATGCTTAAAAAATAACCCCCAAAATGTAGTCATTTATGTAAGTTTCCCTTAACTAAAACCTTAGAACCAGAAATCGAACCAATAACCCAATAAAATAATTTACAAAATCGTTAACCCGATAACTTGATACTGATAAATCATTAATATTTTTATCAATTCGATTTATTGATTAAACCGGTTTTTAGCATATCCCTAACCCAGACTCGACCCAACTGTAAAAACGACTCAGTCCCTGACCCGACCCCTAACCCAGACCCGACCCAAAAAAAACCTCACTCCCAGACTCGACCCCTAACCCAGACCTGACCCAACTGGAAATAACACTCACTCCCTCTTTTGTTCCTCCAACTCTCCTTCCTTAGTAGCATTGTCATCTACATCAATGATGACCTTCTCCTTCTCCTTCTCCTTCTCCTTCATCTCAGAAGATTCCACCCAGTGGCGCAGCCACATACACCCAAGCGGTGTCAACCGACACCCCTTCGTCGAAAAATTACACTGTAAAAAAGATTTTTTTTTTTGTGTGTGTATATATATATATATATATACATACATACTATGTGTTGAACCCCCTTAATTTCGTCGTATATTTATTTTTTTATGTTATGACACCCTTTAGTAAAAATTATAGTTCCACCACTGATTCCACCACATCACCAGACTTGAAATTGTCTGTAGTCATGACGAAAAGTTCGGTTAAAGACTATTATGCGCAGCTGCTTGAGCCCAAGCCAGGTTATACATACCCATAGCGTAATCCCTCGAAATTGGATAGTCAGATACAGCTCTCATCGTCCAAACTCAATTGAAGGCATCCTCCCTGATTTCTTCAATTGAGAGCTTACTGAAGGAATCTGAGATCTTAGCCTCCTTTACATCTTCAACTGGATTTATGGGTGTCAAGTGGGCTGGGCCGGGCCATTTTAACGTGGTCCACAAGGGGCCGGGTCGGGGCCGGGCCGAGCCGTAAGTTAAGGGACCGGGCTGGGGGCCGGGCTTGAAGAGGGAAAGGGTGTCCGGCCCAGCCCATCTCGGATAGGGGCTACACCTCGGGCTAACCAAGCGTTAGTGGGCCGGGCCGGGTTTTAGTTAGTGGGCCGGGCCGAATTTTAATAAGTGAGCCGGGTCGGGTTTTAGTTAGTGGGCCGAGCCGTATTTTAATTATTTTTTAAAAAAAAATCTAATACCAAAATTTATTAAGTTTGATACTTTAAAATCTAGTTGTTGTCAACTTTATTTTAACCATCAAGTTCCTTAAATTATACTTTGGCCGTATTTTCAATCTATAAATACCATTCATTCTTCTCCATATTATCTCACAATTCCCTACTCTCCTCTTTCTCTAAATTTCCTACTCATCTAAATGGGAACTAAATGGGAACAATGCACATGAGTTTTGATACTAAACCAAAGTTCTTAATTTAATTATCTCATCTGATCCTAAGTCCTAATGTCATGTGCAAATTGTCACACCTCCATCATCGGCGGAGACATTTCAATACGCTAAAAAATATTTAATTATTATTATATATAAAATATTTGAAACTAATAAGATTTTATTAATATTATATATATATATATATATATATATAATAGTTTATATTATTATATACTGTATAACCTATTGAAATATTTTTGAACTTGTGTAAGCCAACAGCAAGATAGTAACTTAAAAGGGGTATTTGATTTATTTCACGCATCAGTAATTTCAGAGGCTTGTCATTTCACTGATTTTGTCAGCCTCTTATAATGTCTTGTTGCTTTTGGGCACTGATCAATGTTTGTCCCGCCTTGTAGAAATTTATCTTGGAGTTGCTGTTTGTGTAGGATTAGTTTTATACAATTACATTTATAGTTCTATTTTGACTGCGTATAGATTATTATTCTTGTAAATAAAATTATAACACAAATTTGAAAAGAAATTCAAAGGCTCAGCGAGCCTTTAGTTTTATTAATCGATAATTGCAAAGTCGAATTTAAACTTTAAAGCTTACAAACTTACATGAGTTAAAATTAATGGTTAAGTTTTAATTAACTAAAGTAAGATTCTAACTATGGTTTGAATAATTAATAAATATTTCATATATTTGCTTCCAAAATTTTAAGAATCCCACAATTATAGCTACAGCTATTTTATTGGGATCATTGTTTTAAAAGGCAGTGTCAGGACTCGCCCCGTGGCTTGCCTCGGGGCAGGGCAGTGGCAAAACTCCCTGGGGCTAACGTGCGGGGCTTAGTTCCTATGAGGCTTACGCCCTAAGCGCCTAACCGTACGCTCTAAACACGCCTAACGCCCAACGCCTAGGGCTCGCCTAACAGTTCTTACACAAATTATATTTTAAATTCCTTAATTAAAATCATTCACCCTCATAATTGTTTAACAAACTAATGATACTTAATAGTTTTTCATCTATAGAAATAGAAGATTGGGTGTAACTCATATAACAAGTCGTAGTATTGGATATTTACTATTTGAGAACGTCATGAGGGTGAATATCACTTTTTTTTAAAAAAAAAAAAACACATAGCGGAATTGTACATTTTCACTTGTCATTGGTCATAAGTCCTATGTATCAGAATTATCATATAATTTTATTTTTTGTTCATGAAGAAGTTATGTTTTAATTGTAATATTGATAAATTTTATTGATTATTTGCTTATAAGGAGATCAAATGAATAGTATGGTAGTAATAGTGTTTTAAGAAACTGTGTTTTTTTTCCGTGTTTGAAAGTTAAAATGTTAGAATTGTTTTGCATTTCATAATAGCTTTTATTTCATTGTATTTTTTATACTTGTAAAATTATGTTATATATAATTACAAGTTATAAGCGATGTATAATGTGCTTTGATCATTTTTTTGTGAGGATCAAGCGCGCGCGCGCGCTCACACACACACACACACACACACACACATATATATATATATATATATTTCATTTATTTACAGTTTGTTTTTTATTTTTTTTATGTAATTTTATCTATTTAAAAGTATTTATTGTAATTATATTATTTTAAGAAATACTAAAAAAAATACCCATGGGGCTTACGCCCCGTGCCTCGAGGCTTACGCCTCGTCGAGACATATGTAAAACGCCCCGCCTTACGCCCCCGCCTTTTAAAACACTGATTGGGATACAATGTTTTTAAAATACTTATTATTAGTAATAAATGTAGTACTTATCTTTTTTTTTATTTGAAGTGGGCCGTACCGGGCCGGGCACGTGCCCCGGTGGGCCATCACCCGGGCTGCTGGTGGGCCGGGCTGGTGGGCTGTCCACCTTTTTCGGCCCAGCTCCCTAATAAAACCCACCTAGCCCAGCCCTTTACACCTCTTAGTGGGCTTGGGCCGGCCCGGTGGTGGGCCGGGTTTACCTGTCCGGGTCCGGGCTGGCCCGGTCCACTTGACACCCTTACTGGATTGCATTCTTTCATTATAGGGAAGTTTGACATTGATTCTGTCTTATCTTGATACTGTGTAAACTTATGCTATCTATTTATAAATGATAAGAAAGATGAATATTGCTATCTCCTTAGATTTTGTTAAGTTAGATGAGATTTTTCTCTTTCAAATTATTTCGAAAGAAGAAATATACTATTTGGTAGGAAATTAATTGCACCAAAAGAAAAAATAGGAAACTAATTAATTCAATATCATATAAGGCTCATGATATATCCAGTCAGGAATAGAATTTATTAAATGTTATATAAGGATAATCATATATCTAGTTAGAAAGTAACTACAGTTATGTTCGGTATTCAATAGAGATTAATAATGGTAAAATTACGTGAGTTGGCAAACAGAGGTGATATGGATTATTTTTAACAACATTTTCTTCTCATTCATCTTTGTATTGAACCTAGTAATAGTGTGATATGATTCTCATTGGCTCGAGTGCATTTATAGAGCCTATGATTCGTGGTGGAGCTCAACTTAGAGTCTATGATCTTCATTGGAGCTTATTCACCACGTTTGGAGCGTTTCAAAAGGTCTCAAGTGTGTATTTCCACACTACACACTTGATGATGTTCATTGATGAGAGCCAAGTCTCTACTAGCTTCATTGAGGTGGAATCCTGCAAGGTTTGGGAGATTGCTTGGTTGGGAGATTTAGAGCTCGAGGTGGCTATTTGCGCAAAGGGCTATTTGTGCAAGTGGCGACTTGGCACAAGAAGGGTTATGCTTGAAAGAAGGCCATGCATGCAAGGTTGATTAGAGGATCATCTATGCAAGGAGGGACGTGTTTGGCCATTGAAGGTCAATCCTTGAATTGAAGACTACACTAAGAAGACTGGCCAAACAAGGCCCTTGCCTCATTAATGACATTTTTATAATAACTTAGTCTTCTTTAGTCTAGGAGTATAAATACTAGACTTAGACATTCCATTACTTAGATTATGTTGAATGATGAATTGAGAAAACTCCTTTGGAGATAGATTGTTTAACTTAGTAGCTTTAGGGTTAGTTATTATAATGGTGGATTCCATTGTTGGTCTTTGAACCTTTAATTCCATTGATTTCATCAAGAGTTATTCATTTGTGGATTCATTTGAATTACACTTGCCTTGATTTCAAATAATATAGGTTCTTTTAGGATTGAATTAGAATGGGAGGTGTTGGATTTAATATATCCAAGGTTGCCCATAAATTCACCCTAATTGGGTCTTGCTTTTATCCTCTATTTCTCATCCTTTTTCTTCTATTCTCATTCCAATTTCTCGTTATTCTTAATTTTCGCGTTTTGGATTGAATTGGGTTCTTTCCCCAATTCGATTCGTATCATTTGAGTGCATGGTTCCCCACATAAATATTATGTTTTCATCCACAATGAGCTCCCTGAAAATTCTCAATGGCTGACCAAACTTTTCGCAGGGGTGGAGCTCCCAACTAACCCCTTAATGGGCCGGGAAAAGAATACAAATGCCCACTGCAGGCAAAATAATTGCTCGAAAATGCTCCTTTACTTTCATGCTTCTATAACTATTTACCTGAATGTTCCCAAAACTATGATACCAACATGGTATCGCTCTATCTTTTATATACCATGAGGTATCACAGAGAATTTCTTTCATTTCTTCAAAAACACTCATTAGCTCTCTATGAAACTCGTGTGGCGTATATAATATTGACAGGGGTCAGGGTACCATAAAGGATGATGTTCGTTTATTCAGAAACCAAATTTTCTTAAAAAAAAACCTCTATGATACCATTATCTTATATACATATACTGAGATAGTATCATATTATAAGACTACTGCAGTCCTTGAACGGGACACTCTCTCCGTATTCCATGATACCATGATATATAAATATACTGAGATAGTATTATGGAGGAAGGGTTTTGAGTGAGGAGTAACCAGAGGCGGAGCCAGGATTTAAAGTCTGGGGGTTCGAATCATAAGACAGGACAACGACCTCAAGTCCTCAAGCTAATGTATAATAACCGTTAAACTAACGAACAAATATCGGTATTTAATATATTAAAAAATCCTTGCTTTTTTGAATATTGATTTTTGATTTGGCTTTGTGAAAGAGAAAGATGAAGAAGAATGGTAGCGTACTGCGTACAAGTCGTTTGCTTTTTGCTTTGGATTTGTTAATTTTATATTTTGTTTTTACAAAATAAAGTGTTAAAAAGGGAGTATAATATTTTGTAGATAACTACATGGGAAAACATACCCCCAAATCCCAATGGAAAAAACTGCACGGTTCAGTTTTTTTAATTTCTTCTAATTTTAAAAAAGAATTATAAAAGAAAATCTTGCTTTATATCAAAGAAAACAAAAAAGAAAGCAATGGCACTGGTGGGATTTGAACCCGCATCTTGGGTGGAAAGTGCTTCGCTAGGCTCTGCCTAACCACTGAACCGTCTCCTCAGTTATGTACAGGGGTTCGCAAGTAAATATTATGTATATTTACTAATTTTTCTAGTACAAATACAGGGTCTACGAAAAAGCTACTGGGTTCGGCCGAACCCCCTATAACACTTTAGCTCCGCCCCTGGGAGTAACTTAGGTAAATTTTTTTGGCTGGATTGGGTAAAAGCAAATTAGTTGATTAGGGGGCATGGCCCGGTAAATATGTTACCTTTAATGGTATTTTGTTGTTTTCCCTAATGGGGCGAGGCGTACAATTTCCTCTCCAAAAATCTAGTCCCCATGATGGCCCATTATGGACAACTAGATCCAGCCCAAACTGGAACCAGTAGGACAGACCTTTAATGGGCTGGATTTGGCCTGAACTGACCTAGTAGACAGGCTTGGTTTTGTGGACATTGACAGCAACCTCTTTTTCAAATTTTACCTAATTCTAGTATTCCAAAGATGCATTTTATTTTGTTTGTTCGTTAATATTAATATATTTTGATAATGCTAGTTTGTCAATTTACAAAATTAGAGTAACTTTTTTATATTAGCGTTCTATTTAACAAGGAGCAACTAAGATCAAACAATTCGAAACATAATCATTGTTTTATATTTTGGAGAAAAACTTAACACTAAGTAGATCTAAGTCTACACTACCAATAAGCATTTTTTGTTCGATTTAGTGTTGATAAAAATTTATTCTTTTTCCGATAATTATTGAATAATTCAAACATAATTATATTATGGCGTATTGTAAATTACATAAATCTTAATTAGATCTAAATAATATCCATAAATGGAAGTTTATTTGAAAAATTTACGAACTTGCAAATAAAAATAACAAAAATTACATATCAATAAACATCAAAGCTGTTACTATTAGGTACTCAACAATTCGACCTAGAAGTTTGGCTCGTGGACATTCTAATTAACAAGAGCCAAGAGGAGGTTGCTTAGATTGTAAGCATCCTTCACCTTCTACACAAAAATTGTGAATTTGAGTCATCAAGGAAGCAAAAAGGGGAAAACTCCTAAAGGAAAGATTAAAAAAAAATCTAATTTGGAAATTTTCCAAACATGCAAATAAAAATAACAAAAATAAGATATCAATAAACATCGAAGTTGTTATTAGGTACACATAATAGTTATTGTTCATCTCTCTTGGATGATTGCAATGAACATGTTCGGTGATCCGCTCATTGCATATGATTACAGGGAGCTAAACATGGAAGCACATAGGTTAGCCAGTATAACAACAACCATAGAGGTCGGGTATGACGTTTTGATCTTTTGGGAGCCACGCACTGTAACGACCCACTAGGTCGTTATGTGCGTTTTGACCATTTTTTCCTTGTCGGTTCATTTCCAAGAGTAGGAGTCATTATGTGCGTTTTGACCATTTTGTCCCTATCGGTTCATTACCGAGACTAGGAGCGAGTCTAGTGATAACTTAAAGATTCAGAAGTCTAAAACAAAGGCATTTGATTGTATTTTTGTGCATTTGGTTGAAGACTTGTTTTAATCCGTTGGGGGGTTGACTTAGTTAATTAGACCTCCCTTGGGATTTCCAAAGTCATGGTTGAGTTTGTAGCGTGTTTTTACATATGTGTGCATGTCTGGTTTGTCTGGAGGGCCTCGAATTGATGTTGGATTTTAGGTGGAAACTTAGTGAAAAACCAGAGCTTACTGGTTCTGATGTGACCGCTGGAGCAGACGGGACCACTGCAGCGAGTTGGCCACGGTAGACCGCTAGTGGCTGCCCCTGGCCTTCGGGTTTTGGGGTTGGACCGCCATAGCGAGACCTCTGCGATGCGGTTTCGACTGCTATGGCAAGACTGTCCATTTAATGAGGTCCACCGTATCGGTGGGAATTTTCGCTACAGTGAGACCGCTGTAGCGAAACTAGTGACCGCTGCAGCGGTCGACGGGAGGCAGAAACCCACTTTTTATATTGCAAATTTTGAGTCTTTTGTGATATGATTCTCATTGGCTCGAGTGCATTTATAGAGCCTATGATTCATGGTGGAGCTCAACTTAGAGTCTATAATCTTCATTGGAGTTTATTCACCACATTTGGAGCGTTTCAAAAGGTCTCAAGTGTGTATTTCCACACTACACACTTGATGATGTTCATTGATGAGAGCCAAGTCTCTACAAGCTTCATAGAGGTGGAATCCTGCAAGGTTTGAGAGATTGCTTGGTTGGGAGATTTAGAGCTCGAGGTCGCTATGTGCGCAAAGGGCTATTTGTGCAAGTGGCGACTTGGCGCAAGAATGGTTATGCTTGCAAGAGGGCCATGCATGCAAGGTTGATTAGAGGGTCATCTATGCAAGGAGGGACGTGTTTGGCCATTGAAGGTCAATCCTTGAATTGAAGACTACACTAAGAAGACTAGCCAAACAAGGCCCTTGCCTCATTAATGGCATTTTTATAACAACTTAGTCTTCTTTAGTCTAGGAGTATAAATACTAGACTTAGACATTTCATTACTTAGATTATGTTGAATGATGAATTGAGAAAACTCCTTTGGAGATAGATTGTCTAGCTTAGTAGCTTTAGGGTTAGTTATTATAATGGTGGATTCCATTGTTGGTCTTTGAACCTTTAATTTCATTGATTTCATCAAGAGTTGTTCATTTGTGGATTCATTTGAATTACACTTGCCTTGATTTCAAATAGTATAGGTTCTTTTAGGATTGAATTAGATTGGGAGGTGTTGGATTTAATATATCCAAGGTTGCCCATAAATTCACCCTAATTGGGTCTTGCTTTTATCCTCTATTTCTCATCCCTTTTCTTCTATTCTCATCCCAATTTCTCGTTATCCTTAATTTTCGCGTTTTGGATTGAATTGGGTTCTTTTCCCAATTTGATTCGTATCATTTTGTCACATAACACTAAAAGCAGTTCCCAAGAAAGTAAGAGGCGACTTTAAGGCTTGAGTTGGTTCTTCTTTGAGGGTAAGTCCTAACCTTTATGTTGTTCATTCTTTTTCTTCTTTAAGTTTTCATAGTTAGTTCTAAGGTCCATTAATGGTGGGTGGAAGTCTTAGAACCCTAGAACATGAACCTTTAAATAAATTGTGAATTGTTAGTTTTGCTATAGTGAAAATCGTGTATTAAGTCGTAGGGTTCCATCCAAAATGGGAACTTTGGCCTAAAAATCTGTTTTGAAAAGGTTAAATTGATTAGAATCCTATAAATTGGAGGATTATGATTGTTGTTCTGTACTCCTTATTTCAGTTATGATCCTTTTTACTGTATTTCATGCTTTGTATACTCAGTGCATATTCCGTACTGACCCCCTTTCTTCGGGGGGCTATGTTTCATGCCCGCAGGTACAGACACTCGATTTGGTGGTCCCCAGCTTAGGATTTCCTTTCAGCCGTCTTGGAGAGCTCCGCTGTTCCGGAGCCTAGATTTTGGTACAGACCTTCTAATGTATATATATATATATATATATATATATATATATATATATATATATATATGCTTGTCCAGGGGTACGACGGGGCCCTGTCCCGTCATATTTCACCGTTAATACTCTTAGCGGTCTGTAGACATGTGTGTGGGTTGTATACAGATCATGATCAGTTGTGTCTATATAGTTATTGTGGATGTTTCTGTTGTTGTAGCAGCCTTGTCGGCTTGCGTAGCATAATGGCAGCCTCGTCGGCTTGCGTATGTTATTACGTTGTGATTTATTGAGAACCTATAGTATCATTCCGATTATTTTTAACAGGTACATATGGGTGTCCAGCTCGGGCACTAGTCATGGCCTACGGGGCTGGGTCGTGACAGATCTCTGCTTTATATGGATTTTCTGACACTTGCGCGGTTTCAGACTTGCTCTTGAGTTGATTTATCTGAGACTTGTTATGACTTGTGGCATGGTGCCCTGTATTCTTGACATTGATATTATTGACTGATCATGTTTCATACTGAGTGTTGAACTGGAAGTACGTTGGGATTCATCATGTGATCAGATACAGGAATATGTATATATGAGGCACATTTGACTGGGGGTGAAGATGTAGCCTAGTTTAAGGCACATTTGACAGGAGTTGAGGATGTGGCCTAATTATGGGCTTGCGATCAGAGGTCAGTTCAGGAGCATGTGGTACATGGACACCATGAGTCCCTTACAGGTCATGATTATTAAGCGAACATAGCCTTTAGCATGTGTGTATGGTTGAGATACTATCATTGGTTGCACTGCAATGCATTGGACATATCTTATTCGTGTGATGCATTGTTGATTATTTGATAATTGAGTTTGGATATGATTGTGTTGTTGTGCCTATCTGCCTATTCTGTTGATTTTATGAAAGTATGCTTGATGCTAATCTTAGTCGGCCTATGATATCTAAAGGTACATAGTGTTTGTACTGATACTATCTTGCTGCACCCTTTTTGAGTGCAGATTGTGTGCTAGAGACTTCGTCCCGACCTCACATTTTGCTTGAGGCCATTTCCCGACCAAATCAGAGGGTGAGCTCCTATCCATGCCATGCCGTCTGAAGATCTTCCTTTATTGACGTCTATTTCTCTTCCAGACATTTATGATATTTATAGATAGATATTTATTCTTTAGACAACTTTATGTTTTAGAGTCCTTGTACGATGACCTTCGAATTTTGGAGTTGTAATAGTTAGGATTCCACGCTTTTATTTTATTATGGTATGACTAGATAGTTTTAACATTATATTCTTGCCATTGGTTTGTAATTGGTTGAACGAATGAGAATTTGATTAAGGGGATGGTTCGCCCACCAGGAGGTTTAATGTGGGCGCCATAACGACGGGTTGGGTCGTGACACCCACATTAGTCCAGGAATTGCTACTTCGTGATAGTAAAGGACCTCTATATTGTTGACTCACTACTTCACAGTACTCGTAATGACATACAATTATGGATTACTCGCAATGACATAATTAAACATCGTCGACGTTGATCCTTCAACTTTCCCCTTTTTTTTTTTTTGGGTCAGGAAAGATAAACATAATATTAACTAAATATTAGTACAGGAAGAGTTGGCTAGTGGCCTGTCTGAACCTAGTGGGTCAGTAGTACACAAAAGATGAGAAAGTGGCGAATAAGAAACTACATTAAAATGAAGTGCTACACTATGAGTAGAACTAGGTGCTATACTATGACTAGTTGTATTTCCAGCTGAGATTAATCGTTGTTTAGCTTCTCCTCTTTGATCAACTGCGAGTATACTTGTGACAAAATGGGGCAGTTCTTCCAAAACAGAGATTTCATTCAAAAAATCGCCACTCGAAGCAATTTTTGCAAGCATATCAGCAATGCCGTTATATATATTATGTATTCATTATGTCTTACGGGTATGGCGGGGCCCCGTCCCAACCAGTATGTCACACGTTCACTCTTAGAGGCTCATAGACAAATGTAGGTATGTATATGTCATGTATGGCCTTGTTGGCCCCAGTGGAGTTATGATGTCACTGTTCTGACCTTGCCGGTCATATGTTATATGCATAAGAGGATGATGGCGGCCTTGTCGGCTCCCATATGTATACGTGTCTATATATGTGTGTGTATGTGTGCATATGTCTACTGTCATGTTGGGCTTTTCTGCTTACAGATGGCGGATACCATAGTATAATTTTGAGATATAAATTATGCATGTAAGCACGCCACGTGACACTGGGTGAGTCAAGCTGGGTGTCGGTCATGCCCTCTGGTGTTGAGGGTGTGACAAAGTGTTGTAATATGGCACAATGTAGTAATAGACAACAATGTACTTTAGGGTACGTACGACCCAATGATTGTTGTACTTTTTTTGTTTTAACGTAATGGAATGCATAATCTTTCAAGACCCAAAGAAAAAAGGTACACATCAATTGACAAAAATGAATTCTAGTTTTCCTTGAAGACTATAATTGGAAGGAGAGGAAAATGTTTATAGCTAGGATTTTTATGGGGTGGTAGTGAAATCACGGTAGAATGATGGTCTACCTGTGATGTTTTTCTGTGTATTTTTTGGCGAGTAGAGACGGCATTTGGATGGAGGATAGTATTATTTATGTGGTAAAAACTTATCCGTATCAAATGTTTATATCAAACAAATACATACATGCCATCTGTTTGAATATAAAGTTCTTTAATTAATTAACCATGATTAGTATAATTAACATGTATTTTTATTTTATTATCTATGCATGGTAAAGTTGTATCACAATCTTTTTTGTGGTTGAATTTCAAAAAAGAGACTTAGCACATATACACCTTTTAATAACACTTGAAGAAAGATACAAGATATCATTAGCAAATCGATTTACATGTTACAAAGAAAATTAAAATATTCCTAAATTTCCTAACATATATAAAAAAAAGGTAAGAAAATACACTGCTATAATTCATATCATAAATAAATGAGAAAATATATTTTTTTCCAAAAAGTAATTAAACAGTTCCAAATTCTAAGTTAAATAAATGAGAAAACTATCTTTTCAAGAAAGAATCAAATTGTTTTCAGTTCCTGAATCGCTTCATCTATACTATATTAAAAGCATGAAGAACTTTAGAAATATTGATTGAACTTTTTGTCATTCATTAAAAGACTCTACAATAGACAAAATTGTCATTTAATAATATTTAGTACTTTAAAACCAACTAAAATTTATTTAATAAACCTTTCCTTATTTGACTAAAAGTCTAAATATTTAGGACTTTAATAAGTATTATTAGGGTTAGCAAAAGGCATCTATAAAAGCAAGTCACAATTAACTAAAATTTTCTTACTTAAATCCTTCTTTAATTGAATTATGTAAAGAAATTCTAATATTTAGGAAATTAAGATTGAGTAAGATTTTACTTCTAGATTTTACATAATTTGCAGTGTCCCCCACTAAGAAGTAAGAATATACCCATATTCACCTATAAGTTAAGAAAATTTGAATCACGTGATTAAGTAAGACTGTATGCCAAAACGACACTTTCCGTATAAATTTGATTGGTTTCTTTCACATTTAAATTAAGTTATAGGACAAATGAAAGTTATAATTCTCAATATGAGTGAGTCACTGACGAGGAACAAAAAATTCGGGCAAATTAAATACATAAACGCTTAGTAGTCACATTAGAAAACACCATATAATACATATACACTTTAGCAAGAACACAATAGAAAGAAAAATATAAAGCTATGTACTTACTTTAAGAGAAAAATCAGCATTTGTGTTGTGTAATCTTTCCATTTTTGAAAGGCAAAATGTAAGAGATGGATTGAGATGAAGAGACGTTATGTGTAAAATCAATTTTTACACACTAGACCCGCGAATTCTCAAAAATTGATTTTTATCTCCAAAAATGAAGGGATTGGTTCGGATTTTTTTTTTTAATGTGTTTGTGATTTGCAATGATAATAAATAAAGCATATTCAATATTATATTTTATATGCTACAACATGATTGTTCACATGGACAACTATATGTTACACTTCCAAAAGTGACAACAAATTTTATAACAAAATGACAACAAATTTTATAACAAAATTTTAAATCAAGACAGAGCAACTAAAACAATATAAGGGAACATAACATACAATAAGAACGTCGTTATAAAGAGATTTTATGTGAGATACAAAATATAATATATTTGTCTCTCATATACTTGTATACGGTAAAAATCGGATATATGCTAAACCGGTAAGACCGGAGACCGAGGGAAGAAAGAAACAAGCACGAGCATGAAGACTTTCTTTTGGGACCGGAGGAGTGCTTGAACCGGAGAAAGTGAAGAACATCGTTTGGTCCGGTTTCTCCATAATCGAGTTGACTGTGGCCGTTGGCCCGGTTGATCGTGGCCGTTGGTCCGGATGATCCGTTACACAATTGCCACGCGTCAAGACCGTTCTGCCACATTGTACTGCCAATCGTACGGGTGCAAACCGTACGACCAACCTTATCCTTTTAGGGTTTTTCTTTATTCAAAAGGGCTTATGTTGTATGAGGCCCGTAAGGCAAAAACTATAAATAGAGGCCATTACCCTACTTTTAAGGGTCGACTTCTTCAGATCTAGAACATTTGTAATAGAAATATATATAAAATCTCTCCCTCTCATTCTCTGATTTTGGTCCGGATTTAGTGTGTTCTTTAGCTTTGTTCAATCAAACAATACTCAATACATTATTCAATACATACGTTTAGTGTAAACCATCGGTTGCTATTCAGATTATTCATAGCTGAACCTAATACATTTTCTCTCAACCAAAATAGATTAAAGCTCAACCACATATCCTATACCTCATTTACAAATTCAATTGATTATCCAAATTCGGGGTAAATAGTTTGGCGCCCACCGTGGGGCTAGGATAATAGTGGTTTTTGATCTTTAGTTTCTAATCTCTTACCCGTCAGAATCGAAAAATATATTGTTCGTCTCTGTGAAACGGACCAAATGGATAACAGTGGACAATCTGGTCATGTCAACAACAACGAGATTGTGGCCGAAAATGAAGACAGTGGGCCGCGATGATTACCAGCAAATCCTGCTGACCCAAACCCCGATAATTCGAGGGAGGGCCTCAACCGGCAAAACACCGTGAATCAGGAGAATGCCGCCCCGCCAGCTACCGATCCTTTAAATACTCACAATTCAATTACTTTGTCCCGAACACAAGGTCGGAAAGAACTGGATACCCCGGACGATAATATTGACTTACGTTTAATTTTTGAAATGTTGCAGGAACAGAGAGCAGCGATTGCCAAACAAGGAATCGCGATAGCCCAGTTGCAAAACAAAAGTGATAAAACGACCCGGAGAGGGCGAAAGGTGTTGCCGAACCCCGAAGGGACGAGACGCGGATGGTTGAGAGCAATGGGTCCGGAGCTGGTTCATCCACCGAAGTACTGAGAATGCTCGAAACATTGGCGAAGCGGGTAGACTCGACCGAAAAGAGGGTGGAAACATATAACTCTCGGGTGGACCAAATCCCGAGGGGCTCCGCCTATTCTGAAAGGACCGGATTCGAAGAGGTACATTCAAAGGCCTTTTCCTCCGAGTGCGGCCTCGAAATTGATCCCGAAGAGGTTCAAGATGCCGGATATCCAGAAATATGACGGCACAACGGACCCTCAGGAGCACGTGACTTCATACACCTGCGCTATAAAAGGTAATGATGTGGAAAAAGATGAAATTGAATCCGTGTTGCTGAAAAAGTTCGAGGGAAACTCTGTCAAAGGGAGCTTTGACTTGGTACGATCATCTACCCGAGCATTCAATCACTTCTTTCGAAATGCTCGCCAATGCGTTCGTAAAAGCACACGCCGGTGCCAAAAAGGTGCAGGCTCGTAAGGCGGATATTTTCTGTATAGCCCAAAGGGATGACAAGCTATTGCGTGAATTTGTCAACCGTTTCCAAAGGGAACGAATGGAGCTTCCTCCAGTTCTGGAGGAATGGGCTGCACAAGCTTTCACCAAAGGGCTCAATCCTCGGAGCTCGACGGTCTCATTCAAACTAAAGGAAAACCCGCTGGAATACGAGGCTGTGACCTGGGCGGATGTCCATAACCGATACGAGTCAAAGATTCGGGTAGAGGATGACCAACTCGAGCTTCCCCCAAAGCTCGTAATTATGAACAAAATCTCTGAGAGATCGCGAAAGAATTACGAACCGGAGGCCAGACCATCGAGGGAAAGGTATCGGCCATATTCTCATTCGGAAAATCCAAGCTTCAGGTCGGAAAAATCAAGGGTTGGCCCGAGTAATTTCTCCTGGCGAGGTGATAAACGGGCCGAGCGCTCGTCGAACAGTGGAGGTCTCTCATTCAGGAGCGATGTCGGAAGCTCGGCCGGCAACAAAGACTTACCGAAGATATCGGAGTACAACTTCAATGTCAATACTTCGGGCCTCGTCTCGGCTATTGGCCGTATCGCAGATGTAAGATGGTCGAGACCACTAAGGTCAGACCCAGGCCAACGGGACCCAAACGTGATGTGTGAATATCATGGAACCCATGGGCACAGAACTGAGGATTGTCGCCAGCTAAGAAAGGAGGTGGCTCGGTTACTAAAGAATGGTCATCTCCGAGAATTGTTAAGTGAACGAGCCAAAGGTCACTACAAAAAAAGGGAGACTCATAAACCGGCCGAACCAGTAGAACCTCAGCATATAATCAACATGATAATCGGGGGTACCAATACCCCACGAGGGCCGATGATGAAACGGACCAAGGTTTCTATTGTGCGTGAGAAGCGCAGCCGGGATTACTTACCCAACGGCTCCATCTTTTTCAGCAACGAGGATGCAGAAGGCATCATTCAACCGCACAATGATGCATTGGTAATCTCTATACTTATTTTTAAAACTCAGGTTAAACGTATTTTGATTGACCCAGGTAGCTCGGCCAACATCATCCGGTGGAGAGTGGTCGAACAGCTAAGGCTCCTCGATCAGATCGTACCGGTAGCCCGGGTGCTCAGCGGGTTCAACATGGCGAGCGAAATCACGAAGGGGGAGATCTCTCTGCCGGTTAACATTGATGTCACTATCCAGCAAACGGTGTTCTATGTAATCGAAGGAGATATGAAGTATAATGCATTGCTGGGTAGACCTTGGATACACAACATGAGGGTCGTGTCGTCGACATTACATCAGCTGCTGAAATTCCTGACCCCGGAGGGGATAAAAAACATCCGAGGTGAACAGCCCGCTGCAAGGGAGATGCTCGCGGTCGGGGAAGCGACACCTCAGCCCAAAAAATCGGATCAAAAGGAAGAAGAATTAACCGGAGGAAAGGACGCCAAATAGAAACTAAAGCACACGGGGTTGGACCCGAGATATGAAGAGGATGATTTCGGTGTACCCAGATCATTCGTCATGCCGGATGACTCGGATGCGACCAAGTCAACAGTTGAGGAGTTAGAGCAGATCACTTTGTTCGAATGTCTACCGGACAGAAAGGTATACCTGGGCACGGGGTTAACCTCGGAGCTCAGGAACAACTTAATTAAATTTCTTATAGCTAATGTTGATTGCTTCGCATGGTCCCATATAGATATGACAGGTGTGCCACCAGAAGTGACAACTCACAAACTCAGCTTAGACGGGAGGTTCCCCCCGGTGAAGCAGAAGAGAAGGCCCATGGCAGAGGCAAAACATGCCTTCGTAAAGGATGAGGTAACGAAGCTTTTAAAAATAGGCTCTATTCGAGAGGTAAAGTACCCGGACTGGCTAGCTAACGTAATAGTGGTGCAAAAAAAAGGTAATAAATTTCAAATGTACGTTGATTATAAGGATCTAAACAAAGCATGCCCGAAGGATTCGTTTCCGTTGCCTCACATCGATAGAATGATCGATGCGACTGCCGGGCATGAGATGTTAAGTTTTCTCGATGCTTACTCCGGGTATAACCAAATCCGGATGCACCCGGTGGATCAAGAGAAAACATCCTTTATTACCCGATATGGGACTTACTGTTACAACGTCATGCCTTTTGGATTAAAAAATGCCGATGCAACTTAACAACGCCTAGTTAATGGAATGTTCGAAGAACAAATAGCGAAAACAATAGAAGTTTATATTGACGACATGGTGGTCAAGTCCCTGGAAACAGAGGACCATTTAAAGCATTTGCAGGAAACTTTCGATGTACTCCGCAAGTATAACATGAAGCTTAACCCGAAAAAATGTGCCTTCGGTGTTCGGTCCGGTAAATTTTTGGTTTCATGGTGTCAAAACGGGGGATTAAAATCAACCCGGATAAGATCAAAGCCATCGAGGATATTGAGATGGTGAATAACGTCAAAGGAGTGCAGAGGCTCACCGGAAGGGTAGCAGCACTTAGTCGTTTCATATCAAGGTCCTCGGATAAGAGTCACCGCTTTTTCTCCTTACTAAGGAAGAAGAACGACTTCGTTTGGACACCGGAGTGTCAAAGAGCTTTACAAGAATTAAAAAGGTACTTGTCCAGCCCACCGCTACTGCACACACCAAAAGCGGACGAGCATTTTTTTCTCTACCTTGTCGTCTCCGAGGTAGCGGTGAGTGGCGTTTTGGTCCGAGAAGAATCAGGTATGCAATTCCCTATATATTATATGAGTAGAACTTTGGGGGATGCGGAGACCCGTTATCCCCACTTGGAAAAGTTGGCATTGGCATTGGTAAGTGCTTCTAGGAAGCTCAAACCTTACTTTCAATGCCATCCGATATGTGTAGTGACTACTTACCCCCTAAAAAATATCATGCACAAATCGAAATTATCGAGTAGACTAACCAAATGGGCCGTAGAGATTAGCGGATATGATATCGAATATAAGCCTCGGACGGCCATCAAGTCCCAGATCTTGGCCGATTTTGTGGAGGACTTCACCCTGGCTATGGTCCCCTGGGGATGAGAAAGAACTTCTGCTAACCTCGGGGAAAGCATCGGGTATTTGGTCGCTACATACGGACGGAGCCTCGAACCTTAAATGTTCCGGGTTAGGAATCGTCCTTAAAACCCCCGTCAGGGATGCCGTTCGATAATCCATTAGAACTATTAAATTGACTAACAACGAAGCCGAGTATGAGGCTATGATTGCAGCTTTGGAATTAGCCCGGGGTATGGGGGCCGAAATAATCGAGGCAAAGTGCGATTCTCTTTTAGTCGTTAACCAGGTGAATGGTGTCTTCGAGGTAAAGGACGAACGAATGCCGAGGTATCTGAAAAAAAAATCCAAGTGATAATACACCGGTTTAAAGAATGGACCATGAAACATGTATCGAGGGAGAAGAATAGTGAAGCCGATGCATTGGCCAATTTGGGATTTTCGGTCGAATGGGAAGAAATCAACCCCGGAACTACGGTGCACTTGATGAATTCGGTGATAGAAAACGGACATGCCGAAATAAACACAATGGGTTTAACTTGGGATTGGCGCAACAAGTACACCGATTACTTGCGAGATGGAAAGCTCCCGAGTGACCCAAAAGAATCACGATCATTAAGGACGAAAGCTGCGCGTTTTTTCTTGGTAGATGTCCAATTGTATCGACGATCTTTCTTCGAACCCCTGGCCAAGTGTTTGGGTCTCGGAGAAACGGAGTATGTTTTAAGAGAAGTGCACGAGGGGACCTGCGGCAACCACTCCGGTTCAGAAGCCTTGGTCTGAAAAATCGTCAGAGCCGGTTACTACTGGAACTGGATGGAGGAAGATTCGAAGAATTTTGTCCGGAAGTGTGATGGGTGTCAAAGACATGCTCCGATGATTCATCAACCCGGGGAGTTGCTGCATTCGGTGGTGTCACCTTGGCCTTTCATGAAGTGGGGAATGGACATTGTTGGTCCATTGCCATGGGCACCAGGTAAAGCTCGTTTTATTTTGTTTATGACTGACTATTTCTCCAAATGGGTTGAAGCGCAGGCCTTCGAAAAAATTAGAGAAAAAGAAGTCATTGACTTCATAGGGGACCATATTATATGTCGTTTCGGCATCCCTACCGAGATAACTTGTGATAATGGTCCTCAGTTCGTGGGCGGCAAAGTCAACGATTTCCTCGAAGGGTTGAGGATCAAGAAAATCGTATCAACCCCATATCACCCATGTGCGAACGGACAGGCGGAATCCACGAATAAAACGATAATTCAAAATCTGAGGAAAAGACTTGAAGCGTAAAGCATCACTGGAGGGAAGTACTACCGGAGGTATTATGGGCCTACAGAACCGTATTGAAATCGAGCACGGGAGAAACACCTTTCTCGTTGGTCTACGGGGCCGAAGCCCTTATTCCCATAGAAGTTGGTGAACTGAGTCTCCGGATCAGGTATACCACCAACGAGTCAAACGAGGAGGCCATGGCCGTAAAACTCGATCTCACGGATGAACTTCGCGAAAACGCATTGGTCCGTATTGCAGCCCAGAAGTAGAGAATGGAAAGGTACTACAATCGGAGAGCTAATTTTCTGCATTTCCAAGTTGGGGACTTGGTGCTTCGGAAAGTTACCCTAAACACCAAGAATCCCAACGAAGGAAAATTGGGTCCGAACTGGGAAGGACCGTACAAGATAACCGAGGTAACGGGCAAAGGATCGTATTAGCTGGAATCCATGGACGGGCAACGGTTGCGCAATAACTGAAATGTGGCTCATTTGAAGAGATACTACTGCTAAGGTATGGACACCTCATGTTTCTCTATTAACCTTTTCCTTTTTACAAGAAGTCAAGTACCGGATAAAGTTAGAATCTAGGTCTGAAAACACATGTTGCAATCTTTTCCTTGGTTCGGTTTTGTCCCGAAATGGGTTTTCCAACAAGGTTTTTAATGAGACAACGAGTACAATGTGTTACTCGACAAAGACAAGGACAAACGCCCGGAAACTCGGGATCTTGCAGCTCGGATAAGCACTAGGGGACTATTATACCCACATCGAGGTTTACCCCGGTTAGTGGAAAACGGAGGAGCTCAACAAATCAAAACCGGACCTTCTATATTAGGTTTCGATGTAAGGACCAAACGATCAGAATGAATCGTGCCCACTCAGTATTTGCTACGGCAAAACCAATACCAGACCTTCTGCATTAGGTTTCGATGTAAGGACCAAACAATCAGAATGAATCGTGTCCATTTAATATTCGCTACGGCAAAAGCAGAAGGAAACAAAATTCTCATATCATGTATGTACAAATACTTGCAATACAAAATTTATCGAAAGTTCGGATAACGGTATTTCGGATGTCTTCTTGTTAAAACACCCTACCCCGGTAATTATCGCCGTATTTCGGCATTGCTTCATTCTATACCCTATTCCGGGCACCACGGTCGAAATTCGACAAAGGCAACAAGGTTACAGTGAACCGAGCCAAAATCTTTAAACTCCCTTAAGCGGGTACTGCTACATCAAATTTTGCTAAGGTTAGGATTCAGGTGTCCGAAAAATACCAACAACAACAACAACATACCCAGTGAAATCCCACAATGTGAGGTCTGGGGAGGGTAAAGTTTACGCAGACCATACCCCTATCTCGGAAGACAGGGAGACTGTTTCCAAAACACCCTCGGCTCAAGAGAAATCACAACGAGAAAGATTAGATAAGCAGAAGCAGTTCAAAGCAAAATGCAAATGAAACTAAAGAAAGCGAATAAGTCAAAACAGAGCAGTCTGAAAAAAAAAAAAGCAGCAGCTACCACAGATAAATAAGATAATCGAAGTACAATAAACCACATATAGTAGCAAGAAACAAAGGACAATAGACTATAGATCAAACAGCGACTACCTACTAGCCTTCTACCCTAATTTGAGTCCTCAAAAACCTCTTATTTAAGGTCATGTCCTCGGTAAGCTGAACTTGCTCCATGTCCTGTGTCAGCACCTCTCCCCAATACTTTTTCGACCTACCGCGACTTCTTTTGAAACCATTCATAGCTAACCTCTCACACCTCCGCACCGGAGCATCTGTGCCTCTCCTCCTCATATGCCCAAACCATCTCAGCCTCGCTTCCCTCATCTTGTTCTCCACTGATGCTACTCCAACCTTATCCCGGATATCTTCATTCCTAATCCTATCTCGCCTGGTGTGCCCACACATCCATCGCAACATTCTCATTTTTTAGGTGTCCGAAAAATACCGGCCCTAAAAATTCCTATCATGATTCGGAGACGTCTGAATTCACAAAGCATTAGATAAGTCCCACGGGCAAAAAACTCCATCAAATTCCTGACAAAACGTACCGGATGAAGAGAAAAGCCGATATTCAGGCACAGTCTGAAATAATGACTCCGATTCAGCTTGTCCTTAAAACGGACCGAAAATTCGAGGAAAAGTCATAACAAACATTCAAACAAAATAAAGAATCAAGAAAAATGCATGTTCCATTTATACAAAGGTTTTTACACCGGAAACCTCTACAAAGGCAAAAAACAAAAGGCTAAGTACAGGCCCTGTCTATCCGGTATGGCTGGATCCGGAGTGTTCGGACACTGTCCGCTCGGAGTCGTCGGAGTCAGCATCGAGGGCTCTTTTAGCTTGTTCCTCGACCCGTTTAGCTTCGAGTATCAGGGCCGGAAGATCCGCAAAGCCATGCCCGGCCTGCTCAAGGGTGATCCTCCGAGACTTCCACCGTTCATACTCCACAGATATCGTGGTATGAGCCTCGGCAGCCTCCACACTCCTAAGGGCTTCTGCCAAATCGGCCTCAGGCTGGGCTAGCTTTGCCACCAGTTCATTCCGCTCTTCCTCGAAGACCCTTTGGAATTGAGTGGCTGACTCGAGCTCAACCTTGAGAAGGTCATTAGCATCGACCGTCTCCTCGAGTTTGATTTTCAGCTCATCACATATCCAGGCCCTGTTCTCTGCTTTTTGCTCAAACACCCTCATCCGCTCTTTGTACTTGGCACTCTCAGATTCGAGCAGCCGATGCCTTTCGGCCATGCTCACGGCATCGGACATGACTGAGTCCAACTCCACCCGGAGTTGAGAGATGATGGTTTCGAGCTCACTAAGCCTTGAAGTAAAACGAGCGTTGTCCTGGCTAAGGCCGACCTTGTCCATTTCGAGAAGCTGATTATTTTCGATCATCTCGGCCAACTCATTTTTTAATAGAAGGTTTTCGGCCTTCGTCGCGTCAAGCTCGGGTTGAAGGTTGGAAAGAGTAACTGCTCGGTTCAATTCATCCTCCTTCACCCGCAAAAGGTGCTCGAACTTCTTCGTTTCTCGACCTTGGGCATCCAGCTGGCCCTTGAGATCGTCAACCTCTTGCTGAGCACAGACGAAGGCTTCGTTAACAAGCACCACATTCTGTAAAAGAAGCAAGTTAAAACTCGGATAAACGAGAAACTAAAATTCTCAATGAATTATGCAAGGATGGCTGGTAAACTTACTCGATTGCCCGCGTGTATGCCTTCGTTAATGAGACACTGCCAGGGGACTCCGTTCATCTTCCGTTTGTCCGAGTCCGAGACAAGGGGCCTCAGGTAACTTGCCACACCCACCGGCCGAGACAAAAAGCTGCAGTCCTCGGGAACAGTGATCACAACCGATCTTGTCCTCTTGGGTTCCGCACTCGGGGCCGGAAAGATACACACCAAGCTATCCCTACCACTGGTCTCGGTGGATTGGCTAGCCGCCCTCGTGGCCCGAGGAATAGGAATATGTCCGAAACCGGCAGCTTCCCCGGTAGCAGGAGGAGCATCCGAGAACATGTCATC
Organism: Lycium barbarum; assembly: GCF_019175385.1. Classification (NCBI taxonomy): domain Eukaryota; kingdom Viridiplantae; phylum Streptophyta; class Magnoliopsida; order Solanales; family Solanaceae; genus Lycium; species Lycium barbarum. The sequence goes on along the minus strand of NC_083344.1, from coordinate 116,395,832 downwards.
AAAATCATCCAACCTTGAAGCTGGAGTTGGAGAGCTCCGAGCGGCCTCAGTTGCTTCAGCAAAGGCAGGGACCCCGGGGGTTGGAGCAGTCTTACAGCCGGGCAGTGGACCAACATCCGTTGGAACTGCGATCTCGGGGACAGGCTTTGCTCTTTAACTAACTTTGGCAGCTGGTGCCTTCTCGGATCTTCTTGTCCTTTGCAGGGGGGTTTCTTCAGACGAAGCATCACCTGAAATATCGACGAATTCAATCGACCTTAGAGGAATCGGGTAATGAATTTCTTCCCCACCTGTATGTAACGCCGGAGCTGAAGGTCCTTCCCCGGCTGATGAAAGTGATGAAATGGTGGTACCCTCCTCCGGAATAGAAGCAACAGAAGGGGTCACACCGATCCTCCGAACGAGGAGCTCGGACTCTGTTTCGTCTCTCAGAATCCGAACGATGCTCCTCGCCTTCTTCTTCGGCTTCTGCCCCATGTCCGATGGCCTTTTTCTCTTGTTGGTGGCGGCAATGATACGGGATGTACCCGCCGAATCGAACTCGGGAGCCGAGGTAGCGGGTTCAGCTACTGACTCCGATCTTGGGTCCACCGAGCCCTTGGTAAACCTGAAAATTGAAGATGTTACAAAATGAAGGGTAGAAGATGCAATGAATACGGATAAGAGCAAAGTATTACCGTGGTTCTGGGCGACCCATCGGCCACGCGACAGGAGTCCCCATGTCCGTGCTTCGTGGGTATGTTGACTGAGGAGAGCACTAACCTATTCATTGATGTTCCGAACTACCAGAGGTATCCACGCCACAACTGGTATAAAGAAGAGGACAAGTAGTGAGAATGTGAAAGGACTAGTGTTTGACAAAGCATTCGAAGACAATTATTAAAAGAACTGAGACTTGTGATTATCATTCCATCTCTCCGGAAAGGGCATGTAGTTGGCCGGGATAATGTCCGCGGTCCTCACCCGGACGGAACACTCCAGCCAACCCCGGTCTCTATCTTCGTCCATCTTCGAAAAGATAGGGTTCCGGCTCCGCTTAGCGAGCTTTATTACACCACCCCGGAACAACCTCGGGGAGTATAACCGGATGAAGTGAGCAAGCGTGAACTCCTTTCTCGAATTATTGGCCAACAGCCGGAGGCAGGCCACGGTCCTCCAGACAATCGGACCAATCTGGGCCAGGGTTACATTGTAAGTCCGGCACATATCCAAAATGACCGGATCGATCGGGGGATCAAGCTTAAGGGTGAAAGGGTAAGTATAAACGTATAAGAAGCCCTCCCGATGGTCTGTGACTGATTCGTTTGGTTCGGGGGCAAAAACCTGAACCGGACGGTTATCCCATCCGCAATCAGCCCGAACTAAATTGAGTTTGTCCTCAGCAATGGACGAGGAGTACCGTCTTACATCGTACCCTCTATCAGAAACCAGAGAAGGTTTCTCAACCTCGAAATATTTGTTATAATTGGGTTTGGACGGTACAATGTCCAAAGCAGTGGGCTCGAAGGTGATTTTTCCCTTAGGTTGAGAAGTTGGCTCGGTTCCTTGAGATGAAACCGAGGGAACATCATGGGAAGTGGTTTCGGTGTTAGCAGACATTTGGAGATTATGAAAAAGGAGATTTGGCAAATTCGAAGGGGAATTTAAAAAATAGGAGTGAGGGAACAGTCAAGAAAGAATTCGAAATGGTAAAGAGTAAGAAGAAGAAGAAGCAACACACACTACAAAAACAGCTGGTGAAGAAGTTGGCAGAGTTGTTTCCGTTCACGTAATATAAGCAATGAATCAACAAGAAGTATGAGTTGAAAGATGATGAAATGAAGAGAAATAAAAGGAAGAAGTGAAGAAATGAAATGGAAAGGTGAAGTGAAGAACTGGAAATGGAGAATGAAATGGATCGTAAAATGAAAAATGAAGAAGTGGAATACGTTATATAGACATGGATCGAGGCGGTTACAGATCCCAGCCAACCGAAGAGTGCCACGTGTCCCATAATTAATGAGAAGTGACTTGAAACGACGTGCGTTACAGCGGGCGTCAGAGCTGACCATCCGGGACGAGACACGTGGCCGATGACAGAAGGACGTGACGCAACTGTTCCCGCCAAAATGAAAAGATAAGAACGAGCATATGGAACCACTGGTTTTTGATTCATCCACTTCCCGTTACACCAGTAAAACTACGGTCCGGAAAGTGTGGGGACTATCTGTATACGGTAAAAATCGGATATATGCTAAACCGGAAAGACCGGAGACCGAGGGAAGAAAGAAACAAGCACGAGCATGAAGACTTTCTTTCGGGACCGGAGGAGTGCTTGAACCGGAGAAAGTGAAGAACATCGTTTGGTCCGGTTTCTCCATAACCGAGTTGACCGTGGCTGTTGGCCCGGTTGATCGTGGCCGTTGGTCTGGATGATCCGTTACACAATTGTCACGCGTCAAGACCGTTCTGCCACATTGTACTGCCAATCGTACGAGTGTCAGACCGTACGACCAACCTTATCCTTTTAGGGTTTTCCTTTATTCTAAAGGGCTTTATGTTGTATGAGACCCATAAGGCAAAAACTATAAATAGGGGCCATTACCGTACTTTTAAGGGTTGACTTCTTCAGATCTAGAACATTTGTAATAGCAAAATATATAAAATCTCTCCCTCTCATTCTCTGATTTTGGTCCGGATTTAGTGTGTTCTTTAGCTTTGTTCAATCAAACAATACTCAATACATTATTCAATACATACGTTTAGTGTAAACCATTGATTGCTATTCAGATTATTCATAGCTGAACCTAATACATTTTCTCTCAACCAAAATAGATTAAAGCTCAATCACATATCCTATACCTCATTTACAAATTCAATTGATTATCCAAATTCGGGGTAAACAATACTAAATATCTATTGTTGCAAATAACATATAATTAATTAAACTAAATTCACATTGTTTGCACATTCAGTAAATATTGATTTCAACTATTATGTCCACCTAATAATATTCATTTTCATCATTTAGAAAATTGCATTTATTTTAATAAAAATGTAGATTTCTTATGTAATTTTTTTTTTTGACTCACGCAATGCACACGATGCAACGGTTGCACGTACACTTAAGACTGGTATAAGTAAAAGAGGAGAATAACTTATTAAAAGGAAACTCTAACTACTTTTGTCATAGGAAACCTTTTCGACAACTTTGCTGCTTATCAAACAAAAAATTAAGAAGTTTTTTTTTTTAACTTGATTTTATATAGGAATTTTGTTAAAAAAAATTATCTTTTTTACTTTGAACCCAATTTTTTAATTTAAATATAGCTATAAAGAGACATTAGGTTAGATGCATTAAACAACATTAATTAGGTTAGTGTAATAACATTAGTTTGTCATTTAAATGAATTGTACTTCTACTTTGATGTTCATTACTATTTTTTATTTTTATTTTTATTTTTTTGTAGAATTCTTAAAAAAATTAACACGTGCATCACACGTACGTTAAAACTAGTTATTATTATATTAAAAAAAGAAAACCCCAAATTAAAAAAAAAAACTATTTACTGAACTACCCTCTAAATAACTTAATGTATTAAGTATAAAATTTAAATTTAAATATTAAAAAAATCTAATACAGTGTTGTGTCTTTTCTCAAAAGGTTGTGTCTTTTTGAAAGTTAGTAACTGATTTTTATTTTTATTTTTGTAATTTGATTTCGATCATTGGCTTCAACGGAAGCCTCATCTAATAAAAAAATTCTTCATCCGCAGAACATACTTTTCTCACTTTTCCTTCAACACTTATACTTTCTATATGCGTGTTTTTCATTCTTTGAACCCTAATATATTGTGATTAGTTCTTCGAGAGTAGAAGCGGATAACTTTGTTAATGTGCATTCCGTAACAAGAAAACGCTTCGCAGGTCAGTTTTCTATTTTCTAATAAATGAGTACACACATTACATTTTTTTACTTAATTAAATGAAGCAGATTTGTGTTATCTGTAATGTCGTGTAATCTCTGCGCGTTGTTCTGGAGTAGTTTACTACTTCTGATCATTACTAGTTAAAAAAATATGTGCTACTCCTAAGGTCGTGGAATCTTTGCATTGTTTATGTAGTAATTAATGAATTAAGATTGATAATTAATCCTTACCTTCCTTAAGCAATTAAAGAAGATTTTTGTTACTTGTGATGCCGGGGAATCTTCGTTGTTCTCTAATTCTCTGATTTTGATAATTAATTTTGTATATATTGGAAAATGCTGGAAGAGTATTAATCATTGGTATATATATATACATAGCCACAATATCATGCTACTATTTATATTACTTTGAATTTCTTGATATTTTTTCACCTTTAGGTACTTCTTAAATTATTGTCATAATAAAATATCGTTGTATCCAATGTAGCCAGTAGGATAAACTTTAAGCTAATTTTTTTTTTTAAGAGTTTTTGTACAAAGCCTTGAACTCCTAAATAGGGTAAAACTAATGAGGAAAACAAATATGATTTCTGCAAGAGCCAGTTTCTTCGTTCCTCTAAATTTGATATGGCTTCCAAAGTTATCTGATTTTTGTTAGTACATATATCGAAATTATTCCAATTGATGCCAACAAACAATTGCTAATTGGCAAAGCTTCATACCCTTTCTTAAACATCACGACCCTTGAAGAAAAAAAACCAACGCCTACACAAATGCCTAATGAACATCTTTATTAGCATTAGGCTTACGCAAGTTGCATGTATTTCCGTATGTATGTCATAATAACCAGTGTTTTAAAAGGCGGGGCGTTTTACATACGCCTCGACGAGGCGTAAGCCCCATGGGTATTTAATTTTTAGTATTTCTTAAAATAATATAATTACAATAAATATTTTTAAATAGGTAAAATTACATAAAAAAAAAAAAACTGTAAATAAATGAAATATATATATATATATATATATATATATATATATATATATATGTGTGTGTGTGTGTGTGTGTGTGTGTGTGTGTGCGCGCGCGCGCGCGCGCGCTTGATCCTCACAAAAAAATATCAAAGCAATCCATTATACACCGCTTATAACTTGTAATTATATATAACATAATTTTACAAGTATAAACAATACAATGAAATAAAAGCTATTATGAAATGCAAATCAATTCTAACATTTTAACTTTCAAACGCGGAAAAAAACATAGTTTCTTAAAACACTATTACTATCATACTATTCATTTTATCTCCCTATAAGCAAATAATCAATAAAATTTATCAATTAAAACATAACTTCTTCATGAACAAAAAATAAAATTATATGATAATTCTGATACATAGGACTTATGACCAATGACAAGTGAAAATGTACAATTCCGCTATGTGTTTTTTTTTTTTTTTTTTTTTAATAAGTGATATTCACCCTCACGACGTTCTCAAATAGTAAATATCCAATACTACGACTTGTTATATGAGTTACACCCAATCTTCTATTTCTATAGATGAAAAACTATTAAGTATCATTATTTTGTTAAACAATTATGAGGGTGAATGATTTTAATTAAGGAATTTAAAATATAATTTGTGTAAGAACTGTTAGACGAGCCCTGGGCGTTGGGCGTTAGGCGTGTTTAGGGCGTACGGTTGGGCGCTTAGGGTGTAAGCCTCATAAGAACTAAGCCCCGCACGTTAGCCCAAGGCGTTTTGACACTGCCCTGCCCCGAGGCGAGCCCCGGGGCGAGTCCTGACACTGCCTTTTAAAACAACGATAATAACTAGTGAGGTTGCCAATTGTTTGTAAGGTTTTGTTACAAATAGTAATGAACGAACACACGACAAAGCAATTTCATATGTGATTTGCAATTTCTTTCTCTCTCCTTTTGTAGCTTTTCCTGGACAAAAATATCAAGAGACTACAAATATGTCACGACCCAACCCCGTAGACCGTGACTAGTGCCCGAGTTGGACACTCATATTGCCTGTTAACTGTAATCATTTATAACTAGCATGTCATGAACTTATTTGTATAAAAAGGTAGGGTGTTGTTTTAAAGTTGTCAAAATTTTGTATGTCGTAGGCACCTGTCTCCTGAGGAGTTACAATTTTTAAACAACAACATATATATTTCTACGCAAGCCGACAAGGCTGCCACGATATGCAACATACCAAACATACATATATATGCAAGCCGACAAGGCTGCCATCACGAATGGGTACGCCCCAAACATAAGTCATAATATAGACACAACTGAACAACATTGATACACAACCCACACATATGTCTACAGACCTCTAAGAATAACAACAGTATCATATGACGGGACAGGGCCCCGCCGTACCCCTGAATAGCCACATATATACCACAGGAGAATCTGTACCAAAAAGCTAGGCTCCAGGACAAGGGAGCACTCCAAGATAGCTGGATAGGACTCCTAAGCTGGCGGGTTACCAACATAAGCATCTGTACCTGCGGGCATGAACGCAGCCCCCCGAAGAAAGGGGGTCAGTACGGAATATGTACTGAGCATGTAAAGCATGAAATGTAGTAATAGACTCATAAGGAGACAAAGTATGTAGGACCCAATGCAACAATCAGAAATTCATAAAACTTGCCTTTGGACATATTTCATCTGTATAAATCTCATATCAATATCGTTATAGAGTTTTGTAATCAAAGCTGCATAATCATTCTGTATATAACATATATAACGTGTCCCGGCCCTTTAATAAGGGACTCGGTAATTAAAATCATAGCATCATAAACATAAACATAGACGTGTCCCGGCCCTTTAATAAGGGACTCGGTAATAGGGAATATGCCGTCCTGGCCACCATCTCCATATCATCATGTCATCATATCATCACATCATCATATCATCATATCATATATATATATATATATATATATATATATATATATATATATATATATATATATATATATATATATATATATATAACGTGTCCCGGCCCTCTAGTGAGGGACTCGGTGATTAATATAGTAAATATGCGCACGAGAACGTGTCCTGGCCCGGGACTCGGTGAAGGATATAGCGGTAAGCACGAGCAGAATAAATAGCAACCACATATATGCAATTCATCTTTTGAGACTCAATGGACAAGCACTAACCAGCTCTAAAGTGTCAAAATAATATTCATATTCAGTTCTTTTTAAGTCTCATAACAAACTATAACAAGAAACGTTTCAGATTTCGTGTACATGTATCAACTTGACATGGTGTAGCTTTTGAAAGTCAAGTATGCCTCTATTTGTGCAATTCTTTAAGAATAGGAACTTCTATACATCATTCATTAGTCAATCATATAGTAGGCTTGTGACAATAGCATTAAGAAAATATAGAATCATAAGTCATGCATGGAACTAGAGAGTAGAATTTACCCCAAGGTTCATATCGTTTCATACTTACGTCTAGGACATGCCAAAAGAAAGAAGGAATAGGCTTTACATACCTTTAGCGTTTAGTCGTATTATAACTTGTACTTGCTGCCCAAAAACACTTATCCTATATCAAGATATCAAGAGCTACGATTAGTCTACGAGGGAATTCAATACGTATTTTAACGTTAATAATCCCTTTCTAACATTTAAACGACGTTTCGTTCGCATTCAAACCAACTAGTGCTACAAGCTAACATTGCTAGTCATACTTTCAAGTACCAATCCGAACTTGTTTAAACATGACTTAAGGGAACTTTGGACAGTCCTTACATCATTCAAAACAGTCCCATCTCATGGCCAAACAACACACACAATATTACCATTCTCATTTAGCAATTTTCCAGCTTTAACTTACAACGACAACAACACGTTTAACAACATTACCTTTACAATTCTTGGAACTGTTTTAGCATCATTTTCATTCTTACAACAGCCTACAAACCATTTCAATTTTAACTTGAATCATTAAACTTCACTTTCACTATACGTTCGTAACAACATTCAACATTCAAAACACACAAATTTACTCCTATCATCAAAACAGTCCCAAATACAACATAAAAGATGCCCGAAATTCTAACGAACACCTACAATACACCAAGCAGCCCACATACTCTTCTCATACATTATTTCATGCAATCGTTTCAGCAAATTTCAGTAAAATACGACCAGCAGTCATACGATAAATATATCACCAAATTCGTATGCAAATAGCTACATTGTCGACACTATAACCTTTCAACAACCTATAAACAATTTTAGTTCCAACTCTAACCATTAAATACCTTAATTCCCATCATAAAATTCATGACAACAACCATCAAAATACCAAATAAAATCAGTTCACTATCTTCCACAAAAACAGTCCACTAGACGGCCATAATTCAACAAAACAACAACATGTTCGTATCAACACAACTTCACCTTTAACCTTCCAATTCTTTTCATTCTTTTTGCCATGCAATCTGGGATAGCCATAACCATGATTACTAAATAAAATCAGTCCATTATCCCACACCAAACAGTCCCCTACGGCTTCTACAAGGCCTCAACATCAACACACACACAATTTCATACATGCAATTCACATTTACACATGCACAACATATCCAAATCACCTCTAAAACAGCCCCTTAGGCTATAACCATATTTCAACACCAACATTCATAATTTCATACATGCAATGTACTTTTACATATTCACAACACCTCAAAATTCGTCCTAAAACAGTCCACACGGTTCAACTTCATCATCAAACACATACAAAATGATCAACTCTTACCTTAACAAGTTGGCTTCTTAACTTTGCTAGAATTTTGTGAAATGAACTAATACTTGTTCTTGTTGCTCCAATGGATACTCCACGTTGCTATGCACCTTCTCAAGGGTTGAAACACCTTGGAAAATAATTTTTTTGAATAAAAAATGGAGAGCTCAAATCTGGCCGTGAGCTTATAAGAGCTTGTATGGCATGTTTATGGTTTCTCCTTCACTTGAAACTTAATGGTGAATGTGTAGAACACTTTGGGGGTTTAATGGTAAGAAAAATAGAAGGGCTGGCCGTGCAATGGTGGTGGAAATGCCATGGCTGGCCGTGGCTCTCTCTCTCCCTTCACTTGGTGAAGATGAGAGCCTCTCTCTCTAAGTTCACTTGGTGGGATTGGGAAATGAGTTGTGGCATGCAACTTTGGTCAACAAGGAGACCATTTTGCTGCCCAAGAAGGTCTCACACGTTCCCCCAACTAAGCATGGGCAAAAATCTGATTTTGTCATGTGTTTGTGGGGCCCACACGGCCACTAGTGAAAAATTTGTGAACATTTAAGTCTTAATACTCAGTCCAACTTGCATCGTCGATATCTCCTTACCCCGATATCATTTTGACGAGCGGTTTATTGAGTTGCAAACTAGACTCGATGAACTTGATTTTAGGCTTTTGAAACACCTTAAAACTCATTATATACTAGGAGATATGCCTCCTACAATATAGGCTAAAATCGGGTCCGAGATTTTTCTGAGGTTGTTTCGATTCATTTCGTTTAACTTCTAATCCTCTTCCAACCTCATGTAACCTCTTATACATACGTATACACACTCATATACATCCATAAAAATCCATATACGCGTCTCGAAGGGTCCGGAGAATCACAATAACCTTAAACATAACTAGAAAACTCACAAAGCTTCGACGAAACTCCAATCGCAAAAGTATATTCATATCTTTTGTCCATCCTCTATATCATTACTAATAATCTCAAATACTTTTAAAAGGTCACTCGCATTACCTCATATACATACTCATAGCGTGATTTCAAATCCTTTAGGTAACCGTGTCACCTTGGGATACTTAAGGAAACATATATATAACGACATTCTTACTAACTCGATTAACTTTCCTTGAACCTTCTTAACTCATTCTTTCTTGTTTTAATACAAGTAGCACGGATTATTATGGAGTGTAACAAAATATCACATAACGCAACAGTTGGTAATTCACAATTAGAACCAAAACTTCAAAACAAACTTTAGGTAAGTGATTATATTTCCTTCGACGCTGAGTTTTATAATCAAAAGTTGTGCATTCTTCATTCTTCTTACCCAATTTTAGATTGTTTGGTTCTAGGTTTTATGAGTTTTTTGGGATTATTTAATCTATGTGTGTCTTTATGATTTAATTGATGATTAAGTTAATTTTTTCGGTCTTGACATTTCTTTTGTTTTAATACCATTTATATAAGTGGATTCCCTAAAAGTGCTATTTTTATATAATTGATGAATGTATTTACTTTGATCGTGAATTATTCATCCACAATATTTACTTATTTTGACTTGAATTATTAATGTTTGTTTGATAAGCTTTGAAAATCGTACTTGTTAAGTTGGATTAGGATGAGAATGAAATAGGTTTCCGATAATAGGCTTGTATATAATAGATAGTGCAAGGGACAAATTGTGTGACACTGCTTAATATGTACTTCTGATATATGAAAGTGATAGACAGAGTAGCTTAATTGCTAATGAAGCATTCACTTTAGTGAAGAAAAGGACAACTAACGAGAAAGATAAAAATTACTACATTTGTCGTTCAACTTAAACCCAAACAGCTACTTATAAATAGATAAAATAATATTTAAGAATTACAATTAGGTAAAGTATTTAATCGTTGTTTAGTGTGAGTACATGATGAATTGATCTTTTATCGTGTATTACATAACTTGATATACATGTGCAACACATGTGCTGAGAAATTAGTTTATTTGTGTGTGTGCGCGCGTGCGCGTGTGTGTGACAATGTCATTTTGAGCAAATTAACTTCTAACAGTGGGTATGAATAATTAATTTCAAAAAGTTTAGGAGCAAAGTTGGACTTTTCCTAGATTTTACGGGATGATTTTCTTTTTTCTTTTTTTGTAGCTGAATGTAATTACCATGTGACAACTCGATAACATGCCATAATCGGATATCAGAAAATTTGACTCCACCGTTAATCTATATTTTCTCAGCAATTCACTACATAGTTTTATTGCTTTTATATGTCAACAAATAATTTTATACTTTTACCATTATATTGAGTGAGATTCACTGACCACAGGTGAAACTAAGACACAAAATGTAACAGAAAAACTCTTCAATGTTTGTTTATAATGAAGCATTCATTATCAGTGCACATCCACATGCCATGAAAAAATTACATTTACACTCTATTTTTCTCGGGCACAAATAATTTCTAATTCGATAAGAGCTTAATATTTCTCCCAAAATCTATATAAATTTTTAAATAATATTTTAATGTGATCTTCATATTTTACAAATCATCAGTTACTCGACCTTTGGAGAAAAAAGGTTATTCATAATTTTGAAATGCAGGTAGATGATTATTGAAGTTTGGTGATATCTAGTCAAATCCTACTAAGTGACTGGAGTATTAGTTATTTTCCTATTTTAGTGGTCTAAATAAAGAGTATATGCAGATAATTTAATCATCCTATTTAGACATTAGTTTTAAAACTCCATCCAAATATGGAATCATAGTAATTAAAATGATAAATGATTATGAAGTAAGATTTTGAACATTTTAACAAGATCAATGTCTCGTTGTATAAGTAACACCACAAGGACAAATTTTGTTTTTGTCTTTTGTAGAGAAAATGAAGAACTAGCTAGGGTCCCTTTCTTTTTCTCCCGCATATTAGAATTGTGAGTTCTTTCTCTTTTATATGTTGTTTCTCTCCTGTTCATATATAGTTTCGTAGATTCTATTTGTATGTATTTATGATATATTGAGACAATGTAGAATGTGCAAATCCAACATCTAAATGATTTTAAAAGATATATAGACATGTACTTCGAAGTCGGTTTGCTTTATTAGAAATTATTATTAATGTTTTCCATCAAAACACACATCTTGATACTAGAAAAGGTTATCTTGTTTCTTTTTTGTCCTTCTTGTTAAACGATCTACTTCTTAAATATTCTTTGATTAATTAAAATGTTTATATATCTTGTTGCATAGATGGTTTCATTTCCTTTAACCCATCTAGTGTTTTTAATTCTTTTAGTGGTTTCAGAATAATTTGATTATTTCCCTTTTGTTGATATTAAGGGAAAAAAAATTTATCCTTGTAAAAATAAAGAATCCTCTTTAGATTGCACACTCAAAAAAAAAATATATATTATCTTGTGATTAATAAACTTGTTTATGCAGGATTTGTTTATTTAAATATTCACTGGTAAACATGGATGAAGCTCCGAACGGTGACATGAATATGGATAATCATGGAACTCAAGGTCTTTTCTCTACTATGCCATTGGACAATGAATGTGATTTCAATATAGATATAGACGAATTATACGATCTTATTCAAGAGCCATCCATGAATACTGATATTATTTCTAACACTTCAATAGAAAATGCTGCTCCAAATTATCAAAATTTTGACATTTCAGAAATACCTCATGATCTTTTTCTTAATAAGCAGCCCATGACCACCGATATTATTCCTAGCACTTCAATAGAAAATGCTGCTCCAAATCATCAAAATTCTAATATTTCAGAAATACCTTATGATCTTTTTCTTAATGGGCAGCCCATGACCAACGATATAATTCCTAGCACTTCAATAGAAAATGTTGCTCCAAATCATCAAAATTCTGATGTTTCAGAAATCCCTAGCAATTCATCAACAGAAAAGGGTTATAAGAATTCTTCTAGTAGAAGAACTTATCAGGTTACCGTTGATGAGCATGATGGCTATTCATTATCTTATATTTATTCCATGGGAGTAAAGTATATATCCATGCTGCAAGAGGAAGGAGGAACAAACAAAATTGGTATTAGTGATGGGAAAGATCAAGAAAATCCTAAAATCAATAACTTTATTTCTATGCCAATTCTTATGGAGAAAGAAGGTGACATTCATATTTCAAGCAGGAGACAGCAAGAGAACCCTAGAACCAATTCCATGATCTTCCAACAACCTATGCCAAAAATTCCAATTTTGGAGAACTTAGAGAGAGAACTCATGAAATCAAAGTTCCCCATTGATCATACTAGGAGGGAGCAAGAAAACCCTAGAACCAATGTCACGATCCTCAATCCTTCTATGCCTGAAATTTCAATTTTGATGGAGAAAGAAAGTGACTTCATGAAGAAAAAACTCAACATTGATCATTCATTTGGAATTTCAACAATTAGGACGGGGGAGCAAGGAAAGCAAGGGAACCCTAATACCAATGGCTTGATCCTCCAACAACCTATGCCACATATTCCAACTTTGGAGAAATTAAAAAGTGACATCATGAAGTCAAAACTCAGCATTGATCATCAATTTGGAACTTCAATAAGTAGGAGGGAGGAGCAAGGAAAGCCTAAGACCAGTGATCTGATCCTACAACAACCTATGCCAACCATTCCAATTTTGGAGAAATTAAAAAGTGACTCCATGAATCCTAAGTTGATGCCTGGTCATTCTTTTGGAACTCCAACAACGAGGAGGGAAGAAAGATATAAGCAGGAAATTGACAGTGGTTGCTTTAAGAGTGTCATCTCTTCTAATAAAGAAGATGAGATCCGCTATGAAATTTTAAATTCCTTGGACGATGTTCAACTCGCACAAAAATCAAGGTTAGTTTTCCTTCCCCTTTTAATTTTCACAATATAGAATTGATATGTAAAGTATCTTTTATTTGGGATACGTTCTAACTTTTCTTTAATTAATTCTTTGATGCAACATGAAAATTCACTGGCTCATTAATTTTACATGACATAGTATAAATATAACCAACTATATATTTATATATTTAAATAAGTAAATTTTGTTCTTGTCATTTTGGTTTAGCAGTTTCAATGGCGGTCCCATAAGAAGGCAACATAATAAGACAACCTCAAGATACCAACCGTTTGGGATACAAAATCCAAAAAAGCAAGGATCAGATAGGCATGTTTTATCTTTAGTTCCTCCTAATTAGCTTTCCTTTCCATCTATATGATGATTTATGAAAAAACATTAGTAATATTACATTTCCCATGTTTCAATTAGCCAACAAATCACACCATTACTAAACTTATTTTAGACTATAAAATATTTTTCCGACTCTCATTTTTAGTAGTGACTGTGTGGCTTAGAACTTTTCTCATCATCATGACGAATATATGCATCTATTAATTAATTTGAAGAATAATGTTCAATATACATCAATCTCGTCTTGTTAATATTTTCTAAGATTACTCAAAGCAGTTTAGAGTCAACCTTCAACAGATCACCACAAGTTGGAGAAGAGAGCATTATCTGTAAATGGGAAAAACATCTCGAGGAGATTAAAAGAAAGACAGGTACTGTGCATACATACTTTATGCGTGTGGGTAGTATGAACAAGATATTTTCTAGGAAAAAGTTTTTCATGAGTAAATTATTTTTTGTTGTTGTTATTGGTATGACAGATATCAGTTGTTAAGGAAAACATTTTCTATCAAAAGAAGGAAAACGACTTCCCTTGTGATAGGACCGAAATTCATTTTCATTTCAACTATGTTGTCTCTTAACTTCATATCAATTGCTCCTATTAGCACTCGTATATTATAATGTATTACTCCTCCATCTCAATTTATGTCCCATCTTTCGTTTTCCCAGACAATTTGACTAATCTTTAAAGTTAAATATTCAAAAAATATATCAAAGTAATATAAGTTACAAATTTTCTCATGTCAATATGATGAAAAAGTATATTATAAAATGTGGTCAAATTTACAAATTGAGGCAACCGGAGTAATGTTTATTAAAATATTTCATCAAAACACTTAGATTTGGTAATGATATTATTAATATTTATTATGTATATTTTTAGAAAATATTTTTTACTCACTAACTAAATATGAGAATATGTTTTTTAAGAAAAAATTCTGTGAAAAATATCTATTTTAAAATAAGTTCCTTGAAAATGACTTCTTTTGTATCACATACAGTGTGTGTGTATATGTCCATTGGCATAAGGATGATATATTTCTTTGCTTTATCTTTATTTTCTTTTGGTTAATCCAAATCAGTAATTATTGCAGTTTGCTTGGAAATATTTACATATTTTTTTCTTCAATGTATTGCAATATAGGAATTGCTGGTGATTTTGCTAGATCCTCCTATCATAGTCATATGATCTTGAACTACATGCAAAGGAAATCACCTTCCTCTCAAGTTGCTGAAACTGAGAAGCAAGACTCTAATAATGAAGAAGCTTTGGTTGGAGGAAGAAGTTCAAAACCGGATAATCATCCAAATCAGAACTTCCAACATTCTCCTGCTAATACTCACGAGATTATTGAAAAGGTAATATTTCTCATTTTTCTTAGAATTATGTTACTGTCTAAAGTGAGTGATCGTTCTATACAGCCTGACTACTCAAAATTTAGGGTTAACTATCGCTTTCCCAAAAGTCTTGATAAAAGTCTTAATGAGTGTCAAAAAATGTAGTCCTACTTGTGGCTGATCCAGAATTTGTATACTCCGTAGTTTCTAGGTTGAAAATAAGAAATTTGAATTATGTAATCCAATCTATATTTGTTTCCAACACGCACATATATGCATCTATCTACATAAGGTTTGAGTAAAATAGGCTTTGACAAACTGACCGCGACATTTATATTATATTAGATCTGCCACGCCACTGACATTGATCAATAGGAAAATATTAATCAATAGGAAAATATTTGTGAAACTATATCCAGTAATATTTTCCCCACCTAGACCTAATCTTAACAACACTGGAGAAGTGCATCTATAGTCATGCGTCATGAACACTATAAAACTCAAGTTTGCTTAGTAAATACTTTGGCTAATTAAGGAAGTGTGCACTAACACCTTTTATCTTTTTTTAAATCAAAAGTTCAAAGGTCTTGCAAGTGGACGAAATGTCAATCAAGACACACAAGGGTATGACTATGCCAATCAAGCGATTACATTGGGAAGATGGAACAACGGGATTAATGAAGATGAAGCTCATGATCAGTTACAGTCTTTTGGAGTGCAAAGTTTCAACACAGAAAACACTCACTTCAACTGGCCTTAGAATCCATTTATTTGAGAGAGATTCATAAAAGTTGAACAAGTTTTAAAGACATCATATTTTTATTTTTTTTTGGGTTTTGGGTGTCTCAATTGCGACATGCTCTGCTTGGAAGATCTTTCTGTGTAAATTGTTGTGTTAGATTGGTAATTATGAGTTTACAATCTGTCTTTCTACCTTGTTTGAAATCTTAATTACCTTTTTCCCATAAGCTTCTGCTTAGTTTAGGAGATCTTTTTCTTTTTGCTATTAAATGACCCGATACATAATTGCTTTGATTTGCAATATTTAAACCGTGGGCCTTTCAAAAACAGTCTCTCTACCTCCACGAGGTAGGGATAAAGTTTCCATACACAACTTGATATCCGATCCTAGGGATTGAGACTTCAGAATGGGCTTTTATACAATGCATTTATGGTGCATACGAAGATGACATCAAAAACTAGTCTGCCTATAAGGCACAATATACTTCTACAATTGTGTGTTATTATTTTAGACATTTAATAATTATCTTTCTAGTAAGTAATAATATTTAAATATAGATATTAAACCTAAAACCAAACTCAAAAGCAAGAGAAAATAATTACTACTTTCTAAATATAGCCACCTGATGATTAAAAATGAGAAAAAAAAAATCACGGATACACAGTAACTAGTGGGTATCATCTAGCACATACTTTAGCTTCTTTTTGTTTCTATATTTTCATTTTTATTATTAACAGAGACTTAATCATAATATTAGAGAATGCACCAAATTAAAACTTAGCTTTAAAATTTTACAAAGACACATGGCAAAATTATTAGCAATTGGTATATAGAGGGGAATATAAACTGTAGCCATTCTGCTGTTGTATCTGCCAATGAAGTAGTGTTGATAACTCGTTTGACTAGATATTTCGAGTATACCATACAGAGTGCAACTCGAAAGACAAATTACTTGATGTTCATCCTCAGTTAGAAGTATTATTGTATTGATGAAACAAATTACTTGGTGTTCATGCTTCATCTCAAACAAATTCATTTTATTTTTAATATTCTATTAAATAAAAATAAAAAGTACTAGAAATTTTCCATGTTACCCATTAGCATAAGAATCTCTAATTGGGGTACAGGACTCTTACAAAGTTTAGGATACAAAGTAAACATATTAATGTGACTAAAATAAATTTTTAATAAATTGATATGTTTATATAAATCTTTTTGGTGCCCTGTCTTCCACTAAGTGTCAATTGATCTCCATCAAAATCTCCTCCATTTCTAGCCGTCGATCTATTTGCATTGATTTTTTCATCTGATCTTCAGTTCTATTAAGGAAATTAATTTATATCAAATGTTGACTTGATTTGTGTTACTTTGATTAGCTAGGTGTTTGTACCTCAACACTAGAATGGCTGGGAGGAATATCAAATTCCTCAATATGGCTAGCAGAATCACTAAGCAGTATACCAAACCATGTAATGCAATACATTGCACTGCCCTCTACTGTCACAAAACAGATCAAAAAAACCCAAAGAAACTTTATTTGGGACACCACATCTGCTAAGAAGATCCATCTTCTGGGATGGGATTCCATCACTCTTCCCAAAAAAAAAGGGGGGGGGGGGGGGGGGGGGGGGGGGGGCTTGGAATCCAAAAAGCTGAAACCAAGAACAAAGCCCTGCTGGCTGGCCTAGCTTGGAGACTTCTTAAAAACCCCGGTGCCATTAGGCTTCCATTCTTATCCACAAACATTGCAGAACTAGCTAAAGTAGCACAAGTGGAAAAATAGTACTTGGAAGGTGGTTCTAGATGGTTGGAGTACTTATAATAAAGGTGACTTCAATGTCATTCACAATGGCAATGGTACCAACTTTGTGAGGAGGGGGAGAGGGGGGAGATAACTTGGTTTTTAACATAGGAAGACTGAGTCACCAAATTTAAGGACCTCTCCCTCAGGATTCTGAGCACATCAAGGTTGTCACTGTTTATAACAATGGCAACTGGAAGTCTGGAACCTCCACCAGCTCCCCTTTGAGCTTCCTCTATCCCTCTCCAATGCCATTAAGGATGTCTTCATTCCTTCTAATTCCAGAGTTCACCACCATATCTGCCTATTCTCTCATTGACAATAGCACCAGAAGGAACCCCCATAATCACTTTGCAAACTTTAACTGGATTTAGAAGTTGAACACCCTTAACAAATTAAGTTCTTTATATGGATCCTCCATCATGGGAGGCTCCCAACAAATAATTACCTCTATTCCATTAGGATTAATAACCAAAACCAGTGCAGCTTCTACAACGCCGCCAATGAAGACATTCACCACATATTCTTTAACTGTCCAAATGCCCTGACTTTTTGGCACAACATGTGCAATCTCAGCAAGCCTGACAACCATGGAATCAGGATTCAATTCAGCCCTCATAACTGGGCCAGCACTCTTGACAACATCAAAAACAAAAACTTTGATTCCTCTCTACTAAGGAAAGATATCATTCCCTTTTGTTTTTGGCACATATGACTCACCAGAAATAGCAACCAATTCAACCACAAGAAATACCCCCATTAAGTACAAGGGCACATGATCAAAAGCCATTGAATATGCCTACTCATAGGCAACCCACACCACCACAAACCCATCATGATGGATCTCACCAGATAGAGGTTTCTATAAATTAAACACTGATGAAGCCTACATTGGAACCCTAGAATTTGAGGCTTGGGAGGGTGATTAAAAACAAAAATGTTGACTGGATAGTTGGTTTCACCAAAAGCTTACCCTTGCAACTAACACCTACACTGAAATAGCTGCGCTATAGGAGGCCTCACCATAGCAGTGCAACAAAACTTGAAACCATCCGGTGCTTTTTTTTTTTTTTCATTGTTTCCTTTATTTATTTTTGTGGGATTTTAGGTGAATGGCTCTGTTTGTGATTTGTCTTACAAAGAACGGAGAGAAGATCTCATTAAGACAGTTTCCTCTGTGTTACAGGGCATCAATATACAGGTAATATTATTTTTGTTCAGCTGAAATATATTATCAGAAGTAAAAAAAATTCAATCAACTCTGTCCATCCTGATAGAATTTGAGTTACTAGAGCCAAACTTCTTTCTATGTGCTTTGTTATTATTTTTTCTTTTTAAGTAACAAATATGAACTTAAAACGTTACTAATAGCTTTGGTTAGCAGAACAACTCAGCATGACAAATAGTACTCCCTCTGTGCCAATTTATACGACAAATAGTACTCGGCTCGAAAGTCGAAACTTATAAATTGGTCTAGTGATTATCTTTCTCATCTTTAGGTTCGTTGAAATAAAATTAAAGATTACATATTTGGAAACTATGTAAAAATATATTAAGTCTCCGTACATCATAATTTGAAATATTAAAAAGCATACGAAAAGATCTTCATTAAGAAAAACTCGTTTGACTCTCAAAATCCAAAAGGTGTCACCTAAACAACTATTGCGTCAAAGCTTTATGCTTAGACACCAAAAAAAAGGTCAAATCATGTTGTTTCTTTTAAGCCAGAATTTTAGAATAATTCAATAGTTAAGAAGAAGATTTGCAATTAGTAAATGGAAGGGAATATAAATTGCAACCTTTCTATGTTCTATTCACCAATGAAGTTGATAAGTTATGCCATTTTCTGTTTTTATGATTTGACAAACACTCGAGGGACCAGGTGCATGATCAGGTCTCTTGAGTGTAACCTGGTCCCTCGAGTGTAGTACAGTCAATGCGCCACAGCTGTAAAGCTGCAGTACTGTCACTGCACCGACTAGCAAAATCGCAGCAGCACATCTGCAGTTTGTGAGAGGCCAACCTGTAGCTAAAGGACAATATCAAAAGATGAAATGTCTCTATCCATGGTCACATGCTTCTCACAAGCTCTCCAATATATATGCAACATGTTACAAGGTTTAACCTATCACTTGAAAAATCAGAAATTCATATTCTCTCAAGTATAGCCACCACTGTTCTCTAGGTGCTCTCAAGAACAAAGCTTTAGCAAATCCAAGGACCAGATCCTAACAATTGAAGATGTCTTAAGTCCTAGGTTTGTTAAGTCTTTATCATTTTGTTCTTCACTTGTAATCCTCTCTACGTTCGAGAAGTGTTATTGTAAGAAGGTTTCCACATTTGTTTATTTTGGTTTATTGGCTAGAGTTAGTCAAGATGTGTTTGGGAGATTGGCTAGAGTTAGTCAAGGTTAGCTTGGATGCTTGGCTAGAGTTAGTCAAGATTTCTAGCTTACAATAGAGTTATTCTAAGGGGTGAGGGATTAAGAGTTTAATTCCTAGGTTGCAAAATGTTGTAATATGAAAGTTGCTCAGTTTAGTGAAGTTGAAAACCTACTCCGGTAGGTCGTGGTTTTTAATCCCTTGAGTAAGGAGTTTTCCGCATAAATATCTTGTCTTATTTACTTTCTATTTTTACTTGAAAGAATAGATAGAGAACCCGGTTCTTTATACTGTTTGGTGGACTTTTAGTTTCTATCAATTTGTATCAAAGCGGGTTCTTTTAAAAGGTTAACACCTAGAAATGATCTTCATAATGGCTGCTCCACAAAACCTCGAGGAAGGACAGTCAACTACAAGACCCCCAAGGTTTAATGAAAAGTATTATGGGTGGTGGAAGACTAGGATGCATGATTATCAATGGCTTAAAACTTAGAGCTTTGGGACATCATCTATGATGGTCTTTTTATCCCTATGAAGACTAATTCGGAGACCTCGAAGTCAGTTCCAAAAACAAGAAAAGAGTACTCTGAAACTGACAAACAATGTGTGGAGAAGAAATACAAGGAAAATAAGATCTTGATTTGTGCTATTGGGCCAGATGAATACAACCGTGTTTCATCTTGTGGATCTGCTAAGGAAATATGGGAAGCTCTTCTAACAACCCATGAAGAAACTACTCAGGTAAAGCAGTAAAAAATAGATCTTCTTACCACTGAGTATGAGTTTTTTAAAATGAAAGAAGATGAGTCCATTCACGATATGCACACTCGCTTCATCTCCATAATCAATGAGTGTCACTCTCGTAGAGAAATTATTCCAACCAACAGGCTAGTCTGAAAAATACTCTATGCTCTACCAGGTTCTTGGGAAAGCAAAGTGAATGCCATCACTGAAGCCAAGGATCTGTAGACACTGATTATTGACGAGCTTGTTGGTAACCTTAAGATGTATGAGATGAAGAGAAAGAAGGATCTTGAAAGAAGAGGGCCAAACTTGGTTCTCAAAGCTGCTAAAAGTGAGACAAGCAGTGATGAATTTGAGATGGCGTACCTCACTCGAAGATTTCACAAGATGATTCGAAGAAATAGTGGGGTCCCAACGAGAGGAAGCTCCAAGAGGAACTTCAAAGGAAATGATTATTATCACAAGTGTGGGATGCCTGGACACTTCATCAAAGAGTGTCTTCTTCACAAGAAGGACTATTACAAAAATACTGATAAGGCGGCTAAGAGGAACCAGGTCCTTGACAAAAAGTTCAATAAGAAGAAAGCTCCTGACAACTTGGTAAAGCAGCTCTGGCTGCTTGGGGAGATTTTTCCCGTGAATCTGAAGATAGAGATAATGCACGTGATACATCCATACTGGTTATTGATGGTGAATGTTCAGAATATGAATCAATGTTTGCATTCATGGCCAAATCTGAAGATGATGATGACAATGAGAAAGATGAGGTAAACTTTTTTTATGTTAAGAAAAATCTAAAAAAAGTTACTCTTAGAAAAAACTGATATCTTTTGCAAATGTGTTGATTGATGCCTATCATATCCTTATTTACGAGAAAAATGCTCTAAGTGAATAAATTGATGAATTAGAACAAGTAAGGGATGATTTGGTAGTCACTGTTATAGATCTAAAGGAGCAAGTTGATGAAGTAACTAGAGACAACTCTCTATTACAAAGCCAAATGAAAAAAATGGGTGAACACTCCATCCAAAAGAAAAAAAGCGGCCAGTGAGACCTACTTTGAGCTTGAAAATGAGCTGAAGAAAATCAAAATAAGTCTTACTACTGAGCTAAAGAAGAATAAGCAACTTCAAGAGGATCTTAAAAGGGTTAAAATTGATCTTGACAAGTCACTTCATTGGACCTGGTCCTCTGATGTGGTTGTTGCTATGTACAAGAGTAAGGGTGGAAGGCAAGGCATTGGTTTTCAAAAGGCCAAAGCCCCCTACAATCCCTATAGCAAGTATGTTACTGTGACTGATAATTGGTTGTGCACTCATTGTGGCCAAACTGGCCACTACAAGGATTTATGTAAAGTTAAATTTCAGTCCTTCTAGAGAAACAAGAACTGAAAAGAAGTCTAAGGTTGAAGGGCCTGGTCCCCGAATGAAAAAGAATATGCTGTCCGCATGGGCAAAAAAAAGCTTAATTCACCCGTTCTATCAGTATAAAGTTCTCAAGCTGGTTTGGGTTTCTAAATCTAAGAAGTGGATCTGTTTACAGGCTAGAGTAAAAGGAGGCAGTCAAAAATAGTACATGAATAGTGGCTGCTCGAAGCATATGACTGGAAGAATGAATGATTTTCTCTCACTAAGGTGGGAGTGTGTCTTTTGGAAATGGCAAGAAAGAATATATTCTTAGCATTGGTAAAATTGGTAAGACACACTCTCCCATGCGATTGAAAATGTCTATTATGTAAATGGCTTGAAGTATAGTCTGTTAAGTGTGTCAAAATCTGTGATAAAGAAAATGAAGTGAAGTTCTTGTCTTGTTCTTGCACTGTCACTAATCTCATACCTGGTGAAGTGGTGCATATAGCAAAAAGATTCAAGAACATCTATGTTGTAGACTTTAATTCATTAAATGGTGGTGACTTGACATGCCTTAGTTCTATAGATAATGATGATGAGCTGTGGCATAGGCGATTTGGACATGCAAGTTTCTCTCTGCTGAAGAAGTTTGTTGCGAAGGCCTAGTCTATGGGCTGCTAAATATCAAGTTGAAAAATCACAAGGTGTGTGATACTTGCATAAAAGGAAAGCAGGTGAGATCCTCCTTTAAACCAAAGAAGGAAGTGAGCACCTCAAGGACACTAGATCTTCTTCACATGGATCTATGTGGGTCAATGAGGGTTCAAAGCAGAGGCGGAAAGAAATATATCTTTGTGATTGTTGATGACTATTCTAGGTTCACTTGGACTCTATTTAAGAGCCAAGGATAAAACATTCCCTATGTTTGTGGCCTTTGTGAAACAGATTCAAGTGAAGTTGGGAAATCAAGTGGTGAGCATTAGATCTGAAAATGCCAAGTTTGAAGAATTTTGTGCTGTAAATGGTATAAGTGTAACATCCCGTAAATATGAGTTAGGTGTGAATGTATGAAAACCAGTATTAAGTTGATATTTTAGCCATATGAATCCATTCGGGATGAATTCGGGTGATAAACAGTCGTTTTGAAATCAAACCAAAAAGTGAAGTTCTTAAGGCCTTATAAATTCGTCTAAGTCTGAGATAGTCTGTACTTATGGCCAGTTTTGGGGGTTTTACGTCAGGAATTTGAGACAACTTAAAAAATGAAAGCTGTAGGCGTTTGAAATACCTTTCCAACGGTATATTATGGAGGTCAAACAGGAATCTGTACAAAAAGTTATTTCCATTTTACTGAAGAGTCGCAGAGAAGTCCAAAAAAATTACGAACCGAAATACGGTCAGTATTTTGTTGGGCGTAAACTTCAATGTTCCAGAACAGTATATATTCGTTCATATCAGTAAAAATCATTATTTTTCTTTCCTTCAAGCCCTAGAACGACCTCCTACCCTCTCTCATCATCAAGAACACCAAGTTAAGCCTATTCTAAGCCTCCTAAATCAATTCTAACATGTATCC
Organism: Lycium barbarum; assembly: GCF_019175385.1. Classification (NCBI taxonomy): domain Eukaryota; kingdom Viridiplantae; phylum Streptophyta; class Magnoliopsida; order Solanales; family Solanaceae; genus Lycium; species Lycium barbarum. The sequence goes on along the minus strand of NC_083344.1, from coordinate 116,372,020 downwards.
ATGGATTCTAATCAAGAATTCGTCATTCTTAACCTAGGGTTTTCAAGAAAAACCAATTAAAGGGATTCAAGACTAAGGCATTGGGATTTCTTCAAAAGAGGTTCACCCCTCACACTTTGATGGATTATATGGAATTTTTATTATGTTTTAGACATTGAATGGTCGATAGAATCATGAAATAGCATTGATTTAGATGCACTCTTTTAAAGACAAAACCTTAGTATCATTGTTGTAGAATTCCCTCCAACCAGTCAGATTTAATTGACGTTACTCGCATATTTAACCGTTGGATCGAGCCCAAATTTTAACTGAGTAGTTACCACATATAGGTATTGAATTTGAATGGTGGAGATCTGATTTGGAGGTTCATAGCAGTAGCTATGAAATTGATAAAAACTTGTAAATCTTAGTTGTGAAATCTTCAAATTGGATGTAGAGTGACTCTTTCAAGTGCAGAGGTTAATTTTGGAATATATGAATGGTATTTAAGGTATGTCTCTTTTGAAAACCTTATTTTGGATGTATGTCTTCTTTTCAAGGGCTCTTTATTGAATGAAAAGGTGAACTTTTCATGATTTGAAACTTTATTTCCTGCTTTGATTGTGGTTAATGTGCGTGAGGGGACAAGCCCACATTAAACCTAGTTTGTATCATGCTCTACGTACATATATAAGTTTATAAATGTTTTTCCTCTATAAGAGATGATCAATAATGATGGCTAAGGGTTGGTAATGATGTTTTCATGTTGAATTATGACATTGCAATCTTGGTTAAAGAAGTGTAAATGTTTTCAAGACATTCTTTAAAATGATTTATCTTTACGATATGGCATAATGAACCTTAATGAATATTGATGATGTGACTACCTTGAAACGAATAAAGAATTGGCTTCTATGCTATCAAAGTGGTTGTTGTGTTGACCTAGCTACTACAGAGGAAGGGTAGTCACTATGGATTCGAGTGTGGTAATGCCTAGCCATTCGGGAGGAAGAGTGGCCACTGCGGGTTCGCTACCCGAGTGCGGTTTATGCCTAGCTATTCGGAAGGAAGGATAGCCACTGAGAGTTTAATATTCTGGTGTGGTGCGCAGTTATGTTTAGGGAACCTCAAAGGTTACCCTTCGATGTGATTCATTCTTGGGCCTGTATTGGCATGTGTGATATCTTTATCTCTTTATGAAAGTATTACTGATGATAATCTGGCAAATTGAAAGGATATAATCGAAAGTTGTAAACTTGATAAAAAATGGATTTTATTTCTTGACAAGCTTATTGAACCAAGTTGAGTAACTACTTAATAATGATTTCATATGGTTTCCAGAACTGATTTCTTTACTTATTATTGTATCTAATTTCTATATGTCATATTGTCCCCGAGGCACTCACTGAGTACGAAGTACTCAGGCATACCATTGTTGTTTTTTATGGTATGTTAGGTAACAAAGAAGAGCAGGTTCGTGGAGACTAAAGCGCTAGGAGAACTTGTTATTGATGTTGGTTTGGTGAGCCCACATACTCATTCGTGTGTCATCCTCTATTTATTCATTCCATTTATCTATATTAGTTTTCCGGGCTGTGTCCCGATGATTAAGCGGTCATTATTTATTCTTAGAAGCTCCATAGTTTACATTCATCCTGTGGGTAGTTGAAGGGTTGTTGCGTAACTCTTTGGGCACTTGTTACATTTTGATTAAGTTTTATAATATTAAAGACTTCCGCTGATTTAAATCATATATCATGATTCGATTGTAATTATTTTATAAAATGTTGGAGGTGAATATTGAACTTGGTGGGTTCAAGTGTTATTATCGCATCTTTTAGGTTCTTCCGATGTTGTTCATGACGGCGGATGTCGGTTACGTCTAGGGTGGGTTTTGGGGCGTGACAATCTTGGTATCAGAGCCTAGGTTTAGAAGTGTCCTAGGATTGTCTGTGGAGTTGTGTCTAGTAGAGTCTTATTCATGCAGACTGGCCACCTATATGGGTGTGTGACTACCATGACATTGTAGGTGTTTCTTACTCTTCTTGATTCTAGATTGTGCTATAGAGCTTGAACTTCTTTTAGGATCATTCTGACGTGTTCGTTACTCGTGCTTTATGGAGATGACTTTAACTCATCTTGCAGATGCTAACCAAGTGAACAATGGTGTTACGATGTGCACATTGTTGTGATGTGTAATTTGATGAATGGTACAGAGTCGTTGAAATTGGATTGTACGAGTTCTGTATATATGGTCGTTGTAGGGTTTGGTTGTTGATAAATTAAGACAGTTATAGAAACAAAAGTAGTCCTGGTTACAGGGAAAACTCTGCCGAAATCTTGTTAAGTTGTAAGGAATAATTAAGATGTAATGTGTTTCAAGTGCTGGAGGTTAGGATGAAGGGAACAATGGAGGGTCTCTTGTAGTGAATTAAGAATTATTGTACATTGAGGTTATATTCTTATTGGGTTAAAAGATTTGTGCCATTTTGATGTTTTGTGGAAGAATTATATTTTGGGCCTGAAACTCGAAAACAACCGCTTGTGGAATAATGATTTAAGAAGATGATGGAGTTGATTTAGGCTTTAATTTGGTATTCTCGGTTTTGGCATGAGGTAAGTTAGACTTGATTCATGTGTTGTTGAATTAGCCTCCTTGTCGGAGTATATTGTCTGGATAGATATATTGTGCGCTTCCTAGTCAAAGCGTATACGTGTTGAACCTTTTGAGTATCTTACTCTTGGGAAAGTGAGATGAAGATAGAAACGCCCTTATTTGTGTTGAGACTTGAGCGTTCTAGTCATTAGAAATCCCTATGAGGACTATGTTGTTCTTATTTAGGTGTAGATGTATTTTTATCTTTCCGGGGTTATTTAGTACAATGAAAGCTCTACTTCATGCTTTGGGTCGTACGGAGGTGGCTGGAGTCTCAGATGCTATGGTCACAGGTAATCTCACTATTTCTCTCTTGATGCGTATTTGCTGATCGATCCAGGTACAAATCTTTCTTGTGTGACTTCTTACCTTTCCCTAGATTCTTTTTGTGTAGGACCCGAATAATTGCTAGAAACCTTCTCTACGAATACCCCCGCTAGAGCCTATTATTGCTTCTAGAGTAGATAGAGATTGTGTAGTTGTAGTAAGAGTCGTGAAGCTATGACTGATGTGTTTGAATTAAAAAATAGCGAACTTTGATGTGATTTTGGGGATAGAGCGGCTTTACTAGTATTATGAAACTTTAGATTGTCAGTCAGAAATAGTCAGGCTTGAATCTTGCTGATAGACTCCTTATAAAGTGGAAAAGTGATATTTCCAAAACCTCGGGGTAGACATATGTCGTATCTTAAGATTTGCAGGATGAACTCGAAGGGGTGTAGTTTCCATCTAGTTTCCATTAATAACACTCATGCCTTATTATCTTAATTTATTCGCTACTACAGGTATGTGTTGAACCTTTCAGTTGTGTTTTCCTATGAAAGTGTAGAGTTGGGGTATGAATCCCTCACTATTGTGTTTAGGCTTGAATGATGCATTCGTTATATGGTTAGTCGTATATTATCTCTGAGGATGTTTCACCTTACTAGAAGAACTCTTGAAATTATGATATTTGAGGTGTAGTAAGGAATCCTAGGCCGTGACTTTCATTCGGTGACGAATGATCCTAAAGGGGGATAATGTAACATCCCGTAAATACGAGTTTGGTGTGAATGTAATAAAACCAGTATTAAGTTGATATTTTATCCATATGAATCCATTCGTGATGAATTCGGCCGATAAACAGTCATTTTGAAGTCAAACCAAAAAGTGAAGTTCTTAAGGCCTTCTAAATTCCTCTAAGTCTGAGATAGTCTGTACTTATGACCAGTTTTCGGGTATTTACTTTAGGAATTTGAGAAAACTCAAAACACAAAGGTTGTAGGTCTTTGAAATACCTTTCCAATGGTATATTATGGAGGTCAAACGGGTATCTGTACAAAAATTTATGGCCATTTTACTGAATTGTCGCAGAGCAGTCCAAAAAAAAATACGGCCAGTAGTTTGTTGGGCGTACACTTCAACGTTACAGAACAGTATATATTCATCCATATCAGTCCAAATCATTATTTTTCTTTCCTTCAAGCCCTGGAACGACTTCCTACCCTCTTCCATCATCAAAAACACGAAGGTAAGCCTATTCTAAGCCTCCTAAGTCAATTCTAACATGTATCCATGGATTCTAATCAAGAATTCATCATTCTTAGACATTGGGATTTCTTCAAAAAAGGTAGACCCCTCACACTTTGATGGATTATATGGAATTTTTATTATGTTTTAGACATTGAATGGTCGATAGAATCATGAAATAGGATTGATTTAGATGCACCCAATTAAAGACAAAACCCTAGTATCTTTGTTCTAGAATTCCCTGCGACCAGTCAGATTTAATTAGCGTTACCCGCTTATTTAACCGTTGGATCGAGCCTAAATTTTAACTAAGTGGTTATCACATACAGGTATTGAATTTGAACGGTGAAGATCTGATTTGGAGGTCCGTAGCAGTACGTTTTGAGCTATGAACAGTAGCTGCAAAATTGATAAAAACTTGTAAATCTTAGTTGTGCAATCTTTAAATTGGATGTAGAGTGACTCTTTTAAGTGCAGAGGTTAATTTTGGAATAAATGAATGGTATTTAAGGTATGTTTCTTTTGAAAACCTTATTTTGGATGTATGTCTTCTTTTCAAGGGCTCTTTATTGAATAAAAAGGTGAACTTTTCATGATTTGAAACTCTATTTTTGTGGTTAATGTGCGTGAGGGGACAAGCCCACATTAAACCTAGTTTGTATCATGCTCTACGCACGTATATAAGTTTACAAATGGTTTTCCTCTATAAGAGATGATCAATAATGATGGCTAAGGGTTGGTAATGATGTTTTCATATTGAATTATGACATTGAAATCTTGGTTAAAGAAGTGTAAATGTTTTCAAGACATTCTTTAAAATGATTTATCTTTACGATATGGCATAATGAACCTTAATGACCATTGATGATTTGACTACCTTGAAATGAATAAAGAATTGACTTCTATGCTATCAAAGTGGTTGTTGTGTTGGCCTAGCTACTCCAGAGGAAGGGTAGTCACTATGGATCCTAGTGTGGTAATGCCTAGCCATTCGGGAGGAAGAGTGGCCACTGCGGGTTCGCTACCCGGGTGTTGTTTATGCCTAGCTATTCAGACGGAAGTATAGCCACCGAGAGTTTAATATTCCGATGTGGTGCGCAGTTATGTTTAGGGAACTGCAAATGTCATCCCTTCAATGTGATTCATTCTTGGGCCTGTATTGGCATGTGTGATATCTTTATCTCCTTATGAAAGTTTTACTGATGATAATCTGGCAAATTGAAAGGACATAACCGAAAGTTGTAAACTTGATAAAAAGGGGGATTTATATCTTGACAAGCTTATTGAACCAAGTTGAGTAACTACTTAGTAATGATTTCACATGGTTTCCAGAACTGATTTCTTTACTTACTATTGTATCTAATTTTTATATGTCATATTGTCCTCGAGGCACTCACTGAGTACGAAGTACTCAGACATACCATTGTTATTTTTTATGGTATGTTAGGTAACGAAGAAGAGCAGGTTCGTGGAGACTAAAGTGCTTGGAAAACTTCTTGTTGATTTGGTGAGCCAACATGCTCATTCGTGGGTCATCCTCTATTTATTCATTCCATTTATCTATATTAGTTTTACGGTTGTGTCCCGATGATTAGACGGCCATTCTTTATTCTTAGAAGCTTCATAGTTTACATTCATCCTGTAGGTAGTTGAAGAGTTGTTGTGTAACTCTTTGGGCACTTGTTACTTTTTTATTAAGTTTTATAATATTAAAAACTTCGGCTGATTTAAATCATATATCATGATTCGATTGTAATTATTTTATAAACTGTTGGAGGTGAATATTGAACCTGGTGGGTTCAAGTGTTGTTATCGCATCTTTTAGGTTCTTCCGATATTGTTCATGACGTCGGATTTCGGTCACGTCTAGGGTGGGTTTTGGGGCGTGACAATAAGTCACAATTTTTCTGCTCCCAGAACACCTCAGCAAAATGGTGTTGTGGAAAGAAAAAACAGGACACTTGAAGATATGGCCAGAACAATACTAATAGCAAGTGGTGTGTTTAATAGTTTTTGGGCTGAGGCTGTTAACACTATTTGCCATGTAATAAATAGGTGTATAATCAAGTCCTTGCTTGAGAAAATCCCTATGAATTGCTAAATGAGAGAAAGCCTAAGCTGACCTACCTAAGAGCATTTGGATGAAAATGTTTTGTTCTCAATAATAGTAAAGAAGCTTTGGGAAAATTTGACATAAAGAGTGATGAAGGAATATTTCTTGGGTATTTTTCTCACTGCAATGCATACAAGGTCTACAACAAAAGAACTTAGTGTGTGGAAGAAAGTGTGCATGTAATCTTTGATGAATCAAATGAATTTAGTGACAAGGGAACACACAATGATGAAGTTGTAAATGGGGAGTTTTAAGAGGTTCCTAATGAAGCCATTGAAATCTCCAATAGAAAGACTGAGTTAATAAGTCAAGTCAAGCTGGGAATTGAAGAAGAGGTAGCAGAATCTCCAGAAAGCACAGAGGAACTAAGCCCCTCCATTATTCCACTTGAAGCTGAACATCGGGTAGCTGATGCTGTGTTAGGTACTCCCAGGGATGAACAAAGAATCAGAAGTCATGCCTCTGTAGATGTCAATATGGATCAAACATGGAAGAACCTGGTCCCCTGAATCCTGAAGTCCAAGTATCCAACTGGAAGCATAAAGGGTCTCATCCACTCCACAATGTGATTACTCTCTTAGACTCTAGTATTCAAACTAGGTCTAGGGTAAGAAACATATTTGCCTTCAAGCCCTTTCTATCTTAAATTGAACCTAAGAATATCAAAGAGACCTTCAAAAATGTTGATTGGATAGATACTATGCAAGAAGAGCTCCATCAACTTGAGAGAAAAAAGGTGTGGCACCTCGTCCCCAGGCCTTCAAACATAACAGTGATTGGGACTAGGTGGGTGTTTCGCAATAAGCTTGATGAATTTGAAAACACTATAAGGAACAAGGCAAGACTGGTGGTTCAAGGCTACAATCAAGAAGAATGCATTGATTATGATGAGACCTTTGCTCCTATGGCAAGAATGGAAGCAATCAGGATTCTTATTGCTTTTGCATCTCATATGGAATTCAAATTATTCCAAATGGATATGAAAAATGCCTTCCTTAATGGGTACTTGAAGGAAGAAGTTTTTGTCAAGCAACCTCCTGGTTTTGAAAGTCATGAGCATCCTGAGCATGTGTTCAAGCTTGACAAGGCTTTATATAGTTTAAAGCAAACTCCTCGAGCAGGGTATGAGAGATTAACAAAATTCCTTCTTGAAAATGACTTTGCAAGAGGAAAAATTGACAACACCTTATTTCTGAAAAAAAAAAAAAAAAAAGAGGAAGAAATCTATTGATTGTGCAAGTTTATGTTGATGACATCATTTTTGGTGCCACAAATGATTCCCTTTGTGAAGAGTTTTCCTAGTTCATGGGAAGTGAATTTGAGATTAGCATAATGGGTGAGCTGAACTTCTTCTTGGGGCTACAAGTAAAGCAAACCTCAAAAGGCACCATGATCAGTCAACAGAAGTACATTAAGAAGTTGCTTAAAAGATTTGAGATGGAGAATGCTAAGCCTATTGATACACCTATAGCCACTGCTACAAGGTTAGACAGGGATGAACCTGGTTCTCCTGTGAAGGAAACCATGTATAGAGGTATCATTGGGTCATTGTTGTACTTAACTACTAGCAGACCTGACATTGTCTTTAGTGTTAGGTTGTGTGCAAGGTTCCAATCAAGTCCAAAGGAATCTCACTTGAAATCTGCTAAAAGAATCTTGAGGTATCTCAAGGGGACTTAGGACCTGGTCCTCATTTATCCTTCAGGAGATAACTTTGACTTGATTGGATATGCTGATGCTGATTATGTCGGTTACCTGGTAGATAGAAAGAGCATTACTGGAATGGCGCATTTTCTGGTGTCATGGTTGATCTCATGGGGTACAAAGAAATAAAGTTTTTGTTTCTTTCAACTGCCAAAGTTGAGTATGTGGATGTAGTCTCATGTTGTGCTCAATCGCTATGGATCAAACAACAACTTGAGGATTTTGGTGCGCTTACTGAGTGTGTGCCCTTATTATGTGATAATACAAGTGCACTTAATATGGCAAAATATCCAGTGCAACACAAAAGGACCAAGCACATTAAAAGGCACCATTTCCTAAGGGATAATGTTGAAAAGAGGTTGATCTATATGAAGTTCTGCAAGCCAGAGGATTATGTAGCAGGCAATTTCACCAAGGCACTGAGCAGGGAGCATTTTTTTTTTAAAAGAAATCGTTTGGAGTTGGGCTTGATCAAGCTCAACTAGTGGTTCCTCCTTAATTGTCTATGTTAAGAGGAAAGATACAATGCTAAAATTATTTTTTGGTGGCACCTAGCTCACTTCTATACTGTTACAGGTATACACGCATGGCATTTCGGGACAACATGAGTATTGGTGACATTGTACTTCTCAGACCTTTTGCCCACATCTTAAAGGTTTGTCAAGGAAACTGGTTCCTCTGACTCAGGTTAGTAGTCTCTTCAGTACTTATATGTTGTTAAATTGACTAAAAATGTCATGTCATTAAAATTCTTCTGCCTCAAATTCAAAATTAGAGCCCAAAACGCTACATTTTCTAAATTGAACCGGCGTGTAAAAAGGTTTTCTCTTAACCAATCAGAATAGTTTCTTTTCTTCCCTATTTAAACTATTTTTTCTCTCTCCTCACTTATAACTATCAGCTCCCATCCCTCTCTTCAACCTCTTCTCCTCTCCTCTCGTGCGTTTTTGCCAAAAATATGAACCATGTCCACTGACGAGTCCACCTCTCCTACAGTTCCAGAAATGAATCCCAATTCTTCACGTTACAAAATCCCAACCCCAAATTCTTCTGACCAAAACTCTTAAATCTCATCACAAAATCTAATGATTTCTGGTCCCTCTAGGACTTAAAAGAGTCAAAACCCAAAGAAATTTGTGTTTTTTTCCATAAACCCCCTTCAAACTCAAAAGCATGACTCTGAAATAAGTGGCCAAACCATTTCTGCCTCCAAACCTCTTAAAAAAACTGAGGAAATTGATGAGAAAGATGAGGGAATCGAGGTATCTAGCAAAATTATAGTTCCTGAGGCAATGTGTATCGAGGATCAAGGTGGTTTTGCAGAAAAATCGGATTTCGCTGTCATGCATGAGTCGGCAGATGTTGTTGATGCAAAGGAACAAGAAAATGTTAAAGAATCAAAGGAAAACCCTCTTAAATCAGGTAACTCAAACCTTCTTGATAGTGATAAACGGGTAGAGGATTCTACTGTAGACCCTGTTGAAAACTTGTCTGAAAAGGGAGTGGATTTTTCTACTAGTTCGGAGAATGTAATAGAAAATGTATCTGGTTGTGTTGATGCTTTACAGACTGAGGAGGATAGTGAAGGGACTCAGGGGGAAAAAGGGTAGTGAAACAGGGGAGTTAAACGAGGAACCTGGTCCCTCGAAGGAAAATCTAGATATTTACGAGGAACCTGGTCCCTCGAGGGAAAATCTGGATATTGTTGACAGTGGGAATCGTTTGTCTACAGTAGTTGTACCCTTGGGCGACCCTTGTCTCGAAAAGGAACCTGGATCCCATAGTTCTTCTCAGGAAGTTGATTTGGATGATGACCTTGTTACTAAGTTTGTGCTACGAACCTCTGGTACTGCAAAAAAGGATAGTGGTTTTAGACAAAAACATGTTGCCTTTAAGCCACCAAATACCAGGCAACGGAAAAAGGGTCAACTTGAGTCTGCACTCAAGGCCAATAAAGAGAGAAATGTTGGAAAGATGAGAAGGAAAGGTAAGTTGAGATATAAAGAGACACAATCACCTGAAGATATGATGACTGTACCTATTGAAGAGGAGGAGGTGGAAAAATCTTCACTTGTGTGAAAAAATTCCACAAAGAAAGGGAAACAAAAAGAAAAGACAACTGTTGAGGAAGATAATGTAGTTGATGATGTTGCGAAAGTTGAGGGGGAAGAAAGTGTGTCTTGCCCATCTAAGAAAAGAAAGGGCAAAGTGAGTGAGGACCCTGGTTCCTCCAAGAAAAGAAAAAACAGTGTCAAAACAATCTAAGGAGTTTGGTTCCTCCAAAGAAAGAAAAAGAATTAAGGACTTGGAATTGGAAAGGCAAGCTAACTTGCGAGAACAAAAGGTATTACTGGACAGGGTGTGTGACTCTGCCATTGCTAACCAACGTGGGATGAAAGAACTTCTAGAGATTGTTGATTTTCAGAAGTGGGGCCATCTGTTTGTCTTCCCTCCCCCCTAGTGCTTTTCAGAAGTAAGTGGTAGAGTTCTATGCTAACCTACTATACACTGATGATTCCACTTTGGTCCTTTCAGTAAATGGGTCAGAGTTTGAGATAGATGAAGAAAAGCTGGGGGAAATACTTGGTGTGCCAATTGATGGAATGAAATCAATTGAAGAGGAGGCCTCTAAGGGATTTAAAAATATGATTGTCAAATTGGAAGGATCTGCAACTGGTGCTGGCCTCTTTAAGAAAGAACTCAGACCAGAGTATCAACTCTTGTTTGAACTTGTCAACAAATCTCTACTTCCAAGGGCTGAAGGGAAATGAATTGCTTCCATCGCAGACCTGGTCCTTATTGAGGCTTTAGCTGTTTTTTGCCCCATCAGTATGTCTGCCCTAATAATTGAGCACATGATCAAAGTTGTTAATGCCAAGGAGGGTAAGCATGATCAGCCATATGGCTTTTTCTTTACCAGGAATTTTGAGCACTTTCATGCTAAGGCCGGAAAAGGTACTGCGAGAACTAGAAAGCAAATGGTTACTCTAGCCACTCTAGAAGAATGTGACTGTGTCCCTAAGAAGGTTGGTGTTAGCAGTAATTCCACCATTTCTAGTCTTATAGAAGCTTAGGAAAGAGCCACTGCAGAAATTGAGAGGCTCCAAGCTGAAAGTGCTCTCCTGAAGGCAAAGTTGGTTGCAAAGGCAGAAGAACCCGATCCCAGTAGTGAAGTAGCGACTGCTAATGCTGAGTTAAGGGATGACAATGAACTATTGAGGAAGAAGATCGATGAGCTTCGTGACCAAATGGTCCAGGATCAAAGAAATGTGAGTGTGAGAATTGATACAATTCTCAAGGCTCTAGCCCATTAGATCCTTCTTGTCTTCCCCTCAATTCTCCTTTCAACCCAATCTCTTTCCAATCCTGATATTTTAACCCTTTTGATGACATTGGCATTTGTGACAATTTAATTAGCATGCTTTGTACTGATTAGAGTATTAGACTACTATGTTTTGGATATGCTTAATATTACTCTGTTTAATGGGCAATTACTATGTTTTGTGCAATGGTTACTCTGTTCTTATGCAATGTTGTTCTTGTTTTTGTTCATGTTGTGTTGCCCCAGTGGCCATGAGTTAATGTCACTAAACTTATTTGTGCTTGTGCCGCTTTTATAACTCTTTTCAGTGATGGCAAAAGAGGGAAGTTTATATGCTGATGCTGAAAGTTCAAAGGGTAAATTTCAAATGAAATGGATGATAACATGTTCTTTAAGTCTAATCCATAGGGGGGACTAGTGGGGAACCTGGTTCTCATGGGGAATTTCAGTTATGGGTTTGTCATCATCGAAAAAGGGGAAATTGATAAGTTATGCCATTTTGTGTTTTGATAATTTGGCAAACACTCGAGGGACCAGGTACTCGATCAGGTTCCCTGAGTGTCGTACAGCAGCACGCCACAACTGTAAAGTTGCGGTACTATCACTGTGCCCACTGGCAAAACCGTAACAGCACAACTGCAGTTTGCTAGAGGCCAAATCTATAGCTAAAGGCCAATATCAAAAGATGAAATGTCCCTATCCATGATCACATGCTCTCCGATATATATATACAACATGTTACATAGTTTAACCTATCACTTGAAAAATCAGAAATTTATATTCTCTTAATTGTAGCCGCCACTGCTCTCTAGGTACTCTCAAGAACAAAGCTTCAACAAATCCAAGGACCAGATCCCAACAACTGAAGATGTCTTAAGTCCTAGGTTTGTTAAGTCTTTGTCATTTTGTTCTTCACTTGTAATCCTACTATACTTTCGAGAAGTTTTATTGTAGGAAGGTTTCAACCTTTGTTTATTTTGGTTTCTTGGCTAGAGTTAGTCAAGATGTGTTTGACTGCTTGGCTAGAGTTAGTCATGGTTAGTTTGGATGTTTGGCTAGAGTTAGTCCAGGGTTATAACTTACAATAAAGTTATTGTAAGGGGTGAGGGGCTAAGAGTTTAATTCCTAGGTTGCAAAAGGTTGTAATCAGAAAGTTGCTCAATTTAGTGAAGTTGAAATCCTACTCCGGTGGGTCGTGGTTTTTAATCCCTTGAGCAAGAAGTTTTCCACGTAAATATCTTGTCTTATTTACTTTCTGTTTTTACTTGAGGGAACAGATAGAGAACCTGGTTCTCTATACTGTTTAGTGGACTCTTAGTTTCTATCAGAAGTATTGTTGACTCGTATGGAATGAATTTTCTGAGGATACAATGCAGAGTGCAACAGGGAAGACAGCCAAGTTAGAAGTATTATATATTGAGCTAAAATTACTCAGTACTTATGCCTTAGTTTCAACCAAGAATTTAGTTTATATGAATCCTTACTCACTGTATTCTGTACTTAAATTCATTTTAGTTCAATTTTTTTCCAATATAAAAACGAAAAGTACTAGCTTTTTCTGTATTTCCTCATCTCTTTTAGAGCTACAATACTCCAGGGTCTAATTGTATCGGACCTAAAGTCAACATATTAATATGATTAAAATACATTTTCAATTAATTGGCATCGCTTGTATAGATTTTTTCTTCTTTCATATTGGTCTAAATTTCTTTGGCTAATACTACTTTGATTAAAAGAGATTATAAGCCTTTCGAGACAACTTCCTTCAATATAATTTTATGTCTATGGTGTTCCCATTTAACATCTTCATTTATCTTGGTTCCACGTCTATCAATCGATGCATATGGATTGTGAGAATTTATTATGAATTGATTAGTTTTTACCCAATAAAATAAAATAAATAATCATTGGTCCCCACTCAACACTTTCTTGTTCTGCTTAGTCATTGTAAGTATCTAGGAAACTAAGAAAATAATAAACTTTTTTTTTAAAAAAAAATGCATATTCTACAACCATTGATCTCCATTAAAATCCCCTCCATCATTTATAGCCGTCGATCGATTTGCATTGACTTTGTTTTCTGATCCTCAGTTCTATTAAATCTTAAGTAGGGAATAACTTATGGTTATAACTAATAAAGCCCTCCTTGTATCATTCCTGCAGGCTGCAACAAGAAATATAGTGTTGGATCTTGAAATTTACGTTCACTAACATAAAGTATTCATTTGAATTCTTTGAGAAATTAAAGCGACTTACAGTCATGGCAACAACAGGGCAAGAACAGAGTAGCAGTAGCAGTAACACCAGACTCCAGAAATGGTCCCTTCATGGGAAGACGGCTCTAGTTACTGGTGGTACCAGAGGTATCGGGTAAGTTACTCGCTCTTCTTAAAAAGTTGAGGGTCAAAAATTAGATGTTTACAACTGTCTCTCAGTGTTTTTCTTGAGAGTTGTTTACAATTATCTCTCAGTGTTTTTCTTGAGAATAAAAAATTAGATGTTTACAACTATCTCTCAGTTGTTTTCCTGAGAGGTGTTTACACAATGTTTTTCTTGAGAATAAAAAATTAGATGCTTACAACTATCTCTCAGTGTTTTTCTTGAGAGGTGTTTACAATTGTCTCTCAAGTTTTTTCTTGAGGGTAAAAAATTAGCTGTTTACAACTCTCTCAGTGTTTCTCTTTTTCATTTTTTCCTTTATTTATTTTTGTGAGTGGGAATTTAGGTGTGCAATTGTGGAGGAACTAGCAGGATTTGGAGCAATTGTTCATACATGTTCAAGAAACCAGAAAGAGCTTGATGAGAAGATACAAGAATGGCAAGTAAAAGGATTTAAAGTGACTGGTTCGGTTTGTGATTTGTTTTCTAAAGAACAGAGAGAAAAGCTCATTGAAACAGTTTCCTCTGTGTTTGAAGGCAAGCTCAATATACTGGTAAGTCTTCTGATCAATATTATAACTTTTCAACTGAAATATATTACAACAAAGTTAATTAATTGAGTCCATCCTGATGGAATTTGAGTAACTAGAACCAAACTTCTTAATTATGTTCAATTTAATTTGCTTTGTTTTTTTTTTTTTTTAACAAAAAACTCGTTCTTTTTTTTGGTATAAATCCGTACCCACCGGCTAAGACTAATTTGGATTATGATGTGTAGGGTCTATCAAAAATTTCTTTATTCCAAATTTCAAGCAAACTTATAGTTATGAGGAGAGGGATCACATCTATCTTGCTACATCTAACATGTTTTCGTGAATCTTTTTGTTTTTGGGCTAAAGAAAACTATCTTAGATTAAGCTGAAATAAAACTCGTGAATCTTTTTGTTTTTGGGCTAAAGAAAACTATCTTAGATTAAGCTGAAATAAAAAAGTTATAGTACACAAAGGGACTGATCTCGTCGATTGAGACCCATAATAGTCTTTGCGGAAAGTAAATAAAGCATAAAAATGAGGGTCGTCTGAAACTACAACATTTTATCCGTAATTAGCTAAAGAAGTCATCATATGTCAATTTCCCAATAAATGTGACGGACTAGAAGACGGTCCACTACCTGGAGAAACCTGCAATCATTTAGCATACGTATGCAAAAGTATTACTCCCTCCGGTTAAAAAAAAAAAGTGTTTACTTAACCTTTTTTTTAGGAAAAAAAAGGAAAAAAAAAGTGTCCACTTATCAAATCAAGAAAGAGTTAATCTTATTTTTTCAGATTTACTTATATGATCAAATTTCAATATCTATTTAATTAGGGGTAGTTTAGTCAAATTACCTATTTTTGTCTACGAGTTGATAATTTCTTAAGGATTGTGTAAATGGCTAAGTGGACACTTTTTTTTTATCCGGAGGGAGTATACATTATATATTTTAAGATTTGAAAGTATTAAATTAATGTAGTACTTCATTCTTTGAGCAATAATAACATCATATTAGTAATTGAGAAGAGGCACTTAAGTACATAAAAGTCAAACAATCTCTACTGATTTCTCCATATTGTATTAACACATCTTCTATAAATCTCTACTTTGATATTAAAAATTATGTACTTATTAAATTACATTATATATTTTAAGATTTGAAAGGATTAAATTAATGTAGTACTTCATTCTTTGAGCAATAATAACATCATATTAGTAATTGAGAAGGAGCACTTAAGTACATAAAAGTCAAACAATCTCTACTGATTTCTCCATATTGTATTAACACATCTTCTATAAATCTCTACTTTGATATTAAAAATTATGTACTTATTAAATAAGTAAAGAAGAATTCTAACCTCTGTAAGTCTTTAAATAGTAAGTACTGATAACATGTATTAAATGAGATAAAGTATTAAAAGGACGTAAAACCACTCTTGCTGAATTTCCAGACATATATACGTAAACAACGTCGTCATTAGTGACACAGCCAAGATGCATGTAAGTGAAATAAGAATATACCGGAAGGCCAATAAGGGCCAATTTAGGTGACAAACTTCCAACAACATAAATGATAACAAGACAAAATTGGCATGCTGGAAACATTATATTTCTCAATGTCACTTTCTCGTATTTATAGCTAATTCTCATCTCTCAGAACTACTTACCGACATATGGAGCCACTGCATTATATTTTCCAAAATAGTGCAACTTCAGTACAAAGTCAAGCATTATATTACCTCATACATTACTCGTTTTGGAAAATTGAATTCTTTTACGTCGTAAAAATTTGTAAGTTTTACTCTTTCAATTGGTGGAGGCGTGGAGTACTGTTAACTAAGTAAACATTTAAGGATACATAATGATAGTTTAGATAAATACTCTTGTAATTAATTAAAACTATTGAAATCTTTCTTAAGGAGTACTGGACAAGAACTTCTAAAGGCGAATAATATATGGACCAGACAAGTATGTTGATTACAATCTTGTACATGGCTTTATATATAGAAGCATAACATACTGTCAGATTTTCTTTATAACAGCACTTTGCGATAGGTTAAGTTTTCTTTAGAACCGTTTTTCCATGTTATGTTATATTATATGTTTTATATAATAACATTTTATTATAGCAATCAAAAAATATTCGGACAAACGACGTCTTTATTGAGAGATTTGACTGTAGGGTGATATTATTATAGGTGAATAATGCGGCAATAAGTATGATAAAACGAGCTGCGGACATAAGTGCAGAAGATTATTCAAAGATTATGGGAACCAATGTGGAGTCCCCTTTCCACATGACCCAAATTGCTTACCCTCTCTTGAAAGCATGTGGAAATGCTAGCATTGTCTTCATTTCTTCCCTTGCTGGTTCTGTAGCACTGCCTGCTCTTTCTGTCTATGGAGCTTCTAAAGGTAAAATTACTATTGCAGCTTAACTTTTTTATTTTTATTTTTTATGTAAAGAATGCATTACATTGGGAGATCAGGAATAGGAAAGAACATAGGCGGATTTAGAATTTCTATAACATAGATGCACCACTAATGAAAAAAATAATAAGTGAGCATCAACTCCTTTTTCCTTTGGGTACACCTTCTAAAATACCTAGTTCGGTGAAGTGACCATCTGTTCACTTAAACCTTAATCCTGGCACTAAATTCGCTCCTAGGAAAGGAGACAGTAAGAATAATTGATAACGCATCTTTCGTTGAAGGTTCTAATCGGTACCACTAGACTATAATATTAGTTCTGGTGGTACAGTTCAAAATTTTCTGTTATTGCTCAAACAGTTTCTCGATTTCGAATTGTTGATTTTTTTCTTTTGTAGGTGCAATCAATCAACTCACGAAATTTTTGGCATGCGAATGGGCTAGTGATGGAATTCGTGTTAACACAGTCTCTCCATTCGCTGTCAAAACCAATATTTTGAAAGCGGTAATGTTACTAATCCAAATTCGAACTTCAGCAGTAATTTAATTTCTTCTGTTACTAGAAATTTATACAAGGAGATTCAAATTAATAATACTCTAGTAGAATGTCATACCTAGGATCTTAACTTGTGATCTAATTTAATTTGAATCCCCTTTACTACGCTAGAATCTTTTGTTATATCAAGGTCAGGGAAGTTCAACAGTTCATGCATAATAAATAAAATTTATTTTTACCCTACTTCCCTAATAGAAAGTTTCGCAAAAATTATTTAATTCAATATCTTGGCTCCCTTTAACTCTGCCACTGAATGAGACTCATCTTTATTGTTGCTTTATCGATCCAATGTTGGACCTCTATAATATATTATCCACGTTCTAGATGTCTAGCCTTGGTTACGCTTGAAAATATTACAATGTCTCATTGGAGGGCATTATATGTTGTAGTCTCTATATCAGTAAATATATTTTTACAATCTTTAGCTTTTATTGACACAGGAGGATATTGACCCGTCACTATTGGGGAATTATTCTGAATTGATGTGTAGAACACCATTGAAACCAATAGCAGAGCCAGATGAGATATCGCCATTGGTAGCATTCCTTTGTCTTTCTGCTGCTTCACATATTACTGGTCAAATCATTCATGTTGATGGTGGATTTTCAGCTGGTAGTTTCAAATTTCAGTCCTAAATACCAAAAATAGAAAGAAAAATAGAACATGGGTTGCCAATTATTTTCCTCTTTATTCTTTTTTATATCAACAATGTTCTTGTAAGCTAAGGTTGGATCTTTAATTTCTTGATGTATGATTGTCAGTAAACAGAATATTTAGTTTTGTTGATTGTTTTACAAGCTTCTTAAATTCAAAGGGAGCAATAATTTGTTGAGACTGATTGATTTTGCAAATGAAAATATGTCCAACAAACTAATCATCAAACGCTGTAACATCACTAACACTACTTTGTGTCATTTGTTTCAAAAGGATATCCTTAGATAATCAGCCTAAGTGCAATGGTTACGTAGAAGATAATCAAGAATTACCATCAAATAATTTCACTTTTTCCTTATTGTCAATTTCGTTGATGGATATGAACATGCTTGAGACAGATGTGACCGGCGATGAAGCCGCTTAAAAGGACCTTTTGTTTTAAAAGAATGAAGATTAATATTTCAAAATACAAACTTCTAAATATCCTTTTTCCACTTAATTTCAACTTTTGTTTTTCAAATATATCAACTAATCCATATCTGAACGCCTACTTAATATTGGGTGTGAATTCAATCATCAGTTTATAAAATTATTGAAATGATATAATTCAAAATTATACGAAATGTGTAATCACTTATTACAAAATTTTAGAACCTAAAACTTCTTTATAAAAATGAAAAGAAAAAAAATTACTCAAGGATGAGTAATTTTTTTTTTTTGTCCACTCAAAGAAAAACTATTTAACATCAGTAACTCGCTAGGGTGGCTCAGTTGGTTGAGCATGAGGCTTTCATAATCGAGGTTTCGGGTTTGAAATCTCCTGCCAACGACAGTAGGAGATTTGCCTTTGGGATCGAGCTCGTCGCACCGGACTTGCCTAGTGCGGGTTACCTCTCCTATGTGGTTTGCAGGCTATTGTACAGGATCGGAGTTTACCCTGTGCGCACCTAAATGATAGCAGTTGTGGGTTCCCTTGTCATTAAAAAAATGTTTAACATCAGTACTCTTTGAAAAAACACAAATAGTAATGCGATATATAATGAAGTAGTATTAATAAGTAAACAATATTAAAGCAAAAGCTCCATCATCCTTTATTGGACGAGTTAAATTACGTAGCACAAAGCCACAAAAGTGGAATGTGGAGTGTTTGGTTTGTCTTTTCTCAAACCCAAGAAATTAAAACTACTAAAATAGTTAAGTGAAAAAATTGTGGACAATAGCCCATAATCTCCTCCCCAAGAAAATGAAACAAATTCAGAGACAAAATCCATCTTCCATTGCCAAAATCGCCAGCTCTATGACCTTGTCGGCGGGCACATCCTTAGTAATTAGGGGCGGAACTAAAGTTTTGCCTGCTAATTTAATAATTTTGGTTCAAACCTATATTTGATTGGACTTTTACACCCTTAATCAGAGGACTAGATAGTTCAAATACCAAAAATAAAGTATTCCTAGTACATAATTTATTCTTTTAGTACTTAAATAATTATCAGACTTGAATTCATATTAATTGCACAAGTAAGTTCAAGAATCAGCAACAAACAACTATTTTTTTAGCTAAACACCAAAATACTTCGCTAATTCTATAGCTAGATTATCAAATATGTGAGTTACTGACAATTTAGCGGTAAGACATAGCTACTTCTATTTTTTTGGGTTATGACATCACCTTATATTTTATATAAACAGTTGTACCACACGAGGTGAGACACTGGTATATGTACAACCCCAAAGAAAAAGAAAGACTTGCACAACAAATAAATAACACGTGCAGCAATTTTCAAGGGAAAAGGAACAAACAAGACAGAGTAAAGAGTATCGATTTTGGGGGGAAAAGTACAAAAAAAGGTACAAACATTTGAGTATTTGCAGGAGTCCATGTCCTAATGTATAGAGACAGAAACAATTCATACTTGGAAAACAACGCCGGCGCCCTTTAACTTTTATATGGTTTTGCTTTAGCCCTCCCAAAATCCAAATGATGGGTTTAAACTTAAACTATATGATGCATGCTTCATCTTTTGAATAAAGCTGATGTACAAATAAAATAATATATTCAAAAAACATAAGGTTCCTAATTTCGGGATAAGTAAGAATTCATATATGTTACATTAGTTCTGGAAGGGGTTTTTATTTATCAATGCTGTCTGAATTAAAGTCTGCATGGATGGATAACTGGAGATGGAATGGATAACTCACCTTAATTATGTGTTTTGCAAACCGAAATAAATAAATAAATAAAAATCTTATAAGATAACATATTAAGCTTTTAAATAGATGATTCCATAATATATTACATTAGCAGGAGCAAAAGGAACTACTTAGCTATTACCAATAAGGTTACGTTACGTTTCTGGTAGGATGATAGGATCTCTTCACCCTTAATTAGAGGTTTTACGTTTGAGCCTAGGACGAAATGGAAAAAATTATGGAGCGCCACCTTGGATGCATCGATTAATATTACGATGATAAAACATCCCGAGTTCAGTTTTTGAGTAGTACGCAGTTCGGATATATAAGTCATTAAGACATGGTTCCAGAAGAGTGCATTTTTTTAAGGCGAAAACTTTAAGCTAACTCGAGTGTAATTAGGAGAATCTATTCAGTTAAGGTTCATTTTTCTGAATAACTGAAGCTTAAGATAATCAATTATTCAGCATTGTTAAACCTAATCTAACCTACGTAAAGAAATCGTGAAATGGCTTGAAATGAGTTGTAACAATGTAGACCCTTCATATAATAAGGTTGAAATGGATTAATAATATAACCTAATACGTTTTCATAACATTAAAATTTAAAAGGGGTTTTGAGTAGCCACTAGCCAATAATCTGGTCACTTGCCCAACGTAGTGAATGAAATAATGGATTAATTTTAAATTGGAAGCATAACTTTCACGTGCTTCAAGTTTTAAAAAATATTTATGCCCTCAAATTAATTGGAAAAATACCTTTAATTTACTTGTGGGTTCGTGGCTTGTGGTACGAGACAAATGTAGAGTTCCACAAGAAAACAATTTATTTGTCCAAACATCTTTTAAAAAGTTATTTCAGAGATATAAAAGCTAAAGAATTGATTGCTAAAACTTAACAAAAATCTGAATAAATGGTGAGATTATGTTTTCAACAACATAAGAAAGATGATATATAATTCGCTGAATTAAAGACTTCAATAAAAGATATATAATAAAGAATTACGTATAGTACATCGAAGAAACTTATTACTATATTATATAAGAGCAAATGTGAGGACTTTTGCAGTCCTCACAATAATTTCCTAATTTTTTAAAAACTTTTTAATTAATTATTTTTATGTCCTAATTTTATTTATTTAAGTCAATTTTTTTATTTTTTGTTTTTAAAGTTTACTTTTCAAAAGCTATCGAACCTGGGGATTTTTGTAGTCCTCACAATAATTTTCAATTTTTTTAAAACTTTTTAATTAATTACTTTTAGGTCCTAATCTTATTTATTTAAGTCAATTTTTTTTTGTTTTTTGTTTTTAAAGTCTACTTTTCAAAAGCTATCGAACCTACTACCTCATTTTTCACGTTCTTTGATTTTCTGATTGGTGCTCGATATCCGCATTTGAGCCCAATTAATCCAGAGAAAATGTGAGGACTTTTGTAGTCCTCACAATAATTTCCCAATTTTTTAAAAACTTTTTAATTAATTACTTTTATGTCCTAATTTTATTTATTTAAGTCAATTTTTTTGTTTTTTGTTTTTAAAGTCTACTTTTCAAAAGTTATCGAACCTGGGGACTTTTGTAGTTCTCACAATAATTTTCAAATTTTTTTAAAACTTTTTAATTAATTACTTTTAGGTCCTAATCTTATTTATTTAAGTCAATTTTTTTATTTTTTGTTTTTAAAGTCTACTTTTCAAAAGCTATCGAACTTCCTACCTCATTTTTCATGTTCTTTGATTTTCTGATTGGTGCTCGATATCCGCATTTGAGCCCAATTAATCTAGATAATTCGCACTGTATCGCGTATATTCGGGGGGAGCGCTTCCTCCAAAGATTTTTTTCCATATCCATGTTCGAACCCCTAATCCCTAATTAAGAGAGGAGCAGCTCCATCCGCTGCACAAGTTAAATTATGTATTTGTCTTAAAAGTTCATTAACTATGTATAGATTATTTATTTAGAACTAAAGAACTTCAGAAAATTAGGATACATAAGTTATAAATGTCAAATTCTGCCTCCACATTTGATTTGAAGTAAATAATTTCATCAAAATGGAAGTTAAAATATTAAAGGAGTGGAATGAAAATTTTGTTTTTATATAACTACCCACTTGTGGGACTACAATGGGTATATGGTTGTTGTTGTTGTTGTTGTTGTACACTTGTACTAACACAAATTATATTTCTTTAGTTAAAATATCTACTTTTATATTTTGAGTTTGGGCCCAGGCTTAGCACGGGCCTCACATAACTAGTAAATAAATAAAAGTAAATAAATTCACTATGTCAATTTTCAAAACAAAACAACGGCCGCAGCTCATTATAGACTACTCAGCCTGTTTAATTTTTGTCATAATTTATATTTTCCGATTGTCGATCGTACGTCCAAACACGAATTCAACCACTCCAATTGCCACCCTTAATTTAAAGATCATCTCACCATTAAAATAATTTCTTGATTGAATATTGTTTCCTTGATAGAAGACAGGCATCATAAATATATAGTTATACCCATTGTTATGCCGTCCATGAGCTGGGCAACTACATCTGCTTATAAAATAGAACCACGAAATATTACGGTGATATCGATATACAGGATTTCTTCACCCTTTATTAGAAATTTCGGGTTTGAATCTTAAATTTATTTATTTATTTTTAAAAAACCTTGGTGGATAGTGTTTTCTCATTTTAATGAGCCTAATATGGTGGTGATTCGAATTAGTCGAAGCCTCTAAAACAAATACTGGATATCAGGTGAGAAATTAAAAAATATAAAATGGAGAATAACACCAGAAATGAAGGATCCCACCTGCATGTTCTGGTGATGACAACATTAAATTAGGTTAGAAATTGAATACTAGTGTGCTCAGCAGTCGTTATTAAAGTTCCTCAATTTAGTTAGTGGATATAGACTTTAAGAGAGATGTCATTATTATCATATCTTATTATCCTTTTATTTATTTCAAGTATGTATTATATCAGCCATGCCCATATTTTTTAATAACAAAATTATTTTAACTATGGAAACAATTTGTCATGCTTGAAATAATTCCGCATTACCATATCCAGACTTGCATGTTATGCACATTAATCGCTGTATCTTTTAAGTGAATTTAGCATAGTTTCATCACTTCATGCATATGCAATGTGGTTATGCCAAGTTGCCAACTCATAAAATCAGTACCTATTTTTGTTTGGAAAGAGAAAAAGAACTTGTAATTAGATAAATTTGTTATTCCGAAACATCACATGCAATACAAACATTTCGTGGTACTCCATGATTTGAGAATTTAAAAACACTGTAATAGTGCAATTATCAATTTCTAGTGAGGCAACATGATCCGTACGTTCTTTTTTGTTAATAGTAACATAACTTAAGCAAACGCCACAAAATGCCAGAATTTGATACTCTCTCCGTCCCAAAAAGATTGTTTTAGTTTGACTTGACACGGAGTTTAAGAAATAAATGAAGACTTTTGAAATGTGTTGTCCAAAACAAACCTTAGATATTTGTGTGGCTGTAAATCATCTCATAAAATTAAATTATTTTTAAATATAAAAAGATGTCAATCTTTTTTGGGACAAACTAATAAGGAAAGTAAGATAATGTTTTTGGAACAGAGAGGAAGTACTACTTTGAGGACTTTGTTTCAGTCTCTCAGGTAGGACATTGAATAGTGGTTTTATTGACCTTATTGGAATTTCCTCCTGCATTTAATCAGTGGGAACTAGCTTAGGGAATTTTTTATTTTTTTTTTCCCCTCCCATTTTTAGGAGGATTTATAGTGTTTCACACTTCCCCTCCAGTGTGACTCGAATCCAGGACCTACTGATCGTGGGTGGAGGTGCTTAACCACTTAGCCATCCTCACTTGTCGCTTAGGGAATTCAAATGACGTCTGAGAGCTTTTTTTTTTTTTTTTTTTTTTTGGTATCTTTAAATACCTTAACATCTCTGGACCCGCAGGATTTCATTCTTTTATCATGACTGTTTAGTTGAGGCAGAAATATATGCGTCTAGAATGATAGTAATTAGGTAGTGTTGTGTTAAATATAAAATGACACAACAAGTTGATATTTTCTTATTTGCAAGTTGTGCTCCAAAATTTATTGCTCTAACTCTGTACCCAATAGACTTTGAGTACCATGTCTTATTCACGCTCTAATGATGCTAAAAATTAAGTGTTCCAAATTAGTTTGAGTTATTTGTCTCCTTATATAGTCTCAGATAATTCTTACCTCATGAGCAAATTTTTGGAGTTGAGAATTAATTAACAGCAAATCCATTTCTTTTCAATGTGAATAATCATGTGCATTATCTCAATAGTAAACATGATCTGAATTTCTCAAGATACTTTTTAATTAGAATTGCCTATGAACTTCAAAGGCAGTTATAAGATTGCAAATGTCTTCTCCCCTATAAAGATGTTTAATTAATAGACTTCAATTGCTACACGTAAAAGCTCACATGGGTAACATATCAAACGTCACACATCGATAGGAGTAACTATGGTATATGCAGCTCATTATGAGGTTTGAAGTTATTACATTTCTTCTAATTGCTGATTCATCAACTTACATCTTGTTGAAATGTCTCAAAACAGGGATACTAAGGGCCACAGAAGAGCAAAGGAGAAATCTTTCTCAAGCCCAATAACTATGAGTGTTATGAATCAGTCCAAGGTCGATACCTGCAGGAATGTCACAGAAGCAACTATTGGGCTGAGAAATAAGACCAGAAGATCCTCACAAAGGTTGATTTGGGATCCAAGCCCAATAAGCAACTGGTTTAAAAAGGACTAGTAGTTAGAAAAAAGGGAAAATGACTTGTCATAGCTATCTCTAAGAGGTATTTATTGATAAAAATTACTATTTAATTTTTTTGTATGTAGAAGATACAGTGATTTTCTAATTTACATATCGTAGCTTCACCAAATACATAAAGTTAGTCCACTGTATCAAGCTTCTATCTCACCTCCCTCTCTCTCTCTCTCTCTCTCTCTCTCTCTCTCTCTCTCTCTCTCTCTCTCTCTCTCTCTCTCTCTCTCTCTCTATTCTCCCTCACCTAGGGTTGTTCAAAACCGACCGCTACCGATAACCCAACCGCAAAATTGGCTTATAGCCTTATTGGTATTGGGTTATCGGATTAGCGGGTGGGGAATGGATTTAAATTTTATAATTAACGGCTTATCGGTGCGAGAGACGGATTACTCAATTTTCTTATTGGGTAAACCGTAAACCCGTTAAGAATTTATCATATTTTATTATAT
Source organism: Lycium barbarum (assembly GCF_019175385.1). Lineage (NCBI taxonomy): Eukaryota > Viridiplantae > Streptophyta > Magnoliopsida > Solanales > Solanaceae > Lycium > Lycium barbarum. The sequence continues at coordinate 116,346,727 of NC_083344.1, read as the reverse complement.
TTTTACCCCTAAACATATAAAATATGTCTGGCAATTATAATTTGTAAACCTAAAGCTAAGCCACAGCACTGGGGATGCCTTCGTTTTTTGTCATTGATGAAGGTATAACACGTTCAAGAGGAAGAAGCTATCTGTCTAGTTACTTCTACAGGCTTTCTTCATAGTAGTACTTTGCCATGTTGGTTAGCTACTGGCATTCAGTTGTACATTTGAACCTTTTGCTTGTTGAGTGCTTAATCAATTAAAAGCAGCTTTGGTTTCATAAAATAAAATTAAAAAAAATGTTCATTTTTGCCTGGCAAGTTTTTTTGGTCATTCCCAAGTGTATTGGACCTGGCTAGACTTCTTTGTTAGTACCAGCTCTTGGCATACATTATTATGCATTAAACTAGTTTGAATGAAACACAACGTGTACAAGGAATCTTGTGAATGATTAAAAAACTCTCCTGTCTCGGCACACTAAAAGGCTAACTTATAAGTTATATATGTCTTCATAGAGTTACTTAGTTATTTTTAGTGTCGGATCTTCTTTCACTTCTTTCATTTTCTCTTATATTTAGCCGATACACCGCCCGATAACCGTTCAATAATTGCTAACCCGATACCGAACCAACCGATATCTTATAGGTTGGCTAGCGGATTAGTACTTTTAAAAGCCGATAACCGTTAAGCTGAACCGTTACGTGTAATAATCCGTCCAATCCGCCCAATAAGCAGCCCTACCCTCACCTCTCTCTTTTCTCCCTAACCTCTCTCTCTTCAGATCCACACTCCTCTTTATCATCCTCTCTCTCCACCGAAACCCTAGCGCCAAAATCGAAAAACCTTAATTTTCACTCTCTCTCTCTCTTCTCTCTACCTCAAAATTCACCATGGCTAAGAAGTGAAAAATTAGAGCTTCCGAATCCACACAACATTGAAGAAGCATAAGACATTAAATAAGAACCTGATGTTGAACAAGAAGAATACAAAAACGATGTCGTAGAAGAAGAAGAAAGAGTACATGAAGAATACGAAGAAGAACCAGATCTCGAAGACGAGAACCGTAAAGGGGTGGCGATGAGATCCGCCATCGTCAAGTCACCGGCGAAAATTCTTCCACCGGCGAGTAAATCTTTGAGGGATTGGATCTGAGGCTTATATTTGTTTTTTAGGGGTGGAGACATTCTCAAATTGAGCAAATACACATGCTTGTCATTCTCCTTCTTGTATCTTAGATCTGAGTATATTTAAGTGTATTCCATGACTTCTTCTCCTTCTTGTATCTCAGATTCGAGTATATTTGAGTGTATTCGTCAAATTTTTAAGTGTAAATATAAGTTTAATGTAGGGTGATTATCTTTTGGGCAAACTAGATGTTTTTTATATATTGTATGTGTTGTTTGAGTGATCTATATACATATGTTTGTATACAATTTTTCTCAGTAAATACAGTGTATCTGAATTTTTCTTGCTTGTATACAAATTTACCCATCATTGTTTGATACATCCGAATACACTCTACAGTAGTGAAATACTAGCTGGTGACAGCTCAAATACATTAAAATACAATCGAATACATTCAACCTTTGCGACATCCAACGTCGACCTTGCTGATCAGAGCTCGAATACATTCAAATATAGCCAAAACAAAAGGATACATCAATATATAAATACACTGGAATACACAGCTCCTTTGTGTATTTAAATAAATTGGAATATAATCATTTTGAATATACATGTATTCAAAGTAATTAAGGTTGCGTGTATTCAAATGCATGCGCATCAAATAAGGTTGGATACAATTGAACAGTGTATTCAAATACACTCAAAAATAGGTTATACGTATTATGACGAAACTGTCTGTTCTCTTGTCCCCTTTCTCAAAGTCGAACTTCTCATCCTCATTCTTATATCTATCCTTAGTTACTTGTTCTTTCATTATTTTTCATTGTAATTCAGTAGTTTGAGTGTTGCAGTTGTAATTCAGCCATCGGTGATTATATATATTTGTGTTGAAAATTCTGATTTGTTTATATGGGCCACAAAACTGAACATCAAATGGGCAATTTGCAGCTTGCCCTTCGCTGGGGGTGGTCTTAAATTTTTACCCCTCAAAATGGTGGTCTTTAAATTTTGCCCTTCATGCAGAAATTCTGCCTGTGCCGATGCACATTTTGCCTTAAGGATCAATTTTTGCCGGAAGGCAGAATTTGCATGGCTAGATTTGCAAAATTCTGCCTTGAGCCTCACGAAATTCTGCCTTGCTATTTTTTATTTTTTATTTTTTTAACTGAGCTGGCGTTCAAAGCCACAACTTCAGGGTATTAGGCGAAGGGCACAACTTAAAGAACACCAATTTGAAGGACAAAAATTAAAGACCACCCCAAATGAAGGACAATCCGCACAAAAAAAAAAAAAAAAAAAAAAAGACATTTCGCTGGGGGTGATCTTAAATTTTTACCCCTCAAAATGGTGGTCTTTAAATTTTGCCCTTCAGGCAGAAATTCTGCCTGTGCCGATGCACATTTTGCCTTAAGGATCAATTTTTGCCGGAAGGCAGAATTTGCATGGCTAGATTTGCAAAATTCTGCCTTGAGCCTCACGAAATTCTGCCTTGCTATTTTTTATTTTTTATTTTTTTAACTGAGCTGGCGTTCAAAGCCACAACTTCAGGGTATTAGGCGAAAGGCACAACTTAAAGAACACCAATTTGAAGGACAAAAATTAAAGACCACCCCAAATGAAGGACAATCCGCACAAAAAAAAAAATACATTTACACAAATAGCTACATTTTAATAGCTTCTAACTAGTTATAACTACAAGTTGAAGATTTACAATTCGTAGCTGCTTTTTGCTGTATTTCAGTTGTATTTCGCATTTTTGAAATACAGTGAAATATAGCGAAATACAGAGAAATACAAAACACGTTAGAGTAAATTTAGGTTCTATTTTTGGAACATATTTTTTTAAAAAATTCTAAGAGAAAAAATAAGCTATATTTTTGGAACATCATATTCTTTTCCTTTTTAAATAGTAAGCAAATTAAATCAACCATATTTCACACAAATCACTGAAGAGTAAAATCAGGCCCTATTTATGGAATAATTTTTTATTTAAAAAAATTATGGGATTCAATTTAAAACTTCCCATAAATCACGCAAAACAGGTATTCTTCCATAAAAGCTTACGAATCTCTCTCAACTTTTATCACAATCAAAACTTTTTGAATTCAAAAGTCACTAAAGATCTAAAAACTTCCAAATACAGAAAAATATACACTGAAATATAATGAAATATGGTTAATTGTTTAAGAAATATAAAGTTGTAGTATGCGTATATACAATGGAATACAATGACATATATCAGAAATTGTTCATAAATTAGAAATACAAAATGCAGAAATACATTGAAATACAGCGAAATACAAAAGTCGTGAAAACAAAGTGTAGTAAAAATAGGCTCTATATTTGGAACATTCACTATATTTACAACAACAAAAGATAAATACATTGAAATACAACAAAATAATATGCTGAAATACATTGAAATATATGAAAAATTAAATATACTATTTATTAATACACAGAAATACACTGAAATATACACTGAAATATACTAAAACATTTTATCAAACACTTGGTGGGCATGAAGCTCCACAACTCTCATCAATGGTGTTCTAATGGGAAAGAAGCGAGTCGTCTCAGATTGTTACAAAAAGAACGTTATCCGGAGATAAAGACAAACAATCGTAACTTCATTAGGCTTTACACCTGCCATCTGCATTTCTCTAAATAACTCCAATGCAAAGTTCATTTCACTATTTCTAACCACCATCAATCATAGCTGTCCAGCAAACATTATCCTTGGTAGAAACCAGACGAAATTCATCCATTGCCTTATTCACCAACCCATGATCAAGATAACATGATATCATAACAGTAGAGGCAACAATATATCTTTGAGGCATTTTATCAAACACCTTCTTCGCATCATTAAACTCTCCGCATTTTTCATAAAGTTCCATTAGCTTTAACCTCACGAACCTGTCCGAAGCTTTACGATTATGATGTTCATTATTCCAAATCCGATCAACTTGTTTGAAGGGAGCTCGATCTCACTTCGTCGTCGGCCATGGCTGCTGCTACTACTGTAGGATTCTTCTAATTTGTAAGAGAAAATGAGATCTAGGGTAGGTGATGGAACAGAGAGAGAAAGAGTGTGAGGGAGAAAATAAATTTGGTAGGTGAAAGAAAAATTAATTTAAAGGAATAGGAGATGGAACGGAGAGAGACAGGGGTGAGGGAGAAAAAAGATTTGATAGGTGAGAGAAAAATATTTGAAAAAAAAATTATGGGTAAATAGGAGAGAGGTACCTTATTTTTAGGGAAATACACTGCAGTTACAAAAACAAGATATAGATGGTAATTTGATAAATAATTAAGCTACCAAATATAATTAAAAATAAGGGTAGCTATTACTAATAAATAAGTCTTAGAGGTAGTTATGGGATGTAAATTTTCCTTGAGCTATTAAGTTTGTAGAAAGCCCAACTCAAGTACGGTCCTAAACTAGGTTGCTTTCACATGGTGGGCTAGCCCATTCATATATTCATCTGTCGTGCAGTAATTGATAGAGAATTTTACACCACAGGATGATTTAAGAGCTATAATTACATTTTATATAAACACTTTCAAATATTACTCTACGTAACAAGATTTTTCACTTTGTAGCAACTTAAAGGAATAGGTGTTGCCCTGATTTTAAGCTCCAAGTTTAATAAAATTTATCCCTCCCCATTCTTCTCTCGTTCGTCTCCCTCCCCTCTTCTTGCATATCTTTTCGAAAAAATAGAATGCAATAAGAAGACTAGATGCAAGAACTCTAATGGATACCAATCACCAAGGGTAAAGACGCAATCAATCAAGGAGCTTGTTAGAAACTCCCACGGACTCCTACATCACATCCTAACCAACTACCAACAAAAAGATGACAAAGATTTAAAAAAAAAAAAAAAAAAAAAAAACCTAAAGTACATGGAAATTGATGTTGAATTTCTTTGTAAACACTGATTAGGGCCTAGGACTAGATATAAAATGTGGAACTTAAGTACTCAACCATTGAAGCATTGCTCGAGGTATGGGTTTGAAAATTCAGGTTTGCCAAAATTATTATATGTCTAGGTAATTGGGTGCTTATCCAGTGTTTGTTAGGAATCTCTTGGAAAGTCTAAATCTTAAATTTGATATACAAGTGTTATATATTGTATATGTCTGTATATCATCGTGCCCATGTGTATATCTTGTATATATCCTACTTTTATCATGTGCATCGGTATACATGACATATATATGCCATACAAGTGATATACATTGGATAGCAATGTTCTTCAACCTCGAAATTCAATCTGAAACTCGATCCAAAACCTCACTAAATTTGTATCAAATTGTCTCAAACTGAGATAAAAGCTCCTCAAGATGTTCCCAAAATTTTGAACAATATCCAGTCGAAAATAATTTTGATTTCACAATCCCTGAAATTCAAATCATGCCTCAATGCCGATCCAACCTTGATCCTCGAGTTTCAACCCACCAATCTGAATTTGAAACACTTTTACAACTCAAGAGAATGATTCACAATCATATTCAACCACAAATAATCACTTCAAAAATTTCCTTTTTTTTTTTTTTTTTTTTGTGAGTATCAAATTTGTAAATTTTAAGATCCAACCATGGAGGTCAGCTTCGTATAACAATAACGAAAATAAAAAGAAATAGAAGAACTTTAAAATCTCTAATTCTTGGATTTTGCTAGAGGTTGTATATATTATGTAAAGATTTTTTTAATATACTTAAGTGGAATAGTACTGTGAGTTATTATAAGTATGGGTTTTATTTCAAAGATCTTTTGTAAATCTTCCTACTTATAATTAACATCTGCACCCGATATGTCACGCCCCGAACTATGGCCTGGGCGAAACACGACACTCGGTGTCTTACTGTATGTGACTGAGCGAACCACATGGCTTGTTGAATCATCATGAGGCATAACATGAGCGGAATATAATGTGAATGCATGATGAGCCTTTATAAAACGTAATAAGTCATAATGCTTAATAAAAATACTTGTTTAAACATGAGTGTGGAAATAACACGAATGAGCCAAAATGGCTATACGACTCCGAACGTCTGACATAACATAACTGACTTGTCTAGTCTATGAAACTTCTATCATGAGTCTGACTGGAAAACATACTTACTGGGACAAGGCCCCCAGCATACCTTAGATGCATAACTAATCATAAAACAAAAAGTTGACTAAACCCCGAATGAGATAAGGCTCACCAATAAGCTGATACGAATGCTGTCCTACTGAGCAGATGTGTCGTACTGTAAATCAGTACCTGCATCGTGAAATGCAGGCCCCCGGGCAATAGAAAGGGGACGTCAACACTTTGAATGTACTGGTATGTAAAGCAACTGAATGAAATAACATGGGACATGAAATAATAATGATAAGTACTGAAAGTGAAACTGAAACCTGATCATGAACATGAATACATATATATAACATGGTAAAAATATCATAAGTAGGAAGAGCAATAACTTATAACCGATACATGGTCTGGTGCATGCGTCCCGCCAGCAGAACACTCAGTCCTTGCCAGGGATCATGAGATTTAATAAAATATGAAAGGATCCAATCATTATGAGAGATCGTCCGGGACATGGGTGGAGCGATCCTCATCCTACGGTGGCTACGTAGTTTCATGCTATCTGAAGCCTTCCTCGGTAATTAAAGCAACACCAAAAAACATGGACATGTAAAATAAGTGGCACTTGCTGCCCATGGTTTTCATGAATATAGCTTTCTTGTACATGGATATCATGAATTATAGCTTGCTTGCATGAACTTGTAAAACATGTATTGTATTTTCTTGAAAATAGCATAATATATATCATAAACTAGCATGCATGAACCCATGGAATGAGATATACAGGTTTTTCATAGATTACGGACATATTCTTAATAATCATAAAGAAATATTAAGAACTCAATGATGGAATTATAACAATTCATACATAATATAATCATGGACATAGACCTAGGGTTATCATGAGCATGGTATAGAAACCCTAGTTTTCGTAAAGATTCATACTTTATAGAATAAGAAGCGTGGGGAAGAACAATGATGTTCCCATACGTAGATAGCAACCCTACATACCTTAATCGCTCTAAAACTTAAATTAAAAATTTGAACTTTGAAGAAGAACTCCAAAAGCTAGAATGTTGATCTTTATGTGGGTTTTCTTGAAAACCCTAGGTTAGGAATGATGTCTTGATTAGTAATCATGGGTACATGTTAGATTTAACTTGGAATGACTTACCTTAGAGTATCTTGAGTTTGGGAAAGAAGAATTTCATCCTTAGGGTTTCGGAGAATGAAAAAGGGGAACAAAATAAGACCATACCCATTTTAAACGAGTTTTTTTGCCAAAAACAGGCAATGTACATCCTAGGATGTACGGCCCGTACTTGAAAGTACGTCCAACACTCCTTGGGCGTACATTGGGTGAAATTTCCAGTGAAAATTCAGCTCTGCCATCCTTCAGTAAAATGACCATAACTCTTTGTATGAATGTCTGTTTGACCTCCATAATATACTGTTGGAAAGGTATTTCAAAGATATAAAACTTTAAAGAAGTAAGTTTTCCCAAATTCCTAACGCAAGTTCTCGAAACCTGGCCATGAATGAAGATTCAGCTCTGCCACCTTTAGTAAAATGGCCATAACTCTTTGTACGGATGTCCGGTTGACCTACATAATATACCGTTGGAAAAGTATTTCAAAGATCTACAACTTCCAAGAAGGAGGTTTTCCCAAATTCCTAACGCAATTATCCGAAAACTGGCCATAAGTACAGATTGTCTTAGACTTAGATGAATTTAGAAGGCTTTAAGAACTTCACTTTTTGGTTTGACTTCAAAACGACTGTTCATCCCCCGAGTTCATCCCAAATGGATTCGTATGGCTAAAATATCACCTTTATACTAGATTTATACATTCACACCTAATTTGGATTTACGGGATGTTACACGATATTTATACCAAATCAATGAATACAAAATATATTCATTTATATACACATTTATCACATAGGGGTGTTCATGGGTCGGTTTGGATCGGTTTTGAATCAAAAACAAAACCAAACCAATCTAGTCAGTTTTTAAAATTATTAAAACCAAACCAAACCAAGTATAATACATTCCATCGGTTTGGTTCAATTTTTCGGTTTTTAAGAAAACTAAAGGTATTTCTCTCTTTCATGTTTTTTTCCCCTACAATTAGGAGAGAATTTTCTATCCTTTTCCAACTTACAATTCGTTATTATTCTTTTATTGTGACAACTATAGTTTTCTTGCATTACAGAGAAAATATCTTAGGATTTATAATTTAATTAAGTGAATTTTTTTTTTATAAGAAATACAAAAAAAAATAAAAAAATCTAGGTAAATCTCATAGTTGTTTCTTTGAATAAATGAGTTTGAATTCACGGATTTCTTTTTAAAATGGGCTTAAGGTATAAATTTCATTAGTTTATTAGAGATAAATAAAATTTAGCTAAAATGTATATAAATTATTTAAAAGTATTTATAAAATTAATATCTTGTATATATATATATATATATATATATATATATATATATATATATATATATATATATATATATATATATATATATATATATATATATATATAAAGTATTTATAAAATTTATCGGTTCGGTTCGGTTTGCTTTTAGTAAAACCATAACCAAACCAAATACAATCGGTTTTTAAAAATTTAAAACCAAACCAAACCCAACCAAAGTAAATGTCGATTTATTTAATCGATTTGGTTTGATTTTGAGTTTGGATCGGTTTTTAACCAAACCGTGAACACTCCTACTTAATCATATGTATTCTAATTTTAATTTTTAACTGTTTGTTGATATATCCTTTACCTGATCCCTAAAAAATGTGGTTCAGCAGCATCATCCCATGAGCAAGTTAGAGAATGTTGAGGAGGTTTTACTCAGCCTCAAACATGCTGCACAAGCCCAAACGAATTCAGCAGTTGGGCTCAGTCCACAGTCCATTGGAGACAACAATAATGTATAAGAGAAAATTATACCATTAGTCACGGTATTAATTTTAAGCATGTAATTAGCATAGCTTCTAAAATTCTTCAAAAAGAACACATTCTAAAAATATTATACGGAAAAATATCCCTTAAAATTAGGGATTCAGTTATATCATTTATTATCTCTCTTTGGTAAAAGACAAGTCCTTTATGATTGTTAATCTCTTTTGTTTAATCGATTAATAGTTATATTTCTCATTTCTCTCTCTTCAACTAATACATCCTCATCTGCTATTACTCATCTCTCCATTCATCTCCATATTTTCTTCTTGCTTGCTTAGAGTTATGGAGGATTTACACAAGGCTATATGTATTTGATGCAGGAAGGGTTAGAACCGCAGTAATCATCCACACGTACAATATACATAATATAATTTAGTATATAACGTATAATAAAATTATAAGAGGTATATAAAAAGTTAGATACAGTGTATAATTAAATTATATATATAAAAATTTAGATACAGTGTATAATTAAATTATACGAGTTATATCTAATCTATTATAAAAGGTGTAATTAAATTATATGAATATTATTCTATGTATAACATTTTTATTATACTACATATAACACAAATCACACTCCATGTCCAGAAAGGCGCTATCAAGACTGAAGTTATTGTACTAAATTGTGTTCAACATTCCATTTCTCATCGTGTTGAATTAAATACTTTGGTTTTATTTTTCATGGATGAACAATGAAAGGAGGTTAGTTAGAATAAGAAGGAAGTAGAAAATGTTTGAAAAAACGTTGGAATTTATTTTCAGAGTAATAAATAAGTATGAAACTGTACAAAAGTAGTTACAATTATGAACAAAATTGTAGGAATTTATGTTATTCACGTTCAAATGGTTCTGTTATTCATAGCAATTGTTTTACTATAAAACTCTTAACCGTCAGGTAATGTTAATTATTTTTACCTGCTATGAGTATGTAAATATTATTATATTATTGTCTACTTACGTTTTTTCCCCCAATGTATAACCCAACTCTAATGGGTGTTTAGTTTCTATTTTATATAGTTATCTAGTTAATTAGTTAAGGTAATTTGGTTAGCTTAGTTAGTTAGAAATGTGCCAGCTCGCACAGTAGTTCGATAAAGTTGCTTAATTTGCGTACAGTGTATAAAGGAGCAGATCAACAAACTGGTTCACGTGAATTTAATAACTTTTGTTTAAACTTTATATTAACTTGGAATCATTGTAGAAATCCATAGACTTCAGACCGTGAATTGTTAACATGAGCATATGTTAAGTATATATTATGCAAGCTATCATGGTTAGGTAGTTATAACTAACTACACTAGATAGTTAGGTAGTTAGAGTTAACTAACTCAAGGTAGTTCAACTAAGTGTGAGGTGTATATATACAAGCAAGTAGAGTATATTCCATAAGATGGAATCATTTCTATATCATTGTAAATGGTAAAAATCATCTCTCTATAACATAATTCTCTCCTCTCTTCCTCTCATTCATTCTTCATACGTTAGCTTCTTCTTCAAGTTTCCTTATTCCTTAAGCTTTCTCTTCATTCTGTCTTAGGCCTCATTTGTTTGCACTTATTGGAGGTCTGAATATGAATGGTTCAGACATTAAGCCATTAAGTTCATTTGTTTGCATTAAGATCTAAGCACTTATGGGGTCTAAATAGGTCTTAATCATTAAGATCTTGAACCAAGTCTTAATATCATTAAGAGGTATTTGTATGAAACTTTTTAATCACCAGCTCCAACCCCAACCCCAACGCTTCACCCCAACCCCACCCCCACCCACTCTCCACTCCAACCCCACCCACCCACCCTCCACTCCAAGCCCTCACTCTTCACCACCCCCACCATACCACCAACTCCAATCCTACCCACTACCCACCACCAACCCCTACCTCATACGACCCATCCCCACTACCCCCACCTCTTACCACCAACCCCATCCCCACTCCCTACCAACCCCTACCTACACCACCCACCCTCACTCCCCACTACCCCTACCTCTCACCGCCAATCCCACCCCCACTCTCCACCAACCCCACCACCTACCCCTACCTCACACCACCCACCCCCACTACCCCACTACCTTCTGCCCCTCACCCCAACACCCACTCACCCTTCCAGCCCCACTCACCACCCACCATGACTACAAAACATCTCCACCATTAGTAGTGAACATAAATGTTTTATTTTTTTATCAAATAATATTTTATTAAATTTGTTTTTATTTTCTACTATTTAGTTACTTTTTAATTTGAATTGTATGTACATTATGTTTAAATAAATACATTATGTACATTCAGATATTGAAAAACAAACAGTCTTAATCATTTAGTGTTCAAACGTAGAGACAACATCTTAATCATTCAGTGTTCAAACGTAGAGATAACATCTTAATCATTCAGATATACATTCAGATTCAACCGTCTTAATCTTAATGAAAACAAATGAGGCCTTAGTAATTCAAGCTCCTATCAATGGAGTTATCATGGTATCAAAGCCTATCGCGATTGTAGATTAGATCGAGTTAAAAATCAGTGTTCATAGTTTCCAAAATTTCTTAGATTCGAAGCAAATCAAGTCGAGTAAAAAATAAGCATAAAACAGTTAGAATTGGTGATTTCAAGTTCATTCGAAGGAGAAGATCATGACGAATGTAACTGTTGAAGGATCATGAACTCTAGGAACTGGAAACAACAATATGAACAACAATACAAACAAATCAAATGGAACTACAGGCACTGGAGCAACAACTACATTAGGATCAGTGATAGATCACACTCATCCTTTGTACTTGCAGTCAACAGATACACCAGGTAGTTCTCTGATTACTATGTAGTTAATTGGTTCAGAAAACTATACATTATGGAGTAGATACCTGAGGATTAGATTGGTAGGAAAAGGAAAATTAGGATTTGTTGATGGTAGTTATCCAAAACGTAGCTTTTCTGAAGAACTGCATGATCTGTAGGAGAAGTGTAATGCTGTAGTACTCTCATGGATCATGAGTGCAGTCAGACCTGGCTTGCTTAGTAGTGCTGTGTATGCATTTGATGCTCACAAGGTCTGGTGTGAGTTAAAGGAAAGATTTGATAAGGTCAATGGATCTCAAGTGTTTTATCTGCATAAGGAAATTCACACTTGCACACAAAGAACTATGTCAGTATCAGATTACTTTTCAAAACTAAGTGACTTTTGGAATGAATTTGATACAATAATGCCTTGTCCAGGATGTCCTCGTCTTGAATCAAAGAAATTCATTGAACATTTTGAGTACCAGAGACTCCTATAGTTTCTTATGGGACTTAATGAGTCTTATAAACAAGCTAGAGGTCAGATTCTCATGATGTCCCCCACTCCCAGTTTAAACAAAGCTTATTCACTGATAGTTGATCAGGAAAGTCAAAGGAATCTAGCTAGTGTTGCTCATGTAAGTTTGAGGTCTGGTAGTATTGAAGGAAAAACATTCTCACTACAAAAAAACGCTTAAATTGCGGGGGTTATTTTTAAGGTTTGCGGCGGTTTGAAACCCCCGCAATGTGTTATTGCGGCAGTTATCAAAACCCCCACAATAACAGCTGTCGCAATCAATTAGCGGCGGTTTTTTGCTGACCGCCAGAACTAATTTGCGGCGGTTATTTTACGGCAGTTGACCCCCGTAATTTTAAAATTTAATCTTTTAAAAATAATTCTCAATTACATATTGCGGCGGTTTAGAACCTCCGCAATATATATATATATATATTTTTAAAATTAGCTTATATTTAAAGGTCCTGGCAGTCTCATATTCCCCAACAATTCATTGAATTTTTTAATTTATATATTATCGATTACAAAATCTCTAATTAAGCTGGAAATCATAATCAAAGCAAAAAAAACATTAAAAATTTAAGAGATATCAATAACATATCGTAAAATCACAAATGTTATCATAAAGTACCATTAGTTTTTGAAACTAAAAATTTAAGTAGCATTATCAGATCACTCAAAAACTAAATTTAAACATAATACATTCACTCCAGCGTTCTAACATCCGTTCCTACCAAACAATACAATGAAATCAACAGTTGTCACTAGGATTACTATCACCGCATGATCTTCTTGCATCCATGGGCGAAAGGGATCCACTAGCCGCATCACTTGGCTGCATAATGAAAAACATAGAAGTAGAGTTAGCTACTATCCTGATAACACCACAACTCTTTATTCAAGTTTAATTTGGAAATCCAACTGCTCATACAGTAGAAAATAAAACATAGTAGAGAATTAAGCATCATCACATTCAAAAGTAACTAAACCTCTTTTTCATCTCACACTAGCTACAATCAGTTTCATATAAATACTACTCCCTCGGTCCAAATTTATACGACACTCTTTCCTTTTTAGTCAGTCCCAAAAAATCAAGTTTTAAACTTCCTAAAAAACACTTCTAGTCCCTGGATAATTACAAGCAACATCAACACAAAGTTGCCAAAAATATTGCAAACATCTAAATTCTAGTGAGTGATCTCAGGACTAGGAACTCTTATCTGTTAACCTTAACAAATTTGCACTGCACTGCTACTGCCAAACTGAAGTGGGGTACCATTACCAGTCCCTGAAACAACAATACATAGATCTCAGCATAATACATAAACTCTTCCTCTGTTCGGAGGATATTTTTTATCTGGCAGAACACCATAATATCTCAGTTGGAGAATGGAGATCTGGAAAAGGTTGGTGCATATTTTCTGGTAAAGATTTATCCCATAAGCTGCTAGAAGTTTCTTGAATGTATGAGAAATGTAACCAACAGACCATTAAATGGCCAACTAAACTAGTTATGTCATGAAGATTATTGAAGTGTCTATATCCTTATTCTAGAGAGCAATTTAGTCCACTACCAGAAAAGACACGCACAAAAAAAAAAAAAGATAATGTACAATAAATTTCAGCATTGTTTGAGATCATATTCTTTCATTAACAAATTTGCACTGCACTGCACCTCATGTATACTGGTTCTACTTAACAAGAAAGCAACACAATAGGATACAATCAGTTAATGTGACATCCAATAGCAGATAATATGGCAAGCCAAATCTCTTTACCTTGGGCAACAATCTCTTTATAGACATGTCCCATTGCAACTGACTCAGTTGTCCTAAAGAAGAACTTGGGCTTCAAAAATAAAACATTGGTTAGCTTATACATTTATAATTTGATATAGTTGTGCTTCTCACCAAAAAATAAACAGTGATATAGTTGTAACAATATAGAGCTTATACCTTTATAATTTGATCGAAGACGCGGTTGAAGTATGAAATAGGTAAACTTAACCATTTCTCAAAGTTGATTGGAAATAAGTTAACAAAAAAAAGAAATGAGTGCATTTTCTATCGTACTGATTAAGGTAGAGAATATTTTGGTGTTAGTATAATCAATTTGTATAATCTGTCATACTTTTTTCTTTACGGTTTTAACACAAAAATACATTTGTAGAGAAATAATCAATTCTATTAATATAATAACAGGATGTTCTGTGTTTCTTGCAATCTTTCCTTTTGCTTGCTTAATCTGTTAGTCTTTTTATTTTCCCTTTTACAAATCAGAGTCAAGGCTGTGATGATATAGCCTATTGAGTTAATTGGGGGAACCGTATCTTGGCAGGGCAAACCAAAATGTGTTGTAAGTGAAGTAACAAGTATTCGAATGAAATTTAGGAAACATTTAGCTTACCCAGCTAGATTGTACTGGGTTGGTTGTTGTTGTTGTTGTGTTGTATGCGATTCTAGTTTGCAGCCATGGCGGTATCCCTTTCATTTACCCGATTTTGTGATAGATCTGAGCCTACTTAATGTACTCAACCGAGAATAATCTGTCAAGAGTGTGAAATAAGTAAAACACTTGTGAATAAGAATGAGGAAGCATAGCGATGGGCAGTTTGGTTGCCTCCCATCTGAATGCCAATGATTTCTCCATGATCTGCTATTGTCATTGCAAAGAACCCTTCTTTAATACTGTGCCATGACACTGTCATGGTTATTGGCAATTTGCAGAGTTGTGTTTTTCTGACTCTGCTTTCTTGGTCATATCCTTTCAAAAATTACAATCATAAGACCTGCAATACCGATGATTATGTGTAGGCTGTTATGATAAAGCTTCTTGAATTCATGAGAAAGAAAATGAGTTGCCTATTAGCATAAGTGAACATAATAGAAAATGAAAAAATATTGAATTCTAACAGAGAACATACATAATCAAACACCTTAAGAAAAAATTACTGAGATTTTCACAAAGTACTGACAGATTTGAGACAGATCAGCAAAGTAAATAAATATGTATGTTCATAGCTGAGCCAAACTCAAATTTATGACTAACATTTCATACGACAAATGATTGCAAAAACATGGTGTAACGCTGTTAATAATAATTGTGCACCAAGCTTCAGAATGTAACCGCTGAATACATGGTAAAAACATCAAACATAAAAGCAAATCTGGATTGTTTCTTATTACGGTAGAACTTTCAATCATTTTATCAAGATTACCAACTAACATTGCAAAGTCATCACACTAATCCTGTACTAGAGATTTCATTCATTGATACAAACAATCAAACACGTTCAAGGTGACACACGTTTCTTCAATCTCAGCGAAGTCCTTGCCACACTCGGCGTCACGTTTCTTCACACCACTGTAGTTTTCAACCTCTCTATTTCTCCCACTCCTCTTAGCAACTCTATCAAAACCATCATCCTATTTCCTAATCGTCACTAATTTCTTCATCATATTCATTAAACCTAATTTCATCATCATATTCATTAACCCTAATTTCATCATCATATTCATTAACTAATCGCATTTTCATATGGATTAATTGCAGTTTAAAAACTAAATTTACTTTTTGAATTACACTAAAGAGCAAGAAATATATACTGAAAAAGATATCAAGAAGGACGAACCACAACCATTCACCAAAGGTCATTCATACATGAAGCAAAAACAACTTACATTTCAAAATCAACACACTAATAAAATTTTAACTCATTCAAACATAAATAACCCGAAAAACTGGTTTTTTCTTGAAATAATTAAACTTACATTTCAAAATCAACACACTAATACTGCAGTATGAAAATTCAACTCATTGACACAAATAATCAAACACGTTCAAGGGGACCAATTTGTAAAAATAATTGCAGATTACAAAAACCCAAAAATGGGAAAGATGAAAGACCCATTTGTAGAAATAATTGAAGAGATACCAGTTGATTGAGGAAGAGGAGTTTGGGTTCTCAAGAAATTCGCTTGTATGTTCTACTGTATCTCTTGATTTGCCTCTAATTTGTGGAATTTTGCTGACAATTCGACCTTTTTTTTAAAAAAAAAAATCTTTTATGGGTAGTAATCTGGATCTATGGGTATAGTTTTGGTAGGTGATGTTGTTGGGAAGGTATTTGCAATCATCTAACCTTCGTTGCGGAAGGGTCGTTGAACAAATATGTATACATACAAGAAAATTGCGTCTAAAGTAAAAATGAAGGGGACAAAAAATGATTGTTATGGTATTTATAAAGAACTGGGCTCTTCAAGGAAAAGATCTGCAAATTATGTGGAAAAAAAGTGAGGGACACATTAGAAAATTCACACAAAAAAATCAATTTTTAGAAATTTGAGCTAAAAGCTGTGTGCCCTTTTGTTTGTAGATGTTGAGAATATTGAGAATTTTGAGCAAAAATTTACCTTTGAGATCAATGGCCTTAAATTCAAAAACTCCAGCTTCTATTTAATCAGCACCCATTATAGTTGGGGTGGAATAAAAAGTAGTGAGAGAGGGAGGGTTTGAGACACAGAGGGTTTTGAGAGACAGGGAGGGTTTGAGACACCTTTTTTGTTTCAGAGAAAAAAGAGCCAAGCCAAAAAAAAAAAGTGAGGGAAAAATTGCGCGCTATTTTTTTCCCAGATGGTGGAGGTTCCAAACCTCTGCTAGTTTCTTTTATTTGTGTCGGACATGTAAACTCCCGCTATTTAATGAAATTTGCGGGGGTTGTAGCTGACCCCCGCTATTAAACCGCCGCAATTTAAGCATTTTTTTGTAGTGTCTTCAGTCACAAAGAGAGTGGAATTGGAGGTGGTCATGTAGGTGGTACTGGTCCAGGAGGAAGTGGTGGTGCACCAAGCAGTGGTCACTATGGGAACCATTTGAACAAGTCACAGAAACAGCTCATAATATGTGAAGTGTGTGGTTATAAAGGACACACTAGGGAGTAGTGTTTCAAAATAGTTGGAAAAATGGACCACATGCACATGCAAATCAAGTTGCACCTAGTCAACCTATAGTACACATGGCTGCAAATCCAGCACAAGCTTTACCTGCAGCATTCTTCACTCAGGACCAATACAAGTAGATTTTACAGTTGCTGTCAAAGGGAAGTGACACTGCATCACCAGAAACATCTGCTAAAGCAGCAGCAGCAGGTAGTATTTTAACAGCTTTGGTGTGTAAATATGTGAAAAAAAAGTGGATTGTTGATACTGGAGCCTCTAATCACATGACATCAAAAGTTGAAATGCTAGATAGTTATAAACCTGTTCCAAAGTCTAATAGGAATAAAGTGCATCTACCTAATGATAGTGTAGTGCCACTGTCTCATGTTGGAGAGTCAAAGATATTTGAAGATCTTCTCATCACCAATGTTCTGTTTGTGCCAGAGTTCAAATATAGTCTCATATCTGTATCTCAGCTCACAAAAGAACTAAAGTGCTCAGCATCTTTTCTAATTTCTGCATTTTTCAGGATCTCTACACTGGACAGGTCAAGGGGATTGGTAAAGAAGAGTGTGGCCTTTACATACTAAGGGAAGGAAGATCTCATCAGTCTTCAGTTCAACCAATAAGGGAAGTTGCTAATACTGCTGGTCTATCTGAGTCTAGTTCTTTGTGGCATAAGAGATTAGGACATGCTCCTATAAACATATCTTGATTGCCTATTCAGCCCATATTGAACCTTCCTCCTTTAAAGAAGCCTCTGCTGATCCTCAATGGGTGCAAGCAATGCAGTTAGAGATTGATGCCTTAGAGGACAACAAGACTTGGAGTTTGGTTGATTTACCTTTTGGAAAAAAGCCTATTGGCTGCAGATGAGTTTACAAAATCAAATACAAGTCTAATGGTGAAGTGGAGAGGTTCAAAGCTAGACTTGTTGCCAAAGGATACAGCCAACAAGAGGGCCTGGATTATGGAGAAACATTCAGTCCTGTTGCCAAAATGGTTACAGTTAGATTAGTTGTTGCTTTAGCTGCTGCCAAACACTGGTTCATCTACCAAATGGATGTTCATAATGCTTTCTTGAATGGTGATCTCCTAGAAGATGTGTACATGAAGATTCCTGAAGGGTTTGCCAGAGGGAGTCTCATAAGGTCTGCAAACTACATAAATCATTGTATGGGCTTAAGCCGGCCCCTAGACAGTGGAACTTGAAGTTAACTGAATCTTTATTGCATATGGGGTTTCAACAGAGTCACTATGATTACTCTTTGTTTACAAGGAAGTCTGGTAGTGACATTGTGATCATTCTAGTCTATGTAGATGATCTCTTGATAACTGGTAATAGTCAACAACTATTGTGTGACACTAGAAGAGATTTGCAGAAGAGATTCAAGATGAAAGACTTGGGTGAGCTCAAGTTCTTTCTTGGCATTGAATGTGCAAGATCAAATAAAGGGATCATACTATCTCAAAGAAAGTATGCTCTAGAGCTAATAGTAGAATCTGGTTTAGGAGGAGCCAAAACAGCTGGTACTCCTCTTGAACTTAATCAGAAATTGACCTCATTACAATATGATCAATGCACCTCAAGCAACAATACTGAGAATGATCAAACATCAGATAAGCAAGAGTCTGAGGATAGTAGTCAGGGCTCTCCAAGTAAAAACAATAAGAAGAGTCAGGCTGTAAATGATGAGTTGCTTTAGGATCCTAGCAAGTACCAAAGGCTAGTAGGAAGACTACTATATATTACCATGACCAAACCAGACTTGGCTTTCTCAGTTCAGGTACTAAGTCAATATATGCATTGTCCAAAAGCTTCACATATGGAAGCAACACTCGGAGTAGTCAGATATGTAAAAGAGGAACCTGGATTAGGCTTGTTCATGCCTGCTGAGGATGCTACTAAGTTGATAGCCTATTGTGACTCAGATTGGGGCATGTTTGGAGACTAGGAGATCAGTTACAGGCTATATAGTCAAGTTTGGAGGAGCTTTGGTGTCATGGAAGTCAAAGAAACAGGAAACTGTGTCAAGAAGCTCAGCTGAGGCTGAGTTTAGAAGCATGGCTACATGTGTAGCTGAGGTAACTTGGTTAATTGGACTATTCAGAGAACTTGGAGTAGAAGTTGAAGTACCAGTGAAGATGATATGTGACAGCAAGGCTGCTATCCAAATTGCTGCCAATCCTATATTTCATGAAAGAACCAAGCATATAGACATTGACTGTCATTTTGTGAGAGAAAGAATCTGTCAAGGGCTACTTAAAACTGAGTATGTGCATACTGATGATCAACTAGCAGACTTGCTAACAAAGGGACTAGGTAAGGCACAACACCAGTACTTGCTCAAACAGCTTGGAGTAATGAACTTATTTAAACCATGAGCTTGAGGAGGAGTGTTAACATGAGCATACGTTATGTCTATTATATGCAACCTATCATGGTTAGGTAGTTATAACTAACTACACTTAGAGTTAACTAACTCAAGGTAGTTCAACTAAGTGTGAGGTGTATATATAAAAGCAAGTAGAGTATTTTCTATAAGATGGAATCATTTCTATATCATTGTAAATTGTAAAATTATCTCTCTATAACAGAATTCTCTCCTCTCTTCCTCTCATTCATTCTTCATACGTTAGCTTCTTCTTCAAGTTTCCTTATTCCTTAAGCTTTCTGTTCATTCTGTCTTAGTAATTCAATCTCCTATCAATGGAGTTATCATGAATTCACCTCTATGTACAATAATTGAGTGCACTCTCATATTTCTTAACAAGAAGAAAAAAGTCTTCCTACTCGACTTCGAGATATCTTATACAATTCCAATGGAGACGGAATGGAGACCAAATATGAATTGTATTCATAGAGAAGGAGGGAGTATTTGCTTTCATTCAACTTTATTTTAATTAATTAATGATAGAAAAATATAGTTTCACCTATTTCTTAGTTGATAAAACTAAGATTTGGAACACAGAAAAAGAAAAAACCAAACGTGAAAACCTAAAGGGAATTTCACAAACGTACAGCTGTGGAATCATGCTGCTATCATCAAGTTATGCTGGGACCTGGCTAGCAAACAAGACAGGCTTTGGATAAAATGGATTCATGCATACTATGTTAAAAATCAGGAGTTTACAACTATGGTTATTCCAGGTCATGCTAGTTGGATGGTTAGACAGATTTTTACTTCCAGAAGACACTTAGATATGGCAAATGTTGATGTTCAACCTAGCAAAAGCTTCATTAGAACTATGTACTTGATGCTTGATAACGTCCAAATCCACTCCTCAAAGAGAAAGTGTACACGGTCGTATGGAATATAATTACCCAACTATGAGTCGGGGTCGAATCCCACAAGGAACAATATACTAGGCGATCAAGCAAGTAAAGAATTTTCACTTTCTACACTAAGCCAAACACTTGATAATATTTTGGTTTTGAGAAAATTATAACTAATGCAAAAATGTAAACTAACCTAGAAAGCAAGTAAAATGATCAATGGCCACAAGCATGGATACAAGGGAAATTACTCTCAAGTAACGATCCAATGTATTTTACAATTTTACAACTAAGAGCGGGTTTATGTTAACAGATAATGGTTTCTAAAATCTCACTGAAAGTCTTCCAACCAAATCAATGAATTTCACTCTAAGCTTTTCCAAGCCTTAGAGTGTGATATCAAGCACAACCAATTGAACCTCAAGTAACTTTCCTATTCCTAACTCAAGTTATTAGATGAGGGTTATGCCCCAAATTCTTGCTATTAACTCTTTTCCTAACCTCTACTTTCTTTTCGAAGCAAAGTATGGGTGTTTAGGCACAAATAATGTTGTACACCATTAAATGACATTAAAGCTTGAGGAGTTAATAGAGAAACAATAAACCCACATCATTAGAAATAAAAATCATTCAATACATAAGCAAAATAAGAGATTCATCCAAACTAAACATATGAATATTTGCATAAACAAGATTCAAGCATTGGAATGAAATACCACACACATAAATATTCAATACATAGCAAGAGTAGAAGAAATGGGTAAAGAATTTCTCATTGGGTGCCTCCAAATCTTCTCTTCCAAGGTGTTGGTGATGAACCCTAGCCTCCAAAAACTTGTGTGTTATGCCAAAGATAATGATATTTTCTCCCAAGTCATCCTCTTATAGCTCCCAATATTCCCACATTAAAATATGACCAACACAGCCCATATTTTCAGATTTGCAAATCTGTTCCGTTTTTGCAAAACTGTCCAGTTTTGATAGTTTTGCAAAACTGTCCTATTGGGCCTCTTTTTGACTTAATTTTCACTTGGTTTCTTCCGATCACTTCTAAATCACATAAAACCTGTAAAATATATGTAAACGATATTAAATGCACTATTTTCTCAATCAAACATTGCAAAAGTCTAAGCTTAAAGAAGAAATAAGTTGGTAAAATATCAACTTATCAATGCTAGGTGATCTGGAAAGGGTCAGATGGAAATGCTTGATTTTCCAAAATGCTGCAAGGCCAAAATCTGTATTTACTATGTGGCTGACCTTACATGGACGACTACTTACATCTGATAGGCTCATTAAATGGGGATTGGATGTCTAACCACTGTGTATACTATGCCAGCAATGTCATGAGGATAGAAGTCACTTGTTTGTTGGTTGCCCCTTTGCTAACCAGTTATGGAGCACATTGTTTAGCTGGATTCAGAGACAGTTTTCACCTGCACAAACATGGGGGAATCATCTAACTTGGGTATTGCAATGTGGTAAAGGGAAGTCTCACAGAGCAAGGATTTTTAGAATGGTCTATGCTGAAGGCATTCATTCAATCTGGATCGAAAGGAATCAAAGACTCTTTGAGAAGAGAAGTCGAGATGTTGCAAGTATTGCACGTGAGATTGCCTATATCTGTAATGTCAGAGCTGGTCCTGGACTATCTGCTACTATTCAGAGTTACCAGTTTTAAGCTACTATGTACTGCCCCTCTATATATGTAGGCTAGAGTCTTGTAATGGTTTTTTGTTCTCTTTGAAATAGTTAGCTGTGATGGCTCAACTATGGTGCTGTAATGATCCTAACTTGGTGATTAATAAAACTGTTGATTACCAAAATAAAACTGTTGATTACCCAAAAAAAAAAAAAGGAATTTCCTTACAAGTTACTAGGACGCTGCCAAACCAAACGTGAAGACCTAATGGGAATTTCCTTACAAGGAAGGCTACAAATCTTATCCACAAAGTTAGTTAATTTCTTTCAAGGTCACAATCTATGGGAACTTTCTTTGAAGGAATTGCTCATTACGTGTCTACTAATGACCTGAACATAGCTAATTATTTTAAAAAGTTTAATTAAAATTGTACTAAAAGAAAAAATTATTTAACTCCCCAAATAGTATTATTTGTTATGAAAATAATTATAACATCTCAAAAAAAAAAAACTTAAATCCATGTTTACTAAATAATATCTAGCTTCATCAAATATAAACAATTAATTTGTTTTCATTTAATGAGTTATTGCTTAAAATGGAGAGACGTTCAACAGTCATTAAATTGTTTAATGACCAAAACCGTTTTTTGACATTAAGGCTAATGAAGGACACAATTATGATGATAAAACTGTTTGGCCATTGATAGATTGGAAGTTTGTATTAGTTCATATATAAGCATGATTTCAGTGAATGGTTTGAACTAAGAAAGTTAAGTTATTTTCTTTGGTGGTAGATAGATAATAAAGAAATATTCTTTCTTCTTTATTATGTTATGCTGGGTTTTCTTTTTTGTGAAATCTTTGTTAGATTCTGGCTCCTACTTTTGTACTAGAAGAGCTTGTTGAATCCTGGGCGATACACAAATATCGGGTGAAATATCCTTAAAGACAGTGTCTTAATTGACATGCCTCAAGCTTTCAAGAATTTCTTGCAAGGTTCGTGATCAAGTATTTTCCGACAAGGTTCGTAATCAAGTATTAAGAGTTTCCTACAAGTGTTCGTGATCAAGTATTTTCCGTAAGATTTCCAACAATCTTAAGGATATTTACACTATAATTTTATGGAGAATCAATTTGACGATGTCCAAGTCACTGTTCTAATTCCATCGAAAGGTATAGAGATTTTTCACTCATTCTTTTTAAAGACGGTAAAGGTATGTGATAAAACTTCTGGACATATGTTATTGTCAAATAAGGTGTTTAGTATTCGAGTTAATTCAAGTATTGATACTTATCCTTATCATGCATTATTTTTGGTTTTACATTACGAACCAGTAACAAAAATTGGAGCATACAAGTAACAAGTCTGGAAATATAATTACCATTATGATTTCTAGTTTGCCTTATGATGATCAGTGATATTATAAGTAGTGCAAAAATGTTCATTTGAACTATTTTAGAAAATGATGTCCTCCGTGTTTATGCAAATAGTGCATTCCACTGAAAGTTTAATTTTTTGTTGACTTAGATTAATTATTACAGTATTTTTTGAGTGCCAACTTATGTTTGTATCAATTGGCTGCTTCAGTTGATGCATAAGAATTTTTCAATGAATTATAATGAAGTTTTCTCTGCGAGTGGATTAGTAATGAGTGAGAAAATTCTTAAAGACCCCTTTGAGGATTTATTTGATTCTTGCAAAAGGTTTTTATTGGACGATCTCTTTTTGGTATGAATTTACGTTGTTGTATTGTTATTTTAGGTAGCTTCTAATAAGTTTCATATCGTTCGAGTATTTGTGAATAATTTACATTTGAGGTGTTGAGTTGAATATGGATGCGTATATTTTAATATGCAGCTATTGTGGTAAAATTCTTGAAATGATATTTTTAGTATGGCAAACTAAGCCATCATACACCTCAATGTAGTAGAAGATTCAAAGAAATGATAATCTCACTAAGCGAAAATAAATTTGAGTAAGTAAATAATATAATTGTTGTGGTCATTTCTCAAGTGAATCTTGTGACTAATGTGAAGAGATTGGGTGTTCGACTATGGTGCTAGTAAGCATATCCCTGTGCGCAATAGATATTGTAATTATAATTTATTTGTGCCTACTATTTTTAAAAAATAAATGAAGAAAATATTAGTACTGATACTTACTTTTCACTTATTGCTCTCTTAAAATATTTGTTAATGGTGTCAAAAGGTGAGTAAATTTTACATACTTATTTGGGTGAAGCTATATTATTAACTTGTTATTTATAAGATGAAATGTCTTATGAGAAATTTGTAATTCTTCTTATGAGTTATGAAAATATTATTCCCTTATATTAAAAGTTTTGAAAATGTGGGGGTTACAGTGTCATGAGTTATGAAAATTTTATTTCCTATCTTAAACTTTTGAAAATGTGTGGGTTATGGTGTGTTACTAGAGTTATGTTCAGAGAATTTTGTAAAGTGATAATATTTTATGTGGTCTTATTATTCAAAATGATTTTCATTTTGAGGATTTGTGGAGAAGAAAAGGTACAAGGATGGAAAAAAATGATCTTTTATACTTTATATTACCAACTCTTCAAAAAAGTAGATAGAAATAATTTATTATATTTCTATTTTTCTATTATATAGAAGCATAGGTTTACCCATGAAAAAAAAAAAAAAGTGGACCCCATACTTAAAACGCCAAGCAATATTTTTTTTAAAAAGCGGACCCACCCTCTCCAAACTCATGAAAAAAAAAGTGAAACCCATATTGAAAAAAAAAAAAAAACAATGTCAAAAAAAAAAAAAAACATGCACCCCATATATTAAAAAATCAACAATATTCATGTAATTCCCAAAGTATCCCCATCAAGTCAATAATAGTGGATTCATTGCCACATGCGTATTAACCCATTAGTGGAAGCAAATGAAATTATTGCACAGCAAAAAACATGGACCCCATATTATTACTTTTCTTCAAAATATTTAATTGCTGTATTTGCAATTCCGTCATGTCATTTATTTGTTATGTTTACTCAAATAAATATACTTAAAATATTTATATTTTAAAATAACATAGAATTTTTTTTTTTTTTAAATTTTTACTCTTACTCTAATAAATGTGAAAAGAGATTAATATCAAATGAAGATCAAATAATGAATAAGGTAAATTATTCAAATTATAATTCTAATTCACGTTTCCTTAAAAAACCATGCAAAATACAACATGACAAGTAAAATGAGCTAAACCGAGAATATTTAACAAAAATTAAAAAATAGCATTTCTTCGTTTAAATAGAAAATCAATTTCTACTTTGTTTCGTTTTAAACATGTAAAATTAATTTAATAATTTGAATTAGAATTATCTAAATCAAAATTTGATAAAAAAATAATAAGTAGTATTTTACGCTTTTAAATTAATCGAATTGAAATTGAAAATATCAACTGATGCTTAAATATTGCTATTGTTTTATCTCAAAGAGAGGAAAATAATTTTCTTGTAAACAAGTTTTCTCTTTTAAAAAGTATTAATAAATTTTCGTAGCAAACACGAATATAATAAAATTTTAAATACGAAGCACAAACTACAATGTTATATTAATCGTATTTTGAACATAGTATATATATATTATCACTATCTAAACACAACTACATATTCATAGATACACTATAATCCAAAGTGTTTGGCACATAGGCTATCTAGTCTTGTTGATAATGATATGTTATGGGTTATTTCTTCTCTTGGTGTATTATTTTGGAGAGAAGTAACTCAAGTTAAATTGTTATGATGAATTAATAATTGTTGTACTAGAGGGTACAATAATGCTAAGAGGATCTCAAAATCCATCAGTGATTATGAGTTTAACAATTGTGGGGGTGTAAAAATATGAAAATTAGCCAAGTAGACCATAATGAAATCCGAGTTTATGGTTTGGAGTTGGCTAGTAATGAGGCTAAGATACTTCTTCGTGAATATTGAGGTTGAGATAAAAATCAATGTGTCAATATATTGTGGTTGCCAAGCAGCATTAGCTGTACTGAATAAATTAATTTTCAATGGCAATTTAACATATCCGTTTGAGACATAATGCGATAAAACAGCGCTGTTGTGAGATGAAATTATTTCATGAGTTATGTGATGTCTGAGGTGAATTTGGCCGATTCACAAGACTAAAAGAAACATCGAGGGGAATGAGACTTTTATCAATTGAGAAGATCAACAATGATGGTAACCCAATATATGTGTTTGGAAATTCCATGAATTGGGTTCATATGAGTAATAACAAGTCATTAGTTGATCAAAAATGCACTATTAAATTATGTCTCTTCCTATGGTGTGTGAATATAGTTCAGTTCTGCAAGGCAAAGTGAGGGATGAGTTATAAACTCTTAATCCATTACCATATCCTTTATAGGTGGTGTATTGCTCTGCAGAATACACTTGATGGGTGGACCTATATGAGTGTGGAGTGGTGCCGCTCCTATGAAATCGTGACGGATTTCTAGAGCACTCATTAATACCATAAACGCGCATGGCCTCTTACGGCAAAACCGCAATAACAACAAAGATTGTGCGAGTATAATGTGATAGAATAACACCATGGGCTTGCAAAAGAATTCTTGGTTCATAGAAGTGTTTAAACTTCACCAATTATTCTGTAAGTATAATCTTATTTTATCTATGTCTGGTTCATAGTCTACGCGACACCAGATTCGACGCATTTTACTCATATGTGAAAACCCAGCAAAACTTACTATTTCACCTATTAAAAAAATTATTTTATTCTATTATTTAATATTCTTTTTGAGATATGTGGGGATTGTTATGAAAATAATTAGAATATCTAAAAAAAAATGCTTAAATCCATATTTACTAAATAATATCTAGCTTCATCAAATATAAACAATTAATTTGTTTTCATTTAATGAGTCTTATTGCTTAAAATGGACAGACGTTCAACAGTCATTAAATTGTTTAATGACCAAAACCGTTTTTTCACATTAAGGCTAATGAAGGACACAATTATGATGATAAAACTGTTTGGCC
Organism: Lycium barbarum; assembly: GCF_019175385.1. Classification (NCBI taxonomy): domain Eukaryota; kingdom Viridiplantae; phylum Streptophyta; class Magnoliopsida; order Solanales; family Solanaceae; genus Lycium; species Lycium barbarum. Next base: position 116,319,378 of record NC_083344.1, on the reverse strand, counting down.
ATTGATAGATTGGAACGTTTGTATTAGTTAATATATATAAGCATGATTTCAGTGAATGGTTTGAACTAAGAAAGTCTTAAGTTATTTTCTTTGGTGGTAGATAGATAATAAAGAAATATTCTTTCTTCTATATTATGTTGTGCTGAGTTTTTTTTTTGTGAAATTTTTGTTAGATTCTGACTCCTACTTTTGTACTAGAAAAGCTTGTTGAATCCTGGGGGATACACTTATACCGGGTGAAATATCCTTAAGGACAGTGTCTTAATTGACATATGCCTCAAGCTTTCAAGAATTTCTTGCAAGGTTCGTGATCAAGTATTTTCCGTAAGATTTTCAACATTATCTTCAAGCAAAATGGGCCAGAAGCTATCTCCGGCTAATGATTTTATATTTGAGAAGCTATTTATATCATATACGGAGAGATTGTGGTTTCAGTTTCAAAAATAGGGGTCACAAAATTAGTCAACAAAAATATGATGCGCCCATCCCATCCAGGTTTGGACGGGTCGATAATCACTTATTTGTTAATTCAGTCTAATTGATCTGCCTAATTCAGACAATATAAATATGGGTCGATATGTAGCTCAAATTGACCCATGAAAAACCTTATCAAAATATGTTTAAAAGATTTTGTTTGTTTGATATGTTATATATACAGTCATAATTGGGGGGGGGGGGGGGGGGGGGGTGTTATCAGGTACTTAAAAAATTATAATAATAATAATAATAATAATAATAATAATAAATAAATAAATAAATAAATTCATTAAAACTTAGTAAGAATTGGGTGGATTTGGTTTATGACCTGGTTCTTAGCTCATTTCAGCTCAAGCAAATGACTCATACATTTATTAATTCAACTCATTTCAATCCGTCTAAATTTAATCGAACACGCTCGACTCCATTCAAAAAGGTAAAATAGATTTTAGCTTTTCCCCACAATCTACCTTCCACAAATAAAATATAGCCACTCCTTGAGGTGGTTTTTTTTTTTTTTAAAGTTTTTTTTAATTACGTAGGGGGTAGGATAAGGGGAAATGGGGGAGAGAATTACAACGTGGGGATTTGAACCCTCACCAACAAGATGAAAGTTCAGGTAGCCAACAAACAAAGCTTCTAAGATTCCTAATACGCTTGTGGTGATAATTTATATATAAAAAAAAAATTTAAAAAGGTAATATTATGACTTTAGAACTGAGACTAAGAGTGTGTTTGGCATGGATCCAAGTTTCTCATATTTGGTTGGTCAAAATATTTTAGAAAATATATTTTTTAGGAAAACAAAGTTCCTTAGAAATTATGAGGAAAATGACTTCCCTAATGAAAGTAGGGAAAACAAGTTTCATACGTGACATTCCAAGTTCATTGTCTCTTCCCACCCACCCAAACCCCCATCCCTTGACCATTACCCCCCCCCCCCCCAACCCCCACTCTCCACCTCATTCCACCCCTTAGTGTTTTGCTAGATTACATATAAGTTCTCTTGTGATTATATGTGTGTGTGTGTATATATATATATATATATATATATATATATATTACTTACTTACCAAACACTAGAAAATAAATAAGAAATTCACTTATTTTCTAAGAAAATATTTTCTAGGATCATACCAAACACACCCTAAGTGAAAAGAACTCAATCCTCTCTCTTTCTTTACCTAACGCCCAACACAAAGGCGCACGCAGTTTTATCTATATGGCATTAGAAGTAGGACACTTTGATTCCTACTTTGAAACTAACTCTTGGTTGATTAGAAAAAGGAAAATGACTAAAAGATTATATGATTAGTGGACGACTACATTTATTAGTGATGCAAGTTATGACTTCACCTTAAGTGGAATCCATAAGATCTAGATAAGAGTCGGTATATCTTAATTATAGTCTAAGAAGCAAAAAAAATAAATTGGATGTCTAACGGAAAGTCAGAGCATGCAAGTATTTAATAAATATGTACATAGTAATACTAATATATAAGCTATGACCATGTTATTAAACTTGAATTTCATTACGCGTTGGTACCTTTCTACTTCAATCTACTAGCAATAAACTTATTTAAAAAGCTGTGAACTAAAATTATTGTTGTTTCGCAACTTTGATTGAATAATGAATAAAAATGCTGGATAAAATAAGTTCTCAAATTAGGACGAAACTTTCATTTCTAATTAGCAGATATTATTAACGAAATCAGGCAAAAGTTGGTAGCTCGTTATATTCAAAGAGCGATAGTTGAAGGAAAAAAAAAAGAATAGCTTAAATTATATTAACCCCTTATTATTGGTTAAACTATAGAGACTTCTCATCTGCTTATATTGAGAACTAACCTTCCCCATCCCCATGGGTACGTAACTCTTCCAGTTTCACTTAATATATAGCAGTGCTAAAATTAGGTACGCCAGACAAACAGAAAAAAATCAAATCAATTTTCCTTTATTTTCTTTCACTTGTTGCCACTGGCAATTTTTTCTTCCAATTACAGTATTAAGGGTTCTGAAAGTAACTAGGAAAAAAGAAAGAAGATCGAAAAACACCAAGAAGATCGAAAAACACCCGTGATTATGGTTATCTAACTCAATTTCAAAAATTAGTTCACGAGACGAAACTTGCACTAAATAATATACGGAAAAAAGACTACGTATAGCTTATATATCCAACCAATGTGATACATTACAATACTCATAGACACACTCAGAATTGAATATTTGGAGTGTGAATAATATAACAATAAGTAACATAACTACAAGAAGGAGTTTGGCTGTGATATCATACAAAAAAATGCAAGTTGAACCTAACTATTCTTCAAAAGCTAACTCTAATATCATATATGAAGATCGCAACCCATACTTTAACCAATCGCTAGCTTTCATATTACAACCAATCACATGGATGTCATTAGACATTAAGACAATACTTCCTCTGTCTACATATTAGCATTTAATTGAGAATGTCGACCATTAGAAAAGAAAAAGAAGAAAGTTAGTGTTCAATGAGCTCGAGATAATTTAAAAATTAAAAAAGACTTTGACATGTATGTCAAATATATGAAAAGTATCATAATTATCCTTTTAAATATGTGGTGATGATAAGAGTTTCACATGTCTTTTTATTTTCTTTCTCCTTGCAAAAAATGAACAGTTATATCAAGTGAGTCCCAACAAGTCATGTTATTAAAGTAAAATTAGGATACAAGGATTTTAAAAAATATATATTACTCTCTTTGGAATATTTTACAAAAAATGTGAAAGATGAAATTTCCTTTTATCGATCCTTCCCTTCAATTGTTTAATCTTCTATAAACTTTTCAAGCTGAACTTTCAAGCCAGCTAACTGTTCAAGTGCTCCCAAATGTGCCAAGCACAATGGAAGAAACAACACTTTTTTATGTAACTTTTATCTCTAGTCTATTCTGTCAAGATTTCAACAATTCCTTCAAGATATTACTGAACCAAACAACTTAGGTAGGCTAAATCAGAAGAATCAATGTGTGCACACATGTAACCATTAACAAAAGTTAGTAGTAATAATTTATTAAGTGACAGCTCTTTAATTTGTCCTGAAATTTTCCTCTTCAAGCCAGTCAATTATCTTTTTCATTATTCTTCCACTTTTGGTGCTTCTCTGATGTTATTGGAGCAATATAGACAGCACTTAGTTTTTCTAGATGGGAACAAAAACAGCAAAAAAGAAAAGTAGTATCTTGCTAGCTTGGAAAGCTGTGGTTCAACTGTTAATAAGGAAAATGAAAGTGGCAGCAAGTGCATTACTTTTGAAAGCTTCTAATAGGATCACCATATCCTAAAAGATATGGTATCACCAAATAATGAAAAACTACATACAATATATGAACTTACCATTAAGATAGTACTCACGTCACAATTTGTTTGACACTTTTTGCTTTTCGAGAGTCAAACTTTTTAATTTTCACCGTGTGTTTGAACATAGAATCTTATAAGTTTTTAAAATAAAATTTACATATTTGGAAACTAGTGAAAGTATTATAAGTCACCATAACTAATAATTTAAAATATTTAAAAGACGTATGAAAAAATTACTGTCAAAGAACAACTCATTTGATTCTCGAAAAGTGTCAAACAAATTGGGATGGAGGGAGTAATACATGTCAACTATCTATATAGGCAGATCCATCTAGAATTTGTATTTATCACGCGGTTTGAGTCTAGAATTTTATCATAAAAAATTGATCGAAATCTATTATTGTACTAATTAAATTAATTTTTTAACATATATATAAGGTGTAAGCCATAATTATTTAGTTCGGATTAACCCATAATATAGATCAATTTAAACAGGAAAAACCGAACTACCACACATAATATAGTACTATATCATGTAAAGACCATGGACACTAGTTTAAGAATGATGAAATAAACAATAGGATTGTTTATAAGGATCGACTAGCCATTGGATTTTAAATGAATTACCTACCAAAAGCAATATTCTAGCTAATAACATTTTTTATTAATCAAGATGTGCAAAGTAAGATTACGAGAAATAATAAATTGAGATTTGGTGATATGTAAATGTAATGTAGCTTAAGTGGAGCTTTCATGTGAGGAATAGGTTTTCAATGTCATTGCTTAAAAGCTTCTTTATATATTTTCCTTAATTTTCATCCATTCGTGCCTCATTGTCAGCTTAGCTTAGCATTTACAGCTGGACTATCTATCCAATAATCCACTTACTATATATATATATTCCCCTTCCAAAATTTCTCCTCTAACACTCCAAAACTTTCTCCTCTAACACTCCAAAAATTTCTTCTAAAGTTGCACAAAAAAAAAAAAAAATGGAGGGGTTGATCCCATTTGTTTACAAAGCAATAGTGGAGTACAAAAATGGAAGGACAACATGGATGAATGAATCGCCTTCAGCTTCTTACATGAGACTTCCAGGCGATTCGGGTCGTTTTGAAACGTCCGATATACAGCTTTTTGGACATGTTGATACTATGTTTTCGACGACTTCATCTTCAACTTCATCTTCTGCATCCACTGTCACCCAAAGAATGGTGTCCGGTGGAGTTCAGTCACCGGTGGCTAGGTGCCACCGGATTTCTACTCGTGCAATATGAAGTAAAAAAAATATTACTTTTGCTAAAGGAAAAATCAATAGCAAAATATGGTGGAATTAAATGACTGTAACTAGAGGTACGGTGGGTTTTCATGTGTGACCATCTTTTCTTCTTCTTCTTTTTTTTTTTTTTTTTTTTTTTTTTTTTTAATTTCGTTTGGTGGTTTTTAGTTTGGTGTAAGTTTGAGGATTAACTAAAGGGACCTCAGACTTTTACTACTTACTTTCATGGTTTCTTGTTTGAGGATAACCAAAGGGAACTCAGACTTTTGCTTTTCTACGTGTACTTTAATTTCAAAGTGTATATATTGGTTGGTCATGTTATCCCCTACAACGGAACTCCTACATGTGAAACTCCCAGCAGAGTAAGATAAAATTTAGATCATAATGTGACCTTCCAACCTTAGAAAGGTGCAGCAAGATTTTATAAATGCCAGCTGCCCTTGACCCTTGTCTACAAGTTAAGAGTGATGGGTAATAGAAACTTAGATCTGCAAAATTTAAAATGTAAATGGTTGCGGCTCGTAAACTTCATTGCTGCTATTTTGTGTTCAGAAGATTTACACTTTACTGCTACTGCCAGAACATAGTCAACAACATATCAAGTGTAATCCCATAAGTAGGGTCTGAAGAGGGTAGTGTGTATGCAGACCTTACCCCTACCTTGAGAGGTAGAAAGGCTGTTTCTGATAGACCCTCGCCTCGACGAAAAACATTTCAAAGCAGTTTGGGAAAAGAGATAACGGAAGTAGAGAGTATACAGATACACTCTTGCACTTGTACGAGATATGTTCACATTGACATTGTGGTTAGACTCATTAGACTTTAATTCAAAAAAGAAGAGAGGGTTGTGAATTCTGTGAAAAAGGAGTTGCCATTTCTGATTACTTCATAAAGCAAACATCGACTAATTGAATATCAGGTGCACAACCAGCAAAAACCTAAGCCTGTCAAAAATATAAGTCTAATGCCTGTATATGTTACAAGTTCATATTGTATTTAACAAAGCTATGCAAGCTGCTAGACTATGAAATTTGATTTCAAAATGCCCAGGGTCAAGTACTGCTAGCAAAAAACCTCAGTACTCACAAGTGTAATTGAACTGCAGTAAGTTAGAGCACAGTTAGGAGGTTACAATTTACACTCAAATCAAAATGGAGCTTGATGAGCACAACAGGGAACTGCCAAACTCCAAGCAACTCCGTCAGTGCAAACGAAACTCACATCAATTGCCAAGGAAGATAAGGTTACATGTTCGTGGTAATTAGATTTAGATGTGACGGTTCTCGGAGATCATTTCAGAAGCAATCTTCTGAGTAGAAAAGCAATCCTCGCATCATTAAACTGCGGCTAGAATCCAAAACATCACGTGGGAGGAAATCCCAATAAGAAACCAGGTTATGAACGCCAACATTACAGAGAGCTCAAATCGACCACATGGAAGATGACGTGGAGTACTGCAAAAGTTTAAATCTTTTGAATATAAAACAGCAATCCCTGCTGACGAGCACGCAGCTGCAAGTGATAGGGTTGCAGTAACCTGTAATTAAAGTCAAGCGAGCAAACATAAAACTTTTTTAATGGCAAAGGAATACAGCATAGTTATAACAAAAAGAAAGGGGCAAGATTCCTAGGACAAGATATGCGCATTATGGTCAGAAAATGCCAAAAGGGAGGATCTACTTTGAAGGTCTGAGCCGCAAAAAGGCAAGACCAAGCTACCGTTGTCAAGTAATGATAGATAAGAGGAGTTTCAGCCTAGGAGGAAAAAAATCACATGATCAATGTAACATTCTTTACTAATGACAGAAGGACGTTTAAGGTGAATGTCTGGTGATGATCACGATGACTATCAAAGCATAGTACTCGGACAGCTCTCAACCAGGAAAGAATTATTTATAGCATCCAAAACATTCCAATTGGATTTGGGGCAATGACCTGACTGAAATATCAGCAGTTACTTGTAAGCAGAGGAAACTGTACTTTCAAACTTGAAGGTTTGTATATTACCAAGGACAAGAAGCAAAAAATGTCAAGTAGTCATTGCTTCCAGTGAGAGGGGAATCAGATCAACTGTTCTGTGTAAAATTTGTGAAGAAAAGGAAACAAGAAAATGTGAACTATTTTAGGGACAAAACAAGAGTAAGAAAAGAAGAATGAGGATGATAGAGACAAAAAGGTGCTTATACCGTTTCAGTTGTATATAACCAACTACATTACATAAGCAAGAGAAGAAAGCAAAGCAAAAGTACATACCCAGTCTCCAACAACAAATAGGCCCACTAAGACTGGATTATGAAGGTCCTTTTGTATCCTTAAAGCATACATGTCCAGACATGCAAGCCCGAAGCTCCACAATACTTGAAGCCCCATTGATGCAATCAAATAGCTGCAAGATATGTGAGGTATTGTATAAAACATGCATAATCATGAATAACGAAATATGCATACTGAACGGAGACAGTGGTCTACACTATTTTAAGAGGTGCACTGCTGATGGAGGGACCCTGAAAATTTTGGCAAACATCAACAGAAAGAAAGATTTAACAAAAACAATACTATTGTACATGGTAAATCAGAACCAATGTCAAAAAACAATTCAGAAGTTCAGATTTATCAGACATAAGAGGCTTCAATCTTTTCAGCACAAACAAGGAAAAATTGCGTATTAGAAAGAAACAGGATGCTGAATAACAGGTGTGGGAGCCTTTGTTCTTCAAGTATCTTGCCGAGAAGAGAAATGCAAAACATGCAACCGACTGTCGTGGATTAACCAATAATCCACATGGATATTTTTGTTTGATGACCGACATATAGATATTATATGTCGAGTCTGAGGAATATAAAATCAAGAGCTAGGGAACAATCTTGGGTCTACATATGAAGGCCTCTCATCAAGTACTGCTCAAATGCAAAGGCTATCCACAGACACATGCTTTCACATGTTTAACTTCAATGAATAGAAGATTAATAACCATGTCTCTCTTTATCTGGCAGTTTTACATTAGATAGGTCCTTTTTTTTTTTGGCAATAAACTGTGAAATATTACCATTAACCAACAAAAATAAACAAGCAAAAGAGCATCTAGAGCCTCAGCCATCTTCTAGGAAGAGTGCCTGGACTGCTAGATCCCAACAACCTAGCTAATTACAAATTTTATCTATCAAGAGTTGGCTCATCCTAGCCTTTTTAGAGTTCCTTAACCATTCAATCCTTTCTCTAATTTCTTTTTGTATTTGAGCTACTACAAACCCTAGTATTTACATTTGTATGCCTGAACACCTTCCAATTTCTGGCTTGCCAAGTGTAATATATCATTGCACCCCATAAGCTTGCTATCACTTCCTTCTTGAATTGTTTCCATTTCCTGCTTTTTACCCACTGCATTACTTGCTTTGCCTTTGCTTTTTTGATCTGCACTCCACTCCAGCTATTCAGTGCCTCTCTTACCTCAGTAATCCATTTGCATTCATTAAACAGATGCTTGTGTGTCTCTTGAGCCTGGTCATCACAAAGACAGCAGCAACTGTCATCAACATGGAAGTTCAATCTATGCATTCTTTCTTTAGTAAACAACCTATCCTGATAGGCAAGCCACACCACCACTCTCTGTCTAACTCCAAATGAGATCAGCTTCATTCAACTTTGTCAAGGTGCCCAGCATAGCTATATAGCTACAGCTGATTGAGTATTCTCCTTTAGGTGTCAGTTTATATTTTCCTCTATAGTACCAGTTCATCATTATCCCTTAAGTGCATTCAACTTCTTCCAATACCAGCTACAGTCCTGTGGGGCTACATGATTCCAAACATCCCCCATTCCTTTCATATAAATGGTATTAACCCATTTCACCCATAGCACATCCTTTTTACTTGCTATTTGCTATAATAATTTTCCCACTGATGCCATATTCCATTTACTACAGCTTTTGATATTCAGCCCTCCATACTGCTTAGGGACACACACTGCTGCCCAAGAGACCAGTGCTACTTTCCTTTTCTCCTCATTGCTTCCCCATAAGTAGTCCCTACATTTTCTATCCACTTCCTTCAACACACTCTGAGGTAATATAAACACAGCAACCCAGAAGTTATATATAGAAAATCAAACAGCATTAATGATTTGCACTCTGCCAGCATATGATAGTCTTAGAGTATCCATTGGTAATTCTAGCTGTTATTTTTGCTACTAGCTGAAAACATTCAATTTTGCTCCACTTTTTTGAGGATAATGGTAAGCCTAGGTACTTTATAGGTAAAGTTCCTTTAGTGAACCTGTACAAGTCAGTATCCTCTCTTGCACATCCTCCTCCATTCCTGCTAAAAAGATATTTGATTTTTCCAGGTTTGCTTCAAGACCTGTCACCTTGCTAAAATGTTGTATAGGCTCCATTACTCTTGTAATTGACTCCAAATTACCTTTGCAGAATATCATTAGATCATCTGCAAAGATTAAATGAGTCAGTTTGGTGGTTCTGCACATAGGATGGAAGCCAAAGTCCTTTAATTCACTCATCTTCTTAACTGTCCTGGTCAAATACTCCATCACCAGGACAAATATCAAGGGTGACAGGGGATCCCCTTGCCTCAACCCTCTTTTTCCTTCAAAAAACCCATAACCATCTCCATTTACCTTTACTGTGAACTTTGTAGATGAGACACAGACCATCACCATCTGAACAAATGAACTTGGAAAGCCATATCCCTTCAGTGCTTCTTCTATAAAATCCCAGCTTACCATATCATATGCTTTCCTTAGGTCTATTTTCATGAGACACCTAGGTGTTGTCTTCCTATTATAATGTCTCAACAGGTCATGACAAATTAGCACATTATGTATCAGTGATCTGCCTTCAACAAAAGCTGCTTGGTTATCACTTACAATTAATGGCAGTATGCTTTTCAATCTCTGGCAAATTATCTTAGATATGCACTTGTATGGTGTGTTACAACATGATATTGGTCTAAACTGACTAGCTTCTTGTGGGATTTGTACCTTTGGGATCAGTGAGATTATAGTGGAATTGATTTGCTTGAGCAGCTTCCTATTTGACAAAAAATCCAAGACTACATTGGCCACTTCGTCTCCTATAACATCCCATGCTGCTTGAAAGAAACCATTGTTGTACCCATCAGGACCTGGACTTTTGTTCTTGTCTATTTTGAACATGGCATCCTTCACTTCCTTTGCAATACAAGGCTGCAATAATTTCATTTCTTCCTCATTAGTCAGTGTGTATCCATTCTTGAGCAAGCTATTATAAGTTGTAACTCTTCCATCTTCCTTCTTTCCTAGTAGGTTCTTGTAGTAATCTACCAAGACTCCTGCCACAGCTGCTTGGTCAGTATGTAACAGTCCATCCTTATCCTTCAATTGCAATATAGCTTGTTGTAACTTTCTGTGCTTGATGACTGAGAAGAAGTACCTTGTATTGTCATCACCTAGCTTTATCCATGTGGCTTTGCTTCGCTGTTGTAAATATACTTCAGCTAGATATGAAGTTCTTCTAAATTTCTGACACTGTTCCTTTTCTTTCTTTTGTAGATTTTGGTCACCCGGATTTAAATGCAAAGTCTTCTGTATTTGTGCCAATGCTGCCCTGTCTTCTTCTACTTCAGTTAATATGTTTCTAAAATGTTGACCATTTAACTCTCTTAGTTTCCTCTTCAAATTTTTAAGTTTCCTCAGCACTCTAAACATGCTATGTCCTGCTACCTCTTGTTCCCATACTTCGCCTTTTCCAGGAACAAAGGATGATCTGCCCATACATTACAATACTTGAAAGGTCTCCTTGCTCTTCTAGGTGCATTAACTAGTGTTAGTTTCATAGGGCTGTGGTCACTCACCCCTTCAGGCATGAAATTTGCAATGAAATCTGCCATAAGATTGAACCAGTCATTATTCACAAAAACCCAATCAATTTTTGAGAATATTCTATTCCCACCTTGCTTGTCACTCCATGTATATCTACTACCCTGTTTTGGCAGTTCTATTAGTCCAAAGGCTTCTACACGGTCATGAAATTCATATACTTCCACCATACTTACTGGTGATCCACCTATTCTGTCATCCATATTAAGCACTGCATTGAAATCTCCCATGATCATCCATGTTTGTGTGACACCACTATGTATGTTCTCCAAATAGTCCCATAAGGATCTTCTTTCATCTCTTGTATTGAAGGCATAAACTACAGTCATTAAGAAGTTCAGTTGCAAGGCTTTGTGGAATACCTCAAAAGTGACTGCTTGTGCTGTACTATTTATCAAAGTTACTTGAAAGTAATCAGTCCTCCAAGTTATTCATACTCTCCCATTTGGGTGATGATCAAGGTTTGTTATCATACCCAACCACTAAACAATTTATTAGCAACCTGCTCAATTCTATTATATTTTATTTTTGTTTCCACAAATCCAACCAAACCAATATTTTCCTTAGAACATAGGAGTTTTACCTCCTTTTGTTTGTTAGGGGCATTCAGACCCCTAACATTCCAGCACATGATGTTGTTATCCATTTCCCAAGGGGGGGTCAGCAATCCCTCCCCCTTTCCTAGGTGGACTCCTAGGCTGATTTGCACCATCAGATTTCTGCATATCCAGTACTTGGAATGAGTTCTGTGGTCCTGCATCTTGTTGTTTCTGTCGCCCTTGCTTGCTTGCTGGATTAAGTGGTGTTATCCACCCAGCACTTGTCTCACCTGCTTTGGTTTTACCCCCCCCCCCCCCCCCGCCTTTTTTTTTTTATGACACATGAGAACCCGCAACCGCTACCCTTCGGGTGCGCACAGGGTAAACCCAGTTCCTATGCAATAGCTCGCAAACCACACAGGAAAGATAACCCGCACTAGACAAGTCTTGTGCGACGAGCTCGACCCAGAAGGCAAATCCCCTGCTGTTGTAGGCAGGGGGTTTCGAATCTCAGACCTCCATTATGAAAGCCCCATGCTCAACCAACTGACCCTTTGTTGTTCCTTATTCCCTTGTTCTTTTGAAATCACCTGATGTCCCCCTGTATTCTTCTCCATATTCCCTTCTTGCATTTTCTCTGTTACAACTTTGACCATTTGCTGAGTATGCTCCTCAGATTGTGGTTCCCCATTTCCAACCTTCTCCTTTTGCTTGTTCTCCTACACCTTCTTCTTCCTACATTGTTCCTCAGAATGCACATAAGGTAGGCTTCCAGTCATATTGTACTTGCTGTTCCACCAGGTCTCCTCTCTCATTTTTGAAAAAAATATTATCTGGTAGGACTGAATCAACATCCACTTCCACCAATAATCTTGCAAAACTAAGTCCCCTCTTCTTTTCTGTGATCTGATCCACCATGATTGGCTTCCCAATTAGACTTCCTATTTTGCGTAATCCTTTTGGACTCCAATACTTGAACTCTAATCCTGGTAGTTTCACCCAAATTGGCACAGTGGACAATGCCTCCCTTGTGAATTCCATTTCTGGATCCCATGCTTTAACAATAAAGGGTTTATTGTCGAAATGGTAAATCCGACCTTGAATCACTTCATTCTTCCCCACAGCTGTGTCAAACCTAAATAATACAATCCCATTCTTCAGCATTGATATTTTGTTTATGCCATGTTTTCCCCACATTCGTTGTATATACCCATTCAGTACAGAAAAAGGAGGAAAAGACCCTAATACATAACATACTACAGCATTCTTCCAATATGCAATTTCTGTGCTAATGTCTTCCAAATCAATTTCACAAATAGAAGACTCACCCTGTTTCTCCGGAGCAACATACTCCAGTTTGAATCCAGCATTAGTAACTTTTGCTATATCGAAATTATCCCATATAGAACCCTTCGTTTCCACCTCCGGCATCTCCTCGACTTCCTCGGCCCACGAAACTTTACTGGTGCTACTAGACGCCTGGGTTAACGCTTCCCAATCTGCTTGTTGTGGTTTAGTCACTACATCTGCTACTTGGACTGCATCCTTAGGTGAATTTAAGTTTTCATTTAGGTTAGTCAAACCCTGATTTGAAATCGAATCTTCCAGTGTTGCTTTACCGGTTGATTTCTTGTCATTTCTAGGAGATTGATTTGGTGTTTGTTTGCCAACTTCTACCATCGATTGTACTACTTTTGAGCTACTGCCTTCTTCTTTTGTTTCCCCATAACAATCGCAACAAATTCCTGAGCTTGTAATGCTTTCAAAGATGGATTGCGCGTCCTATTCCCCATGGACAGCTCATGCTAAGCTAGCATGCGGCGAGAGAGCGGAAACCCATGCTAAGCTAGCATGATATATGATAAATTAGACGCACGCAGAAAACTTCCTAACTTAGAAGCTAGAGCAAATATTAGAGGCTACAATTATTATATATTTGAATGTTCGCTGAACTCTTTCTGTTTTCAGCTATCTTCTCGGAAAATGAATGCGATAGTGCTATACTTATTAGTTCCAAGCTTAACTTGCTGATCAGTCCAAAAAACAGATGTTCAAAGCAGATGCGAACAATGAACTAGTTCTTTTTTTACGACCGAGAAATCTATTTGGGACTATCCCTAGGGACCAACCGGAGCCTTCAAAACACGGGGATAATGAGCCCCCATTTACTCCCCCCCCCCCCCCCCCCCCTCTCTCAACACACACATACACACACCTTCTCTATATTTACCAGGTTTAGTTCGCACGGTTCACGGCTCGAACCTGCGACCTAAGTCAAAAATACCTCAAACCTTTGTGGGGCAGAAAATGAACAGCTAGTTGTTAACCCGATTCCCTCTTTTCCCTCTCCCTCCTTCTATAATTCCTTTAGGAAAAAGGTCCAAATTTGCCCTATACTTTACAAAATGGTCCTGATTTACCCCTGAACTTTATGAAATTGTCCAGATTCCATTTTCCTCAACCACTGTCCGTCAACCCTCTAAATCAATCACTACCATATGATTCCCTCCACTCTCAGAAACACCACCGGAAAGCCATCGTTACTCCACCGCCATTTCACCCCCACGACACTCAAAGAAAGAACAAAACAGAAGTTCCATAGAAATCACCCTATTCAGATGATCTGCTTAACTTTACCACCTTCCCCAACAAACCCAGTGTAATCTCATACGTGGGGTTTGGGGAGGGTAGTGTGCACGCAGACCTTAACCCCCTTACCCCTACCTTTGGGAAGGTAGCGAGGCTGTTTCTGATAGATCCTCGGCTCAAAGAAAACTTTACCACCTTCCCCAATAACAATTTTACCTCCTGTAGAAAACCACCAGCCCTCAACCACTATAACCCACCTTGACCTCCACGATACTACTGCAAATGATTTAGGAGTTGAATTCTGTGTACTTAGGTTTATTTTAGTATTAGGAGGTCAATATAGAGCTCTGACATTGCTATTGGCGATAGAGTTGTGTCGATTGAGTTCGACGGAATGGGAACTTAATTTGGTGGTGAGATTGATCATTGTTGGAGTTCCATTTGGGCTGATTTGAGGCTTAACAGTGGTTAAACTGAGCTTGGAGGACTGAGACCTAGATTGCTGCTAGAACATCAACCTTATTATTCAAGGTTCAAGGGCAATAGGAAAATTTTACATAAATCAAGAGCAAACCTTTTTTGCTTGTAAAATGCACTTACGTGTTGGAAAGCCTCTCTCGTTAGCAATAAGCAAATCTAGTCCATAATTTAATGGCGAGGGTAGATTTGACCCCAACTACTAACGGATGGAAAATTTGGAGCATTTCGCAAAAAATTCGACCTTTTCCATTCCTTTATTAGTCATAGACATCACGTGTAAGTCCATAAGGAAATCTTTAGCAGAACCATAAAAAAACATTTAGGAGATCTGTTAAATTCATAGAATTATCTGATAATAATGCAGCACATGTATAGAGTAAAGTGGCATTGAACTTCCTTATCAAAAGAACCACAGCAACAACAATAATACACCCAGTGTAATCCCACAACCGGGGGTCTGGGGAGGGTAGGTTGTCCGCAGACCATACCCCTACCTTTACAGGGTATAGCGGTTGTTTTCAATAAACCCTCGGCTCAAAAAAGTGCAATCAAAGCAGGATATAAAGGAAAACAACAATAGTAAAATAGCAAGAAAAACAAAGAAATGGAAATAACAGGTAGTAAAATGAAGAATTAAAACTACTAAATAAGGAGAAGAGGAGACAAATATTTGACCATCTTGCTATCAAACTAGCCTGAGAACACAAGAAAACTTGAATGAGAAAACTAATAAATTTAGAAAAGACATACCAGAAAGCAGTGTAATTAGAGAAGCCAGAAGCAGAAACCATTACACCAATTGAACCAGCTGCAAATAAACATTGACCAAACCTCAATAGCAACCCACTCACACTTCCTGGACTTCCCACCAAATGCTTCATACTTCTAATACTTACTTCTACTTCTTCTTCTTCCTAATAACAAAATACTTGAGCAAATTTCATACCTTTAAGCTCCACATAACCCTTTTCACCACAAAGACCCTTTCAAGAACTTTAGATCCCTCTATTTTCCACAAATTCAATAACCCCGTTTACTTTTTTTTTTGATAAGGTAAAAGATTATCAATAAACTCATTTACCAGATTGCTCTGTATAGATCTTTACATTTACATATGATTTGATGAACAAAAGATGAGACCCCTGAGCTAAAAATGCAATTAGAAAATATACTTTCTTGATGGGTTTATTTTTATTCTTTTGTACTATGGTTTTTGCTTAGATAATTATATTCCGACAAGAAACGGACAGTAATGGTGAAGCTTTGGACTACTCATTTGAAAGTAGTGCTGTCTGCAGAGATGGTCCAACGTGGCCCTTGCTTTATTACGTACTTAACTTTGCTTTTAATCTTTCTTTTTATTTAAATTATACACTTTCTTCCTTTTAAAAGTTAAACTTTTCAGTTTTCACATATTTCTCCCATGATTTTGAACATTAGGTAAGTCTTCCATATATAAAGTTCTATGTAAAGAAATTATACCAATCTACAAGTGAACAAATCTGTACCTTATATTGTGTAACATATCTTAAGTTTAAAGATTTTAAGTTTCAAATTTTAAGGAGATTAGCCGGTAAATACCACTTAGATGAACTTTTCCAAAACCACATGGCACAATAATACACCGCAACCCTCCTCTAATTAATTGAGAAGATCTAATAACGGAAAACTACAAAAGAATGCGACTTTGCCATTTCTAGCTGTTGTAAGACAAAAATTGCGCAAACATGCATCAAATAAAAACGTGCCTTTAATTCAGTGGCGGAGCCAGGAAATTTATTAAGGGGTGTCAAATTTTTTTATTTTTAAAAAAGGCCAATGACTGAAGTAAAAAAAAATAAACATGTCACCAACTGGGATTGAGAACACACAACCTTGTTAGCCTAAACCTTTGACACCCCTCAACCACTCGGCTAAGCCCTCAACTTATTACAAGAGGTGTTAATAGTAATACATATATGTATAAAATCAGAATTTCACATATCTATACAACGTAATTTTCCGGCGAAGGGGTGTCGCTGACACCCCTCGGGACCAGGTAGCTCCGCCCCTTTATGTATACATGTTCTTTCTTTCTTTTTTTTTTTTTTTTTGTCCAATATGTATACATGTATATATACTAGGAACTGATACATCATAAAAATAAAAAAAGAGGTAATAAGTAAAAACTAATAAGCACATGATGCCTGGCATTAATCAATATACATATTCAAATGGCATTTTAGATTTTAGTGGATATATGTATCTCAATCTTGTACCTAAAATGGCGTGATCGAGATCAAATCGGCTTCTTTTCCCTATTCAAGACCAACTAGATCTCCTCCAAATATAGTACTACTCCCCTTCATTTTTTTTTTATTTTTTTTTTTTTTGGACAAATCAGTATACATAGATTTCTAATTTATCATTCAATCTTCAAACAAGCTCAACCAGCAGTATTTTCTCTTTGAATGGAATCAGACTAATAGAATGTTCATTAATATACTCACACCTCAAAAGGCACCATCACAACTGAAGCTACTGCTAGCACCTTTGGTTTTGTTACCATGAGAACACATCTTCTTGTAGCTAAGGCAGCAACATAGGAGTCCTATGAGTACCATCAAACCTGTTGCCATAGCTATGCCCTCACCCCACTTCTTCGTATCCATTTTATCCTATATAATTTTAATAATTCCTCTCCAGTTTAATTTGGTCTCCTCTTCTTAAATAGGTTGATAAACATATGGGTGCTGGAAGTCAAACTGTACTCCAATAATATCAGTCTTTTCTAGAAAAAGATACAAAAAGTAAATTAATAGTTGGAGAGGAATATGGAGAAAAGAACCATGTCGTCGAAACAGTTTTAACTTTAAGCGGTGTGTTTGGTATGGTATGAAAACATTTTACAAAAATATTTTTTCATAACAAACTCGCTCTAAATTTCTCATTTCACCCTTAGTCTCATGACATGTTTAAGGATCGAAAAATCCAAACATTTATCTTTGTTTTTTAAATTTCGTGTCTCATGATCAAACACATAATTTGAAATAAACGGAGTAACCCATAAGTGCAAAGTGCACACTATATCACAGTTCGGACTTTCCGTCAAACCCGTTGGCTATATGAAAAAAGAATTCTTTCTGTTTTCCATGCAACCTTTTCTGTATGTATTTTTAATAATTCTTTGTCCATCTAAATCGTCTACTTTTTCTTTTATTCGAATCATATATATATGCTTGCAACAAAAGTGCCTCCTTTTCAATAAAAGTACGAGCTCTGTATCATATAATTCGATTGCATTACATATTATAATTAATTTATGAGTGATGTTTTAAAACGCAAAAAACTTCACCTAGTTGAAGGCGATTTTCTGTCTGATTTTATTCTAGATAGGCACTATAGTTTGTTAAAAAGGGCCATGCATCATGTGGTGGAAATAATTAGTACTAATAAATAATAAAGAGTAAAAGTTTTCCATAGTTGTCCAGAAAAATGCACGGATTCTACTTCTTTACTTCACATAGACAACTGATGCAGCAGCAACAACAACATACCCAATGAAATCCCACAAAGTGAGGTCTGGTGAGTGTAGAGTGTACGCAGACCTTACCCCTAGTAGAGATGTTGTTTCCAGTAGATCCTCGGCATAAAAACAAACAATTTAAAGCAGTATATATAAAAGATTCAATGACAAAATACTATAGAAAGCATTATAAGGCTAACATATAGACACTAATGCGTCTACACGTATTACGTGAGAGTGTTTGATGCAAATCTCCTTTTTTTTTTAAATAATAATAATAATAATAAGCATTTTTTTGTAAAATAAACATATTGGCCTTCCAAAAGTTTGGCCAAAAAGTTTATAAATTCCCAACATCAAAAGAAAAAAAAATTGTAATAACAAATAAAAATTGAATTTAACTAACTTATGCAAAAGAAATCCTATCACACACTCAATTTATGCATTATAGCAGATTATCGGCTTCATTTTCTTTGTAAAAAGTTACTCGTAATTATATATGGGTAATTTTTAAAGAATAACTGATAGTATATATAAAAAAATAATTGTAGTATTATTATATAAATCTTAAACTCATATAAATTTTAGTGAAATTAGTCGAAGAGATAATTGAATCGTACTAGCAGAAATTGCCATTTTAATTTTTTTTATTCATGATGCATCATGTTAGCGCCGGGGACCTCTAGTGTGTGAGACTAGCGTGATAACTAACTACACCACCCAGACCCGTTTGCTGAAAGAATCTAACTGTGGAAAATAAAATATCATTATTGTCGATTTGGGATTGTCAAAAGATTATATTTGTCACAAACACTAGAACTAAGAAAATAAAAATATGACCTAACATTTTTCTTGATGATAGTTATTTTTTAGCTAGAAGTATTGATGTATATCTAATTAGTGACCTTGGACTTGAAGGATCCCACAAATGCTTGGATTGCTTAAGTATATTTAGAAGGGGCGTAAAGGAAGATTTCAAGACCAACAACTTGCTTAAATTGCTATTCAAGAGCCAAGAGGCTACACTAGACAATCCAAGAATGGGTGGCCCAAGCAAACGCCCACATATTTAGCCCAAGTATCCTTTCAATTGTAGTTTTTTCCTAAGGGACTTTTTGTAATAAGAAAATTTAGTTCTAGGTATAAATAGCATAAGTTAAGGTTTGTTTGAAGATAGATGATGTTGGTGAATATTGATACTCCTAGTGAGTTGGTGGGTTTATCCCTTTGTCTCTTTATTGATTCGCTCTTGAACCTCTCATTGTGAGGAATTCATGTATGAGTTCAATTGTCTTCTCCTTTGGATTAGTACATGTAATTGTATGATTAATTTAAAGGTTCTCAATTTGCTAATTGTGGGTCTTTAGATTTCTTCAATTGTGTGTTTTAGCTTTTCTTTCTTCAATCTATCTTTACTTTATCTTGCTATCTTTAATGTGTTGTCTTCCACGTATTTAATTTTACATCAATTGGTATCAAATGTTACATCAGACAGAGAGTACTATTATGGTGGCTAGCAAAGGAGAAAAACCCAATCCAAAACATGCTTTTTCAAATCATCCCTAACATTATCATTTGGCAGATATGGAAGGAAAGATGCAAGAGTAGATATAAGAATCTCAACATGTCAACATATAGAGTCATCTACAACACCTATCAGCTGGCAGTTTTGATTGTGCACAAACAATTCAAGAGTATCCCTCCCTTCATGGAATGGAGGAAATTCCTGGAAATCAGTGAATTTACTTTACCCTCCATCAAAACAGTTGCAGTTTTATGGACCCTTCCCACTCTCAGTACTATTAAATTAAATACTGATGGCTGCTTCAAAGAGAATCCAGGGCCAAGTTGAGGAGGAGGTTTAATTAGAGATCAGAAGGGGAATTTAGTCATTGCTTATGCCTCTTCTTTAGGTAACACTACAAACAATATGGCTGAAGCTATTGCACTAGAAACTGGAATTGGATGGTGTTATCTAATGGAGTGAGTAATCTTGAAATTGAAAGTGATTCCAAAATGTTAGTGGACTGGATCCTCAAAAAATCGAAACCTCCATGGAGCCTGACAAATATTGTAGAACAACTTCAATAAAAGCTTGAGCACATACAAGGGGTGACCATCCAACATTGCTACAGGGAAAGTAACAAAGCAGTTGATAGTTTGGCAAACTATGGTCTCACATGTAGAGGTACAGTGTGGATGAATAATTTCAGGAAGCTACCAAAAGAAACAAGAGGAGAGATCAAGGTGGATAAAATGCAATTACCATCTTTTAGAAATCCCATTGTAAAGAACTCTATACATGTGCATAGACCAATGTATAGGAACTATCTTTTAGATGTATATTGATCTTTCTTTGTATTAGCTGTGTGGTATGTGGATGTGTTCCATATCCACAAGCAAAATTCTAAAAACAATTGAGAGCTTAATTGAAATCCTACTACTAAGAGATGGAGCCTGTTCCATCAAGTAGGTGCAGGGATTTTTATAGACCCTGTTTTTGGACCTTTTTGCTATGATGAATAAAAGAAAGTCATTCTCATGGTGGAGATGACTAATTAATAAAAAAAAAACATCAATTGGTATCAGAGCAAGGCTAAAGAATAGTTCCTACAATTCTTAATCCTTGATTTATTATTTTCTGAAAATTAGAAAGAAAAAAATCTGGAAACCCCTAGATAGTTGTTCTTGGTGTGAGTGGGTTAGTTTGATTTTCACTGTTACAATAGTTCGAAACTACTTCGGCCCATGTTCTTGTTCGTTGTTGTGTATTTGGGGTGTGAATCTGCAAACTGAAAATCTCTCTTGGATTCATTAGTTGGGCTGAAATTTGTATGTCTATCACTGTTTTGAGAAGAAAATTTTGAGACCACCATCATCTGTTCTCGAGGATTCGAAGCGAGAGCTTCAAATAAGATTGAAGTTGCTGTTGAAATGTGGAAGTAAAAGATGTTTCTAGTGGTTGGTTCAATCTTACTCCATGGCTTAAACCAAAATGAAGAGCCAAAATGCTGAAATTTTCACTTCGAACCGATACTTGGATACTTGCTTGAAGTAATTTGAGATTGATTGGTTCTTGAAGAGATTGTGGACATCCCTTGAGAGGTGAAAGGTAAAGAGTGGTCAGCTAATTTGAGAGTGGTCATAATAGCCTTCGGCCTTGAGTGTAAACAAAAGTGTTGAGTGATATAAATTTTGAGTGACTCACTAAGGGAGTGATTTGTGAGGTTCATTATTTTTAGAAACTGTTTTTCTTGTTTTAATTATGTCTTAGGTTTCACTACCAAAAACGTGTGTTTTAGCCACGCTCAAAACCGTGGCTAAATGGTACCAAAACCGTGGCTAACACTACCTAGCCACGCTCAGTTAGCCACAGTCGCCACCGTGCCCATCAGGGGCGTCGCGAGTAAATTAGCCATGGTTTTATCTCCGTGGTAACATTTCGTTAGCCACGTTTTGGTGTAAATTTAGCCACGATCATTCCATGGGTAATTTGACTACAGAACTTATTCACTCTAACAGTAAAAGTATACAATTTTTTTTAAATAATAATTACCCACGGTTTAACCATGGAAAACATATATAATTTTTAAAAAAAAACACACAAAAAATTTCCCTGCATTTTCCCGGTAACATTACACAATCAATAAGCATTCACGAATACACTGATCAAAATTTCCCTGTATTTTCCTGGTAACAATACACAATCAATAAGCATTCACGAATACACTGATCAAAATTTCCCTGCATTTTCCTGGTAACAATACACGCAACATAAATCACCATGAGAGATTACTAGTTTTACTAGAAAATAGGACATACTGCTCGTGTAAGCACATCACATCTTGCAAATTGTGAAAGCCAGACATTTGATTAGATTCAAAGGAAGAAAATAGAATAGAATCATAGCAGTTAGCATACACGCAGCTTAGACGGAGAATAACCTATGAATATACAAATGAAAAGGGAGAGGAACAATCACCATGATCAAGTGGACTAGAGGAATTCTTCCGTTTGCTTGCTCTCTAGTAATAGCAGCAAATGTCTGAATCCATTCAAAGAGTCCAACCAAATAATACAATTAGAAGAGAACTCCAGTAGAAGAGTAAACCAAAAGATCTCATATTACTAAAGCCATTCATTCAGGACTATGAAATGTACAGTTTTGAAAAATAGCTTTTCCTACCAAAGGGCAACACCAAAAATGAATCTAAAATTCAAAGATGATAATTATTTTTGTTCAGCCAACAATACCTCAATCCTAGGCAAAAACCTCGTGGCTGAGATGATCTCAATGTTGCATAATTCAATTGTCATACTACATGTAAAAATCAGACTAAAGTAAACAGTTAAATCTAACTGTTTCATCTTCTACCACCATTCTGGCAAAAAATCTAAAGCCAAATTTAATACATCTTCCCTATTAGAAAACAAAACTTTCGACCTCAAAACATGCTGGGAATAAGAGGAAGACCTTTATCAAATAAAATACCAGTCATACCTTTTATAGTTCCTTTGCCCTCAAATACAATCGCCAAAATCAAATAAAATCCTTCGTCTTCAAATAGAATTGCCACAAATTTTATGCCCTAGAAAACGTGAAAAAGAGACACCTCACACATCAAAGCTATTAACATTAGAAACATTAGCATACTAGCAAATTCCATACTTTACCGAGTCTGTATAAAATATATCAGGATAAGACATGATCAACGATGAGAACCAATTTCGAGAAAATGCAAACCTGGTAATTAATTTTGGCGGAATAGTCTGGGAGACCCCTGTACTTAACACTTTTTGACATCGTGGTGTTTGTACTTACAAGTTTGTCAACTGAACCCCTCTACCCATCAAAACTAAGCATTTTAAACCCCTCTCATCCTATGTGGAATTTGAGTCAGTTGTGCGTGTGATCCACTCACTTTAGGCGAGTTAGGCCTTGTAAAAAGGCATTAACGGTCATTTTTTGGCTTTTAAAAGCCTCCTTCTTCTCCAAACATTGAACCACCATTGTTGAACTAATTTTGAGCTCTATCCCATAATTTTACCTCCAAGTTTCTTCCCCATTTTTTTTTTACTTTTTTGCATCTGTTCTTCTTGTCT
Organism: Lycium barbarum; assembly: GCF_019175385.1. Lineage (NCBI taxonomy): Eukaryota > Viridiplantae > Streptophyta > Magnoliopsida > Solanales > Solanaceae > Lycium > Lycium barbarum. The sequence goes on along the minus strand of NC_083344.1, from coordinate 116,296,198 downwards.
AGTGTTGTTTACAAGCTATTTTTTTTCTTTAAGTCGAATTTCTTTTTCAAGAAATCATGAAGGTACGTTTTTCTATTGTGGACTTGTTGCTGATCTGAAGATGTCCAAGACACCAATCAATCTTGAAAGAAGGTTTTGGGGCTGCCAAAGATATGCAAGAAGTAATAGATGTGGCTATTTTCGATGGGTCGATCCGGCTAATCCAATATGCCAAGAACAATACTACAACACATTAATGAACTCTACAAGTCTTGGTGGGGGAAGGCATGGAAGGTTGACCTGGTGCATAGTTGCCACAGTTGTGGTTATTGTTCTTTGGTTCCTTATCTTTTGTATGTAAGAGTAGTAGTTCTAGTTAGTTGTTTAGGCTTGTTATTTTCAGTTGGAAGGTAATATTAGTAGTATCTAAGATTAGTAATATGCCATGAACATGTGCCTAGGCTTGTCATGGAATGTAATTTTTTGTTGTTCATGAATGTAATGAAAATGACAATGTCTAGTTTGACACATAAACCTTGAAATTAAGCATTGCAACTGTCTTAAGCATTATAACTGTCTTAAGCATTACAATTGTCTGGAAAAATTAATTAACAAAATAGTTGGCTCTTAAAATTAGCAAGTCTAGCATCTACTTTCAAACACTATTAATTGTTGCCTGGTGTGGTTTGAGTGCTTGTTGTAGGTTGAGTGCTTGTAGAAGAGTGTGCTCTTTTGACACTTTGTTCTTGTAGCTACCTTTGAGTAACTGCAGCTCCATCATTCCACCTCAGTCCATGTGGTGTAACCAAGATCAATGTTAGTAGGTACTGAACTAATTAATCCATCACTATGCATCACTCTATTAGTTGTTCCAGTCTGAAATAAAAAGGACTGAGTTAGATATGTTCAAAAGTTTCAAAAGAATGATATATTTAAATTGGAATACTTGCCCTCTCAATCACACTACCACTTTATCTAAATAGCACACCATAACCAGCTGCCCTTGGCCTCCTATACCTAGTTTGTGGTGGCTCCTTATAACCAGGATTTGCCCCACCTCTTCTAACTGAATAAGTCTTCTTCTTTGGACCTGCGGTAGTAGTTGAATGTTGGGTGCTTGATTGAGTTTATTGAGTATTTGCACCAGCATTTGTTGGAGTACTTGTTGTGGCACCACTTGCTTGCACTTGCACCAACTGTTGCACCACCTCTTCCACCTGCACTTGGACCACCTCTTCCACCAGCTGTTCCACCACCTCTTGCACCACTTCTTGCACCACCTCTTCCACCCGCACTTGCACCACCTCTTGCACTACCACCATCAATTGCAGTTGTTGCAGTAGGACCAGCAGTTGCACTTGCACTTGCACCAGCACTTGCATCAGCTGTTGCACCACTTCTTCCACCTGCACTTGCACCACCTCTTCCATAACCTCTTGCACCACCTCTTCCATAACCTCTTGCACCACTTCTTGCACCACCTCTTCCACCTGCATTTGCACCACCTTTTGCACTACTACCATCAGTTGTAGACCAGCAGTTGTTGCTGCATTGGTTGCACCAGCAGCAGCAGTTGAAGAAGAAGCACCACCACTTTTCTGCATTCACAACATTAAGTATTTCAATTTAATTGACAAAATCATAAAGGTATAAAATAGAATAACACTTATAGCAATTGGACATCCTTTCTTGTTATGTCCCATAGAGTTGGCGACCTTGGACTTTAAGGGTTCCAAAAATGCTTGGATTGCTTAAGTATATTTAGAAGGGGCGCGAAGGAAGATTTCAAGACCAACAACTTGCTTAAATGGATATTCAAGAGCCAAAAGGCTACACTAGACAATCCAAGAATGGGTGGCCCAAGCAAATGCCCACATATTTAGCCCAAGTATCCTCTTGAGTGTAATATTTTTCCTAAGGGCCTTTTTGAAATAAGAAAATTTAGTTCTAGGTATAAATAGCTTAAGGTTTATATAAAGATGGATGATGTTGATGAATGTTGATACTCCTTATGAGTTGGTGGATTTGTCACTTTGTCTCTTTATTGATTCTCTATAGAATATCACATTGTGAGGACATTCATGCCTGAGTTCAATTCTCTTTCCCTTTGGATAAGCACATGTAATTGTATGATTAATTTAGAGGTTCTCAATTTGCTAACTATGGGTCTTTAGATTTCTTCAATAATGTGTTTTAGCCTTTCTTTCTTCAATCTATCTTTATATTATCTCGCTATCTTTAATTTGTTGTCTTCCGTGTATTTAATTTTACATCAAGTATCAATGGTAGTTGCACAGACTGAACATTGAATAACAAATTATTTTCACACCAAAAAAAATATATAATCCTTCAATTGAAAATGTATATTAAGAATAAGGTTAGAACTCTTCTTGACGTGTTTACACCAACTCAATACATGCATGTCTTGTGTTTGAATATAATGTTCTTTTATTTAACCATGATTAATTAACATATTTTTACTTCATTAAATCACTTAATCATGGTAAGTTACATTGATTTGGTGAAAACACCCAGTGAGATAAGTTTTTATCATTGATGACTTGTGAGTTTGTGGAGTTAGTTTTATTTATGGAGGATTATTTGAAATTTCAACTAAGGCGGTTCCAATATCTGTGAAATTGTACTAGAATTTGATATAGTACGAGTAAAAAATCATACATGCCCAAAGCTCATCTATACACAGTCAAATAAGTGGCTGAATTTTTTATTCTAATAATTGAAATTTTATTTAATAAGTGATTCGATTTTCACTTTGGTTCAATTTCAGTTAGGGTTTGGTGATGTAAAGAAGAAAAATTGAAGAGACAATAGATTTGAATCAGTTGAAAAGAAAGAATTGAGAAAACTGGAAAAAAAAATGAAGAAGAAGAAGACCTGGGCCCGTGTATCTCACCAAACACTAAAAAGTGGGGGTCGTGTAAAAATCGCCGAAAAAGGGTGCAAAAATACAGAAAAAATAAGGCCAGAGTAAATAGAACGCCCGTAAAGGTTGGGTGCGTCATAATTAAACCGGCCAAACATTGAGGGGGCATCTGATTATTTTCTCTTTTTCCATCTATATTTTTTTATGCAAAAAATAGAGTTTAATATTAAAAATTCTCATAGCTTATGTCAATATAAATTTTAGTAATAGCAAACTAAAGACATAAAAGAGTATATTAGATCAGCCCGGCCTACCGAATTCCAACAAACATTTTAACGTATAATAAGCTAGGCAAGACACCCTTGTTGCCCTCAACCCGACCCCCTAAGAGTGAGTCAAACTTGAAATCAACGAGGGTTCACTTTTAGGGTGTCGGGTTGGCCCAACCTACCCCTATTTGAGACGCTTGTATTTTCATTCAAAAGGAGAATCCCTATTGGTGGACCTAGTTTTGAAATACGGGATGGGAAAATATCCATCTTTGGTCAGATGTATACGGGGTAACAAACCAGAAATTGTGAAAATCTAGGAGAATGAAGTGAGATTAAAATACGTTATTTTCTCTCTTACTCATTTGAAGTTGTTTGTATATTCTTTCTTACTCTTTACTTTCCAGAAGAAAATGAGGATGGCTTTGAGAGATATGGCTAACCAGCTCTTTAGATGGGTGTTCAAGTGCAATAAAACCGGTTGTTTCGAAAATTTACAGAATCCCGTCCGGCTCCAAAACAACATGCAGCAAAAGGCATCCCCATCTTACATATATATGTAGGTGCGGGTATAGGTTCTTGAACCCATGAGCACTTACGGCTCATGAACCATGGTGTGTAATACATCGTAAGGGTACCCATGGCAGAATTAAATGGACTCACTGAAAACCGCAAGATGTGGCTTAGGGGGAAAGGGTAAGTAAGCAAATTATTGTTTTTGGAAATGAATTTCAATTTTTCTAAAGAGAATCTTTTGTGTATTTCAGATGGAAGGCTATGAGGATGAAAAGGAGAAGAATGAGAATGAAGAGGAGGAGGATGAAGATGAGGAAAACAATCCAACTAAGAAGGATTAGGTTGGTACTTTTTGGTTTTTATCTGAAGCAGTTTTAGTTTCGGGCAGTATCAGGAAATATTTCTAAAGTGATGATGAGGTGAACCTAAGCTCAATATTTTCTCGTCAAGGAGCTGAAACTCTAATAGGGGATCATACAAGAACGAGAAGAAATCTTCGTGATCTTAACGTAGATCATGCGTTTCTGTCTTCTTGTTCAGGCAAAACACCTCTACAAATTTCAAATGAAAGTGTTAGGAGAGCCTCAATAAATAAATCTTTATAGTCGAGTATTTTTAAAAATTATAGTCTTAACTTCATATACTAATATATATTATTGTAATTATTTATATTAGTAAGGATTGATTTAAATTAATAAGATGTTAACCATGTGTTTGTAATACACTTCGTTGGATGTTGTATAAATTTTACTTAGTAATATGAAGATGTAAGAAGTTTAATTCAGAATTCTAAGATATTTCTATCATAAAAAGTAGCTCAAATTCCCAAGCGGTTGTTTTGATTTGTGTACTAGTGTCAGGTCAGTCTTTAAAACCTAAGTAAACTGCATCTTCTCAAACAATACTACGTACAGTTATACATCACTTCCAATCAAATGTAAGTGTGGACAGGGCTTTGCGAATGAGCAACAACTTGCGGCACACCTTAGTTGGTGTGTCCATCGTGTGAATCTCCGTAAATGCGGTGGAGTTATGATCTTTGATAAAAGATCCAATGCCCAGCTGAAGATAAACCTCGTGAAAAACCGAGAGAGAATGCAAAAGGGTGAAATGGTAAGTTTCTTTTTCTTTTCTATTTTCTTTTATTTGGGTGGGCGGGTGGGTGGGTGGGGAGGAGGGATATCAAAATTAAAAATTTCTAAAATATGTGTAGCTGCCTCTGGTTGTTGATCTTGATAATGCAGATGAAGGAGATGAGAGAGGAGGATTAGGAAATAATTTTTTATTATTATTTTGAAAGATATAATGTAGTAAATTTTTTGGGATCCTAAATTCTAATTTTATATATCTGCAGATGAAGATTGAAGATGAGAGATAAGAGCAACAAGGATGAAGATGAGGATAATCCTGAAAATAAAATATACTATAAGTTAGATACCTAGAAATAAATATTGTGCCCCAGAGCAATACAGATCGGATCGCTCCTTTCCTCCTTCTCCAAACCCTCCCTAACCCTAACGCCAACCCTAACACTAGCTATGGAGTCTCTTTGTTCAGCTTGTACGCATGTTGTTAGGGGTGTTCATGTTTTGGTTGTCCCTTATGAGACATATTCACACGAGAAAACTTATCATATGTGGCTCCTCCAATCATGTCCTAAGGCAATGGAATGTCTAGACTACTCCTCTTTGAGGAGGCGCTTTGGAAAGTACCCCCACGCCTCCGACCAGATTGGATTCAGTTCAAGATAAAACATATAAATGTTACTAAGCTTTGTTTTCCATGATATGTTCCCTGGTATGTTGTAGATCAAAAGAGCGATTGCATTAAGAGTGCTTTGAGCACATCATGCTTTGACGAGACTAACATGGATGACTTTGGCATCATTTTGGCTTTTTATTGTGGATCACACATCTTTCCGCGACAAGTGCTCAGTGTTGTCTGTATTCCTGATAGAAAAAACTGGATTAAGAAGAAAATTACATTAAGTTCAATATTTTCTCGTCAAGGAGCTCAAACTCTAATAGGGGATCATACAAGGGCGAGAAGAAATCTTCGTGATCTTAATGTAGATCATGCGTTTCTGTCTTCTTGTTCAGGCAAAACACCTCTAAAAATTTCAAATGAAAGCGTTAAGAGAGCCTCAATAAATAAGTCTTTATAGTCGAGGTAGTCTTTAACTTCATATAGTAATATATATTATTGCAATTATTTATATTAGTAAGGATTAATTTAAGTTAATAAGATGTTAACCATGTGTTTGTAATATAATTCGTTGGATGTTGTTGTATAAACTTTACTTATTAATATGAAGATGTAAGAAGTTTAATTTAAAATTCTAAGATATTTCTATCATAAAAAGTAGCTCAAATTCCCAAGCATCTGTTTCAATTCATGTACTAGTGCCAAGTCAGTCTTGAAAACCTAAGAAAACTGCATCTTCTCAAACAACACTATGTATAATTACATACGTCACTTGCAATCAAATGTAAGTGTGGGCAGGGCTTTGCGAATGAGCAAAAACTTACGGCACACCTTAATTGGTGTGTCCATCGTGTGGACCTCCGTAAATGCGGTGGAATTATGATTTTTGATAAAAGATCCAATGCCCAGCTGAAGATAAACCTCGTGAAAAACCGAAAGAGAATGCAAAAGGGTGAAATGGTAAGTTTCTTTTTCTTTTCTATTTTTTTTTTTTTGGATTGGTGGGGGGGGGGGGGGGGGGATATGAAATTAAAATTTTCTAAAATATGTGCAGCCGCCTCTGGTTGTTGATCTTGATAATGCAAATGAAGGAGATGAGAGAGGAGGATTAGGAAGTAATTTTTTTATTTTTTTTTACTGTTTTGAAAGATATCATGTAGTAAATTTTTTGGGATCCTAAATTCTAATTTTATAAATCTGCAGATGAATATTGAAGATGAAAGAGAAGAGCAACAAGGATGAAGATGAGGATAATCCTGAAAATAAAATATACTATAAGTTAGATACCTAGAAATAAATATTGTGCCCCAGAGCAATACAGATCGGATCGCTCCTTTCCTACTTCTCCAAACCCTCCCTAACCGTAACGCCAACCTTAACCCTAGCTATGGAGTCTCTTTGTTCAGCTTGTACGCATGTTGTTAGGGGTGTTCATGTCTTGGTTGTCACTTACAAGACGTATTCATACGAGACAACTTATCAGATCTGGCTCTTCTAACCATGTCCTAAGGCAATGGAATGTCTAGGCTACTCCTCTTTGAGGAGGCACTTTGAAAAGTACCTCCACGTCTCTGACCAGATTGGATTCAGTTCAAGATAAAACATATAAATATCACTGGGCCGTGTTTTCCATGATGTGTTCCACGGTATGTTGTAGATTAAAAGAGTGATTGCATTAAGTGTGCTTTGAGCACATCATGCTTTGACGAGACTAACATGGTTGACTTTGGCATCATTTTGGCTTTTTATCGTGGATCACACGTCTTTCTGCGACAAGTGCTCAGCGTTGTCTCTATTCCCGATAGAAAAAACTGGATTAAGAAGAAAATTACAAAGGCATGGAAGCCCAAGACTGATAGAGCCATCGATGAGGCGGCTGATGGCACCCCCAATGAGGCGGCTAATGACAAGCAGGCAGATCTTTCTTTTAAGGTGTCAAAGAAAAAAGTTTTAGGAAGGATATCCAAACTTGAAAATGCAGTCGCAATGCTTGAGATTAAGTTGGTTGAAGAACAACTTGGAGCTCCTTAAAGTGATTGAGGCGTTCCTTGTTGCTAAACTAAACTAATTCCATCTTAGGACATGTAATACTTTTGTCAGACACAATTAGAAAAGAAGGCTCATAACAATAAAGGTTTATGGAATGACTGACTTATATCAATGAAGGTTTATATGGTTGACTTTCAAAAGGGATGCACTTGCTTTTGTCAAGTGATTGATATTACATAATGTTTTGGTTGCTCAATTAATGTAAATAGTATGAAGTGATAATATGGCATGAATAGATTATCATTTTCATCGAATTACTATCCTTTCCACGTGGAGAACTTTTAAAAATGTGATAATGGTCATATTACAATCTGGATCATCTGAACTCTCATATGCTGCTTGTAGTTTTTTTCTTAATCGAATTATCTAGCTTTGGTTTTTTTTTAATAAAAAATTATTATGCCCCAAAATTGAAATAGTTGTAGCATGTAGGCTCGGTTTGACTCCCAAAAAATTATGGATAGTGATGTCATGATCCTTATACTCTCCGTCTACCGAATCAAAGTATGTACCAGCTATGAGAGAAGGGAATTGACTATCTAATTCCTCAATGCTAAACATACCAAAAGAGTAGTGATTTCTTAAATTCTTGGCATACATAATTGTAACGACCCGTTTAGTCGTTTTAGCATTTTGGAGTCTTTTCCCCAAATTAGCCTTTTCGTGGCTTGGAAATGATATTCTTGACTTGCGGGGATAGGTGGTACAGTTATATAATTGACGGGTAAATTATAGAATTTATCTATTTAATGTGTGTGAATAGTTTATTCATAGGAATTTTGTTTGCACTTATATAAGGTATAAGTTGGTGAATAATGTATTTTATTAATTGGGTCAATTTTTACCTTATACATATTGGTTGAGTAAAAAGATTATTTTGGACAATTATTTTAGTTGGTGGTTAATGGGCCAAGCCCATAATTAATTTAATACCCTATATTATATGACCTATATATAAGATAATGAATTAAGTTCGTAAGGCTTAACAATTGGGGGTCATAGCATTAGAAAATTTAATCAAGAGGGAGCCTTGAAGGCAGTTGGCGGCGTCGGACACCAAATCCACGGAGAGAGGGTCGACTACTGCTCTAGGTAAGAAGCTCAATTAAACATCTAAGTTTGGATCTAGAATTGGTGCTTTGAGATATTTCTATTGGCTTGGAGTATTAAAATATTTTGCTTGGTGGGAAAAGAAGTTAACTTCTACTTGGATTTACCATAATCCGTTCATGCTTGGTCCTTTATAAATTATAGAGTTAGGAGACAATAGTTTATGGCTGTCATTATTGAGTAATAATGATAAAATGATTAACAGTGGGATGAATTTAAACCAAGAAAATTTTGCATGACTATTAATTTTTGAGGAATCAATGGCATAACGTGGGGAGCAAATTGTGTAATGTCTACTTTCTATTGTTGGGTACTATCGGGACAGTTGATGGAAATAACAAGCTACTATAATTAATTTGTCATGTTTCCACTTTTAGTTATATTTGTACCCCTTCAAATTCATGGTATTTGAGTTGTGGAAAGTGAGAATTTAATCCTAAGTTAAGATTTTGGGGTGATTGAAGATTTTGAGCCATAGTCTTAAGGAATGGGAATTTATGATTTGAGAGTCTATTTGTGGATGGAATTGACTAATTTTCTAAATATAGGACCCTTGGGTTATGGGTAAAATGATTTTTAAAGAAAATTCCAGTTTTGCCCTTGTGGGCCCGAGGCCACTTTTCGGGGTGCGTTTTTGCGTTTCAAATATAAGTACAACAATATGGGTGTTCTTAGATTCGTATTCTAACGTAGATTATATATTTGATAGACTCTTTCCGTTCGGAAGCACTTCGGAAGGGAAAAGCTTTGGCGTGAGAGTTCGTGGCACCTGTTCGACATTGAGGTAGGTTACGGTTTACTTTATGTCTAGACTCCGGTTAGCGAAACGTATGTAGATAGTAGTGATTGACGAGGAAAGCATGATAGGTCTTCAGACATGGTGTGGAGGTGAATTCTATCTAGGTTGGTATTGTCAGCTGTTTTGTGGGCTTGTCGCCATTATTGCGATATTGTTATGTGGGCTTGTCACCATGGTTGTGATTTCATGTACTTGATATAATTGTCTCTCTCTGACTCTTGTTGTCTCACTTGTCATATGTAAGAGGAAGGTTATTACTAAGAAATTAAATATTGAATTGCATTTCATAGTATGAATCTGTGGAACCTATGATTGCGGTGATTATTGAGGTTGACTTCATGCGAGGCATGCATCCCATATTCTATGTATTATTTGATGTGATTATCACCTAGTTGTATTTCTGTCATATACTAGCTCACTCATCTCATGAAAGGGAAGGGTAGTATTGATGATTGAACCATGGACAATAATATGACTTGTACTTGTTCATTGCATATTGGTGATATAGTTGAGACTGATATCTGCATGGCATGCTTCCATATATACTATTATGTTGTCCTGATGGTGAGGTGAGTGATTGAGAGACTCCGAGGTCTTTGCCGGAGATTGAGAGTGATTGAGAGACTCCGAGATCTTTGCTGGAGATTGAGAGTGATAGAGAGACTCTGAGGTCTTTGTCGGAGATTGAGAGTGATTGATAGCCTCCGAGGTTTCTACCGGAGAGCACAAGTGGTACATGGACTTCGCGGGTCCCCTATGGGTCATGACTACGAGGCATTGCCATAGAATGTATGTATGAGAGTGGAGCGTGAGAGGTGACTACTGCATTGCATAATGATTCTTGATGGGTGAATTATGGATTTGTTGTTGTTTGTAAGGTATTTATTTTGTAGGCTTGATGAACTCGAGGTTTAGATATTTCCACCTAGGCTTGTAACCTGAGATATTGAAATCCCTTGTAACTATCGTTACTGCAAGACTTTCATATTTGCTAGAGTTGTGCTGTTTTTGATTACTTATCTGCTTATTTGTTAGTTACTTCTTATTTATATGCGTGAACTAACCATTGTCGGCCTATGATACCTACGAGTCTTGTGTTGTGCTCATACTACTCTTGCTACACTCCTAGTGTAGAGTTGTTTTCAGGTGATGTTCGGAGTCTCGAGACCGTTTCAAGGCATTTGTCAGAGGCGTCTGGGTGAGCTATTTAAGATCTTGCAACCCAGAGTCCCTTCTTAGATTTCTGTTGTTCCTTATCCTTAAACAAAAGTCGTATCTAGTTTGAATCTGTTATTTACTTCAAATTGTAAACTTCTTAGAAGCTCTTGTACGAGTCTAGACCAGGTTTTGAGAATTTCTTATAATAAAAGTATTTCTTCCGCATTGGATTTAATATTTAAACTGTTGAGTGTGTTTACATATTGCTATTTCGCATGTTGTATCAATTGAGGTAATTAGGGGGAGGGTTCACCCACCAGGGGAGGTTAGTGTGGGTGCCCGCACGATCCGTGATTTGGGTCGTAACAATAATGATTTCAACAGTTTTGTTTGTATCAATAACTTCTATCAGTTAATATTTCATTATAATTAATGCAATCCCAAAGGAGGAAATCTCTCCAATTTCTTCATCCATCCATAAAAAATAAAAATAAAAAATCAAATAGTCGTCAAGTTTAAAACATTGAGAAACTAAGTTACAATTTGTTCTCATCATTCTTATCAGTCTATTAAGGATATCTACTTTTTTTTTTTTTTGGGTGTTGGTCTATAGCAAAGGTCATCCATACTTCAATTAAAATTTCATATTATTATCTATGAGTTACGTTTAAAGTGATTAACGACTATGCGCCTCATGTATCTTTTTAACAAACATAACAAGACTGCTTCGAATGATTTGGTCAACAGTCTATCAAAGCGAAAAAATAACTCAATCTGCTGAGTTAATGTGTAACCTTCAGGTTATATGTACCAATTGGTAAGGGTTGACGATTTATAACAAAATTCTTCAATGTCTTAAAGTGTAAGATATCTTCTCGAACGCCAGCTACAAAAATTTGAAATAAAGAAGTTCTAAAAGAAAATATTGGAATATTAATCTTAAATTAAGTGTAAATACTACCATACTCGTTGAAAGTAAAATGGGAAAAGGGTCAAATATACCCCCCTCTACTTTATTTTATTAGTCAACTTTATCCTTCGTGATAGTGAACAAAAATAACTCTGTTGTCTGCAAAGTTTACACATACACCCTTAACTGGATGAAAAACCCAAATCCCACAAAATTATCCGATTTCAATTTAAATTACCCGACCTGCCTCTTTTAACCCGACCCGCAACCTTGAGACTTCCATCTCCTCTTCCTTACCGTTGCTTGCTCCACATCCATCACTGCAGGCGAGCTCGTGACACCGGAGCTTGTTATTGGACAAGATTTGATTTTTGGCAAATTTATAAGGAGGTGGTTCAATCAACCTTTTAGTTTAACAGCTCAGTGATTGTGAGACACACAAAGATCAATAGCTGACAACGGAAGATGAAAAGATCTTTATATAAGGGAGAGGTATATGGGAGGGATTAAGAGTGTTCAAATGGCAAATGAGGCCCATGATTTTCCTAAGATTAGAAAGGGTTTCCATCCACAACGGAAATAGTTGAGAGGGATTCTAGCAAACTGAGGTTGATCTAAAAGGGGAAAAGGAACAAATGAAAGGTTAATCTGGTTGTGGCATGCAGTGGCGGAACTAGGATATTTACTAAAGGGTGTCAAACTATAAAAAAGTAAATATACGACGAAATTAAGGGGGTTCAACACATAGTTATATATATAAAAATATTTTTTTTACAGAATTACATAGTGTAATTTTTCGGCTAAGGGGGTGTCGGTCCGCCACTGGTGGCATGACATAAAGCTGGAGTTCAAGCTTAAGGAGACGCTGTTAGATTTTTTACCTCAGGCATCTTTTTGCAAATGTGTCTGTAACTAAATGGTCATAAATCCATGTAGGATGGAAGGCAGTTGAAGCCAATGAAGATATATTCAGTAGGTCTAACTGTTATCCGCTAGTAGTAAAACAACATAAAATTTGTGGATCATCTTTATCTTTGTTTTTTTATGGAGGACTAAGGCCTAGTCTGTTATTGCATGCTACCTAGCAAATCTAAGGATGCTCAAAACCGCAAGGAAGCCTTCTAAGAAGTTTGGAAAAGTAGAGAGCCTCAAAGTTTGAGGATAAAAAATTGGATCTCCAAAATTACAGTGATGCCGAAAACTTAAAAAGTAAGAGAGAGTAGTACGGCTCAAACCGCAAGGAAGCCTTCTAAGAAGTTTGGAAAAGTAGAGAGCCTCAAAGTTTGAGGATAAAAAATTGGATCTCCAAAATTACAGTGATGCCGAAAACTTAAAAAGTAAGAGAGAGTAGTACGGCTCAAACCGCAAGGAAGCCTTCTAAGAAGTTTGGAAAAGTAGAGAGCCTCAAAGTTTGAGGATAAAAAATTGGATCTCCAAAATTACAGTGATGCCGAAAACTTAAAAAGTAAGAGAGAGTAGTACGGCTCAAACCGCAAGGAAGCCTTCTAAGAAGTTTGGAAAAGTAAAGAGCCACAAAGTTTGAGGATAAAAAATTGGATCTCCCAAATTACAATGATGCTGAAAACCTAAGAGTAAGAGACAGAGTAGTACGGCTGTCCCTATTGTATTTTAGATGGATTCATCTACAGGGTTAAGAATATTACCTTCACTTAGAGAGGGGTACTGGTGCCATGCTCTTCCGTGCTCGGTGGCTGTTTGAACTCACCTATAGATTTTGACTGAGGTCTCACAAACATGCATTTTTCTTGTTTATCCAACCGCTTCACTAATGTGCATAGGTTATACATATGGGTGGTATATACTCCCATGCATGTTCCTTCTCTAACCTTTTGGTATGTATTGCCCCTTAACTATATATCAGATCCACCAGACAAGTATGCTATGCAAATGAAGAATATTGGGACTTGAAAGAGTGGGGGATTTTTCCTTTTAAGAAAAGAACTTGGTAGTGTAAAGGCCTATTGTTGACTTGTTGTTCATGTAATTGAACTGGAGTCATTTTAATAGAACTTTTACCTTCATATTTAAACTGAAACACTACTAGAGCCTTTTATAGGTTCAATCGCACAATTCAGGATCCATGTCACTTGGACTTGGTCCTCTTCAAATTTGCATCATTTAAATATGTCAGATACCCTTGCTTCTCAGCACCACTAAATGTTTTCTTGAGCGGAAGTAAAAGCCTCACTTACATGTAATATTAAAAAAACAGATACTAGAAAATGTAGCTGTAATTTCATTCACTATTCTACTGGAGGTCATTTAGTTTCCATTTTATCAGACTTCTTGATACTAGATAACCTTTTTAGCTTGCAGTTTAGTCTTGTGCTTTGCAGAAATGTAAGTACTTCTACCGTTCTTTCTCTACCGCATTCGTTATTCCATGCCTCTTTCATCACCTTTTGCTTAACTAACAATAACAACAAGTCTCTCATACCTTCTCCTGTTTCATCATTTTGAAGCTCGAGACTTTCTGTATCAACTCCTCCCTCATACAGTTTCATAGTTTTTGATCCCATCTTATGTCATTTTTACATATTCAATGTGATGCTTTATTTATAACGATTTTAAATCATTTATAATGCATCAAAAAAAGGGTCACCCGGTGCACTAAGCTCCCACTATGCACAGGGTCCAGGGAAGGGCCGGATCACAAAGGTCTATTGTACGCAGTCTAAAGGTTATTTCCATTATTTTGCATTAGTTGATCAATAATTTACAAATCTTTGGCTGATCGGTTACTCATCCCAAAAGAGGAATGAATGAAAATGTTTGCCTGGTCACGATGATCTGTTAAGTTGTGGGATTCTTATCCGTTATTAAAACCATGACTACCAAGAAGGCGATCTGTTCTCTTCCCCTTTTTGTGCTTCACTATCCTGCTGCATAGACTATTATATTTTTTGTAGTATGAGAAATAGGTGTCAGTATGAAGTTTCTATCACGAGTTGTGCTTGCATAGAGCCTACATAAGATCCATCATCACATGCTATTTGTTGGTCAAACAGACTTTATAATTCTCATTTAACTTGTTCATGTATTGATCCTTTCTCAGTTAGATGCTTCTTTATCAGGAATGTCAAAAAATCAGAGGACGATATTCCTGTTTCACCTCTATTAAAGAGTGCAATGCTTTGGGGTATGCCCTTTATTACTTTCAATCCTGCATTTGCTAATTAACTTCATGAAAAGCATATAGTTTCCACTAGCTAAATCACATGTCATACATTCTTTACATTGTTTGATATCTTATCTCGTTGTTTTCCCAATATCCAAGCATTGAATCCCCTGAAAGTCTATTCACTTCCAATTTTGATGATTGTAATTCCACACAAATGCTGAACAACATAGAACATTGTTTCTGTCTATTTAATGATTGTCGGAATGGGAAAGTTTAATCTGTTCAACAAAGATTTCAGTCAGCAATGCTATTACATTAAATAAAAGTAGTAGTTTAAATGTAGCATTATCCGTAGCTCCGTCTTTTTTATTCACTCTGAAATAGTGGGAAAGGCCTAGTTCCACCCTGTAGTTGTCTGAATGAAAGATAAATTATTTTACTTGTATTGTGTTTTGTTTACTGATATGTTATACTCATTTTTAGGTGTTTTCCTCGGAATTTCTTCAAATACACAGTTGCAGATTTTAACTGGATTAGAGCTTGTAGTGGAATCATCCCCAGTAGGAAAGCAGTTTCCGCCTGCTGCAATGGCATTTACAGTTGGTGTGCGGTTTGCCAACAATGTTTATGCCGGAATGCAGTTTGTAGATTGGGGTGGGTGGAGTGGGGTGCAATAAGTACTCGTGCTCCGACTTCAAATGCAGCATTTTTACAACACTACCGTGGTCATACATCTTCCATTGAGTTACTCTTCTGCCATACAATTGAGCTAAATTTTAGGAAGTTAGGAATAACAGTGGGACCTTGATCTCTTGTAAAGTTACTGGCAGGGATTCAGATTACTGGTAAATGTCTAGAAAAGAATGGTTACAAGTATAAAAGGTTACTTACAAACTATACGTAACTATTTAGGCACCCAGTAGCCTTTGCTTAGGTTCTGATATGTGAGTTTTTGGCCTAAAGCATCTTTAAACTATATCCACAATCTAAACTGCATCTTTGAAGTAACCAATAACCATATGAACAAAAATCACCCTTAAAGTTTCTCAAAGTTAGCAACATTCATACTTGTTAAAGAGCTAACGAAGGCTCAAACTTACACGGAAGAAACGTGTTTGCGCGCATCCATAGACAACAGAAAATTGAAACTCAAAGAAATCGTAGAAGTTCAATGAAAGACATGCAATCCGCAAGACAATTTAAAGTGCTATATCGGCTTAACAGTGAAATAGAAAAGTTGAATTAAACATCATTAACACAATCTGATATATCTCAGCAGTAATCAGGATCATTTCTTTAGCAAGTGATCATTTCTTGAGCTTTATCATCGTAACTATGTTCTAAGAATTGAGTCTGAATCTTCTTGGTAATTCATATTGAAAATAAGAATGATGTTCATAACTGAAAACATAACCAGCGTCGCTTTGGTGGATGAAAGTTAGCTTCTTTATAATTCGTCGTGTTGCTCCTACATATCTCTTCTTTTTCTTCCATTGGTACATTAGAAAAGATTGTCATTTGTCAAAAATAAAATAGTACTCCCTTCGTCTCATAATAAGTATCACCTTAACAAAAAAAAAAAATCTCATAATAAGTGTCATCTTAGGAAACCAAGACATAAATGATTATTAGAAAAGCCACATAGTAACTTGATATTGTTGGATTTCCAATGTCAAAAGGTTTACAACTTGTGCATGCTCTAATTAAGAGGAAAAAGTAATTTATCTTTATTATAAAAGGGTAATTTAATAAACTTCACATTGCATTATTGTTTCTTAATATGCATGTTTTAAGTTGAGGTGTGTTGGGTGTGCGAACAAAGTATCACATTGATAGCTGAAAAGAAAAGGGAGTTATTTATAAGGAGTTGGATACTCTTAATGATGTGAGGTCTTTTAGGGAAAACTATGCGGGCTTGGCCCAAAGCGGACAATATCACATTGTGTTAAGAGTATCTTTGAACCGTTTAGCCCAACAACTGGTATCAGAGCCAATGGTTTGGCGAGATGAGTATGAAGATGGCGGAGTGTGGCGTGGGGCCCGGCTTAGTGCCTTTGCCCATCTATGGGCCGGTTTACGACCTTTACCCGTAGCTTTGAAGGCGCATTCACAGTCTTTGTGCTTCGGTGATCATAAATACTCTGACAGTGTGGGTGGCACACAAACATGTTGAATCTCTAACCCGTGGTATGATAATGAGCCACGTGGAACTTAGTTCGAGAGGGAGATTGTTGGGTGTGCGAACAAAGTACCACATTGATAGCTGAAAAGAAAAGGGAGCTATTTATAAGGAGTTGGATACTCTTAATCATGTGAGGCCTTTTGGGGAAAATCGTGTGGGTTTGGCCCAAAGCGAACAATATCACATCGTGTTAAGAGTATCTTTGGACCGTTTAGCCCAACAAGGTGACACTTATTATGGGACAGAAGTAGTAGTGACGAATTTTCTAGATATGTCTTACAATGGGCAATTCTGCGAATTGCCCTTCTTTTGGGATGGTCTTTAAATTTTGCCCTTCGGCTAAAACCCATGGGTTTTAGGTTCGAACCCCCACTCAGTAAAAAATATTTTTAAAAAAAATCGCAAGGCAGAGTTTAAATTTCGCTATGCCACCACCGGCATACACTTGTGAAGGAATTACCAAAGTTATGCTGGACCCGGTATACTTATGCCTTATGGGCAGACTTGGCATAAGTATGCCGGGTCCGGCATAACTTTGGTAATTCCTTCACAAGTTTATGTCGGGTCCGACATACTTATGGGAAAACTTTTAGTTAAGCCTTAACTAAAAGTTTTTTCCTAGTTATGCCTTATGGGGCAGACTTTTAGTTAAGGCACAACTAAAAGTATGCCCCATAAGGCATAACTTTTCCTTAAGACATAGACTTTGTCTTATAAGGCAAATTTTTAGTTATGCCTTAAGGAAAAGTTTCGCCTTATGCGGCATACTTTTAGTTGTGCCTTAACTAAAAGTCTGCCCCATAAGGCATAACTAGGAAAAGACTTTTAGTTAAGGCTTAACAAAAAGTTTGCCTATTAAAAGTTTGCCCATTAAAAGTTTGCGCATAAGTATGCCGGATCCGGCATAAACTTGTTAAGGAATTACCAAAGTTATGCCGGACTTGGCATACTTATGCCAAGTCTGCCCATAAGGCATGAGTATGCTGGGTCCGGCATAACTTTGGTAATTGTTTAACAAGTGTATGCCGGGTCCGGCATACATTCGACCCAAACCTTGCCTTGCAATTTTTTTTTTAATTTATGCTTGAGCGGGAGTTCGAACCCAGAACCTCATAATTTTTGCGTGAACGCTCAGGGTTGCAACGCGAAGGGCAAAAATTAAAGACCAGAATATGAAGGGCATAATTTAAAGACCACAAATATGAGGGGCAATATTTAAAGACCACCCCAAAAGAAGGGCAATCCGCGCAAAAAAATGTCTTACAATACCCCATGCTGACAAAAAGGACAGAGCAACTTATAACACTCAACTTGAACCATATTTCAGAACTTTTTCACCATGAAAAAAAAAAAAAAATTTAGGTCTACGCATGACAGAGACCTAAATGTGGGTTTACACCAATGTCATCCACATGTGAACTTCCTCCTCCTTCAGGGATGGCTTGTGACAAGATCTACAAGAGTTGTTTGTACCTTGCTTTCCCGATCTCGATTGAAAATAATAAATTTAAATGTTTAAATGTCTGAGTTCATAGGTTTGATGTTATCCATATGTCTTTTAGTTGTCCTAGGTGCATAATCTTAGGGAACTTTCGTTTGAGGGTTCCGTTATTTTTTAACTGTGGGTAATATAATAGAAGGATGAAACCTGCTCATTTTATGCAACTCTAAGGATATTTTTTTTGTTCATATGGGTACTTTAAGGATGTGGTTTTAGTGTAGGGATGTTTTTATACAAAAGCTCTTGTGTTTGTATTAGAAAATTCACTATGTATAAATATTTAATTATGAACCAGTAATCAAGCTACAAGTTTGGTAGCAGATTGAGAACCTATAAACTTCAAATTTTGGCTTCGACTTAGCTTTACATAGTAACTTCTTAACAGGTAAATTTCATTTTTTAATATTCAGATTCCCATAAAAAATGAAATGCATTAATCTTGTAGTCCAATTTTTACTATTCTTTTTGGGACCCCAGGATGAGTATTTTTGACAGATTAGTTTTGATGTCCCATCAAGAATTAATCATTGAGTTTTGTGACACTTTTGATGTAACGCTCTAACTTACAGGCCTGAATGAATAAGAACAATCCAAAGAAACAGTAAAAAAAATGATATTAATGGAGCATGTTGCACAGAAAGTGAACGAGTACACATAGTATCCCAATTCTCAACCATTTTGCAACAATTATTCTCCAGTAATAAGGAAAGGGCCTACAAGAAAAAAGTAGACATGACAAAATTACCCTATAATAATTGCTTTAAGAGGAAGAAATTTGACACCTCTAAATGGGGTGGACGGGTAAAAATGGAACCGAGACTAAAATGATACTTCCTCCGTCTCATAATAAATGTCACTTTAATAGAAAAATTTTGTCCCATAATAAGTGTCATCTTAGGAAACCGTGACATAAATTGACTATTTTTTCCAACTCTACCCTTATAAAAAAATTGACAAGTTAAAGTAATAGCTAAATGATAATTGGAAAAGCTACATAGTAACTTGTGTTGGATTCCTAATATCAAAAGATTTACTAGTTGCGCATACTCTAATCAAGAAAAAAAAGTAATTTATTTTATTATATAAAGGTAATTTAGTAAACTTTATATTGCATTATTAGTCTCCTAATATGCATGTTATTGACTAAAGTGACAGAGGGAGTAGTGTAAAAGCATAGAGAGAAACTGACAAAACTGAGCATTTATGTGTAGCTTACCATTAGTCTTTCAAAAATATTTTCCAACAATTTTGGTTCTTTAAGTTTGTCAAAAGTGGTGACATCCGGCAATTATTTTTACAAAATCTATGGGTCAAATTGAAGAGTAAATACGGGAAAAAATTAATCAAAATCACCAGGAAAGTCGCATTAAAATCCTACAAACTGCATCACAAAAAATTACACTAATTAGACAAAAAAATACAACTTGCACCTAAAAATATTGCACCTTACTCCAGAAATAAATCAAAATAACAACAACTGCACCTCCAAATGTGAGTTCCCGCTAATATTTTTTTCATAATTCCTATTAAATCCAACGAATTTTGTTAAATATTTGACCGGGAGCTGCTCACCTTTCACAACCTTACATGACTAAAACTGCTCATAAGGTAATCTATCTTCAAGCATAAGAGATCAGTTGTGTTTTTTTATCTACGCATAGATGACTTTAGAGCGCATTCAATGAGTTCAACTCAACCCATTACTTTCTCCTCGACTCGAAGTACATATGCAAAAGAACTTCATGCATGTGCAATATATAAATTAAACTGATCATCATTTTGAACCCACTGAATATATATAAATCCTTGATTCGTATCTGTCAATACAAGGCTACAAAATACAGAAGAAGCATATAATATTCAACCAACAAAATCATGCAACAGTTGCCCTCCAATAATATTATGATCTCTTCCTAACTGACCATTTTGTGCTTCAAATCCACCACCAAACAAGAATCCCTCATTATTTGCATCGATACCAAAACGCCGCGCTGCATTTCTTGGAAAGGGCTCTGATAAACCTGCAATTCCGATTCCACTATTGTTCTGATGAAGTCCCAACGTTAGTGACACCCCACCATTTCCACCTGACGACGCACTCATTTGATCAACTCCAACACGAGAATGAGATGAAAAATTGTCGTATGATAAATTCACTTGATCTGCTGGATCATTATTTCGCGTTCGTTTCGATGGAACTTGTTGAAATTGTTGTGCTGATGTAGATGGAAGTGAATTATTACTCGTGGGAAAATGTTCAATGGGATTATTGTTGTTGTTTTGGCCCTGCCTTTGTGAAGCAGATTTGTGAGCTTGCCTAGTTTCAAGCATGTGTATCTCTTCAACCATAGGCTTCCACAGTCTAACTCTTGCATTGATAAACCAGTTAGAAACCTGATCCAGTTGTGAAATACATTGAATTATATGATGTAGATGTCTGCTCGCAAAACACCAGCTATTTTACTAGGCATAGAGTTTAAGAAAGAAGCGAAGATTTTTTAAACTTGTAGTCTCTTAAACGTGCCATGACATTTGTGTAGCAGTAAGACTTATGAAACTTATGTTCAAACATGCCATAATAATTGTGTGACTATAAAAACTTCTCATTAAGGGTAAATTGAGAAATTTAAATTAAATTGTTTGCAAATTTTAAAATGAATCATTTTTTTCTAAATGGATTAAAAAGGAAATGAGTATAGATTAATTCAAAGGGAGGAGTATCAAGGAGCGTAAATTTGAAAAATGCACACCTGATTCCTCGAGAGACCAGTCTGTTTGGCCAACATTACTTTGTCAGAGTCTGTGGGATAACTGCAACAGAATCAACAATAATGAGTTAAAATTACACAGACAAAATCATTACACAGATATATTTTTTTTCAACAAACATCCAGTCTACCACGTGTTCTACAGTATTAACTTCATACTTTCACCTTGTCTTCTAATTCATAAATTTAATAAGTGAAGTTCTGGTGTAATGACCGTGGTTCCTTCACCTTTAACAGAAAATCTCAGGTTCAGCAGGCCCTAAAGTTTAATGGAGTCGTTTTCAGTAGGAAGCGTTAAAAGCTAGATTAGTTGGACCAGTGGATCAATTAAACACATCGGACTCTTGAAGCCAAGGAAAAAAAGGATGAATATAGTTTATTAATTCAACATAGATAACATGAATTCACTACCCTCTCGCGCGGTTTCATTTATATGACTATGATTGACCAGACACGAACCTTTAAGAAAGAAAGGAGACTTTTGCATCCCAAGAATTTGGAGCTAGCCTTAGATATCCTATGACATTTCTACAGTTATAAAAGCATATCATAATGGTAAAATGAAACAGTTAACGTTTAAACAATTTCAAAATATGAAAATATATTATGCATTTTGAACAGATCAAAAAGAAAAGAAAAAAAGGACTGTTATAATATAACGTATAAAATGAAACAGATGAAGTAGTATTAGTACTTACGGGTGCAAGAAATGGTCAAACAACCAAGCCCTGAGAACAGTTACAGCACGCTCCGGTAGACCTCTTTGTGGTCTCCAAACAGGCTGATGATGCTCAACAAATCCAGCATTGTGGATTGCTGCTCTTTGGCAATTATAACTATAAAGGCTGCCTTTCCCGACTGATCTTGTACTGGTAGAATCATCACAATTTATTTGTCTATGAGATTTGATTGTGTAGTTCAGTTGGTCAGTGATGGCAGTTTTTAGGCACCTAAAATGTTTGGACAAAGCTTTTAAAGATAAGTTCGCAAATGGGGCTGCATTCCCAAGTCCAGGAACTGATTCAAATGATGCCACTACCCTTTGTAGCTGTTGATAGTACTGCTTGTACCTTCCGTATACCTGAGACATATCACCCAAAATGATTAATTTATCAAGAATGCAATGACAAAATTCTGAGCGCTTTATTTTATGTGTCTTAGTTTGAATGAGCATAGAGTTTAAGAAAGAATAATTTCAATCTTGGTCTTAATATAAAAATGAGTATAATGTACCAAATCTCTCTTAAATCTTGTAGTTTTACACATGCGACATGAGATATTGAATGTTAAGGAGTTAGTAATTTAGAAAGTAACATATTTTAAAAAACGGACTAAAAAGAAAAACAAGGCATATACATTCAAACAGATGGGAGTATTTTGCTTATTTAAAACCATAAGTGCAAAAAGTTAATACAAATATGAATATGTTAAATTCCCAAGAACAACACTGTCGGAAAATAATATTCCCACTATCTCAATTTATTTGTCTTAGTTTTACTTGGCAGGAGTTTAAGAAAGTAAAGAACACTTATAAATCTTGTGATCTTAAGCTAAAGATATATATAATGTACTAAAATGTCTTTTAATCTTGTGATCTTAAACATGTCACGCAGAATTTTGAAATTAAGGAGTTGTCAATTTAGGAAAGAGGCATTCTTTTTTTAAACAAGCTAAAAAAAAAAAAAGTAAGACAAACAAATTAAAACAGAGAGAGTAACTCATAAAAATAGTTATGCAGAATAACAAGAACAAGAGAATACCAAGTCTTTTCAATGTGAAAAATATAAATACTGGGGAGGAGCTATATATTATCATTCTAGTGAGAAATCAAACACTTAATAGGCGTTTGGCCATAGTTTCCAAATATTTTTCACTTTATTTGAAATTTATGAAGTTGAAATTGCAAACGAAGTTGTGTTTGATTGTATGTTTTGCAAAAGAGAGAAGAGAACACTTTATTTGAAATTTATGAAATGGAGTTGGAGAACATGTTTTGAGCAGTTTTTCAAATTTGAAATCCAACTCCAAGTTGGGTCTCGAATTTATAACCAAACACTGATTTTGGAATAAAGTAAAAATTATTCCGAAAATAAATAAATAATTCTCATGGCCAAACGGGGCCTTAATACGTCACAAAAGTCAATCATAAGAAAACAACTCTCTTTTATTTTACATAATTCACGATAATATTGCTCGTCTTATTTCCTTATACTTCTTTGAGTCGGTGTCACGAAATGAAAAATTGAGCTCCTATTTATAGGACGACTTGCCAGCAACAAAATCCAATCAAATTGATTTCCAAAACATGGTGCACCCTAAAATAGTTATGACATTATTATTCATCTTTTTTTCCTAGTCCTGGGACAAGTTCCCACAGACTCATAGTTTCTTACCACATTTGATGTCATTAATTGCTATATTTCTGAAGCTATTAAAACGCACTTTCATTGAGAATTAGATTAGATTTATAAGATAAATATCCAGTGCTTGGAGCAATTGATCCAGGCCTGGTATCAAAATCAATCAAAGATTTTGTGATTACATTGGGCTTGAATGGCTTTCTAAAACCCTTCAGATAAAACGAAAATAACTTCTATAAGTTGTTCATTGGTGTGAAAAAGAATTTTTTTTTTTTTTTTTTAAAAAAAAAGGAAAAGAAGAGTGAATATAATACTGTATTAGATTTAGCTCTCCAGGCCTATAAGTGCCTCTACTTGGGCTATATTGCTCACACTCTCAAAAATTGTTGTCGCACCGTATTGAATCCTTCAAAAATGCATTAGTTTTGAAGAATTCAACATACAGATGACGACATTTTTAAGGAGTCGGAACTATATAACCTTTAGTTGATCATGTTGGCAAAAGTCCAATTATAAAGGCTAGTTTTGGACTCGGTGCTGCCCCAAACTCTAAGTAACCTTACCGACTTATTAGCAACAAGAATAAGGAGAGAGTTAAGTATTTTGGACAATATTTGAATGAAGTTGAAAAATTAAGTATTTCGGACTTATTAGCTACAGTACCTAGCGTCGAACAATGAGAACACGAGCAAATGCCTTGACATGCACCGTCACAAGTGTACAGAAGAATATTTGAAACATTGTCAACTCAAGTTCATCGATTTTAAATCACAATACAAGTTCCCTTATCAGAGAAGAAAATACCTACACTGCCACACTTCAATTTACCAAAGTACTTAGCCCTATGAATTTGGAAGATCATGAGGTGTACAATCAAATGTGCAAATTTTCTAACAAATATAGGTTAGAGATAGAGAAAATTTGTTCATTTAGGAAAATGCGCTAAAAATAGAAAATTTTCATCGGACAGATTTAAGTCATGTAGTTTATGAAAGATTTTAAGAATTTTATTTAGTCTTTTTCCAATGTAAAAAGAAAATCAGAGGAAGAAAAGAGGGTCTTGGATGTTATGTCCTTGAGGCAAATATTTTTTCTTATAGATTCCCCTAATCTCTTCATCCTACAATACGGCCAAATTAAGTTTCATTATAACCTATTAGAACTCTTTCAAATACTGTCAGCCACTTTAAGGCACAAATCTTCGTGCATATATTCCTTCCAATCACCTTTTTCTTAAAAGATGATTTAGTGATAGAACTTCTATGCCTAAAAAGCATAAGCATCTACATACCTGATAATACAACCAATTAAGGGTCAAAATAATCTATATGTGCATAGAGCATATATAAATTGGATACTGCATGTTGGCACAAACATTGAAGAATAACTCTAAGCCTTAAACGATGAATCTTCGTTTAGCTTTACAGAAGCTACAATGAAAGAAAATCAACATACGAGTTTTCACAAGGGACTAAGGGAGTAACTAGGTAGTATCATAGGAGAGAAGTGGAGCAAAAATCCAAGACATATAGTGTAATGGTAAGAGTTTAATCTCTAAAAAGGTGTAATAAAGATACTGTTAACTTAGAAATACAATTCACATAAATTGGACACTTGCTTGAAATTTGTTTAAAAAGGTATATGAAGTTGAAATTGAAAAAAAGGGTATTTGAATTATGAATTTCACTTCGAAGAAAATATTGAAATTTTGTGAGTGAAAACTTTGAAGTACTTCTCAAACTAGTTTTTTAAATTTCAATTTTTCTATTAAAAGTTTGAAATAATGGTCCAAATTAAAAAATTCACATATTTCAATTTATGTGAATTAATTTCCTTTTTAGTTTAAAAAAGAATGTCAATTTCTATATTTAGTAACTCTTTGATTCAAATCTCATCTGACATATTTAAGAGTATAAGATTCAAATGACATTCTCATACATTATACAAATCTTTAGTTTAAGACCACATGATTCAAAATCTCTCTTGCTTTCTTAAATTTTTGTATTCCGTCAAACTAAGAAACATGAAATGAAATAGAGAAATTACTAATTTGGAATAATCTTGAAAAATATTATTTCAAATATTTGAAATCAAATTTATGGCCAAATGGTTATGCTAGCTGATAGTGTAAATTAAAAATGTAACCAATATATAAGGTTAAATCACACTAATTGTAAAGTCAGCTAAAAATTAGTTCATCCAGAAAACATTGAACAGTCAATTTATAATTCTTAGATGTCGAAAAACAAGGAAAAAAAAAGTACCTCATCAAGCATTGAAATTAACTTGGACTTGTTTTTCCTGTGCTCACTTCCATCATCATCACCTATAGGTGGTGTATCTGTTGAAGGATCCATCACTACTAAAGAATCATCATCACCAGCTCCTAATAATTTCTCAGAATAAATCCCTCTACCCACATCAAACACTTCATCCATCAACTGTTGTGCTGGCTTCAAGAATCTTGATCCCTTGAGAATTGTAGCATACCCAGTGAATGGTCCAAGAATAGTACTACTACTACTACTCTTTGATGACATGTCAGTTGAGAATATTGATGAGTCATATCGTTGTAAATTCAGCTCTAGTGGAACGCTACTACTATTATTACTCCTTTGATGAGGATTATGAGATGATAAAGACAGAGACAAACCTTGACCTGTTGTAACATTATTAAGACTACTACTACAACTATTATTATTATTATTATTGTCGTTGTTGTTAATAATATTTGCCTCATGAGCTGATGATAGTTCTTGTTTATACGGCATATTATGAAAAGGCGACGAGTGATCAAGAAATCGAAGATTTTGATGAGGGTTATAAAGAAAAGGGTTGGGGTTAATTTCTTGAAAAGAGGATTGTGGATCCATCAAATGAAGACCTTTTTCCAAATCTGAAGGGATAGTGAGTAGTGATGGTGGATCATTGTAAAAGGGAAGTAAAGCAACACAATCAGAGACTCGAAGCCGATCTCTTCTGCTTTGTTGTGGGACATGGTATGCTTCAAATCCTTCAGCCATTGAACCCTGCAAACTATAGGGAAAGAGAAGCACAGTAGTGTATTTTTGGTATATATGAGTAGATGGAGAGAGAAGAGATATGAATCAGGAACAGTAAAAAGATGTGGATGATGGGATGATGAAATGAAAGGGCTATATTTATTACTCTCTATCTATAAAGCTCATCATGTCTTTCACTTCTTAGCTGCAAAATATTGGCAGAAAGAGAGGATTTCCTCCTCCTTTTTCGCTCCGTATTCGATACCCGCACTTCGAGTTGGACTAATTTGTATTCGGGTTGAAAATGTTCAGGTATAACACACTCTCTAATAAAGGGAATTTCGTACCCAATAAGACTTGTATTTGAAACCTTTTATGAAGAATGTAAAAGTACTTATGATTATACCACAAGGTAAGTTGGTGAGAATTTCCTATTAATTCACTCAATGAATACTATTTCAGTATAAAATTCTCGCATTAGATTATGTGAAAATTTATGTATTCATTTTATGCCCGATCAATGAAACAAATACATTATATGTTTTATAAACAAGAAATGCTCTTTTTAGAGTAATTAATTTGGGATAGTATTATTTTAAGTACTCCCTCCGTTCCATTTTACTTGTCTTTTATACGAAAGATATATTTTTATTTTTACTTATTCATTTTAATAAATTAAGAGAAATTTACTATATTTACTTATCCATAATGCGTTCACTATTCATTATTACAATTCATTTATTATTAATCATCAACATTTATATTATATCTACAATATTACTTCCTATACAACTTACTTTTAGGAGTCGTTTGGTACGCGAAATAAGATGGGATATTTCGAGATTAAATTTATATCTTATTTAGTTGAAGGCATAAATTTAAACCTTCAACCAAATAAAATACGTATAAAATTTATCCCAAACTTTATCTTAGAAATCTCATCTTATGTCATCAAACTTGACATTATTTTATCTCATTTTTCAAATATGATAAATTAATTCAGAAATTATTATCTTTGAATTATATTTCAGAAATAATTTAATCCGCATATCAAACGACGTGAATAGGGAAAGGGAGAACCAAGAAGGTGGGGAGGGGGGGCTGAGGGCGGCCAAGTTGACACACTAACATGTCTTTTCTTTGCTTTACAAACTACTCGCTTTCTTTACAGAGTTCCACTGATCAATAAATGGATGTGTGGGGTCTCGAATTAACTTAACTTACCGCATGGGGATGTGCAACACTAGAACGACCTGTTTCTACCTGCTAATTATTGGCTTAGGTTAACTCCGGATATTTTTAGGGACAGCCTGCACACCCGTTTCTCAAGATTTTTATGATACTAATAATTGGGTTAGTGTTAGAAGTATGTACATTTGATACTTTTTCCTTTTTCTAATATGGAAAAGGTTCAAATTTAGCTTAAAACTCTGTAAAATAGTTTAAAGTTATCTTCCATTAATAACTGGAGTCAAATATATCTACGTAGTTATAACAATGGTTAATATGCTGGTATTCACTAATATTATAATGAGCCACAAAACCAATTGACTCATTGTTAGGTTACGGAATAGTGAAGGTGTAAAATTGCTCAAAATTGATTTGTGTGGAATAAATATGTTGCAGCCTCACCTGGGGACGCAGCTATCTAGGAGGATGTAGGGCAAGGTGCTTAATTGAATTCCTTTTGTTAGAAAAATTATTTCGCACACATAGGATATAAATAGCTTATACAAAATACGTAGCATGTAAATCCCATTCACGTAACGAAATATTCCATTTACAAATCCTAGATGTGACATGCATTATCTTGAATCCTCTTATTTTAATTTTTAGTTTCGTCAATGGATTCTCACCAATAAATTTGTATAGTAATAACTACTAAGAAAATAAGTACTCTGTCCCATTTTATATAAAAGTGTTTGATTGGATACGAAATTTAAGAAATAAATGGAAAAAAATTAAAACTTGTAATCTAAAACAAACCATAAAACATTTTGTAGCTATAAATCATTTCATTAAAGGTATAAAGGTAATTTAAAGTTGAATTGTTATTAAATATAAAAATGTGTTATTCTTTTTGAGACTGATTATAAAGGAAAGAGTGTCATATAAATTGAAACGGGAGAAGTATGCATTTTTTTTTTGTGTAGCGAATTCATACCCAGGACTTTACTAAGTAGTAGTAGTATATTTGTGACAAAGCTATTTAAGACAAAATTGTTATGTCTGCGTGATTTATTATTTCCTATGTTTGTTTTTTGGTAGGGTTAGATGTTTGTGATGCGTATGGCGTGCGTGAGAACAGCAGATGAAGACGTACTGGACGTAAGTGAGGTTTTGCCTATGCCAACACTAGATCTACCAATGAGTACTTTGTGAGCCTCTCTACTTACGAGGTCTTACATTAATTTGCCAAAATTTAATGGTTCAAACAAGTAAAGGAAATGTTTCATGATATTGGACGTCAACAGTTTCCAATAATTGATTACCTAAACTTTTTATCTGGCGCTACTCTAGTAAATACGAGTTGTAATTCTAACTTCTGACTTCTAAGTAAGCCTGGCAACCGGTTCCAACCGGAACCGGATCGGTAACCGATTAGGGAACTGGACCGGTAACCGGTTAGGGAACCGGCCGGTTCCGGTTAAAAAACCGGAACCGGTTAACCGGTTCCGGTTTACCGGTTTGAAACTCCAAACCAGAATCGGTCCGGTTTTAAGTGGTTAAAACCTTTTTTGTTTTTTTGTTTTTTGTATTATATATATATATATATATATATATATATACTATATATACTTATATATAGGTATAACTTAATATATATACTTATATACTATATATACTTAATATATATACTATATATATTTATATACTATATATACTATATATACTTATATACTATATATACTTATATATATGTATAACTTAATATATATACTATATACACTTATATACTATATATACTATATATACTTACTATATATATATATATATATACTATATATATATATATATACTATATATACTATATAAGTATATACTATAAGTATATACTTATATACTATATATACAATATATACTTATATACTATATACTATATATACTATATATATTTATATACTATATATACTATATATACTTATATACTATATATACTTATATATATGTACTATATACTATATATACTTACTTATATACTATATATACTATATATACTTACTTATATACTATATATACTTACTTATATACTATATATACTTACTTATATACTATATATACTATATATACTTACTTATATACTATATATACTTACTTATATACTATATATACTATATATACTTATATATACTTATATACTATATACTATATATACTTAATATATATACTATATATATTTATATACTATATATACTATATATACTATATGTATTTATATACTATATATATTTATATACTATATACTATATATACTTATATATATGTACTATATACTATATATACTTACTTATATACTATATATACTATATATACTTATATACTATATACTATATATACTTAATATATATACTATATATATTTATATACTATATATACTTACTATATATATTTATATATATATATATATTATAAGTATATTCTTAGTATATTTTAGGTATATTCCTAACTTAATAAAAGTAAAAATATGAACACAAGTAAATAGAAGAAATCTCAATGAGCCATATATTTTATTCATTCTTGGATAACATTTATTTGTAAGTTGTATTTTTTTTTAACTTGCAAATAATACATGAGTTGTACAAAAATAGTAGAATAATAAAATCACCAATTTTGAACCATTTCGTTAATTTCCCCCACATCATATTCGGTCATGGAAATATCTTCAAAGTCTTCCA
Source organism: Lycium barbarum (assembly GCF_019175385.1). Classification (NCBI taxonomy): domain Eukaryota; kingdom Viridiplantae; phylum Streptophyta; class Magnoliopsida; order Solanales; family Solanaceae; genus Lycium; species Lycium barbarum. The sequence continues at coordinate 116,265,969 of NC_083344.1, read as the reverse complement.
TTTGGTCAGGTCCACTAGCTATCAAATCTTCAATTTCTTTCTCTTCGCCTTCCTCCGCTTGTAAGTTTTGGTTGTGTCGCTCCGATCTAATCCAATCGCGAATGCACACTAGTACTTGCAAGCTAAAACCGGATAATGAATGTCTATGGTCTCCAATTTGCTGTCTTCCTTGGCTAAATGCGCTCTCCGAAGCCACGGTTGATACTTGAGCCGTAAGGATATCTCGAGCCACTCTTGAAAGTACCGGATAGCTTGCCTTGTACTTCTTCCACCATGCTAAGACGTCCAAATCATCTTGTTGGTTGATATCCACATTTGGCTGCATCAAATAAAAGTTATATTCATCAAAGTTTGCAGTAGAAGAAGAAGTTGGCTGTGAATGTAAAACTTTTAAACCCGACAAGCCCTTTTTGCTACTTTGAGAAGTAGTAAGGCGTGGAGCAACGGGTGTAGCACGTTCTTCCAAACTAGAATAATGAGTAAAAACTCTTCTAAACTCATCATCAATAGCGAGATCGGCTTCAGCTAAAGATGGTTGAACTCCCTCTTCAATTTCTAAAAATGTATAAATTTGACTAACCAAATTTTTAGTAAAAGACAGTTTTAAACAAGGATTTAAAAGGGAACCCAATATAAATAAAGTTGGGATGGGAAAAAAATACTTCTTAAATTTGATTATGAATTCAAAAATAGCCACTTGATAATCGGGTTTATATTTATACTCTTGTAAAACTCTAGCTATTTCCGCTAAGTAGGCTAAAATTCCGATTACCGTGGGATAGAATTGTCTAGAAAAAGAAAGAGTTGCATTATAAAAAATTTCTAAGAGGTCAACACATTCTTTAACATCTTCCCAATGCGCATAATTTAACCAATCATCACTATCAGTATTATATTTGTTGTGAACTTGTTGTATGGGAATCCTATACTCATATGCTTGTTGTAGCATAATGTAAGTGTAGTTCCACCTAGTCTCAATTTCTACTTGAATTTTCTTAGGTCTAAGGTTATTTTCCACACAAGCATTCTTAAAATCTATAATTCTTCCCCTATTAGCATTACAAAAAAGAAACGCAACCGCATCTCTAACTAGAAAGGCCCAGGGCAAAATCAGCAGAAGCTTGCTATGGGCTGTATGGACTGCATTAATTTACCATATTTGGGAAGCCAGAAATGAAGCCCTATGGCAGCAGCGTGTACCAAGACCTCAGAGAGTAATTGTGACCATACAAATGGAAACAAAAGTGAGAATTTTTGATATATTGAATAGGAAGACAAGACGTAAAGATAGAGAGTGGATAGAAGAGCTTTATAAGTAGCCAATGTACATAAAGGGAAGGGGGATATTTACAGAGGTGGTCGAAGATTAGGGATAACATTAGGTTTGATTACATTTACATGTTGCTGTAAGGTGCTTTGAACTGAGAAAATAAAATGTGTTCGTTTGACCAAAAAAAAAAAAGAAACGCAACCGCATCTCTAACTTTTTGAACAGAATCATCAAAATGTGCAAGACCATCTTTAACAATTAAATTTAAAATGTGACAATTACATCTTACATGAAAAATATTTCTTAGCGGAGGGTTTAGTTCTCTTTTTATAAGACCTATCGCCTTTGTATTATTAGAAGCATTATCTAAAGCAATACAAAGTGTTTTTCTATAAATGTTAAAAAATCTCATAATAGTAGACATTGAATCGGCTAAAAATTTTCCATCGTGACGACCTTTTCCTTCGTCATATAAAAAAGCTATAATTCTTTTTTGCATAACCCAGTTGTCATCAACCCAATGACATGTAATAGCAAAAAAATCTAAATGGTTAATACTAAGACCCAAATCAGCGGTAAGACAAACATTACAATTTAAAGAATTAAATACATGGCGCAAATAAAATCTATATTTTTTAAACAAATCTATAACATCGGCTCTACAAGTACTTCTAGGAATACCCTCAAATAACGGATTATAACAACGTTGAATGTAAGTAACAAACCCCAAACCCGAGGGAAAGGAAAATGGTAAACAATCATAAGCTACCATTTTAGCTATTTCTACGCGTTCTTTTTTCTTGTCATACTTAAAATTTCTACCGGTTCATGGGTCTATCGTCATTTGAATCCCCCCCACATTTGAACCTGTTTGCTCTCCCCAAATATCCATATGTTTGGTTCTCATATGAGCATTTAGTGTACCCGTTCCACCATCCTTACCAGTTCCTTGCTTAAAACTAAATACTTGTCTACATATGTTACATGTAGCTGATTGGTTTTCCCTATTCTTAGTCATAAATTTCCAAACTTTAGCTGTTGGCTTACGAGTTCTAGGCGGTTTGTCTTGTGTATGTGATTGTGCAGGACATGTATCTCCTATGGGATTTTCGGGGGGTTGTGTTTCATCATCATCATCTAAGTCTTCATCAAAAATGTCGGTAAACTGTTGTTGCATTGCCTCATGACCTAAAAGTGGATTATTTCCACCAACATCAATACCTAAATTAGGTATTTCTTCCACAAAGGTTTCCTCATTAAGCGCACCCCTAACAATACGACTACTACTACCGACACCACGTCTTAATCTCTTAGACATTATTAAATAGAATTAATTTAAATCACAATCAAATAAATCACAAGAAAATAAATTACAACAAATTAAATTGCTAGAATTAAATTGCGTAAATTAAATTGCGAAAAATAAATTTCTAGAATTAAATTGCGAAAAATAAAGATAGAGTCGGAACGAAGGTACCAAATTGCCGGATTAATTTCCAACAAAGTGAAGGCGGCTAGAATTGCAAATCCACCAAAGCTACTTCGGATTGTTGCAAAATCACCAACTCCATCAACAATATTATAATTGCAAAATTAATAATTGAAAGTTGAAACTATAATAAGACTTTGTGGCTAATTATTGCAAAGTAACTATAATTGAGAGATTGAGATTTGAGAGAAAGATGAAGAAGAGTGAATTGGTGTGAATTAAAATGAAAATGAAGAAGGGTTTATATAGGGGTGGGGATGGGTTAAAGTGTTAAAAAAAAAATTGGGGGCCAAAAATTAACAAAATGACCGTTTGGCAACGGCCATTTTTGCAAATGGACCGTTGCCAACGGTCCATTAACGGACACTGTGCGGCCCAACGGCTTTTTTTTTTTTTTTTTAATTTTCACCGGTTAAACCGGTTCCGGTTTTCAAAATATCGGAACCGGACCGGTAATAAACAACACGGTTAACCGGAACCGGTTCTACCGGTTCCGGTTCTGGTTTAACCGGTCCGGTTACCGGTTTTAACCGGTTAACGGGTTTACTTCTAAGTAGTATGACTACGACAAGGTAGCAAAACAGAAAATACTTTTCACTCATATATATCTTAAATCATAATTGTGGTAAATTTTATAGTCCCATAGAATCCATTTACTTAACTTCGTCTTAATTTAGATTTCAAAAATTATTTTGAAGTTTTGGAATAAAAGATATTGGAAAAATGTATGTATGGTTATATTTCGAAAAACTTTCTAGATTCTTGGAAAAAATCTATAATCAGATTAGTTTTGGTTTTCGGAACCGAAGTCTTTTTTGAAGAATTCACCAAAAAAGTAGTCTTAATCCAAATAGATATGTACCACAGAAATATTTTAGTGAGTTGATAACTCCCGCTTATTGTTCCTGGAATATCGATGGTATGATGACATATACTGTCATGCATGCAAAAGCCAAAGCCTATTTGCATATTGAAATAACACTGCTAATAATAAAAAGAAGTTAGATGATATTTAAACGGAATATAACGGAAAAACACATATTTGTGATAATATTTATAATGGATACTTATTGTTATGAGTTTGTGATGACTTTTTTACTAATCTGTATCAGAAAAATAATCTAAAACAGAATCTGAAAAGAGAGAAAAATAAATTCAAGCCCACAGAATTCACAGTGTGTCATTAAGGAAACTATTCCTCTCAATGTACTCGAAGTTGTGGAATATATCCTCTCAAGATAGAACGAATTAACTCACCGGCGTAGCAGTACCTCAAACCCTGATGAACGGCAAACACAACAGACGGCAGAAATCACACACATAAATTATTTGATTTGGTGCAGAAAAGAAGGAAGAAGAAGATCATAATTTTCATAAGTTAAATCTGATGGAAATGACTAAGAATTTATAGCCAACAAATTACAAAGTAAAGGAATGAAGAGGTGTGAAACCTTTTCCATGAAAATGTGCATATTGTTACCAATATGTATTCGAAAAATAATCTAAAAGAAAATCTAGAAAGAGAGAAACATAAATTCGAGCCCACTGAATTCACAATGTATCTGTGACTTATGCCCCCATTTGCACGAACTCTTAAACAACTGAACAATGAAGATCTTTGTTAAAATGCTACAATTGCACCCTTAATCACAATTAATTGATTCTCAATTTTCAAACCCTTGAATGCATAACCGAAGAGCCCACGTGACTCTCATTTTCTGTACTTTCCTCTTATGTAAAGGGTAGTACTCCCTCCAAATGTATAGTAAATGCACGAATGACTTACAGGAGTACTCCATGGCAATTACCCACTTTAATGGTTAGAGATTGATCGTGAAAAACATGATACCCAAACACAACAAAAGATACACGGCTGACACCCTTTTCTCAAACGACACAATCAATTAGTGATTAAACCAGTGCCATCAACGTAGTTTTTTTTCTTGGTGTCATAAAATTAATTCGACATTGTGACTCGCCACACTTACGTCATATAAAATAATTAATACACCAATGAAGAAACTTGTTTCATGGCCGAACATTTTTGTTTGATGCCGTCAACCGAAATTAAATTTCAATTCTTATCTACCTGTTTTTTAACCAGAGAATAAAATGGCGAAGTTTTTATATCATCAAACCAAATATACTCTGACACAAACAGATGTTAGAAAATGGTGAAGTTTTTATCTTCTTCAAACTGAATAAACAACCAGCAAAGATTTTGTATCTTCAAACCAACGAACATTACTAAATTGGTAAAGTTTTTATAATCTTTAAACCGAATAGTAACTTGGAGTAGAAAATCACGCAGATTTTAATCTCCAAACAGCAGAGTAAAAAACCACAAAGGTTTTAGTTTCCAAAAAGAGTACTTTTTATTTCTGAAAAGAGTACTCTTTTAACTCAGGAAAAGAGTATTTTTATTTCTATAAAAGTTACTTTCTTCTTTGACAAGAGAGTAAGATTCAAGTAGATTAACATAATACAAAAAATATAAAAATGATAGTTTCCTTTAGATTGTTACCAATCTGTATTCGAAAATAATCTAAAACAGAATCTGGAAAGAAAGAAAAATAAATTCGGGCCCAATGAATTCACACTGTATCCTTAAGGAAACTATTCCCCTCAATGTACCCAAGGTTATAGAATATATCCTCCCAAGATAGAATAAATTAATTAACTCACCAGCGTAGCGATACCTCAAACCCTGATGAACGGCAGACGCAACAGACAACAGAAATCACACACAGAAATTATTTGATTTGAAGTGCAGAAAAGAAGGAAGAAGAAGATTAGAATTTTCATAAGTTAAAATCTGATGAAAATGACTAAGAATTTATAGCCAACAAAGTAAAGGAATGAAGAGGTGTGAAGTCTTTTCATGAAAAGGTGCAAAGGATCATTTCCCATTTACACCTATTCGTAAAATCCTAACAGAGTTTATGATAGAATTCATCAACTTTATAACGAATTCGTGATATTTTACAACGATTTTATTCATCCGTCACAGATTTTCTTGTGACAATCGAATTTGTGATTGATTCTTCCGTCACAAATATTGTTCTTTCTTGTTATGAATATTATTGTTTATTTAAGTGGATTGAGATTCAAAATAATAGGACAGATCTCTGTGGCCATCTAAACGAAAAAAAGGGAAATCAATATCAGCAACATAAATTATGAACTTTAAAGTATAGAATAGTTCTCTTTGGTGAAATTGGATTGGTAAAACTTACTTTTTGTCATGTTTCACTAAAGTGCTATATGATGAACCATATATAGTTGTCATTGGTGGGCATATCTTTCACTAAGTGGTTTAGACATAGGAGTTCTTTAAGAGAAAGGTAAAGCACCTTATAATAAGCAAGTAAAATAGGTACAATTTTGTCTTTGGAAGCGTCATTGAATTTTAACTTGCGGGTATCATAAACAGTAAATTCAATGTAGCACAAAAAAGAGAATTACCCTTGCACTCGAGTAAGCCAGCCTTTATTGCACAGGACCGGCAGAAAAAAAAAAATGACGAACTTTGTTGGATGAAGATGTTTGGTATACTATAGGTTTAACACTTATCGTTGGGAAAAAGGTTTTACATTTTATGATGTTCCTCATTAATGGTGCGTCAATACTGATATGTTTCTCTTCAATTTAAAGAAAAATCCTTTCAAGCAGAGAGGCGGATCTAGTAGTTGAAGTTTAAACGGTTTTCAGCTATTTCAAATTAAAAACAAAACTAGATACATGCCCAAAGGGGATTGAACCCTTATCAAGGAGGTAGCAAAGCTTTTAACAGGTTCCATTTTTGTCGCTAGACCAAGAACCTGCTTTGTTACTGTGTTCCCAACGACATTGTCTTAGATATTTAATGAATTTTTCAATATAAATACATGACATACGCCAAAGTTTCCGAAAACCTATACTCCTAACCCTATATCCCCCCCTGCTTTTAAGTCTCCATCCTTCAAAATTTCCACTTTTGTAGCTAATCCAACTTAAGTGGGAGTATTATTTGGAACACTTCTTTGTTTTATGTAAAGAATTTCGACAACACCTTGCTCTCTTTAAATATCCAACCATCGGAGTATTTAATTTATAGTATATATTCCGCTTGAATTCAATTTTCGTGTGCAAGTAAAGCTAAAGTTGGTGGGTCCGAAATTACAGTAAAATCATAAAAGCAAAGTGCATGCATATAATTGCGTTTGCGTGTTAACAGCTTAAGTAAAGCACTATAAAATTCCCGTGACTATATTTCATAGTGACAGTTCAAGCTGGCTCGCTCACTCCACGACAATTGATACCACCTTTTTTTTTTTTTTATACACCCCACATTTAGGAGGATTTATAATGTTTTCACACTTCCCCTCCAGTGTGACTCGAACCCAGGACCTACCGGTCATGGGTGGAGGTGCTTAACCACTGAGTCATCCCTCACTTGTCTGATACCACCTTTTAGTTCAGTCTCTTGAAAGTTTTTTTTTTTTATATATATAAATATTGTTCCTTTTTTTTTTTTTTTAGAAGTTTCTTGCAAGTGTTTAAAACCTTTGTTCGGATGCAATATTGAACTTGTGACTATTGGTGTCAGCTAATCTAATCTGTCACACTCGGGTACAATTTACAAATGTCCTATAACTACCTAACTAGCTAGTGAAGATCAACTCCACGACAATCTAATTTGCAAGGGAAATTTCCTCCAAATTTGCACGTGATCGAGTTTAGAGGAAAAGATAAGCACAGATAAGAAAGCGAACAAATATACCTTCACTTTGGCTTGTGATGAGACATTGTTGAAGAGAAATTGGACATGAACACACTTCTATCTAATCGTACAAAAAGTCTTTTCATGTTCATAAGGTAATCTTTTTTCTTTTCTTTTTTTGAGACTTGCTTTTTCTTATTTTCTTTCTGTTGCGGTTGAAGTGGGACATGAAAGATTTATAAATCTAATAACAGGGAGTTCGCAAAACATATTCTTCACGGATTAATTTCATGAATGATCAGTTTAACTTTAACTTTATTGTACTAGTCGCTAATCTATATTTTGTGATGAAAAAATCACGTAAGGTTATCTAAGTACCATGCAAGCCATTAAACTGTTTTGTAATTAAAAGGTCTTTCAATTTTTTTCAAGTATCATAGAGAGTCATTAGGGGAAACGGATAACAACATTTTCTACGATTAGCTCTTTAGTTAGAACAAATAGTTTACCAACTTTCATTACAAAAATAATTTAGTGACTTTAATGTAACAAAATAAAAAATTATTAATTATTTGTAACATTGCATTCGTATGTTATTTAGAACTTCTTTTATTTTTTCTAAAACTATAGGAGAGCTGGTTTTACCGACAACCCGAACCGTTCAATCCCTCTAAACGGATCCCTTAATCCGCCCCACATAAGAAGCCTAGGCTGACTCTGTTATTCTTACTCAATTAAGCACACTCGATGGATGAGGGATTGTGTCACGATTCAAATTTGGATAAATGGACCATGATCGACACTTAGCTAGACATTGCTCTATCAAAATGCATCCGTTTCTTATTACTGAATAAATTTGGCTACTTCTCATGCATATAATGTAAAGAGATATAAATATCTATTATAGTCAAGGGCGAATCTATGTGTAAAAAAAAAGTCATGTGAACTCATGATCACCCGATTAAATTCGACATATTATGTGTATAATTCTTAAAATATATCTAGTATTATCTTTTGTAACCCATGCTATAAAAGGCTTAGTGTTGTACTTGGTTGAAAGTTAAGTTATTTACCCTCTTAAGTGCATCTCGTTTCTTATTACTAAATAAATTTGGCGACCCCTTAATGCATTTTTTCTCTTCTTTTTATTAGTGCACTCTTCTTCTAAAAATTTTAGATTTGCGTCTGATTACAATAGTCCTCCAGTTAATTCTAAATAAATTAAGCTAGGTGTCTAATAGCTTGGAGAAGCAAAATTAAAAAAATATGTAACTAAAGGGAAACAGGGTTCAATACATAAAAGCAAGTGAGAGCGTCACTTCATTATTAAGTAGATGGGAAATTAGGAGATACAGTGTAATAATTACACATTGAAGCATTTACCCATAACAAAAAAAAATTACACATTGAAGCCAGAAGAGGGAGAAATGGAGAATGATGTGATGGAGAGCACTAGGGTGGAGGGAAGTTCAAATGGCAACACGTACGTGGCCTCTCCTTTATTTTCATATCTTAGCTGTCTTTGGAATCTGGAGCCTTAGACCTATCAAGTCGGCTGTTGTATCCATTTCAATTTATGTACCAGTAAATGCCCCATTCGATCTAAAATAACTATTCCTTTGGTCTCAATTTATACGGCATACTTTTATTTTAATCAATTTAAAAAAATGACACATTTTCAATTGGATAATAATTTATTTTTAAACTTTACATTTTATGCGAAATAATTTATAACCATAAAAATATTTTTAATTTATTTTAGATTAAAAAATTCAAAAGTCTTTTTTTATTTCTTAAATTTCGTGCCCAGTCAAACTACACCACATAAATAACATACAAATTCAATGTTACAAATAATTAATAATTTTTTATTTTGTTGCACTAAAATCACTAAATTATTTTTCAAATGAAAGTTGGTAAACTATTTGTTCTAACTAAAGAGCCAATCGTAGAAAATGTTGTTATGTGTTTCTCTTAATGACTTCCGATGATACTTGAAAAAAAAATTGAATGACCTTTTAATTATAAAAATAGTTTAATCATGGTACTTAGATAACCTTAAGGGTGTGTTCGGTACGGAGGAAAATGTTTTCCTAGAAAATAAGTGAATTTCCACTTATTTTCTCATGTTCGTTTGGATAGTAGAAAATAAGTAAATTTCTTACTTATTTTCTCATATTCGTTTGGTTGATAGAAAACGTTTTTCAGAAAATACTCATTCAAGCCTCACAAACTCCAACCCAACCTCATACCCCCCAACCCCACCCACACCCTACTCCCACGCACCTACCCCCTAACCCCCCTCCAAAAAAAAATTCTTTTGATTTTTATTTTTTTATTTTTTACACCCCCACCCTAACCCTCACCAACTCCAACTCCAACCCCATACCCCCCACCCCACCCACACCCCACTCCCACTCACCCACCCCTAAGCCCCAACCCCCCCTTCATTTTTAATTTTTTGCACCCCCACCCCCAACCACTCCCTTAACCCATACACCACCCCCTCCCCCCGCACCCTACCCCCCACCCACCCCCTCCAACAACATTTTTTTTGAAGTTTTTAATTTTTTTCTAAATTTTCTACACGACCACATCCCCCATCACCCCCCTCCCCCCTTGCGTGGAACCCATACCACACCAACACCCCCCTCCCCAACCCCATTTTTTTTTTTTTGAAGTTTTTTATTGTCTTTTGCGGGTTTCTACACCCCTAGACACCCCCTACCCCAAAAAAAAAAATCTTTTCACCACACACCGCCACGTCCCCCCACCCAAAATACCCCCATCACCCCTTCCAAAAGTTATAATTTTTAACCACGCAAACATTCAATTTTTATAATTGTCAACTTTTTCTCAATTTTTTTTGGAGGGGGGGGGGGGGGGGGGGGGGTACAAATGTCAAAACATTTTTTTTCAAAAAAAATATTTTTTGTGGTTGGGGGGAGGGGGGTAGGGTGCGGGGTGGGGTGGGGGTTGGGGGTGCAAAAATCCAAAAAAAATGTCAAAACCTTTTTTCCAAAAATATTAATTTTTTTTGTGGGGGGGGGGGGGGGGGGGGGTGACGGCGTAGGGGTGCGGGAGGGGTAAGGTGCGGGGTGGGGTGCAAAAAAGAGTCAACTTCTTTTTTTCAAATTTTTTTTTTACCGAGGGGGAGGGGGTAGGGTGGGGTACAAAAAAAAGTCAACTTTTTTTTTTCAAAAAAAAAAATTTTTTGCGGGCGGGAGGGGGGTGTGGGTGGGGTGCGTGGGGGTTGGGAGTAGTTGGGGTTTGGGTTGGGTGGTGGTAGGGTAGTTGGTGGAATGAACTTGTGAACTTGTTTTCCCTACTTTTATTAGGGAAGTCATTTTCCTCAATTTTGAGGAAAATGTTTTCCAAAATTTTTTACCAAACGAACGTGAGAAAATTGAAAAACATTTTCTGGAAAAATGTTTTTCTCCATACCGAACACACCCTAAGTGATTTTTTCATCACCAAAAGATAGATTAACGACTAGTACAATAAAGTTAAAGTTAAATTGATCATCCATGAAATTAATCCGTGAAGAATTGTTTACCCGTAAAAAAGTTCAGTTGAATTTATAGACGTGTTCAGGGACATGTAGATAAAATTATTAATTATTTGTAACATTGCATTTGTATTTTAATTACAAATAATTACAAAAATTGATCCTAAATAATTGATGTTTCACAAAATCAAGAACGTATTTAATCTTTCTTGTCAAATTTGTGCATTTCTCATCCAGATAATGATTATATCCATCTAAAAAGAAAGAAATTATAATTAAAGATATTTTATTCAAAATTCCTCTTAATTCAGGAGTAACTGAATTTCTTAATCCGTGTGTCCAAGTTAAAATATCAATTATTTTGGATTGGAGGGAATATAATTTAACTCCGATCCACATAAATTTAAAAAAAAAATTAAATTTATACTATTAAATATGTCATAATATTGTGTCACTATAAAACTTTTAAAATTTATAATCTTGGATATTCTAATATTGTAACATAATGTAATTATAAGCACTTCTCATTAAGGATAAAATTAATACTTTAAGGTTAACTATTCTCAGATATTAATAAGTTATTTTTTATATTAGACTGATAAGAAAATATTACCATACGTGGAGTAATTAATGTAATGTGAACCTCAAAAAATATGACGGCATAAAATTATTTACATTAACGATGTTTAAAACTTAAACTCAACTTAGTCCCCATAATTTCTTCTACATATTTTTCAATTTATATGACACTCTTTTCGTTTTAATCCGCCCCAAAAAGAATGACATATTTTTATATTTATTAATAATTTAACTTTAAAATACTCATTTTATCTTTAATGAAATAATTTACAACCACAAATTTGTGAGTCATTTTAGACCACAAGTTTCAAAAGTCTTCTTTTCTTTTTAAACTCCGTGCCAAGTCAAATACCTTGATATAAATTGGGATGGAGGGAGTACGTACTACATACGTAAGTCGTAACTCTACTATATATATGACTCTCTCTATTTATCTATGAGAAATTATATTCACAGAGCTAGAGTACTACGGGAACTGTATTTGCATGCAGAGTCGGATTCAGAATTTAAATTTTAGGGTTCAACCTTTTAAGATTCTTAGTTAAATTCATTGTATTTTAAAAGTTGTGGGTTCATATCTATTATTTATTACATTTTTAATAAATTTTTATACATAAATTGATGCTCTGTGTCGAAAGTTAAGTTTCAATTGAACCCCACCTCTAAGGCTACATACGCCCCGGTTTACATTTATGATCATTTAGGGCCCGTTTGGCCATAAGAATTATTCTTTTTTTTTCACTTTTTTCCCGAATCAGCGTTTGGCCATGAAAATTCCAAATATAATTTAAAGTGATATTTCAAAATTTAGAAAACAAGAAAAACTTGTTTTTCAAGTTTTTCACTTTTTTCATAACCAAAACAATTATATTTCAACAAAAAATATAATTTCAAAAACTATGATTAAACACAATTCCAACTCCAAAATTTCAAAAAAAAAAAAAGTGGGAAAAAGAATGGTTTCTATCGCCAAACGCCTACTTAGTGTTAGTGTAAATGTGGTTGAGTCAAAAGCAAATGCTGAGTACTGCTGAGTCAACCTCAGGGATCAGAAAAGAAAAAGAAAGATCTTTTGCTTGTTGTAGAAGCGGAAAATGGACGGAGAGGATGATTTTATGACTGAAAAAACTTGGCCTTTACTGTAAATAACCCCCGTGTTTGCCGAATGCTTGATGATGCAGTGGAGCTTCACTTTTCAGTGTCAGTGTTCCACTTTCATCAGTCACCCTTCACCAAAAGTAGCATTTATACACACGCTTCTTTCAGTACTAGACGGCCTATGCTTGTGCTGCGCACGGGCTCAACACTTTAGATTATAGAATTTTTTTGCACGGATTACCCTTCTTTTGGGGTGGTCTTTAAATTTTGCCCCTCATATTTATGTTCTTTAAGTTTTGCCCTTCGCTTGGATACCTGAGGTTCTGGGTTCGAACCCCCGCTCAGGCATAAAATAAAAAAATAATTTCGCAAGGCAGGGCTGGGGGAGTGTATGCCGGATCCGGCATACCCTTAAGGAAAAACTAAAGTTATGCCGGAGGGGACAGACTTTGCTTTGAGACATATATTTTTTTTTTTGACTTTTCAAGGCAAACTTTTAATTATGCCTTAAGGAAAAATTCCGCCTTATGAGGCATACTTTTAGTTATGCCTAAACTAAAAGTGTGCCCCATAAAATATAACTAAAAGTATGCCCCATAAGGCGGAACTTTTCATTAAGGCAACGCTAAAAGTTTGCCTTAAGGAAAAATTCTGCCTTATGAGGCATACTTTTGGTATTGCCTTAATTAAAAGTCTGTCCCATAAGGCATAGTTCCTTATGGAAAAGTTTTACCCCATAAGGCATAACTAAAACTATGCCTTGAGGAAAAGTTATGCCGGAGGGGGCAAACTTTGCTTTGAGACATATATTTTATTTTTTTTACTTTTCAAGGCAAACTTTTAATTATGCCTTAAGGAAAAGTTCCGCCTTATGGGGCATATTTTTAGTTATGCCTTAACTAAAAGTGTGTCCAATAAAATATAACTAAAAGTATGCCCCATAAGGCGAAACTTTTCATTAAGGCAACACTAAAAGTTTGCCTTAAGGAAAAATTCTGCCTTATGAGGCATACTTTTGGTTATGCCTTAATTAAAAGTCTGCCCCATAAGGCAAAGTTCCTTATGGAAAAGTTTTGCCCCATAAGGCATAACTAAAACTATGCCTTGAGGAAAAGTTATGCCCCCTCCGGCATAACTTTAGTTTTTCCTTAAGGACTTTATGCCGGATCCGGCATACACTTCCTCCTGCCCTGCCTTGCGAAATTATTTTTTTATTTTATGCCTGAGCGGGGATTCGAACCCAGAACCTCAGGTATTCAAGCTAAGGGCAAAATTTAAAGACCGCAAATATGAGGGGCAAAATTTAAAGACCACACCAAAAGAATGGCAATTCTGCGAATTGCCAGATTATAGTGCATCTATGTATATGTAATTATCTTTGAATAGTGATTATATATATATATATATATATATATATATATATATATATATATATATATATATATATATATATATATATATATATATATATAACATTGTAGTTTGTGCTCCGTATCTAAAATTTTATTATATTAATGTTTGCTACGAATACAAAATCGGCAAATTTATTAATATCTTTTGAAAGAAAAAACAATAGCAATATTTAAGTATTAGTTGCTACTTTCAATTTTAATTCGATTAATTTAAAGGTGTAAAATACTTATTATTTTTTATCAAATTTTGATTTGGATAATTCTAATTCTAATTATTAAATTAATTTTACGTGTTTAAAACGAAACAAAGTAGAAATTGATTTTCTATTTAAACGAAGAAATACTATTTTTTAATTTTTGGTTAATATTCTCGGTTTAGCTCATTTTACTTGTCATGTTGTCTTTTGTATGATTTTTTAAGAAAACGTCGATTAGAATTATAATTTGACTTATTTACCTTATTCATTATTTTATCTTCATTTGATATATTTATTTTTTACGACATTAATGTCTTTTCACATTTATTAGAGTAAGAACAAAAATAAAAAAATAATTAAATTCTATCTTATTTTAAAATGTAAATATTTTAAGTATATTTATTTTAGTAAAAATAACAAATAAATGACATGGCGGAATAGCAGATACAACAGTTTAATATCTAGATTAGATCTCAGGCTAATATAAAAAAAGAAAGAAAATTGTATGATTTGACTACTTAATCTTTTGAAAAAAAAAAAATTCATTTGCTCCCACTAATGGATTGATATGCACGTGGCAATGAATCCATCATTATTGACTTAATGAGATACTTTGCAATTACATGAATATTGTTTGATTTTTTAATATGGAGTGCACTTTTTTTTTTTACATTATTAATTTGCACTATTTTTATGCATATATATATATACTATGTTCAAAACACGATTAATATAACATTAATTTGTACTATTTTTATGCATATAATATATATATACATATACTATGTTCAAAACACGTTTAATATAACATTGTAGTTTGTGCTCCGTATCTAAAACTTTATTATATTAGTGTTTGCTACGAATACAAAGTCAGCACTTTTTTTTAACATTATATTTTTTTTAATATGGGGTTCAGTTTTTTTTTTTATATTACTTGCTTTTGATAATATGGGGTCCACTTTTTTTTCCCATGAGTTTGGAGATGGTGAGTTCCACTTTCTTTTTTCTTCCTTTTTTTTATTACTCGGTGTTATTTAGTATGGGGCCCACCCTTCTTTTTAAGGGATCACGGACGACGAAGCATGGGTCTAAACCCATGCTTTATATAGTTTCTTCTTTTTTTTATTTTTATTTTTTATATTGGTTGGTGTTGTTTAGTATGGAGCCCACCCTTTTGGACATTATTAGTTTGCACTATTTTTATGCATATAATATATATATATATATATATATATATATATATATATATATATATATATATATATACTATGTTCAAAACACGATTAATATAAACTTTATTATATTAGTGTTTGCTACGAATAAAAAGTCTGCACTTTTTTTTTTTTTTGACATTGTTTGTTTTTTAATATGGGATTCACTTTTTTTTTTTTTTTGAATATTGCTTGATTTTGTCAATATGGGATACGATGTTCAAAACACGATTAATATAACATTGTAGTTTGTGCTCCGTATTTAAAACTTTATTATATTAGTGTTTGCTACGAATACAAAATCTGCACTTTTTTTTTTACATTGTTTGTTTTTTTTAATATGAGATTCGCTTTTTTTTATATTGCTTGATTTTGTTTCACTTTTTTTTTAATTTATATTGCTTGATTTTGTCAATATGGGATACTATGTTCAAAACACGATTAATATAACATTATAGTTTGCGCTCCGTATTTAAAACTTTATTATATTAGTGTTTGCTACGAATACAAAGTCTGCACTTTTTTTTTGACATTGTTTGTTTTTTTTTTAATATGAGATTCGCTTTTTTTTTATATTGTTTGATTTTGTTAATATGGGGTTCACTTTTTTTTTCCCCCTCAGTTTGGAGATGGTGGGTTCCACTTTTTGCACTTCTTTTTTTTTAATATTGGTTGGGTTTTTTTTTTATTTTTTAATATTGGTTGGTGTTTAATATGGAGCCATGAAAAACTTCTATTTTTTAATTTTTAGTAAATATTTTTTCTTTAACTCATTTTACTTGTCATGTTGTTTTTTACACGGTTTTTTAAGGAAACGTCAATTAGAATTATAATTTCACTAATTTACCTTATTAATTATTTGATCTCCATTTAATATTATTTTTTCTTTTATGACATTAATCTCTTTTCACATTTATTAGAGTAAGGAAAAAATAAAAAAGTAATTAAATTCTATCTTATTTTAATATATAAGTATTTTAAGTATGTTGTTGTACAATAATTTCATTTGCTCCCACTAATGGGTTGATACGCATGAGGCAGTGAGTCCATCATTATTGATTTAATTGTTTGATTTTCTAAGAATTTTTTTTAACATTTTATGTTTTTTTAATATGGGATTCACTTTTTTTTTTTAAATATTGCTTGATTTTGTTAATATGGGATCCACTTTTTTCCGTGAGTTTTGATGTGGTGGGTTCCACTTTTTTTTTTTTTTTTAATACTGGTTGGGGTTTAATATGGGGTCCAATTTTTATTTTTTTTGTAATATTAATTGTTGTTTAATATATATGAGGCCCATAATATTTTTTTATTTTTGTTGTTTTTTAATATATATGGGGCCCACAATATTTTTTTTATTTTATTTTGGTTTTTGTTGAATATATATGGGGCCTACAATTTTGGTTTTTATTTTTTTTATTTTAGTTGTTTAATATATATGGGGCCCACAATTTTTTTATGGGGCCCACAACGGACGACGAAAAAGGAGCCCAACCGGCTCTTCTATATAGTTAGAATATGTACGTAATCCAACATGCATATATAGGAGTTCGGAACCTAAATGGCCACCAAATGAATCAAAATATCCCAACAGAAAAAGAGTTATCATAGTGCCTTTAATGCAGAAATTTACAGCGTTAATGACGTTTTAATGATTGAAAAGTGCTCGAAGTAATTTTTGTTTGAAAACTTGTTATGATTAGCTTTAGATTTTTTAATTTTTAGAATTTAAATTTAAGCGTGTTATTTTTAAATTAATGCATAACTTTATTTCGAATATGTTACGATTATTTTTTATGATTAATTTAGGATGTCATACGAGTTAGTTATAAATGATAATAAATACTAAGATAATATTTATAAATATAAATAAATACACAAAAAAAAAATTACTTGAACTATAGAACTTAATTGCATATACACTATTATGAATGGGTCCCACATGTGGTATGCTTGAGACTATCCTGAGGCCTAAGGTTAATACCATCCCCACCGCTCTCGCCATCGTCCCCATCCCCCTTTCCCCTCTTAATAACAGGGTACTCTAAGCCATGATCATTCGCTCTACTCTTCCCCTTTGTGCCCTTGAGTATAACGTGCTTCTTCTTTTGATCTCATGCTGCTGGTACGCTCAGAAAGTCCTGTTTGATGGGCTGATACACATCGGGAGACGGGACCTTAACATAATCATCATCATCGGGAGACGGGACCCCAGGCGCCGAAGGATAAACCTGAAAAATATATAAAATTTAGTATCAACTTTTATTTATATTGAATACATTGACGTTTGTTAAAAAACCAAACCTGTGTATTGACGGGTGACTGAGTAGGCTTCCGGGAGGGCTCCCGAGATGGGTCTGGTACAGAATATGAAGTAATCTCATGGACGGGATGCTGAGAGGATGAAGCTAGAGCGGTGTGTTGTTCGAGGTCCAAATAAATGTTTTAAAAAAATAAGTAATATTCAACTTATATTGAATAAAATTAAGTTTTACTAAAAATCTTACTTGTGCCTCGGCAGGCTCATGAGAAGAAACATATAGCTCGACAGGCTCATGAGAAGAAACACATGGCTCGACAGGCTCATGAGAAAACGCCTGAGTGGGTGGCTCTGATGGACCTACTGTCGACGAATCCTAAAATATGAAAAATTAAAAAATAATAAGTACCACATATATTTAAAAAAAGTACTTTAATGTATTAAATACTAATCGAGATAAGAAACTCCGAGAAATCAAGAAACCTAGGACCGTCTAAATTTCTCACTGGCCACTCCTCACGTAATGATGCATTAAGACCAGCCCAATCAATGTAATCACGTATCCCGAGGTATTTATTCTGGTTCTTCTGAGATGAAGACTCGGGTATATCCGCAAACGCAGGTGTTGACGGTTGGGATGAAGTCGACGGGCGAGCTGAGCTGCAGCCGCCTCCTCACGTAGCCTGATACTGACCCTCTGGAACAGGATCATGCATACTCCTAGCCTCTCTTGCCTGCCAGATACCGTCCTCGACTATTTATACAACCTGCCCCGCAAGCCCCGCGTTCTCGGCCTTAGATATATGGTCTAACCCTAATATATGCAGTCGTTGTACGGCCACCAGCTGCATTTGTTTTCAACAGTAATAATTAGTTAATATTTTAAAGTAATAATTAAAACTATTAAATCAATCCAAGTGCGATAAACTTACCAACGCCTCATCTGCCCTGGGAGTGCGGCGTATCCTATATCATTCGGGGGATGTAAAGCGGGGTTGCGAATCAAGCGGCGTGTGATCTGGTGGCACCATTCCATGTAAATATATGAGAGTCGCATGACCGACCTCTGCCAGACTACCCAACCTCTGCTCCCAACGATCGAGCTGGATGCCCATGAAAGTCAGATATGCATCATCGATGAGCGATCGATCGTCCCGCTCATAGTGGCGGTGCTCAAACTGAACGTTGGTGCGGGGGGGGGGGGGGGGGGTAGATATGAGACAAGGACCTTTTAATCCCGATTTTAATAAGTGCACGATTTGTTGTAAATTTCAATTAGTGTAGAAATATTAGTGGAGATTAG
This sequence comes from Lycium barbarum, assembly GCF_019175385.1. NCBI lineage: Eukaryota > Viridiplantae > Streptophyta > Magnoliopsida > Solanales > Solanaceae > Lycium > Lycium barbarum. Next base: position 116,246,940 of record NC_083344.1, on the reverse strand, counting down.
GGATTAATTAACCATGATTAGATTATTAAGTGGAATTAATAATTAATTAAACTAATTAATGTGCCAATTGGACCCCACTACAACATGGCCAAATCTGATTGGTCCGTGCCATAGCGGGGCACGTGTAGAATTGGTGGGCTGCATATAAATAGCATAAGATGACTCTTAATTCCTATTTTTCATTCACTATGTTGAATTAGAGAGAGAAGCACTTCATTCACAAAGTTGAATTAGAAAGAGAAGCACACAGCCATGGCAGCTCACAACCATGGCAGTTCATGATCAAACCCAAGCTTTTATTAGCAAAATAAATAAATTCCTAAGGTATTCTAAACATTCAAAGGTGGGCAGAAACGTGAATTTAATCCTTGGGGCAGCAAGAACACTTGCAATTTTAATTCATAATTTCCAGCAACGTGAAGAGGCCAAGCTTGCTGAGGTAAGGTTTAATTCTCTCCTACATGTTTTAGAGATGGTTTGGTCCTTGTATAATTTGGTGGATGTAGAATTAGATGCAAGGAATTGTGTATGTTGATGCTAGTGTTCTGTTTGGGCCGTGTTGGGGCTGTTCTAATGTAATAATGGTGGATTAATTTTGATTAGTGTTGTCGTTATGGTTGTCATTGATGATATGATGAAAGTGAAGGAATTTGATATTTAAGGTTATAATTGTATTGTATTTGAGAATGATCTGGTTATGTTGAAAGGAATGGAAATATAGTTATAAGTAGTTATATGTGTTGTTGTTCTTGTTGAATTGGAAGACTAAGTGTAGTTAAGATTATGCATTGTGCTGTTGTAATTGTTGGACTATTATAAGGTCATTTCGATGAAGTGTTGTGGCTATAGGTTATTAGGAATAACTTGAATATGTCGTAATCGTTATGTTGACTATTATCGAATGTTGTAATGTGTGGGCTGATTTGGAATGTTGTGCGGGCTGTCTCGGGATATTCTTGAATCTTGTTTTTGCTAGTCAAGATATAGTAACTTGGACGTGTGGTTGTTGATGTTGACTTGGTCGTTTTTTTTTAGTTGGCTAGAATGAGAGGGAAATGAACAATATAGGAGAAATGCCGCCCAATTTTCTAGAAATAAGCTACTAACGTTGAAGTACGTTTTACACCTTTCCGTAAGCTTAACCATAGTTCTTAACGTCTTAATATAGGTTGAGATACTTCTGGCAGCGTATACGTATGGTATCACGGATAAGCGTTGAAGGTATGTAAAGCTATCCCTTCTTTCTTTTGGCATGATCTATGTGAGACAAACAGACGACGAATGTATATCTCCAAAGAAGCTCCTATTCTTAGAGACACTAGGATGGCTAATGTTCTTGATTCCTAGAACTTACTTCATTATGTCTTGATACGTGTCTATGCTTCCTGAAGTTCAATTTGATATATTTCATAGTGCCATTCGAAAGATACTTGACATGACCATTGTCTTTGATTTTTAAATGATAGTTCATTTTGATTTTTCTATTGAGTCTCAGATATAACTTAGTTTGCATATGGTTGCTCACTACTCTGCTCGTGCATGCTGTTAATGTATCTTTCACCGAGTCCCGGGCCGGGTATGTTTTCGTGCACAGTTTTACTGCATTGTTCACCGAGTCCCTCACTAGAGGGCCGGGTACGGTGTATATATATATATATATATATATATATATATATATATATATATACATATGATTATGTGATTATGGCGCCGAGTATGGTATATGATGACTTTATTCCCGAGTCCCATAATGGGCTGGATATGGTATATGGTATAGACATGCATGATTCTTATCTCGTAAGGCACAGGTGCATTGGTATCTTTGATTATCATACTTGCCTTCTGTAATCTTCTATTTAGTTATGATTCTCTTTATTGTATTTCATGCTTTATATACTCAGTACATATCTCGTATTGACCCCCTTTCTTCGGGGGGCTGCGTTTCATGCCCGCAGGTACAGATACTCGATTTGGTGATCGTCCAGCTTAGGACTTCTGCTCAGCTGTTTGGAGAGCTCCATTGTTCCGGAGCCTAGATATTTTGGTACAGATCTTCTGATATAGACTTATGTATATGTCCAGGGGTACGGCGGGGCCCTGTCCCGTCATATTTCACTTTTATACTCTTAGAGGTCTGTAGACATATGTGGGTTGTATATAGGTTATGCTCAGCTGTGTCTATATGTTTTGCTTTGGATATCCTCGTATATAGTGGCAGCCTTGTCGGCTTGCATATCGTGCTATGTGTTGATTAGCTGTGACTCCTCAGGAGACAGGTCTATTATGATATATGGCGTTTTGAGTCTATAGCTTGTCCTTGCAAATTTCCATATTGCCTTAGTTCCCACTTGACTATATTGGACAGGTTCGTATCTGAGTGTCCAGCTCGGGCACTAGTCATGGCCGATGGGGTTGGGTCGTGACAATTATGTCGATGCCAAACTGTCATAAGACGCGGTCGGGCATGTGGTCCTCAATGATGTCCAGGCGTATCAATGGACACCGCGACATCCACACGGCCTGACCAACCCTGCAACAGGCCGACAATCGATCCAAAAACCTAGCGTACGGGGCCCATAAAAATAGCTGTATAAGATATAGCTACAAATTAGTGATCAGCAAGTAGAAAATAAAATAATTAAAGTAATAATATAAAATTAAATAATTTTACCGCATCGTCCGTCATGTGATCAAGCTAGTCCCAGAATGAAAGAATAATGTGGTGAATATCCATATCCCGGTCAATCCCTGCCGTCCACCTCCCTGCATAGGGCATCTCATCCAGGAGGTCATGCCCAGGTACCAGCTGAAAAGGCAACATCCTATCCCACACCCATAACTGGAAGCGATATTAAAAAATGTGAATTTTTAGTCGTCGTTTCAAGAGGTATATTTAGATTAGAATAAAGTAACACACTTAAATATATTACCTGGAGTAGAGCAAAAAATACACACACGTCACTGCTACGGCGAATGGACGCTCGGCATAAACATCGGTAGAGGTACGCCAAAACAGCACCGCCATAGTTGTACTCTCCCAAGCGGTTCTGATCCTCTAAGAAAAGAAAATATCGTAAGATGACAAAGGCACCTGATGTACTTGGGAACATGATGCCCCCGAATATAATAAGCAAGTACAGACGAGCATGACGATCAACAATCACCTGATCAGTGTCGTCGTGAGCAGGAGGCAAGTCAAGCAAATTCTGGTAGAGGGCACTAATCCTCACTCAACTCTATCTCGAGAAAATACCAGGGTCCACAGGCACGAACTCGGTGAGCCTAGTTAACTCCGCCATCCATGTCCTACCAGGAGGAGGCTCAACTCGACGGTATAATGGTTCTCCATCTACCCGCAAACCAAGCATGACCTCAACATCCTGGAGCGTGATCGTGGCCTCACCAGTGCAGAGATAAAAGGTGTGTGTCTCCGGTTTCCACCGCTCAACTATGGCCGTCGCAAGAGCCCGATCATGCTTTACCCAACCAACAGAGACGCAATGATAGATACCGCATCGTAACAGTATCTCTAAGCCACGGGGAGGTGGGGGCGCTCGCGTAAAAGAGTCCACGCTATATCCAGCCTACAGGGACAAAGCAACGTCCCGATCTATATAACATCACCCCATAATAACTCGGACCTATGATAATCTTGCAGATCAAGTACTGATCTATCGTCCGGCCTTGGGTGAACGTTGGGATCCATGGAGGTGTCGTATCTGTACAGACTAAATTATTCATTATTCTTGAAATTAGAGGGATATTATGTTAACTAACTAATCCTTTATCGGAAAATTATATGAACTAACTATCATTTATGGGGAAATTATATCAATGACGTTCAATCCAAAACTAAGGATTTAGTTTATCGTTCATTATTCAGGATTTAGTTAGTTATTTGTTATTCAGGATTTAGTCTATCCTTCTTTATTCAAAATTTGTGGATTATGAGAATTATGTTGTATTATATTTTTTGAATAATAATATATAATTAAAAATTACTTAATTAATTAATTTCTTAACTAAAATTTTATATTAAATAGATAATTTATTTAACGGGAAGTTATGTTAAATAACCAATCTTAAACTAAAGATTTCGTGTATCGTTCGTTATTCAAAATTTGTAATTATGAGAATTATGTCGTATTATATTTTTGAATATTAATATCTAAATAAAAATTACTTAATTAATTAATTTCTTAAAAGTTACTTAACACTAGATAACTAATTAGCACATTAACAATTAACATGGGATAAACAATTTCACAAATAAATACAATTAACAATTAGATAATTAACAAATATTAGGAGACTACAATATTTTCCTAATTAAAAAATTAATAATCAATTAACAAAATAATAAATTAACAAGAAAAAAAATATAAAAAAAATGACAATGGGAGTTCGAAAACTGCCAGTGGAAACGAAGCTATGAGTCCAAAAAAAAATCATTTTTTGAAATTCGAGACTACGAAACGCTAATCATGCTTCGCATTATAATGTATTTAACAAAATAATTAGAAAGTTCATAGTAAAATACCTTGATCGAAGCTTGTTGTAGGGTTGTTTGAATCGAGTTGTACATCGTTTTTTCCGAAATTCAACCTTCAAATCTTGTTCCTTGACTTGAATATACCGAGAATCTTGACTTTCGGAATAAAATTTGAAGCGAAAAGACCATTTTTGGAATGTGGGTCTACATTGTTTTGCCTTTAATGGCGTTTTGTTCTTTAAAAAATAGGGGTGGGGGACCAGTGGTGGGGAAGAAAGTCGATGGTCGGTTATTTAACTTCTATAACGCAAGAATTTCATGCGTTGTTGGATAACACAGGAAATTGCGGCGTTATAGGAGTTAACTGTGCAGTTGCGGTTAAATCCAATAACGCAGTAATTTACTGCGTTAAAGGTACTTTCGTAACAACTTCTTTTCTTGGGGTATTTTGGTTCATTTGGTCTTTTTTTGGGGTCATTTAGGTTCCGGACTCCATATATAGCTCCAGCCTAGTTATCACTATTTTTGTTTTCTTTGTATACATAATATGTACTGTATCTATTCCCTCCATCTCAATTTATGTGATATACTTTGATTAGAAGTTTAATAAAGAAAGAAACACTTTTGAAACTTGTATTCTAATATAATTCATAAATATTTGCGTGACTGTAAGCTCCCGTTTGGCCATAGATTTTGGGAGTATATTTTGAAGATTTATTTTCAAATTTTTGTTTGGCCATAAAATTTTGACATATTTTGAAAACAAATCTTCAAATTCCAAATTCTGGCTCGAACCTGTTTTTGGGGAAAGATCTATGCTTTTGGCCTTTTCAAAACTTATAAGGATAAAAGGGGAAGTTTGAAGTTAAATTATTTATAAATATAGAAATATGTCATTCTTTTTTTATATACTAAAAAGAAAAGTGTATCACATAAACTGGGACAGAGAGAGTATTACTCATCCAATTTAATTTCTGTGAAATTATTTTGTTGATCTGTTTAAAAGAGAAAGTTCATACTTAAAATTCTTCTAAATTATATTTTTCAAATGTAATATTATATGAGATGTTATTTTTACCTTCCTAAGCTATATATATATTTTTTTTAATCTAAAGTTCCTTGTCGTGCCAAGTGGCATAGAGAGAAACTTCACTCAATTTATAGCGTATAACAGCTAGAACGTAGGCTTGAAAAAGTATCAATGCGGCATTTATATTCATTTTTAAAATTTAATTTTTTTTCTCGAAACTCAGATCTTTTGTTAACAATGGTAAACTAGTTGAAATTCATAATCTAATTAAAATAATACCAAAAATAATTTAATAAAAGAAATGATAAAACCAATTAGGTTGATCATCCTCTTCTACACCTATATACACTGCAATAATGGCAATAAGTTCTCTAATTGCGCTTTATACGATCCAAACCCAATCTAATTTAACGGCAATATTGTTGTACGTTACAGCGCGTCTGAGAAATTTGTTCGATAATGGAAACTCAAAAAACACTTCTCGAAAATAAAACTCTCTTCATTTCAATTTAAATGACAATATCTTATGATAGGGCATAGAGTTTAACATATTTATTTTGGACTTATGTCACGTATTATATTAGTAGCAGTGAAAGAAAATGACTAAAATAATGATTAAACATTATTTTTTACTTAGAGAAAACATCGTATTTAATTTGGAATATAATGTTCAATTTTATCTTCGGATATATTTTTGTTCATTCATACAGATGACGTTAGCAAATCGTCTCCTATTTTGCTTTTGTCATTAATGGACGGAGTGAGTGAACGCCACATGTCCAAATATTTTGAGAAAAATATTAAAGGTCCAAATTTATCCTTAACTTTTGATTATGAGTTAAAGTTACCTCAAATTCGAGCTTGTTAAGGGCCAAGAGCAAAAACGAGACTTTTTCCCTACGGGCAAGAGATATTGTTAGGCCAAAAGTCGAATGAATGACAAAATTACTTAATTTTGAATAAAACTTGAACCTTTTTTTTTTTGAAAAAAGAGTCCCTTTAATGAATTTGAATTTACGTGATTTGAGCTAATCTTCGGTACACCATTTGCACCCTCGTAGTAAACATTCAAGGTCCACATGTGTGAAAAAAAAAAAAAAAAAAAAAAAAAAAGATTACACATGCGAGAGAGTGATAGCAAAGATTTATATAGAAGTCTTGAACCACATATACAATAACGTAAACTTCTGGGCTGAATGATTAAGATTCTCTCAGCTTCAAGGTTATTTGAGCTCAAACTTGACTCCAGTATATTATCATTCACAAGCTCGAGCTCATTAGGCTGCAATTAGAAAATATGAGACATTCTGTCATATTAAGATACTAATCAGTTTTTCTTATACTAACACCTAAAAGATTGTCAGTAATAATTTAAAAATTAGTTGATAAAATACTTATAATTTGGAATTTTAATTTTATATTACTAGCTCTAGTTCAAATGGTAAATGACAAAATAGTGAAATGAAATCGAATGTCTGGTCGTTTGGAATTCTGGATAAGATGTCACAATGGCACAATCGTCCAAACTATTTTCTGAATCTGAAGTTTGGGAGCCCCGCACTTTTCTAACAAAAAAAAAAAAAAAAATTGGAACCAGACTAACCCATTAAAAAAAAAAAATCAAACTATGCTTCACGCACAGATTATGTGCGTGTGCGTGAAAGGGGTATTTTTTTTTTCTTTTTTTTTAAGCTATCAAAAATCACTTTTTTTTTTCATATTTTGGGCAAAGATTAGTTATGTTTCAAAACCCCAAAATATCAATATTTTATATAGAACTTAATATATTTTTTTGCGTACAATAACTTCGGCTCATTACATCAAGTATACCTAAACGTTTGGATCGTCGTTTTAGGGGTTGTAGAGTGCCCCGAAGTAAGTTTTGTTTGCTTGGAAACTTGTCATCTTTGGAAATCAAACTCAAAATTGAGCTTTTTTCAGTACTTTGACCGAAGATTAGTCACGTTTCAAAACACCGAAAATATAAATATTTTATATAGAACTTCATATTTTTTTAGCGTAAAATAATGTCGGCTCATTACATCAAGTATACATATATGATTGGATTGTTGTTTTAGGGGTTGTAAAGTGCCTCGAAGTAAGTTTGGAAACTTGTTATCTTTAAGTTTTTTTCATACTTTGACCGAAGATTAGTCACGTTTCAAAACACCGAAAATATAAATATTTTATATAGAACTTAATATTTTATTTTAGCGTAAAATAATATCGGCTCATTACATCAAGTATATATATGCCTCTTCACTCACGTAAATAAAAAATAAAGACCGGAGCATAGGTGGAAAACTAGTTGTAAATTGTTGAAACTTTAAATGGTCATAACTTTGCGCTCAAATGTCCGATTTACGCGATTTTTTTTTTATTCAGGGTATTTTTCGAGATCTACGTGGACAAACCGCGTTTGGCCGAGCCGATTTTCCAAAAAACGCCCGTTATCCCATTCAATTTGAATTTTCCCCCAAATTCGTGCAAAAATTTCATTCTTCTCTAGTAAAAATCTAATGATAAAAAATCGAGATGCTAATCCCGTGGTAATGATGTTTTGAATGTCAATTTCGAGGTTCGAAATTCAATTTATGAAAACGAGTTAGATAGCATTAGTGAACAATATAAAAAATAAAAAGTGTTTACTTTGTAACATTACCAATTTGGCTTGGTGGTTTAGCTTCTCTTTTTTACTCACTTCTTTTTTATGCCAACAACATGGGATCAAACCTTGGTGGGAGCATTGAATGAGATATATTATACCTTGGTTGAACCTCTCGTATTGGATGAATTATTTTTTAATATAATATTTTTATTTCAAAACACTTAAATCAAAATCCTATAAAATATGACACTTAGATCTAAAGATGACAAGTTTTCAAGCAAACAAAACTTACTTCGGGGCACTCTACAACCCCTAAAACGACGATCCAAATGTTTAGGTATACTTGATGTAATGAGCCGACGTTATTGTACACAAAAAAATATATTAAGTTCTATATAAAATATTGATATTTCGGGGTTTTTAAACATAACTAATCTTTGCTCAAAGTATTAAAAAAAACGTGATTTTTGATAGCTTAAAAAAAGGGGGAAAAAAATACTCCTTTCACGCTTAAAAAGTTACAGTTTGGTCCTTTCACGCACAGATTCTGTGCGTGAAGCCTAGTTTGATTTTTTTTTTTTAATGGGTTAATTTGGTTCCAAATTTTTTTTTTTTTTTGGATTAGAAAAGTGTGGGGCTCGAAGTTTGGCAATAAAGTTAGTGCTTAATTCCATGGTATTTCAGATTCTCCAACTTCGCAATTAAGAAATTATGGGAATCAGGAGATGTATAGTTTTTTTCTTTCCATTGTAATTTCCACCTCTCCCGGGAGACAAAACTAAGTGGCCATTTGGCCTTGAATTTTTTTACTTTTTTCCGGAGTTGAATTCCAAAAATCATGTTTGGCCATAAAATTTCGAAATTCAACTTCAAGTTGAATTTCAAAATGTTTCGGAATTTAAAAAACATCAAAAAGTTGTTTTCACTTTTTTCTCTCCAAATCACTCACAAAATTGAAAAAAACAACTCTAATTTATATTTATGGCCAAACACAACCCCAATTTTCAAATATCATTTTTCACTTTGAAAATAAAAACTACTTTTTTCAAATACTCACAATTTTCATGTCCCTTAAGAGATTTTAATAGTGCCCCCACAACAAGACTAGGCAATGGGTCAAAAATGTCAGCAGAAGGCAATGCCTGATGCTGATAGCCAGCAATTAACCAGCATGTGCTACTGGGTTTGAATTTCCTCTAGTGACCCTTTTGACCATTAATTTGCAGACAACACTCATGAAAACAAAAACATTTAATCAAGTTCATAGTCCAACATACTACCCCAGTCAAGACTGTGACACAACCTTAAAGATGAAAACATGTTGCGTCGTTCTCATCTTTTGTCCTACTTAAATGATAATTGTACCACTGGCAAATTCAGTTTTTAGATGCTATGGGTTTTGAGTTGAGAGAGTAGCTATTTTAAAATGTATACATAGTTAAATCTATACTCATTCTTTCCTTCTTAGGATATTGCCACTACTACAATATATATATATATATATTTTTTTTTGACAGATTCCGTTGAAAATGAGCTTCGTCGAAAACGTTTTCAACAGATTTTTAATATTTCCAACAGTATTTCGACAGAAATGTCTATGAGAAATTCACGTTTTTTCAGTAGTGTGCCTAACTCAAATTCATGATTAGATTCGTCCCTGTCGACAACTGATAATAGATTCTTAGCTCAATTTCTAAGCTCAAGTTGGAGTGTATTTTACTGCGTTTGGGCCTGTGGACCATATTTGCTTAACAGCCCATCATGTGAGGTTGTATTTGTCCTCCAACTGGGGTGGTCGAATAGGAAATGGACCAAGAATTTTACTAGAGTGGCAGCCCAAGAAGATGTGGGTTATTTAGGTCATAAAGTTCTAATGGTTGCCAAAATCAAGGGAGAAAAGTATAATTTGATGATAGATAATAGTTAGTACTATTACATTGTTAAGGGTCCGTTGATCATGAAAATTGTGAGTGTTTGAAAAAAGTTTTTTTTTTTTTTTTTGTCAAAGTGAAAAATGATATTTGAAAAGTGAAGTTGTGATTGGTCATGAGTACAAATTGGAGTTGTTTTCAAAATTTTGTGAGTGATTTTGAGTGAAAAATGTAAAATAAATTTTTGATGTTTTTTCAATTCCACATCCAGAATTTGACGAAATTTTATGATCAGACATGATTTTTGAAATTCAACTCCAAAAAAAAAGTAAAAGATATTCATGGCCAAACGGCCACCAATCAAAATCTATTGAGAATGTCCAAAATCTTCGATGGCTAAGAAAAATCTATACCAACTCTCCTAAAGTTCAAATTTTAGGAGATGACAATTTTTCATTTTCCTTAATTACATTTGAAAATATTGTCCCTCATATATTCTTTTTAACAAAAAAGTGGCGATGAGACTTGAATTTAGTATCTCTGATGTTCTGATACATATGGAATTGCATGATTATCTGATTTAAAATTTTAAGTTGTTAGAAAATACACTTATATGGAAAAATGATTTTGTTTTCACTTGGAAAAAATGATAGGTTAGTACCGATTAACTCGGATTTAATTAATATGTCTTAAGCATCTGTTTCTTTTAAAATGTACCAACTTGGGCTTAATTAGTTCTTTAATAGCAGTAAATGATTCCATTTTCCAACAGAAGGCATCATCATAGGATTTTCTTAAAGTGATCACAAAGCGATCTTTGAATCACTGCCTTTAATTAAATAAAATTCCCAACTATTTTTCACTTAGAGTCCACGCTAAATAAAGTCATTACAAATTGCCCTATTAACTTCATTTTTTTGCGCGGATTGCCCTTTTTTTGGGGTTGTCTTTAATTTTTGTCCCTCAAATTGGTGGTCTTTAATTTTTGTTTTTCGCCTAATACCCCGAGGTTCTAAGTTTGAACCCCAGTTCAATTAAAAAAAATAAAAATTGCAAGGCAGAATTTTGTCCAAAACTCTATCTGAAGCAGGCAAAATTCTACCTGCAGGCCTAACTTTGACCCGAATAGGCCTAAGTTTGCTACAAAATTTTGCCTTGCGATTTTTTTTTTTGATTGAGCCGGGATTCGTACCCCAAACCTCATGATATTAGGCGAAGGACAAAAATTAAAGATCACCAATTTGAGGGGCAAAAATTAAAGACCACCCCAAAATAAGGGCATTCCTGCGAATTGCCCTATTAACTTTATGAAAATCTATGCAACAATTTTTTTAAGACCCAACGGAAATGTGATTATTTTTATCATATTTGCTGTAAGCAAGGACTTTCCCTTAAATATCGACCTATTAACTTTTTTGCATTTAGATATGATACTCGTTAATCATATAGGAGAGAAACATTATTCATTATTGAAAGGGAAAATTACATAGGATACCTACTTAAGATTATTTATTACAAAATATATAAATAGTTTTTCTTATTTATAAAATATAACGATATATTACGAAACATGACGAATTTCATATATTTTTTTTTTTATTTTTTTTTGGCTTAAAGGCTTAAAAAACTACCTCAAATTTTTGTGTATGAAAGCTTTATAAAAAATGTATGAAATGTGTATGTGTGAACGAATAATTTTCATACACAAAATTATGAGCGAAAACTTTAAGTCTTGAATATTGTATGAAAGTTGTTACAATGTTGTTGTAGTTATATTAATTTTCCAGAAACCTAATATGACTTTATATATGAAAAATATGAATGAAATTCTAAGTCTTGAGCGAGATATACACATTTCATACCATTTTCATGCATAAAATTTTGAGTGTAATTTTAAGCCTTGATCGAGATATTTACATTTCATACGTAGCGATTATTTTAAGTCTTGAATGTTGTATCAAAGTTGTATGTGAAACTTACATAAATAGCTACCTTTTATTAGCTCCTAACAATATATAGCTACAAGTTTGGTGATTACAAACCGTAGCTACCTTTAATGTCCCAGCGGCTGTATTTCAAAATTTTGAAATACAGCGAAATACAAAAATCGTGAAAATAATGTGGAGTAAAAATAGGCTCTATAGTTGGAACATTTACTAGCAAAAAAAAGGCTCTATATTTGGAACATTCACTATATTTGATTATTCAAATACACAATTTCTTCTTCGAAATACAGAAATACAAGTGAATACAAAAAATACACTCTAAGTATACTAAAAATAGAGAATACAGTCAAATCTGGTCGGATCTCTGGTGAAAATACAAAAAATACATTCTATTTACACTAAAAAATGGAGAATACAGTCAGCAGAGGGTGGACAGGCGAGCCAAACATTCGTCGTAGAACAGAACAAATGGCCAGATCTGTTTCCCCAACATTGGGTCCAGTTCCTTTTAAGAAAAATGAAAAATAACAGTAAGGGAAATCTCCAAAATATGCTCAATTCCAGTTGAAATGGTGTCATATCATCAACTAAAAGGACCTGGATTTTCTTCGACCTTGTTACTCAAAATCTCCATAAAAGGAATCTGTTTTTCCATGTAATTCGATGATCCTCACCTTGTTTTGTTGCGATAAACACAACTTTATGACCATGTTTAACTTTATCTTCTTCGAAAGCAACAACATGAAGCATATGGAGTTCAAATCTAAAGAACTAGAACCTTAAGCTTCTCGAGTTTGGAGTTGGAGATGGAGATGGTAGTAGTGGTGGTGGTGGTGGTGGTGCTGATAGCGGCGGTGGTGGTGGAGAGGGAGGAGGGAGGGAGGGGTAAGTGAGGGGAAGGAGAGGAGAGGCCGGAGATAGAGAAAAAGAGGGAGAGAGGCGGCAGTGAGGGGAAGGAGAGGAGAGGTGAGATTTTTTTTTTTAGGGTTTGGAGAAGATGACAAATCTTAAATGTGTTAGTGAGGGAGAATATAGAGAGGTATATGTATTTTGAAAGTTACTGGACCAATTATGGAATGTAATTTTGGAAAAATAAAGCTATGAAAATTAAATAAAAATAAGGTAGTTATTATTCATAAATAAGTCTTAGATAGCTATGACAAGTAAATTTCCCCTTAAAACAATGTTGTTGTAGTTGTATTAATTTTACAGAAATCTAACATGAACTTTATACACGAAAATGTGAGCGAAATTTTAAGACTTGAGCCAGATACAAATTTCATATTGTTTTCATACACACAATTTTGTGCGGATTTTTTAAGCCTTGAACGAGATATACACATTTCATACATTTTTCATACACTAAATTTTAAACGAACTTTTTAAGCATTGAGCGAGATATACACATTTCATACATAAATTTTTTAGCGTGAAAATAGTTTTAAGATTTTTTTTTTTTTTTTAAAATAAAAAAATAGTAATTTTTTTAAAGCATGTTTTGTATAGGGTTTGTAATGTTATGTTTTGTAAATATAAAACTATCGTCACGTTTCGTAAATATTTCTCCTTAAGATGTATATATACGTATTTGTCCCTTGTTGAAATTACAATAATTATTAGACATTTTTATAAAGTTTTCATGACAAAGCTCGTTAACGCAATTTGAGCTCAATGGGTCCAATTGAACCTACTCTTTTTTAAGTATAGAGATTTGTCTAAGTAAAAGTTAATGCTAGTACTAAATACTGAACACATAATGTAAAAGTGAAATACGTTCATCGGTAAAAAATAAAGATTGAAACCATCTTTAAATCTTAATTCCTCCACGTCTGTTTTGACCCGACCAATTTAACACTCATTCGTATATTATTGTTTCATATGTTGCAAGTGCCCATTTACAAAACCAAATACACAGCGATCAAAATATCTCGATATTAATTTTTTGGATAAGAGAAAAAAGAGATGAAGATTGGTGTATAACAAAAGTAATTATTGGTTTGAGTCAAGTTGTGTACTATAAAGTGAAGTTGTAGTTTGAGAATACATTGCACGAAAAGATGCTCTTTCCAATTGAATTTTTATCTTAAAATTAAAGAAGTTAGCATCAAAAGATGCTTTCTACGAAAGATAGGACATATGCAAAGGTTTTAATTTGCATATGGGGCACGATAATAATGAAAAAGGCCAAAAAGTGTTTCATTATTATTCCATCCTAACCTCCAAATTGTATTGGCTAATGTTTATAATATGCATGTATACTATTTGGTTGGTTTTGGCTCTTAGCAAATGGAATTATCTTGAATGTACATTGTAAATATTTTAATAATTACATGTCATCTCATTCTTTGCGCCATTGTTTGGTTCTTTTTAATCTAATTGAAAATTGAAGGCATGTTTAGGCTAACCAATGATGTCTATTATCCTCAAGTACTACTGCGGCCTGTAGGCAAAGTAATAGGTAATTTCATAAGTGGTTTTTATGGTGTATTAATTCTTCAAGACCCACTGAAGAAGTATAGCTGTAACTAGCCGTTGTAGCAAGTGGATTACAACCTAATCAAATATAAGATTAAGTAGAATTAGTGTCGTTGTCCACTTACATTCCCATCACCTCTTTGTATAATTATAACTCCAACTACTATTTTCTATATAACTCATTATATTCACTAATCTTCTCCATATTGTTCATAGCATATTTTATTTCTAATAGCATATATTCAGTATATCTTGTTGCGTAGGAAAATTCCAATTTAAAGGATTAGAGATCACTATATTTTTAAGGCTCGAAATTAAAATTTCTACCCAAAAAAAAAATAGATGAGTATTTTCTATTCCACCACAATTTTAGATGAATTTCATGACATTTTATCGTGTTAACTAATCTATGCATATTATAATGGCATTATACGTCATGTTTTATATACACTTGAAAGAAACATAAAATGATTTTCATTATCTCTCTTAGTAACACTCTTATCACTTGTCTCAATGTTGTTTTCTTACTTTTATTTCATAACAAATAGAGCTAATTTCTGGTTTTGTCCAAATCCGGGGTTGGAATATTTTAATACAATCAAGCTTTTAATAGATGAATAACTTAGAAAAACAAGATACTAGTAGAAAACGTTATGAAAAAAAAAAAAAGATAAGGAAAAAATAACATAATCCTATAAAAGTATTTGTACTTTCATTATCTTTCCAGCTTTATTTGAAAAGGATAAAATAATACTCTGCAGTCTCATTCAGACTTTACAGAATCCAAAATATTTGAGGAAACCTATAACATTTATATCCAAAACTAAATAAAACTAAAGAAAAAAAGAAGAAGAAAATATCAAATCATAAAAATTAAATAGAAAAAAAAAAAAAGAGTTTTCAAACCACAATCTGGATCCACCGTGCCACACTGGGCACCCCTTGGTTTACTGCAAATACCATGTAATACCCTGGTGGCGCCACCTTCCCGTCAGGCGGAGCTGTACATCCGATCCTATATTTTCCGGCGACATCATTAGGAATGGCACTTGTTACACTCAACTTCACAAGCCTTTGTCCTTGTGAAAATGAATGTGTAGAAAATGGAGCACTTGCTAAATTCACCTCCACAATCCCAACCACTGGCAGCTCAACTGTCACCAACACCCCGAAATCATCACCGTACTTGATCTTTTCCGGTGATTCGATTATTACTGGTCTAAGATTTGCTCTGTCGGGTGATAAATACTCCGGAGAAAACGCTTCGATACGTAATTCGGTTGGAAATTCTGTTGCAAACTTGTAAAAAAAGTGTGGGTTACTTCCTGCGATCAAGATTCGACCGTCTGGTAATAAATTGGCTGTTGAATGATACATTCTTGGTACTGTACCTGTTGGGATCAAAATAATCAGGATGTCATGCAAAAGCTAATAATTGCAAACCTCTGATGATGATAAATCAGAATACGAAAGCTAATATAAAGGTTTTCCTAACATTACCAGGATTCAAAGTCATGAAACGAAGTCCTAATGGTTCATTTGGTCTGTATAAAACAGGGTTTAAACATGGATTTGATGCCATTTCAAAGCCTTGTGTTCCTGCTTGAGCTCCATTAATGATGAGAATTTCTCCGGTTGGAAACATTACCTGTTGAGATCGAAATAACAAGACGTCACGCGAAAGTTAATGTCTGCTGATTTTGGCGGCGATACAGCAGTGAAACTATTCTAAAATTAAAGAAGTATTATATTTAATATAGTTCAGTCAACTGACCTATATATTAGGAAAATAAATATAAAAAACATAAAATTTATTGTGAGAATAATCTTTCCTTAAATAAGATTCTTTAATGATTATATTGGAATGTTATTAAAAAAAAAAAAAAAAAAGATAGATATGGTAAAATCTTTTGAAGAAAAAGACAGCTATAATATAATCCAAATAAAATAGTACTAGTTAATTCAGGACAAATCATAAAATTACCATATCACCCATGATTCTCGCAAAAGGCATATCTTCCATTTCCCAAACTGGGTTCTCACCAGTTGCTTCAATTCTACCACAGCTCCCATGTGCAGGTGTATCTATACTCCTTTCTAAATACGCACCAAATTGAGCTCCACCACATATTACAATGATCGCTCTAGAATAATCCTCTGTAAGCGCAAGCATAGCTGATGATCCTGCTGATGGGTAATTTCTTGGACCACCATCAAGTGTTGGATAATCTTTCACTACTTTATTTGCTGTAAAATCATACATAACAGCTTTATTGTTGGCAAAAATGAATAGATGTCCATTGGGTAGTAAATGAACATAAGGGTAAAGATTATCATATTGTTTATCTGCAGCTTGAGTTAAGAAAGGGAATTCAAATGCTCCTTCTTTTCTTGGTGGAAAAAACTCAACACTATTAGCTGCGCGGCCACCGACAATTATGATTTCACCGTTTGGTAGTATTTGATTAGTGGAATACCATCTACCTGTTGGAAAATTATATATCAAGAACATAAAATATACGAAGAAGAACACAAAGATAAAGATTTAATAATATGAATAACCAACATAGAATTGAAGGCCGAAGTTGCAATTAAATAGAACAGGTGTGGTAAAGGATACAATCCATCATTAGTAGACACCTTTTCATTTGAAATACTAATTAGTGTTAATTTTAGTAAAGCAAAATTCGAACACTACCTTGTGAAAGTTGAATTTCTTGAAGTTCTTCCCAATCACAGATGGAGCTAGAAGATTCACAAGGAGTGAATTTTCGAAATTTACGGAACCCGTCAAGGTCGCCGCCGGTTTGAAGAAGTGTACCTGTGAGGATCAAAATAATAAGGCATCATGCGAAAGCTAACGATCGAATCGATAAATTAGACAGCAAAGTGAAGTACAAATTGGCCTAAAAACTAATACTATAAAAGAAAGTGTAAAACTAGAAAATAAAATTAAAAATTCAGGGCAAACCCTATCAGTACCATCAGGGAGAAACTGGCCAGAGGAACACCACGTGTCAGTGAGGATCATGAGGGGACGAATTGTGTTTGTTTGCAAATCAAGAAGAACAGAGTGGGCATAACAGTCTTTTTTCAAAATGGGGTCATTAGGGTCCACACGGCAATGGTGGGGAGGTAGTTTTTTCCTGGAAGGACCGATGTCGGTGCGGTCAAGGAGGACTACGGTGTTGAAGTGTGTGACAGCTGTGTGCATGGAGGAAATTCCGGCGTCGGGGACGAGGAGTTCCCACGTGCCAGGGAGGTCGGCACGTGTGGGAATGAGGAAGAAGAAAAGGAATAGAAGGTTCGATGTCGTCATAGGTTTAGTGAGTTGAGGAAATGGGAGCTTATAGAAGAGTGTTTGGTGTTGAAGTCTAAAATATAGACTAGTGCATGAGAAAAGGACAAGGAGAAAAGGAGGAGGTGGATTAGTTTCAGAAGTAAAAAATAGGTAATGGACAAAATGATAGCATATGCTGTTGAAGAGAGAAGACTGATGAGTGACTCTGTGATCTATAAAGTCACTAAAGACAGAGCATATGTCAAAATTACACACTCCCCCTTAACTTTCAAACTATGTAATAACAATTGCTATTCCCCCTTTCCCAAGTTATTTGAAGTGTCACGAGTATGAGGATCAAAACACATTATTTTAATTATAAATTTTTCCAATATTTTAGAATAATATTTACATATTTAAAAACTACACGAAAGTATAAGTCAATATAGCTAATGATATAAAATATTTTTAAGGAGTTATAGTCAAGGAAAAAACAGTTTGATTCCCTAAATAATTACACTTTTACATAAATTGGGATGGATGGAGTAGATTAAATTATTTAAAAGACATGTGTAAAAATTGTGGTAAATAAAACTCACTTTAACTCTCGAAATCAAAAAAATGCCAACATAAATTTGGATAGAGGGAGATACTATATTTTGGTGCTTCCTTGTCTTCTCTGTAACCCCTTTTTTGTGACTATTGCATCTGATAAAAGGAGGCCAAGTTACCCATCCCATCATTATCTCCGGGGGCGGATCTACCTTGTGCCGAGGGGTGTCACGTAACACTGCTTCGTCGGAAAATTTTACTAAATATGTATATAATACTAAATGGCAGAAGCAAACACAGTATATATTTCGTAACGTGACATACCATGGTACAAATGACCTTGTAGCTCAGTTGGTTGGGCGCTTCAATTCCCTGGATAGGTTGCGGGTTTGAATCTGCGCAACATCATTTCATTTTATAAGAGTTTTGCTCCTCTTCTACAAAATGATAGATGTTCCGATTCAAACCCATAACCTCTTGGTCATAAGGCCTTAACAAAATGGAACAAGTTGCTCCAAAGTCATATTTACATATTATTGTGACATAAACTATTTATTAGTAAGAAAGATCCCGCTGCTTCCCTAGTTAGTTGTTGCGCGGTTCTTTTTTTTTTTTCCACCTTCTTTCTCGCCAATGAAAATTGATTAAGAACAATTTACGAAATCAAATGATAATGAGTTGTTTAGTGATTATTTGTTGCCATATATAAAAAATATTATTTAGTATTATTTCTAATGAGGTTAATTAAATACATTTCAAAGAAAGAAAAATCATTGAGAAAAGTTATAGTATTTTTTTTTTAGAAAGTTTTAGTAATGTATGTGAATTGTGTTTTATTTATATTTTATTCTTTATGTAATAAGATGTTATATTGTTTTATTTATTGTTTCTCATTTTAAAATGTGATATCGCTGACGAAAAATCCTGTGTACGCCACTGATTATCCCTACACGTCCAGGCCGACCAGCCTGCCAATTAGATCGTGGATAATATAATGAAAGCAAAAAAGAAAAGTAAATCATTTTTCGGTGTTTTGCTTTAATGTCCAATATGTTCGAAAATTTTTACCATGAGTGAGGCATAGATTTGACATGGTGTGTGAGAGAGTATTTAATTCAAATAATAATAAGGGACCCACCACTTTATCTCGTCAGTCATCAATCCTCTCCATTTCTTCCTCTGTTGTTTTCTCTCTCCTCTTTCCTCTTTTTTCTCATTTTTTGTTTTTCGTTAATTTTAAAACCAATTTTATTATATGCAGATCAAAATTCTTTTAAGATATTCTTCAACTTCATTGTTTAGTTTTTCAACTTTTTTCTTTTCGTGGATATTCAATTCAAAATTCCTATACTCTGCACTTGAGAAATTCAAAATTCTAAGTGTCATCAAAGTAGAGCTCGAATCTAGAGATGCGCAAAATCGGTTTAACCGATAAACTGAACTGGCAAAGTTTTAAACGCAACTGGTTTGACCTTCCACATCTTTCACAGTTAATAAAAACTTAGAGATTGAAAACTAATTGGTAGCCCCATAAAAAATATATTGCACAATAAACAAAAAATTTAATGTGAACGTTCGGTTAGACGTAGGGGTGGGCATGGTACGGTATTTGAAACTTCGGTTCGGTAACTTCGGTATTCGGTTTTTAAAAATACGATACCATTACTATACCAAATTAATTCGGTACGGTTCGGTATTTTTAAGTTCGATTTCGGTATTTCACGGTACGGTAATTCGGTAACCATAGTTTATTTGACTTCGACTTACGTATATACTGTTACGGGCTGCCTTCGTTGTGCCTTGGCGCCCATAACCCCTGCGCGCCCAGGAGGGCCAAGCGAGTGTCAGTCGTGCAGGAGACGGGCGCAGATGAGTGTCAGCCGCGCGCAGGCAGTGTCGGCCGTGCGCGCAGGCAGGGTCGGCCGCGCAGGCAGTGTCAGCCGTGCGCGCAGGCAGGGTCGGCCGCGCAGGCAGTGTCAGCCGTGCGCGGGCGACGTGCATGGAAAAGGGGCTCCGACGGGCGAGAGTCAATAAGCATCTAGAGATGCTCTATGGCATATTATAAGAGTGTCAAGGAAGTTTAGCAAGGATCTGGGATGAGCCCATGGGCCGTCGGCGGACGAGGCCACGCGCGAGCCTGAGTGTCAGTCCCGTGCGTTTCCGAGCTATGGATGGAATCTTGGGATTTCGGGTGAGAGGACCCTTCCTAGGATGTTATGGAATGTGCTTACCAAGTTTGGCGTCATTTGAAGATCGTTCACCTAAGGGCTTGACTTAGCCAAGGAGCAGTGTCAGTGATTAAGCTCCCGAAGGCTATATCTCGTTCCACGAGTATGGGGATGAGACGAAACTTCATGGAGGAGTGAAGGAAGTCAAGAGAAAGAGTTAGGAACAGACGGCGCCTCATTTGGAGTTCGGAAGAGTGAGAAAGGCCCATTGTGATTCTCTGGCAAAATGATGTCCAGTGCTAGAACTTGGGTTTTTCTTTTTAAAGCATATATAAGGGGGGCAGAGGTGTCTACAGCTCAGCCAGCCTCCCCCGTGCGTGCTGTCGGCCAGTCGCACTAAGTGAGCAACCTTGAGGGAGGACCTCAAGGGCCTGCCTAGGCATCTCATAGGAGTGTCCTAGGTATCCATACGAGTTAGGGGACTCTATGGACGGCGTCGTGCTTGCGGGCCGCGTTGGGCGCACAACATGTGCCGGAGGCTTGACGTAGGAACTGATTATGCCCCGCGGGCTATCTTTATGCATGTTAAAGACCTCCGTGCCGATTGAGTACTCGAGGCACCACTCAAGAGCCTCGTGTATTGACTTGTGAGCTTGGTTTGGGTTCAGCCTTGCAAGCAAGGGTCCGTTGGCCTAGACGTGCAGTCGTGGGGTGACGCTGCACCACGAGGGATGGATGTAAGTTGTGAGGGATATGTTTGCCAATGCCATGGGACAACCATAGGCATATGAAAGAGGACCGCACCTGACAAAGGCCAAGGATTGGAAGTTGCCCTACTCGGGCACGACACAAGGCAAGTGTCAAGCTTGAGGATAGGACTGTGCGCGCAGGAGCGACGCTCAGTGCCAGGCGAGGGACATGCATGTCCGTAGCCAACCCAAGGGGTACGCATAGACGAGACCCAGCATATGAAATGCGCCACAAGGGTATGATAGCAAGACAAGGCTGAAGCCTTGACATCAAACGGGCGGCACAAGGAACGCTAAGCCTCTGAGGCAAAGCTTCATCATAGGCATGGGGTCGTGCCAAGAAAACCTGGGATAAGGAAAGGCTGGCTTGTAGTCAGGTGGGACTACGGGCGCCGCACGGGCTATTTGTGTGCCGCTGCCGCTTAGGAGGAGTCGGCCCGTGACAATACTCATGTAATAAAGGATTATGACTTCGAGATTTCTCAATTATATTAAACTAACACCATACACAAATAGACGTATTTAAAAGAAAGTACAAGCAATTTTCTTCGTTAATCAATTGCACAACGGACATTTGAATCACGATAGAGTAGTCAAAGTTTTAAAGTCTAAATAACATTAGCCAAAATTAAGCATAATCTTCGGTCCTAAACAATTTTACACCAAAAATTTCATTCAGCAGTAGAGAGAATAGGCCATTTCCACCATTTCAAGTCTTAATGTATTGGAAAAATAGCTGAGACAAATTAAAGGTTGCTTCTAGGCCTCATCATATGTGAAAGACTAAAAGCATGAAAATATTGGATAAAAAGTTAGCTTTGATGGTACAATTTTCTATTAGATACAAATTGGCATTAAATGAAATGTGATGTAATTTTTTATACGAAAACTAGTCTATATATTTAGCAGTAGTAAATATAATATATATGGATTGTATATATGTAGTATAAACTTCGGTATGGTATACTGTATTTCGGTATCCATTTTATAAATACCAAATACCATACCGAATACCAAAGAAAATTTAAATTCATACCAAATACCATAATACTAAAATCGCGGTATTAAAAACTTCGGTATCGGTATGGTATTCGGTATATACCATACCGTGCCCACCCCTAGTTAGACGTTAATTACTTAGAAATTAGACAATTGCATTTGCTATTATATTGAAAATCAGTATAGCTGTTTGATAAAATTGTAGTCCCATAAAAAAAATTTATAATATCTTTTAAAATTCATTAACCCAATAACTCGATATCGGTAAAAAAAATAACATTTTGAATAATTTTATAAGACAAAATTTTTTGTTCATTGTGCAGCATATTTTTTATGGGACTACCAATTCGTTTTTTGATTTTTAAGTTTTTATTAACTGTGAAAGATGTGGAAGGTCAAACCAGTTGTGTTTAAAACTTTGTTGGTTCAATTTATCGATTAAATCAATTTTTGCACACCTCTAAATTCGGGATATACTTTGATGACACATAAAATTTTGAATTTCTCGAGTGCAGAATATAGAAATTTTGAATTGAATATATAACAAAAGAAAAAGTTGAAAAAATAAATAATAAAATCATAGAATATCTTAAAATAATTCGATCTGCGTATAATAGTATTAATTTTAAAATTAACGAAAAAAAAAAAAAAAAAAAAAAAGGAAAGAGGAGAGAGAAAACAAAAGAGGAAGAAATAGAGAAGATTGATGACTGATGAGATAAAGTAAAGGGTCCCATATTATTATTTGAATTAAATATTCTCTCACATACCATGGCATACCCGTGTTAAAATTTCTCAATATGTTCACATAGAGGGGGAGAAATAGATGGTAGAAGTGTCGGCAATTTTACTTTATGCAATTGTCAGAACTATAGAAGAGACCATGGAATATAGCATGTGGTTATGTTGTACTATGTTTGGCCAAAAAAAAAAAAAGGATATGAGGTAAAAGGAATGGACTCCATTCGATGGAGTAAAGATGAGAAAGAATCTTACTGCTTTTAACAGTATGGGCTGCCATGTGAAAAAAATTGATTCATTTCCCTTTTAACCATTTCTAACTTCGGCCTTCATGACTTTGATTGCTCAATTTCTACTTTCTTTGAACTTTAAAAGATCTCTACGGTTGATATTTGACATATCTATTGTTAATATCACATGTACTATTTGTAGCCAATGCTTATCGATCATCCCATCTTGGCAATTAGTTAAAGCTATCGCTAGAGGCGGAACTGGAATTTTTAGCTTATGGGGTCTGGATCACATTTTTTGTTACTTATTGAATTCTGAATAGATTAATTGTACATATTAAACGAATTTTGACATAAGTTTGAGCCTGAGTTATTAGGTTCTGTCGAACGCATAACTCGAATGCTGGCTTGGCCCCTGGCTATGGCTGCCCTACTTTGCACATTTCCTGAAAGTAGGACCACAGATTGAGTTTATACAGAGATAATATATTGATCCAATTAGCAGTTTATTAGATTGGATTTCCAGAAAATGTGTTTTTCATCTTTAAATAGAATATAATAAATGATTCTTGAAAAGCTAGAATGGAATTCTAGCTTGTTGATTGTATTCGAACTCTACCAGGGATATGTAAAACTTTAGCAGTTGTTGTTCTATATTTGGTTAATAGTAATACTCTAACAACAATCATACCTAAGTCTCAAATTAAACTAGTTGAGTCGGCTATATGGATCCTTTATATCAATTTTGCTTTATGTGGCAGTTTCATTTTGATACTCGATAATTTGTCTTCGAATAGTAAACTACTTCATTCATACTACAGGTTCCACTACCAACTTTTGCACCTCCATTAAACGAGCTTAATTTTACCCTTGAATATGATGCCTTGATCTGTCGTACCTAGAGATTAAATATTTCTTCTGTATATGAAAGAGAAATTTCCATGGGACACGCATTAAAGAGAAAAATAAACAAGAAAAAGAAGTTCCAGATTCGGTACCAATAATAAACAAAAGGAGTGACTCACAATAATTACAACTTGCAAACACAACGCAAAATGATAAAACAAGTGTTTGTTTGCACCAACAAGACACCATAAGTGAACACACACACCACAGCTAAGCAAAACCAAAAACAAGTCATAGTAAACTATGTCCCTCATTATTAGTTTAGCATGCGACAGGCCACCAAAAAAAAAAAAAGAAGGAAAAATCAGGCAATAAGCACAAGCAATATAGACATAAATAGAAATGGAAATGAAACAAATTAGGCTTATTACAATAAGGAATTGTCAAATGAATAACTGCCGAAAGTTGCTGAAAACCAGTAACACTTTGATTCTACATTAATTGTATCTTATGGTGCACTCAGCACAAAGCACCAGTGGTCTAGTGGTAGAATAGTACCCTGCCACGGTACAGACCCGGGTTCGATTCCCGGCTGGTGCATTACCTTTTTCTATTCTCACATCTATCTTTTTGTATCCTTAATTTTTTTCTAGTCTAAAATCTAAGCTATCATTGAACTATCACATTACATCCGTAAATTAATGAAATGGGAGACCCTCAACTCTCAAGCACATAGCCAAGCCTAAACGTAGAGGTGAAAATGTCACTGTTAGTATTTGAAACTAGATAATTAGTTTATACACCTCATTTTTTGAACTTGCGAGGGGGTTGTGGGAGAGGAAAAAAAAGGAAGAAAAGAACTTTTGAAGGGATGTCATTTGTTAGTACTTAGTATTAGTTACACAAATGTTCGCTAGAGCATTTATTAAGTACACGTAAATTGTTATCAGCAGAGGCGGATTCAAGATTTGAAAGTTCCGATTGCCATATCGCTTTGAACAATAGGTATGTAGCATTTTGTGTAAACGATATTAATATTTATGGAGGGTACAAGTAACATATACTACAATCATCTATCCTTTAAACAAGAAAAAATCTTGGCTCGTTGGTTTAGGTGACTCGGAAGTTGGAAGAGGTCCATTGTTCAAACCTACTTAGCTACAAAATTTTAATAACAACTTCCTTTTTACCAGAAGGAAGGTGGTAGTTGGGGTTCGAAACAATGAACACCAAAGACAAAGTTAAGCTACTAATCTCGCCAGAAGCACATATTATCAAGTTGGTGATTATCCTAACTGAGTACATAGGTTTTATATGCAGCAAGCTAAAATAGTTTTAAAAGTGTAACAAACAGTTTCGAATCCGCAACCCGAGGTAGCAAAATCTGACGTTTCACCACTAGCACTATGCATTCACTTGTTACTCCAGGTGACAAGATTGGTATTTATACAATTTCTTTTTTACATATATACAGTTTTCAGGGACTCCCTCCGTCTCAAAATACTTGTCATTTTATTTAACCAAGATAACATTAAGTATAGTTTTTTCCTGTTATGCAAAGAAAAAAAAACACAAAGCAATAATCTATAGGTAATTTGACACCAGTCTCATTTTACACTAACATGCATACCTTTCTTAAAAATAAATGTAGAGTTTTAATTTCTAATTACTATCATGTAATTTATAATAGAGTTTTGCATTGTTCGATCTCATTTAACTTATAATGCAAGCAACTTTTATTTAGAGAAGGGAAAAAACTCAAATATGCCATGGTATTATTCGAAATGACTCATTCATGCCACTCGTTAATAATTGGGTTCATCTATGTCATCGCGTGATACATTTGGTTCTTTCGGGCCACTAACCACTAACGGATCCCTACTACTACCAGATTTTGTCACATGACATTATCTAAACCTTTCATTACTTACCAGCCCCCACGTATCCACAAATATTACTATAGCTTTTAATTTTGATCATTTTAATAGATAACTTTCAATTAATTGATATTAACATTTTTTATCCTTCTGCTTCTTAATTTTCACAAAGTTAATGACCTTTTAAATGTTAGATCATCCTATTTTTCTTGCAATCCTGCATTAACTATGTTTCTTTTTGAGCCGAGAGTCTATTAAAAACAGCCTTTCTACCCTACAAAGGTTGAGGTAAGGTCTGCGTACATCCTATCCTCCAATACTCACTTGTGGGATCACACTGAGTTGTTATTGTTGTTGCTGTTAATTGTTAAATCATTTATTTAATTATCATGTATTTCATTTTTCAAATGTAAAATGGACAAGAACACACATTTTCATTACTCCAAGGTTAAATAAGCTTAGTGAACCATTATAAAGGACTAAAACTGAAATTTACTAATAATTAAAAGTATATAAAAAATGCCACCAAATAAAACCAAATTCGTTCCCTTAAAACCCTAGCCTTTTCCTATTAAGCTTCCATAAACCCTAATTTCACCTCCTTCCCAACTCTCTGCCTCCATGGTACTCTCTCTCTTTCTCTTTCTCTTTCTCTCTAATGGTATGTATATATGTGTGTGTGTGTGTGTATTTGTTGTTGACCTTGATTTTTCTTGGTTATTATGTTTTGTATCACAAAAAGATAACTTTTTTATTTTATTTTATGTTCTTGAAAATGTTTAATTGTAGACTACAGAAACAGTGAACCCAAAGGCATACCCACTTGCTGATTCACAACTTACTACAACAATAATGGATTTGGTTCAACAAGCTGCTAATTATAAGCAACTTAAGAAGGGTGCTAATGAAGGTAATATTATTTGGAAAAATTCAACTTTTTATGTTTCTTGTGCATAGGTTGGCCATGGATGGTTTCAGACGAGGTAGGGGTAGACCGAAGAAGTATTGGGGAGAGTTAATTAGACACGACGTGGCGCAATTACAGCTTACCGAGGACATGACCTTAGATAGGAGGATTTAGAGGACCCAAATTAGGATAGAAGGCTAGTAGATAGTCTCGTTATCCGTTCTTATTAGTAGTCGCATTATTGCAATATAATTTCTTGTGTTCCGATTCCTGCTATTATCTGTTATTATCTGTTATTTCCTGTGTTTTGGTTATCTTGTGTCATCTGCTCTGATTTATGCTATTATCTGTTATTTCCTGTGCTCTGATTATCATGTGTTATCTGTGTTGCTTGCAGTATTTCATTTCCATATCGCTTTAAATCTCTTATCCGAATCTCTTAACCTTATCTGATTTCTTTTTATGCTTTTATTGAACCGGGTGTCTTTCGAAAACAGCCGTCCTACCTTGGTGGGAGTCAGGTCTGCGTACACTCTACCCTCCCCAGACCCCACGATGTGGGATTTCACTGGGTTGTTGTTGTTGTTGTTGATGTATTTCTTGTGCATAAGTTTCTTAATGATATACTAAAGAACTGAGTGCTAATGAAGGTTTATTACTATTTGGAAAAGATTCAATTTTTATGTTTTTTTTAGTGTATATATTGCTTAATGATGTACTAGAGAACTGAGTGCTAATGAAGGTTTATTACTATTTGGGGAAGTTTCAATTTTTATGTGTTTTTTAAGTGTATTAGTTGTTTATTGATGTAATGGAGAAATGGGGTTTGTTTTGTTTCAGCTACAAAGACATTAAACAGAGGAATTGCGGAATTTGTTGTAATGGCGGCTGATACGGAGCCACTTGAAATCCTTCTTCACCTTCCACTCCTTGCTGAAGATAAGGTAGTATTTTTTTTTTTGGTTGGTTTTTTCAATCTTTTTTGGCTAGTTATATACTACTGGTTAAAATTGCTTTGATTGTTTGTGTGTCAAAAAGAGTTGCTTTGATTGTTTAGTTATTAAGAAAAAAAGAAGATGGGTTTGTTTGCTTAATATAGCTTGACTGAAGTGCAGTTATTGTTATTAAATCACATATTAACCGATTTATGGTTTCTCTGTGTGGGAATGCTATTTCACCTTATTTTGTGATATAGCATTTACTGGGGACATATTTTTTTCCCTTTGTTTTTTCAACCCCTTTTGGCTGGTTATACACTACCGAGTTTGGAAGGTTAAAATCATGTGTAGAATTGCTTTGATTGCTTGTTTGTCAAAAGTAATTGCTTTGCTTTGTTTATTTCTTTATTAAGAAAAGAAGAAGATTGGTTTGGTTGCTAAGTATAGCTTGATGGCTTGACTGAAGCCAAATTAGGAAAGAGGTCATTCATTTTGGCATGGACTAAAAAGGAAATAGGTTCACATAAATTGAAACAGAGGGAGTAGAGCATTTACTGGGGAGTTATAGGGTAATGTAGTGATGTTTTGAGGTTATCAATGCTGAAAAGTTTAAGTGCTTTTGGCACATGACAAAGAGTTATAGAATATGCTAGCTGGAGCCAGTGCCGCATCTTCTGCGGTATTGTTTATCAGATAGATATGTGCTTTCTGTTTAGCAATAAAAATGCTTCATACCGACCACCAGCTCAACTGTGCCCCTTAAAGAAACAAAAGTTTTTTGCTGGAGAAATTGGATTCCAGCTGCTGAAGAGTTTGTATTAGAAAAGAATTTTCAGGGTGTTTCTTGTGTTAATCTGTTTCCTGACATTTAATCTCCATATTTGGCCTGGAAAACAAACTACAACAAGACGACCAAGCATGCGTAAGAAAATCCATATATTTTTGATGGAGTTAACATTCTCTTTTTGTATTTATCTTGCTTTGTATACGTTGCAACTCCTTGGTGCTTTCTATGAAATTCATTACTTTATAAAAAAAATCCTTATATTTCTCTTCATTGCATATTTTCAGATCTTTGAGCTAGTTAACAAATTCAAATTTAATATCTTGTTGGTCCATTTGAAGAATTATTATGGGTAGCTTTTTAAAGATGCTTGAGCTTCCATTGTCATATAGTCAGGCTCACAAAATTTTCAAAAGGGAATAGTTCTAGGGCTTTAGATATGTGAACAAAGATGATTCTTCTGCTGGAAGAGGGAGAGAGTTACACACGTTTACTTTTCAAAAAACAAAAGGGAGTTGCATAAGTGTATGATTCTTCCTTTCGAAATGTTTGGAAGACATTGCTTTCATGGTCAGTCATTTCTGGGGAGATACCTCTGATATTTGTCTTATATGAGTGGTGGAATGCTGAAGTTGGTGGTATTGGATTCCCTTCACCTTTTTGAGTCATCATCTGGTCCAATATTCCCCTCTCAGAATAATTAAAAAGATGAAAGATTTGGAAAAAGCATACACAGCAGCTTCTAAACTTCCCAACATTGTTTGCATATGGTTTGATTTCTTACAAAATATTTTTTTTTTGGTAAATTAATTCTTACAAAATCTTTCTGTTGCCTTCCCTTCAATCATCCAATAACATGTTTGCAACATTTTCAAGAAACACATACAGATAGAGTAAAAGGAAACAATTTCCTCGAGTAACCCACCGTTGAAATTGATGCCTATCTATTGCTGAAGAATTTATATCTGTTCATTACCAGTACTCTTAAATATCATTGGGCTAGATTTGAGTTATTCCAATCTTCTGATTTTAATTTTATTCTTAGCTATTATACAAGATAAGATGTTTTTGGAGGTAGTTAGATTTACAGAAAACAATGAATAATTTATAACTGTTTGCTTGCATTTAATGACAGCTAACTCACATAAGGTTAGAAATGAACTACACATATTAAGCAAAATTAATTATTATCATTTGAGTAATTTACAGATCAGAGTTGTTATATCTGCCATATTTAGATCTAATGCACTCAAGATTAACTTGAAGGCTTTTAACATGCAATTAGGTTAACTTAAAGGACAAAAGCTTGGCCAAAAATACACTACTTTTGGAGTGACCAACATGCACCCATCGATATTTTTGAAGAGTCCATTCTCAATCTTATGGCTGGGAAAATGACCGCCTTTTTCTTATATATGCCCCCCCAATCGTCTTCCCTTTTTGTTGTCTATTATTCTTAGAACTCTTGTGTGTAGTCTTCAGGTGATTATCGTTAACACTGTTTGCATATTATATTAGCCTTCCTTTCTGTGCTCTGTTTTTGGAATATGCTTACTCTACCACTACACTGCAATTCCTCCTAGTTTTTGTGCTTATTTTCACTTTTGATAAGTTGAATTTACCTTGAGATGACAGTCCATGGTGTTCTATAGTTGAGGAAATACTGCTAATTGCTAACTTATCCTCGTTTCTCTCAATTTCAGAATGTTCCGTATGTTTTTGTTCCTTCAAAGCAAGCTCTTGGTCGAGCATGCGGTGTTACCAGACCAGTGATTGCTTGTTCTGTAACAAGCAACGAGGGAAGCCAGTTGAAATCACAAATACAGCAACTGAAGGTAATATTATCCTGAAGGATTTCTTTTTTATTATAGCTAAAATTTTACTCAGATCTTTCTTCCCTTTGTTTAGTACTGAAATGGATTTCTCTTTTTTGTGATGCAGGATGCTATTGAGAAGCTTCTAATTTAAAATTATGAGCCTTTTCAGCATGAGGGGCCTCATAGTTTCTAAAGTGGATTCAATGTTGAGGCTTTGACTGAAAGCTGTTATTCTTCTAGTTTTCTTTTTTTGCCTTTCTCATTTGTACTTTTGTCTGGTGACCATGGCTTGTATGAGTAAAGTTAAGACAACCCATTATGATTGAGAAATTAAAATCAAGTTCACAGTTTAGCCTATGTTTTCATGTATCGTGTATTATACTCTCTCCAGATAAAAAAGAGCGTTCACTTAGCTATTTGTACACCCCTTAAGAGAATATTGACTCCCAGACAACTTAGCTATTTGCACATCCCTTAAGAAAATACCGACTCCTAGACAACAGAGGTAATTTGACTAAATTACTTTTAATTAAATAGATATTGAGATTTGATCACATAACACTTAATAGGGGTAAATTTGAAAAAATAGGATTAATTTTTTCTTGATTCAATAAGTGAACTCAAAAAAAGGGTAAAGTGGATACTTTTTTGAACCGGAGGGAGTATTTATTTTATGGTGGTGGTTTAAGGAAAATCACGTTGAGACAACGCTAGCTTACAACATTTGGTCGAAGATTTGCTCATTCAAGACAGTTTTTCTGGATTCTTGTTTACGTGAAATAAACTTTATTAAAGTTAGAACTTAAACTTAAATTGTCTGCGTTAAATTATGTAAGTTTTTCATTATCATGGGGCAATGGATTTGGATTTAATTGATGTTGCTTTTGGTGACGGAAGTGCTAAAATAATGAATCAACGAATTGATAAACTACTTCTCAATCCTAAGTATGATTTCTCAAAATCCATTCTTTTTCATTTGAGTTTTACTTGTAACTAATTCTGTTTTCTTTCATGACAATTTAACGATGTTAAAACTAGAGTATCTTTAAGGGTGTGTTTGGTATGGAGGTATTTTCCTAGAAAATAAGTGAATTTCTTACTTACTTTCTCACGTTCGTTTGGTTAATAGAAATCGTTTTTCGGAAAATACTCATCCAAGCCTCACCAACTCCAACTCAACCCCACCCACACCCCACTCCCACTCACCTACCTACGCCCCGGCCTCCCCTCTAAAAAAAATTTCTTTTGATTTTTTTTTGTTTTTTGCACCCCCACCTCAACCCTCACCAACTCCAACCCAACCCCATACCCCCCACCCCCTCCATTTTTTTTTGTTTTTTGTTTTTTTCACCCAACCCCCAACCACTCCCGTAACCCATACACAACCCCCTCCCCCCGCACCTTACCCCTCACCCACCCACCCCCTCCCACAACATTTTTTTTGAAGTTTTTAATTTTTTTTTCTAAATTTTCTACATGACCACATCCCCCATCACCCCCCCTCCCCCCTTACGTGGAACCCATACCACACCAACATCCCCCCTCCCCAACCCCAACATTTTTTTTTGAAGTTTTTTATTGTCTTTTGCGGGATTCTACACCCCCAGACACCCCCTACCCTAAAAAAATCTTTTCACCACACCCCCCCCCCCCCCAAATACCCCATGACCCCTTCCAAAAGTTTTAATTTTAACCACGTAAACATTCAATTTTTATAATTATCAACTTTTTTTGGAGGGGGGCGCGTGGGGGGTGCAAAAAAAAAAATATCAAAACTTTTTTTTCAAAAATATTAATTTTTTTTTGCGCGGGGAGGGGGTGGGGGGGCATCGAGTGCGGGGTTTGGGTGGGGGGGGGGGGGTGAAAAAAACAAACAAAAAAACAGGTCAACTTTTTTTTTCAAAAATATTTTTTTTTGCGGGGGGAGGGGGGAGGGGGTAGGGGTGCGGGGGTGGGGGAGGGGTAAGGTGCGGGGTTTGGTGGGGTTCAAAAAAAATATTTTTTTTGCGGTGGGGGGTGGGGGTGGGTGTCACGACCCAACCCCGTAGGCCGTGACTAGTGCCCGATCTGGGCACCCGAACCCATCTATCAAATATTATCTCAAATTCTATCAACTCATTCTAGTATATGGCGGAAGCCGACAAGACTTTATTTCAAATTTAGGTAATTTCCAGAAAATTTCGGCAGAGTTTCCTTTGTTTTACGGACTATCCAATATACCCTGCACGCAGAAAATACCAACAAGAGCCACACAGGGCTAACCAAGCAATATATAAACATATGCGGACCGGCCGCCTCGGCGTATAGGATCGCCCAAACAACATATGCGGACCGGCCACCTCGGCGTATGGGATCGCCCAAACGACATGTACATACATCCATACAGAAAGATCCTAACCCACAAACATGTCCACAGACCTCTAAACAGACCGACATAATCATATGACGGGACAGGGCCCCGCCGTACCCATGAACGAATATATACAAATGCACTAATAAATATATATACCAAAAGTATAAGCTTCGGAAAGAGAGGAGCACTCCGAATAGGAGAAAGGGTGTCCTAAACAGGTGGATCACCAGGCTGTGCGTCTGTACCTGCGGGCATGAAACACAGCCCCCGGAGAAGGGGGTCAGTACGAAATATGTACTGAGTATGCAAAGCAGAAGGTACAGAAATAAATCTGAATAATAATCGAATCAGATACATAGAAAATAATACATATCAAAATGTTTATTTCCAAAGTATAAATTATGCATAGGGCACTGGAAAATGTGGTCGCCCGCCTGTCGATGGCGCCACAACACAGCATAACACCAGAAAGTTTCAAATCTCCGAATCCCCGTCACACATCACAACACAGCATAACGCCAAACACAGCATAACGCCAAACATAAGTGGAACTCGGCCCTCGAGCGAGGAGCACGGTGAACCATAAACACAGCATAACACCGGAATGTATCAAAAAGCGCACGACAACAGAACCGGCCCGGGAACCGGCGAACGATATCATAGTAGGCACGAGCGGAGTAGTGAGGAATCATATGCATAAAATCATTATTATAAATCCGAAGGATAAGTAAAATAGTCATATTCGAAATCGGAATAATAATTATCACTTTTTGATTCAAAGTTGTCGAATTTACATAAAGGGCGTCGCGGGACCCACAGACGAGTATAGACCCGAACTGAGCCCGCCTATGAAAAACATACCCATTATACATCAAGCAAACTCCTATAAAAATTATTGGAGCGATCCGAGCCTCTATGCGAAAAATATGACATTCAGAGATTACAAAATTCCTTAAAGTGAACATTTTCTATGCGAATTTCGGAAAGCGATTACTTCAAATACATCATGGTTCATATTTCATAAAAACATACATAAGAGTGCCAAAGAATATATATATGGATCATAACATGCTCGGATCTCGAATTTGGAATTCCCTTAAAGCTCTAATCTAGCCTATGTGAAACTAAGGCATGCCAAAAGAAGGAAGGTTGCTTTACATACCTCAAACGCTCTCCAATATGATCCAACTTAAGCTAAGTCCAAACTATGATTCGGGCAGCCCACGATCTAAAAATAAACCATAAAATGCCAAACATTAGCTAAAAGACTCTTTGGGCATTAAATTCCAATTTCGCCTTTAATTCTACAGAAATTTGGGCAGCATTTCCCCTGTAAATAGGCTACCCCGAGAATTTAACTCGGCCGTATCAATCATCAACAACAACAACAACCAACCTAACAACATTAATAATCAATCCGAAAGGTAATACAACCATAATAGCTCTCTTTTCCATCATTCATCAACTTTCATAAATTCAATTCGACGACTTACCTTCAAGCCAAAATCGGCGCTTATACGCTCACATACTAACCCGAACCCATACCAAAAACATTTCAAGACATTCTAAGCAATTTATACAATTTTTCCAACAATCCATAAATTTTCCCAAGCTACCCGAAACAGCCCCTAACCGAGACAGCCCCCCCCCCCCCCCCCCCTAACTTTTTCTTCATTTCCAAATCATGGTTCGTATCTACAATTTACATTCTAACAATGCTATTTTCATCAATACACAATTTACATTAAATGTACAACAACTTCCAAATCAGTCCGCAATATTTACAACATCAATTTGAGTCAATAAACTTTCATTTCCAACATAGAATTCATGGCGACGACGGCTAAACAATAAGCGATACTAATTCAATTCTTGGCACATAAGGTGACCCATTTTCGGCTAACACTACACATATACATATATGGATGATTCTCAATTGTTCTTCACCTTACCATGATCATAATCAACTAACTAGGCATTAATTCATAATTTCAATCACAACACAACAACACCCATTTACACGGCTCAAGCTCCACATACACAACTCACCTCCAACATTTCATATTTCATGATTTTCCTCCATTATAACATACTACAACATCGATATAACCTTCATAACGCAAAAACAAAATCAAATCTTACCTTTTCTTCTTCAACTTTACAATAGCCTAGGGTTTGCAATTGGATACAATGAATGGTTGGATGACCCAAACAACTCTTCCACGCTACTTAGGGACTTCAATATAGTGGGTTAACACCAAGAAATTAATTTTTGAAGGCAAAGAAATGGGGGTTGGTTTTCTTGCTCCTAGCCGTGAGCTCCCCCTTGGTTCTTCCACTTTTTTTTTTTTGCTAAGTATAGAATGGTGAGGAGATGACTTAAGGTCATCTTTTTAAGTCCCCATAATATCTCTTATTGTTTGTGGCCCACACAATGTGGTGGACCAATTAAAATTGAACACCATTTGTGTGGGCCAACCATGGAAATTGTGGATAATTTTTATCTTCCAATTTTTATCACTTTTGGTCCCAAATTTTTCTAATTGTTCCATACCAATAAATTCATGCACCACATATATCTCAAAATAAAATCGAAGGTCAAGAATCCCGACTTTGTATCCCGAAATAATTTTTTTGTCCTTAACTTATCATAATTAAATCCGGATTATTCCACTGTACAAAAATACGGGTTCTAACAGTGGGTGGGTAGGGTGCGGGGTGCAAAAAATAAAAAATAATGTCAAATTTTTTTTTCCAAAAAAAAATTATTTTTGGGTGCGAGAGGGAGGGGGGGTTGGGGGGGTGGGGTGGTGGCATGGGTGGATGGTTGGGGTTTGGTGGTTGGGATTGGGATTGGGTTAGGTGGTGCTAGGGTGGTTGGTGGAATGAACTTGTGAATTTATTTTTCCTACTTTTATTAGGGAAGTCATTTTTTCAATTTTGAGGAAAATATTTTTCCAAAATTTTTGACCAAACGAACATGAGAAAATTAAAAAACATTTTCTGAAAAATGTTTTTCCTCCATACCGAACACACCCTAAATCTCATACTTTAATACATTCAAAGACAACTAAAATTATGGATGATAGTTGGAATCTGAAAGGAGCTTGTGTTGGATATATCAAACATTTTTTGCTTGAAAGCAGTCATTTGAGCTTGTCCCCAAGGAAAAGGATATGGATCGGATCGAGTTCTCATGAGTTCTAGTAACTTGAAATTTGGTTGTTTCACTGAAAGAATTATGTCGTGTTTTGCCAGATTCAAACTCGAGGTTGAGCGTGCTTACACTTTTGAGCGCGAATTGCTTCGCTTTCTTATGCCTTCAGTCCCAGATCAGTTTTGTCGTTCCAGCATTCATTTGATTGTTGCACACATCTGTTTTGTGCCAGTCTATTTCGTGAAAGAATAGTGAGGTTGGAGAGGTGCTAATCTAAGGAGCCGTTTGGACATGATTTCGATGAAATCATGTTTGGATATGCAATTTAAATTTCTTAAGTTGCAGTTTTTTTTATAAACATAAAAATCCCACAAGTTGTGAAAACTTTCAAAATTTTTCCAATTCTTATACGATCTTACTAAATGAGTAGATCATAGTTCATAATAAGATTAATACGCTACAAGAAGGCCTTTCTAAAAAATACAATATCAATTGATCAAACTTTAGTTCAATAAAAAGGAAAATTTAACATGAATAGTAATGTAACTACTCTTTAATATAATCCTCTCACATGGTACGAACAATATATCTACCAACTTATGGTTGGTAAACATGATTGATAAATATATCTACCTACTTATGAGTTTTTTTTTACAAAATATAAACATATGTGTCAAATTTTACATTTATATTTTTTGAAATCATGATTTCGAATCCCAAGTCATGCCTTTTTGGTTGATTTGGGATTTCATCTCAATCTCATGAGATGAAATCAGAGATGAAATCCCATGTCCAAACGCCTACTAAGTCCCAAGTTTCCAGGATAAAAGGTTATGCCAGATTTACTAAATAGGATTTAAATTGCGTATACAATGAAGTCATCGACAAATCCGAAGTGTATATTATAAGAACAGAAAATTTTGTACTTTGCATTTAAAGAGGCGTCATGTGGCCTTTCTCAGTTGCTTCTTGAAAATGTCCACGCTTGGGGGATGTCCTATAGTCACCACTGTGCACGTGCAACTAACTAACGCATCCTCCTCGTAGTATTTTTGACTAGTTCACAATCATAAGCTGGCCATGCTCATGGCATTGCCAGCAAATATCTATGTTTAGAATGAATGCGATCAAGTGCTTCATTATGATACAAAAGACAGTACACTGACAGGAAACAATACTTTATATTACCAGATTATTGTAGTTCATTTCCAAGTTTCTTAGAATATCCATTGTACCGCATTTGAGAGGCAGTCTACTTTATAATGAATACAGAAAGGATTCACAGCTTTGCTTGGTTATATAAGAATGTTAAAAATATAACTTATGCCAGTGCTTTCTGAAACAAATGCAATTTGTAGATTCCTATGACACATAATTTCCAGTGATATTTGGCACAAATATCATGTTTTGTGTCATATTACATCCTAATCTTATGACTTTTACCGCTTAATTCATGATGCAATCGTCATATTTAAACTTATGTCGTTATATTTCATGTGTATAGGTACGATGACGACAAATGATGAAAACTGTGCTTAAAATGATTTGATTTCGTAGCATATGACGATTAGATGAGGTGACGAGTCGAAGGCCACAAAGGATGAACTAAAAGAAGATTAATTCGACTGCAGATCCCCGCCTTTCTTCCGCGATGCGGAAGCATCGCGGGAAGCCTCAGAATATCAGCCGATCTAGCCGCATCGCATGGAGAAAGCGGACACACCAGCTCAGTCATCACCATCTCGCGATCCCTCCGCATCGCGGAAGGAAAACGAGAACCTGCAGAACATCAGACGATCCTTCCGCGATGCGGAAGGAAAGCGAGGACCTGCGGATGTTTTCCCGATTAGACTAGGATTTGGATTCCTTATTTATTATTTTTACCCTAGCCTATATATAGACGTTCTGAGAGCTGAGAACGGTATTCGGGGATTATTCAAGGATTTGGAAGCCACCGTTCTCCTTTTTCTCTCTCTAGGTTATTTTATTTTTCATCTTTTTCAACCCTAGTTTATTCATGGCTTCTGTTGTCTATGATCGAATCATGAGTAGCTAAATCTCCTAGTTCTAGGGTTGTGGCGAAAGACTTGAAGGTTGATTTGATGACAATTATTATCTATTGATTTTCCATATTGTGGGTTGCTTATTTATTCTTGGTTTTAATTGTTTAATTATCTAGCCAATAGTTAGACACTATCTGTGGTGCGTGAATTGAACTTGAGAAAGGGAATTCACGTACGTAATAAGAATAAATAGAGTTTGTTCGACTTAATCGTTTCGCTAATGAGGATAGAGATATACCCTTTAGCCCTACTTAGTTGAAAACGGAGAAATAAACGTGTTCTTATTACCTCTGATGACCATAGAGATATAGGCGTTATAGTAACATCTACAAGCTTGTGAGTAGTTCGAGAGAATATCATAAAGCATAATTAACCCGTTAACTAGTAACCCAGGAAATAAAATAAGTGGAATTGTCTGAAGATCAACTGGATTGTCGAAAGCCATAACCCTAGATCTTTCTCTCATCTGATAATTCTTACAGTCCTTGTCGACGTAGTCCCAGTCCTAAAAACACCCATCACAAATTGTTTACTTTTCAGTTTTAGTTTAGCACAACAAACAATCTTGGTTTTCACTTTCTTGAATAGTTTCATTCGAATTTGAATTAGTTTAACAGTATAATCTAAGTCTCTGTGGGATCGATATCTGGACTTAACAGTCTATATTACTTGTACGATCACGTATACTTGCGTGTGCGTTTGGGAGCAACATCCAGCATCAAACAAGAGAATCATCTATTTTTCCACCAAACAAGAGAATCACCTAATCTACTGAGTTAAATGCTGTTTAACCTATCACTCTATCAAGAATGAACCATCCGCAGCTATTGGTTGCATAACCTCCTATTTGATATTCTAGTAGGACTAGATTCTTGTGAGGGAGAGCCTTGGCGCAAAGTAAGACTTGTCACCGCGCAACCGCTACTTAGGGAGATCACAGGTCCAAACCGTAGAAATTGTAGAAGTGCAAGGTAAGAGTGTAAGACTGCGTGTATAAATAATATAATAAACCCACTATGATCTGGCCCTTCCAAGACTGAATAGTAATTTTTGTAACTGTTGCCACAGCTGTAAGGCGGTGGGCTCGAGTTTCTGAACTGCCATAAATCTAGGAGATACATAGTGTGAACATCATGTTCCCTTCATTAAGTCACAGATAATGTAATGCAAATAATGTAATGCAAATATTCCACGCGTGCATCTTAGTTTATTTCCCCTAATCTGCAGACAATTTCATAACAAACAAACACTAAATTATTCATCAAACCATTTTTTGAATCAAGACAAAGGAACTTTCCACCAAACAGCATGGTTGTTAGATCTAGCACTCTATGGCTCTATATATAAGGTTGCAGATGCTCTGTCCTAAAACAATGCATTGCCTCAAGACTTAAAAGCATATTTAAGCTATCAAGAAAATTGATCACCATGGCTAAACTTTTTCTTCTTTGCTTGATCATGACAGATGCTCTTGTATATCTAGCCATGGCTGATACTTTAACAAATTTTGCAAATTCCCCTAGCCCATTACCTTCGTTTAGAAAACTTGGGAATCACCATAAATTGGTTAAGTCTTCTACTAGTTCTGCACCTTCACCAGGTCTGAGCCCACATCAAGAGGAAAAAAAGAAGGTTAATGAGGTTGGTTCCACAGATGAACACAATGGGATTGCTCAAGCACATGATATTAAGATTGAGAAGAAGCACCATCATTCAATTGACAATTCAGTTTGTGGGGGCGGAATTATTCTAGGAGGCCTAGCCACCGCATTCTTGGTGGCAATAGTCTGTTACATTAGAGCAACTAGAAGGAAACATGCTAAGCCTAGTGCACCAGCTGCATGATTTCATTGGATTTTAGTACATATCTACTGCTTTACAACCCCACTTTTGGTAGAAAATTGTAAAGATACCATTACTCAATTCTTATTTTGCATTTCTTTATGCATAAAATCAACAAAAATATAGAGATCTTGAACCTCTTCAGCCTCACTTTTCTTTGGTGGTTTCGCATGGAGTAATTTTTTGTACATTCTTCCATTCCTTGTCAGTTATCACAAGATTAGCCAAGGGCGGGAATTTTATTTAGGGGTACTAAATAAGGTTGCGAAGAGAAACATAATAGAAAGACTATGGTGGCCAAAAGATGCAGAATGACTCATTTTAGTAAATTAATTGAGAAAAGCAAAGATCTTGACAGAGTAAACACGGATTTCAGGAAGCTTATCAAGTGAGTTAGCCCTCAACCCGAGAAAAAGATATTCTTTAAATAGGGGCAATCCGAGAATTGAACTCGAGAAAAAGATGTTTAAATAGGGGCATTCCGAGAATTGAACTCGGGACCTCTCGTACCCTAAGCGAGAATCATAGCACTAGACCAAATGCCCTGTCTACAGGCAGGAATACTTACCACTATACAAATTTTACATTTTGCAAAAGTTTCTTAGCTAAATGGATAAACTGTGAGTGAGTTGAATATAATCCTACATGACTATTTAGTACTATTCCACTAGGGACATCAGACATGTAGTAGCTACTTTGTTTAATCCATTTTTCGGTAGGCAACATGTAATTGAGTTACTTTTTTCTGCGCACGAACATTTTCTCATGTAAAATTTTCTTAGGGAAAACCTGGAGCCTTAATGTTATCACCAGACCTTCTGGCAACAGATATGAATTAATATCTTAGGAATTTAATAGTCTTTGAGATTCTCCATCTAAATGAACAACAGCTCCTATCGATAGATTTTATTTTTGGAGTTCGCGTTGATGCCATCTTGGGTACTTTATTAATCACTTGTTTGCTTACTTTTTGGTTCATTTTTCCAGTCAAGCAATCAAAATGGTGACATTCATCAGTACTATATTAGCATACTAGGTAATTTGACCGCGCTTGGCGCGCTCATGGTAAGCTGCAAGTTTATTGTGATTACCAACCTCTATCCTGTAATGTCTTTCTTTAAGAACTTGTAAGGTGCACATAACTCTTTTTTCTTACATATTTCAACTATATAATAGTAAAATTAATGTGACACCATCAATAGATGAGGCTCCATTTAACTCCACAATTCTCTATATTATCAATTTCAAGACTAATTTCATTTAATTCAGAATATAAAAAATAATAGTTACCGAACAGTTCAACTTTTTTTCCCATGGTAATGAACTTCGCTAATCCCTACTCCCTCCCCTTCCCCCCCCCCCCCCCCCCCCCCCCCCAAAAAAAAAAAGAATATATCATTTCCTTTAGACATAAAAATAGAAATCATAACTAATTTCATCTAACTCTCAAAATAAAATATGATTATCATCTAATTCACGAGTTAGGAGAAAAATATTAATACATTGTGACAAAGATTAATAGAATGAAACTAAACCTCGATTTCTTTAACGGGAGAAGTTGTAAGCTCCAAATTTATTTCGGGCTTTCAAAATCTTTTTGTCACCTTTCTACTAACTTTGGATGAAGATATTATTAATTGTCATATGTAGTTCTTCTTTTTTATTTTTTGTTTGTGCAAGTGTTGGCATACTTTGCAAAATGCATATGTAGTTGTTCTTGTTCTATGCACAATGAAAGTTATAATATTGCTTTGGAGAAAAAAGTTAAAGAAAATACAATATGACTAGGCTAGCTGCTCATATGTGGAACCATAAAGCATAATCCTTCCGAGGTACATCACGGTATGTTCAAAATTCAAGTACTCAACCTATACACACTTAATGGTCAGTACTTTTGAGCCTTCAAACGAATTCACATATGATTCAAATCATGCACTTAAAGTGGAATTTCTAAACTATTTCAGTCCTAGTATCTTAATTATTTGAAGTTTGATGTGAAGCTTGACCAGACCGTTTTTGTATACATGTGTTAATCCCTCAAACATTCAACATGTAAAATCACAGGTTGACTCAAAAGTAATCACATTTTGAAACTATAGTACTTGCAATTATGTCACATACCTTGTTAGCCGAGTCAATCACTAACATGACATCTACTGTAGGTCTATTGTCTTTCCCTTCAATACATGTGCGTAAAATTTAAAGACTTTCAATTTCTCTATCCAAAACGTCATGGAGTACAGGAAGGTCAACAAAGTTCATTTAGATCCACCTGTTAGATTGAAGATTAGTCAAAGTTTTATACGTATTAAAAATTTGGTAAACAACATAATTTTAACTAATTTCAGTATAAAGTTATAGTTAATGGAAGAAGTACCCCGATCCTTCAAAAGCATCAACCCTTGTTTCAAAAGGCAACTGCATTTTTTAATTAGAAAAAATAGAAGTTTTTAATGCAGTCAATTTCTCCAAACCAGTTCAGCTAAATTCTAGGGATTATGCACAACATGAACTATTCAAAGGGGGAAACCATTCTTGTCAAAAACTGAAGTGAGATTATCATCGCTATTTGCTCAATGAACAATGATATCCAACCAAAATTCTTCTAAAACATTTCAAAAAGAAACAAAAATGAAAAAGAAAACAAACAATTACAGATTAGTCACATCTTCATTGTTCTTTCTCCCTCAAAGAAATTACTTCATAATTTAGTGACTTTTTCGATTCTAGTCTAACAAATTTTACAATATCAAGACTTCAAAATTAATCAAAATTCTGATTTCAGGCTATACTTTTGTAGAAAGAAAATCATCATAGACACACAAAGTGAAACTAAAGCACATGCATTAAAAAAATCCCCTCGAAATTAATTTTATATAATGCTAGCTATTATTTTGATGGTCGGCTATACAATGTAAAAATTCAAAAACTAAAATTAAAAGAACTCCCCTGCTCATCCTATTTTTCTCCACTTTGTAGAAATGCTACCATTTCCCTTACCGGGAATAGCAATGGTTGTGCAGTGCTCTTCGCCATACAAATGCAGAATTTCATGAAAATTGACCATTTTTCAATTACAAAGGCTAAAAAGTGACTATTATCAAATTTACCAGAATATTTGCTTCAAACCTCATTTTCTAATTCACAACGCACAAGTGGAT
Source organism: Lycium barbarum (assembly GCF_019175385.1). Lineage (NCBI taxonomy): Eukaryota > Viridiplantae > Streptophyta > Magnoliopsida > Solanales > Solanaceae > Lycium > Lycium barbarum. The sequence continues at coordinate 116,204,054 of NC_083344.1, read as the reverse complement.
AAAGCATGTTGTCAAGTTGCGAGGCCTCTGTTTCGAGGCAAGCATTCACTTTCTCACATTTGACAACATTACACAAACCTATTCCCATGATAAGGTAACGAAATCGAAAAAGTTCACAATATTTTAAGAGCCATAATGTGTTGGTCCAAAATCAGATTGTCATACAGTTCGTATTCCCGCAACAAATTTGAAATACTTCAAATCAACTGCAGCACCTTAAACCAAGAATCGTATTAAGATGTTGGTCATAAGCGTGGTCTTTACCACGGTGTTCTATGTCAGAACGGAGTTTGACGTAGATTCCCTCATGAAGGCAGAATCTGATGAAATCAATGGCTCTTTCACTATGTCGTTTTTTTCACTTCCCATGCACTATGTCTTCCAGGGGCGGAGCCAAGTGTAGTTGAGGGGTAACCCCTCGGTAGAAAATTACAGTGTATATTGAAGGTTAAAATTATTTTTTTATGTATATATGGTAGGTGTTGAACCCCCTTAGCTTCTTGTATATTTACTTCTTTATATTTTTGAACCCCCTTACTGAAAATCCTAACTCCGCCACTGATGTCTTCTAGCGTACATGGTAATTAAGAGAATGAATTAAAGAGGAATAATAGTGGGAGGAAAATTAAGAGAAGTAATTAAAGAACAAGTAACTGTTGAGAACCCGATACGAAAAGAAGCAATTGTTCGGGGATGGGAAAATAGATTGAAAATAAATGATGGAAAAGGAGGATATAAAGGCAAAAAAACATGGAAAAAGATAAATAACATTCCTGATCAATGAGGCATGTCACGTCACCAGGCCTATGTCCTGCTTTTATAATAGATATATAGATTTACGATTTACATCCAACTTCTTTAGCATCTTCTCGAGTTAAAAATAATTGTTACATTCATCCGTACTATATTAGCATAATCATAATTTACATCCAAGTTCTCTTGAATGTTTATTGGAGAGGCCTCCGTTTAACATCAAGGCACGGTATATGCGGCAAAATGCAAATATTCAAGCATTAGGTAAACTTATTTGCTGTGGGAATCACATGTTTTTGTTTAGTAAAATAGATCCGTAGCTTCACTTTCACACCGGAAATGAGAGAAAGACATAAAAAGATGGACCAGAAATCATTTTAAGCAAAAAAGACGCCGTTGCCGGGGATCGAACCCGGGTCACCCGCGTGACAGGCGGGAATACTTACCACTATACTACAACGACTTGTTGACATTGTGCGCTTATACAAGCTTAATCTCACAGCATCAACCAGCAAAAAATGTCAAAAAGTGCAAGTATAATTTAACATATACTAGTGTTTTAGCTTTGAATCTTTATCTAATGTCTTTTCTGAGAGATGAAGCATCTTGCATTGTTTCTACCGCAATCATGTCGAGGCAAATCTTAGCTAATAAAATCACTCATGGTGAATTTCATTACCTCACAACACGTCCCACTCAACCACCACATAAGCCTAATACAGTATTTAGTTGTGGTCAAGATCTAAAAGTTCATGTATAAGATACATGTCAAGCTTGCATTTATTCCGTTGGTGCAAACACCTAACCAGAGTAAATTTATTCGTAAAATAATGTTGAAGTTGAAGTGAAGTTAATCTAGGTCCCGGGTTTCCAGCATAAGATGAATCAAAGTTATGCCAAATTTAATAAAAGATCGCGGGTATTGCAGTGAAGTCATACATCAACAAAGCCAAAGTATATCACTAACATAAGAACTGAAAATTTTGTATTTTGCATTTAAAGAGGTATCTAGCAGCCTATTTTAATGCGTTTGTTAATTCCATTGCCTGAACTAGCTAGGTCTGAATCCACAGAAAGAAGGCCAAACCCATCGACAAACACCTGTGGTCGTCCACTTCTTTCACTTGAGCACCTAAAGTGGCCCTCGTTCCATTTAGACACTTCAGGTGGGCCATTCCTATTCCACTTAGACACTTTTTGCATCGTTATCGGAGCAAAACCAATACCAGTCGTCTCCTACGTGGATTAAGTGGCCAATTAAATTGTGCCAGCTCATTTAAATTGTGCCAACTCAATTAAATTGTGCCAACTCATTTTAATTGTAAATTCACTAATTTGTAAATTCGTGGAGTTTTGACCATTAAAAATTGGGGCTTTTGGGCTAGTTGGATGTGCAATGAGGTGGCGCCCCCTTTGGTGTTGGTTTTGCTCCGATAACGGTGCAAAAAGTGTCTAAGTAGAATAGGAATGACCCACCTGAAGTGTTTAAATGGAACAAGGGTCACTTTAGGTGCTCAAGTGAAAGAAGTAGACGACCACATGTGTCTGTCAATGGGTTTGGCCCAGAAAGAAGGAAAAAAGAAGGCTAATGGGCTTGCAAAGAAGAAAAAAAGAAGGCTAATGGGCTTGCTCAAGCTCAAGATATCATTTTTTTTGCGCGGATTGCCCTTCGTTTGGAGTGGTCTTTAAATTTTGCCCTTCATATTTGTGGTCTTTAAATTTTGTCATTTGCTTGGAAAGATGGGCGAATACATGAAGTTCTGAGTTCAAACCCCCGCTCAGGCATAAAATAAAAAAATAATTTCGCAAGGCAGGACTGGGGGAGTGTATGCCGGATCCAGCATACAATCTTTAAGAAAAAGTTAAAGTTATGCCGGATCTGGCATAACTAAAAGTATGCTCCTCAAGGCAAAGTCTGCCCCCTCTGGCAGACTTTTAGTTAAACATAACTAAAAGTCTGCCGGAGGGGGCATACAAAATTTAAACTTTACCTTATAAGGCAAACTTTTAGTTATGCCTTAAGGAAAACTTACGCCTTATGGGGCATACTTTTAGTTATGTTTTATGGGCACACTTTTAGTTAAGGCATTACTAAAGATTTACCTTGAAAAGTTAAAAAAAAAAAATACATATATATGCTTCAAGGCAAAGTTTGCCCATAAGGCATAAGTATGCCCCCATCGGCATAAGTTTGGTAATTCCTTAATAAGTTTATGCCGATGGGGGCATACTTTTAATGGGCAAACTTTTATGCCGGATCCGGCATAAACTTGTGAAGGAATTATCAAAGTTATGCCGGAACCGGCATACTTATGCCAAGTCTGCTCATAAGGCATAAGTATGCCGGGTCCGGCATAACTTTGCTAATTCCTTCACAAGTGTATGCCGATGGGGACATAGCGAAATTTAAACTCTGCCTTGCGATTTTTTTTTAAAATTTTGACTGTGTGGGGGTTCGAACCTGAAACCCATGGGATTTAGCGAAGGGCAAAATTTAAAGATTTCAAATATGAGGAGCAAAATTTAAAGACCACCCCAAAAGAAGGGCAATGCGAATTGCCCTCAAGATATTCAGATTGAGAAGAAACACCATCATTGATCAATTGGCAAATCAATCTGTGGAGGTGGAGTTATTCTTGGGGGCTTAGCCACCACATTCTTGGTGACAATAATCTGTTACATTAGAGCAACCACAAGGAAACATGCTAAGCCCAGTGCACCAGCTGCCTGATTTCAGTACTCATCCACTGTTCTACTGAATCAACTCAATTCTTATTGTACAAAATCAACAAAAAGAAATAATCTTGAACTTCTACAGCCTCACTTTTCTTTGGACGTCTCATAAGGAATCAAAACTTCTACATTCTTCCATTCCTTCTCAGAAGAAAATTTTATCAATGGATCTACATAATATAAGGTACGAAGAGAAATATAAAATAAAAACTCACATAGTGGCCAAAAGATCTGGCGCAAGAATGGCTCATTTTAGTAAATTCAAGTGAGTCAGCCCTCAACGACGGAAAAATATCTTGTTCAATAAAGGGGCATTCCGAGAACTGAACTCGGGACCTCTCGCACCCTAAGCGAGAATCATACCACTAGATCAAATGCCCTGGGTGTTGCATGCAGAAATACTTATACTATATTACAAGGACTTGTTTTACATTTTGCAATAGTTCCTTAGCCAAATGGAAGAACTGACTATGAGTTGAATATAATTCAGTCTATGACTCCCTTTTAGTGATGAACTGTTAAACACAATTATCTTTTTAGTGAACCAACCAATATGTCTCTAGTTAAGCTGTTTATTTTCAAAGCCATTGTTGGATCCTTTCATCTTGAGATTTAAGGATGAAAGCATACTCTGTCATCGACAAAAATAACTTCTCATTGATCAAAATGAGGACCACAACTGTCTTCTCAGTTCTCTGGTTCTTTTTTTCCTTTTTTTGTTTTGATAAGGGGAGTTTATTTTTGGTTCATTGACCAATCAAGGAAATATTATTATCTGTTTTCATTCAACATCTCTAGCATCTTCAGGAGTTATTCTGCACAAGGAAAGAGATTCATGGCCTCCATTATTTGGAGAAGAACTCCAACAAGGCCTGCATGACGATAGATTCAAAATTTAGACGTTTTGAGTTATGAGTTGAGAGAGCCAGTGGCGGATGTAGCATTCTATACGGGGTTCAATTGAACCCCTAACTGTCGATGCGAAGTATAAATTTATGTGTAAGAAATTATTAAAATTGCAATAAATAATAGGTATGAACCCATAACCTTTAAAACATAATAGATTCAAGTCAAATGTTAAAAGATTGGACCCATAAGTTTAAATTCTGAGAGCGAGTTCTAAAATGTATATTCAACTCTATCTATGCTCAATGTTGAATGGTCAAGGCACTTAATACTGCTCTTGATTAAATTTTCAACACTTAAACGTAAAAGAAAAAACAACGTCGTTGCCAGGGATCGAACCCGGGTCACAGAAGCTTTATGTTTATGTAAATAACTAAAACATGGAATACTAGTCACTATCTCTTGGGAAGATTTACTTAAACTCATAAATGGACCCTGCAGACCTCATGCCTAAACATTACTAGATAATGATATTTGTTTGGACTGGTGCATACTGAGAAAGGATGGGAGGATATATGCAGCTGAGCACAACTTATTAAATTTTGACACTTTGTTAATAAGGTACTCTAAATCAAGTGCACTAGGTTCAGCTTGTCAACATCTCCAATCACTATGGAATCAAACCTCAAGGCAATTTTTGTTTTGGAGGGTTCATTATAGAGATAGGAAAAACCTCAATGTATCCAACATTGCGTAGATGATCTAACTCTTCCATGATGAGAGCTGCATATTCATCTGCATGGTCTTGGATTTTTGAGAGCTTATTTGCTGAAGCGCAAAGACCGATGGTCTATAAAACATTTGAACAAACATGAGTTTTGATTTCTTCAGGTTTGTGTTTTACATGAATTTGTACAATAATCAGTTTCTTTAGGGCCTCAACTCTTTCACCTCTTCTTGAGCAATTCTACCATCTGCATCTTTCCACCCTAAATTTGATCATGCCAGCGTTAGGATTAGAATAATTGCAAGTTTTCCTATTGAGAACTGCTAATTGGAACTTGTCCTGTTTCATTCACAAATTGTCAAATATAATTTTTAAAATTCACAAGGTATACTCCTACTATCCAGTGTAATTTAGCTGAATTTGACTGACACTATGATAGCAAAAGCCTGACTAATCGATGATGTTCAAAGTAGCAACGATATTGATATGTGTCATGTACTAGACTGGTGTTACAGTTCATGGTATAAATCCTTATCATGCAGCTCTCTTTAAGAAGCCCCTTGATTTCTAATTCTCTCCACCTCTATCTCATGACATCATAATACAAATATAAATTACCCAGCCTTAAGTTAACGATGAGTACAATCAAACCAGCACGGGCCGTGCAAGATGATACAAATCTAGGTTGTATGTCATTCCATATTGAAGGAAAGCTAATGATTTGACTCTCCAAAAACAAAATAAACCATTTACACTATCCAAAAACAAAACAAACCATTTACACAATCCAGCCAAGGATATGTAGGGGCATGGTCGTAGAGTTCATCAAATCTCTCAATTTGAAGAAGGGAGGCAAATGCTTTTCCATCTTCCTTTTCCTCAGCTGTATAAAAAGCTTCCTCTCCGTGCACTTGAAATGCATTTAGGACTTAATAGGAAGCAATAAAAATGTTTTAAAGATAATTTCTTGAGCACAATTATGTTTTTAGCAAGTCCACCAATTTGTCTCCAATTAGCTGTTTATTCTCAAAACCATTATAATCTAGTCATCTTGAGATTTACGGATGAGACGATACACTATCATCGACAAGAACAGTTTCTCATTGACCAAAATGAGGACCACTGCTGCCTTCTCAGTTTTCTGATTGTTGAGTTTCTGTTTTACTTTTGCTTATTCTTTGATTCATTGTCCAATCAATCAAATGTAGTAAAGTATCTACTTTCATCCAACTTAGCATTTACAAAAACAACGGTGACATACTAGCATAATTACATTCATCATCACCAGTTCAATGGGATATAGGTCAATATTATCTCGATCGAGTGTATATTGCAAAGACCTTCAGTTAACATCAAGGCCTGCATGCTGCAAAATGCAGAAATTGAAGCATCAAATAAAACTATGCGGAGAATAAAACTTTGAATTGAAAAAAAATGATCTGAAAGAAGCAACTATCAGGAACAGCAGCCTCATCAACTTGTGCTGCTTCTACACAAAAGTGACTAATGGCCTCATTTTTTGGAGAACGCCAACAAGTCGTGCACGGTGGTAGATTCAAAATTTAGACGCTACGAGGTTTGAGTTGGGAGAGTGAATTCTAAAGTCACATTCAACTCTATCTATGTTAGATGCTCAAGGAGTGCAGTTAATACTGCTTCTGATTACTTTTTCTAGCAATTCACATCTTTTTTTCATTTGTTGAATCCTATGTTCCAAGTGTTGGAGCTTACTATATTCATTCATAATCATACAAGTGGCCTCTTTGGAAACCACTTAAACATAAAAAAATAAAATAAAAAAAATATGCCACTGATGAATTTTAAAAAGACTTTACCGACAAGTGAGGGATGGCTCAGTGGTTAAGCACCTTCACCCACGACCGGTAGGTCCTGGGTTCGAGTCACACTGGAGGGGAAGTGTGGAAACACTATAAATCCTCCTAAAATGGGAGGGGAAAAAAAAAAAAACGACTTTACCATTGCTGGGGATCGAACCCGGATCACCCTCGTGACAGGCAGGAATACTTACACTACACTACAACGACTTGTTGATGTTGTGTGGCATTATTTTGTAAATCTCAAGCAGTTACAAAAGCGTATCATCTCATGCACTAGTATTTTAGCTTGGATGCTTACCCAGCGTTCTTTTTTGGGAGACGAAGCATCATACGGTGCATCTACCACAATCATGTTGAGGAAAATCTACGGTGTTGAATACGAATACAATTGAACCTCTACAATTTTTATTTTAAGCAACAACAACAACAACATACCCAATTGAATCCCGCAGTGTGAGGTCTATTTAAGCGGCTATTTAAATTAATTCTTCTATGAAAAATTCTAAAAAGTATTAATACATCCGAGATTATTAGGTTATAAAGTGTTTAGTGCAAGTAGATACTCACACCCAGACATTCACTTTATATGTTCCAACTACCTGTTTCAATCTTATGACAACGTCGTTATTTTTAGTGGCGGAGCTAGGATTTTTACTAAGGAGGTTAAAAAATATAAAGAAGTAAGCACAAGGAAAAAGTTAAGGGGAGTTCAACATCTACTATATAAACATAAAAAATATTTTTAACCTTATATATATAGTGTAATTATGGATGAACCCCTTGGCCCTTACTAGCTCCGCCCCTGGTTATTTTATACTCTACTTATGTTTGCAATGTTCTTTATATGCATGATCATATGATATTGGCTTCAGAAAGTTAGCTTTCAGGATTTAGAAAAGAAAAAGGAAGAAAAGACAGGGAGAATAAAGAGATGGAGACAACTAGCAAAGATCCATTGTACACATCTTTCGTAGGATAAAGTTAGGAATTCGAAAAAATCAAGGAAAGAAAAGTCAATTTTGTTATCATCAACTTGGAATTTTGTGAAACTTCAATTGACAAGATAAGCAAATGAGAACTTTTAGCATATAGTGATTAAAATATAATTTGCATAACGGCTTATAAGTTTATTAAGTAAATAAAAGGCTTAATACCCAGATGAACCCTTAAACTTGACATGTTTTGTAAGATAGACATATAAACTTATAAGGTGACCAGATAGACACTTAAACTTACTCAAAGTGTATTTTTCAAGTTTTTCAGTTGTTTTGAAAACAAAAACTATATTTTTCAAACATTCACAATTTTCATGGCCAAACAAGCCCTAAATATATCACAAAATATTTTTTTTAAAATGCAAAAATAAGGCAAACGCATATACATAAGACTATAAATGTGCACTTAAACCAATAAATACTCGCTAATCGCAATTTTGCAGCTTTCAATTAACTCGGTTTTTTTTTTACACTTGAATAATTAAAAAACAATAACTTTAACCAATAAAAATCCTTAAAAAAAGAAATTTCAAATTAATAAATTTCTTTTTTTTAAGGATTTTCTTCTCGGCTTTACAATTTTCTTAATTTGAAATTTCTTTTACACTTGAAATACTGAACTTAGAAATTTCTTAATTTGAAATTTCTTTTTTTAAGGATTTTTATTGGTTAAAGTTATTGTTTTTTAATTATTCAAGTGTAAAAAAAAATCCGAGTTAATTGAAAGCTGCAAAATTGCGATTAGCGAGTATTTATTGGTTTAAGTGCACATTTATAGTCTCATGTATATGCGTTTGCCTTATTTTTGCATTTTAAAAAAAATATTTTGTGATATATTTAGGGCTTGTTTGGCCATGAAAATTGTGAGTGTTTGAAAAATATAGTTTTTGTTTTCAAAACAACTGAAAAACTTGAAAAATACACTTTGAGTAAGTTTAAGTGTCTATCTGGTCACCTTATAAGTTTATATGCCTATCTTACAAAACATGCCAAGTTTAAGGGTCCATCTAGGTATTAAGCCTAAATAAAAATAGAAGCTCATATAGTATAGTGACCGTTAATTCAAAACAAGCCCCTTCGTAAAAAGCATACATTTTTTTCTTCTTCTGGAAAGAGCTATTCTAAAAAGTATCTGTTTAAGAACACTAAACGTGAATATTATTTAATATAATCGTCAAGTATGAGGTAATCTTTAATAATATTTTGATATCTCAGTATGAATTTATAAGTTTTCAAATGAAAGAGCAATGTTATTAGATGGCTTAAAAACTCAAGAACAGTCACATTCTTCTATATGCAAAATGTTTGGTATAGTGTGGATTTCACTAGAAATAGTTATCTAACACGCTCCATGAATCAGTTCTAGTACATTTGTTTCTTTTTCTGTTTCTTGAAAACTGACTTTCATGAAGAATGAATATGGCACAAGAACGCAAAATGTTATCAGAAGCTTTTATAAGAGGATTTGACCTTTGCTAGACCTAAAGCCTTAAAATTGACACCCTAAAAATCAAGGTTAGGCGCTACTTCCTTGGTGAAGTATCTCATTCCACAAAATTGGAACAAAATATTGATATAATTTGAGATTATTCGGAGGCAACAAACAGGGCATTTGGTCTAGTGGTATGATTCTCGCTTAGGGTGCGAGAGGTCCCGAGTTCAATTCTCGGAATGCCCCTATTAAAGAATTGTCAATTTTTGCCACTCCTTTTTCATTTTTCTCATAAAATTCCTATTGACATCAACAAATTGCAGATTTAACCTTTAACAGATTCAGATTTCCTTTTTCATACAAACTCGTGGTATAAATACAATCTTTAGTACTTGTATTATTACTTGGAAAAATCAAAACTGGCTGATAATTATACAATCCTTAGCTGATAATTATACAATCCTTAGTACTTCTGTACAATCCAATGTAACATTACCATCAGACTTGGCTAAAGGAACATAGGATGTCAGTTGATGACCATAATTATACTTGATGAATGAAGTAGTATATGCTAAAACCTATCTCACACTCAAATACATGGTTCTACATAAACGATAGTGTGATCACTTGAGAAGCCAAATATACAGGAACTCATTCATAGCCAAGAATGATCTTATTCTTTCCCCGGTGAGTCGTGTGTCAATGGGCTGACAATTTCTCTTGAACATTCTGAAGAGCGTGTTGATGCAGTTGCTGAAACGTCTTGACTTGTGCTTGAAAATGAATCTGATCGTCTGAAATCACTGCTGATGAAGTCCTTTCCTTTTGAATCGATGCTCAAATAATCAGTCAAAACCTTTTTCACACCAAAGCCTCGATTAGAAAGCTTGCTGCCATTTGCAGGACTAGTATGTTGGGAAGGAGAGAAGCTTGGTGTGGTAAAAGCTGTTTTGTATGGAGTGCCATTGACAGGTACTGAGAGCGGAGTCCCCATGCTCTTGTGAGCAATGATACCAACTTTGGAGATTGGCACAAATTGATCCGAGTGCTTATTCAAATCATCCGTATAAAGAAGGTCATCAACACGTGCAATAATATTGAATGCCAGGCTTTCAAGAACTCTCGAGTAGCTCTCCAAAATTGATTTGCCAACATCCTAAGGAACAACAAGAAACAAGAAACAATGAATTTCAAATTTTGACAGACTACAGAAATATATTCCATTAGTACCAAGTCAAAATCATGATTGGTCATGATTAGTGAGATTTCATATCAAACCTTGTTATATTGAATTTTGCTCATGTCTAAGGTTGTTTGTGGAAGACCAGGAAACCGTTGCTTTAAGCAAAGCAAAAGGCTTTCAGCTCTATCAGCAAGTAGCTCCCTCTTATCACCATCAACCATCAAATCCTTAACCATTTCCCATGAGGACTTTGAATTGGACCTATGTGTACTACCAAAAGGTTTCGAGTGAGCTCTTCTCCGCCACACATAAATTGAAGCCTCCACTCGATTTGCTATCTCAAATGCTTGATGCTCAGAAGACAAATCAAGGCAGTCAAGCAAACATTCAGGTGAAAATTGGTCCGAAGTGACATATCGGTGGATGAGATCACCTAAGCTAGATTTTCCGTTCTGCAAGATTAAAATTAAAACACCGGCAAAATGGGTAACCTCCAGGTCCATTTAAGTATTAAGGGGTAGCTTGGTTGCTGGTTAGGAAGTGAATTACTCATGTATTAAAACCAGCATAATTAATATACCATGCTTGGTAGCATTTTAGCTGCTATGTATAAAATTCAGCACATCAAGTACGGTGTTTGGTACCAGTTTACAGTCCTAATACATGTATAAGTTATAACAGAATCTATGTAGTATTTATGTAGCATAGAATATGGAATAACTATACCCTACCTAACCCTAACCAGCAACCAAATGACCCATAAAAACATGAATAAGTAACTCCAGGGGAGCTCTGTACCTTAGGAAGGCCTTCCAAATATGATTCAGGCACGTCCATTTCAGCTAAGCTGTTGCTATTAATGGCCATTGCGGCTTTCAGGATTTGGTTTGTGCAATCGCGTCTGTGCTGCAACTGCCTTCTTGCATTTTCACTGAGACCACCAGGGGGAACTCTAGGAACTGGAAGCCACCATTTATCCTCTTGACGAGGGAGAGGATTTCTGAATGATCCATCAGAATCTGAGGCTACGATTCCTTGGTCAACATACCAGAACTCTGTGCTTCGGAAACTGTCCAATATTTCCTGTGAAAGACGCAAAAACTTTAGAATATAGCACTCAGCATTGAAAAATTAAGGCTGAATGCCCAAGGAACAAGGAAAGGCTATCTTACAAGGAGCATATTGTCCAGTTTGCGGAGTGCTGGAAGGTTGATGTAAAGGTCTGACCGTGGCCTAGAAGTCATTACCTAAAACAGACGAACAAATAAGTTAACACATAAGTAGCATTCAATTTGTTTTTCCTACCCTAGCTCAATAAACAGATTGTTTCCAAATCACAGGGAAAAAAACAACTGTTTTCCAAGTTCCAAACATGATAAATAGATAGCTTGAATTACCGGAACAACGTCAAAGAAACCACATTTACCTCAAGTTTGCTGCCATCAGCAAATGTCTGCCAAGAGGGTATGAGTTCTACAATGTGATCACTAACACAGAGAAGCCATTCCATTTCTCTCCTCCACATTAACTTTTTCTCTGGAGGTAAAGGTTCTAATCTCCAAATTTGCCCAAAAAGAGTAGCTAATGGAAAAAAAGTCTCTGTACTTAGTAAAATGAAAAAAATCAAAATTCACTACAAACTGAATCCAATACACAACAACATAACTTACCACATAGATTAGTAATAGCATTAGAAATTGCTAGTGCTGTGCAAACCCCATTTCCACAACCAGACATGTCTTCCCCCAACAGCAATTTTGAGAATCTCTCCTTCATCATTTCAATCTCTACAAAATCCCCACAAATTTCAATCACAATACAGTTTTTTTATGCAAAAATATGAACAAGAACATATAAAATCTTACCAGACAAACAAGAACCTTGTTTCTCTAACTTCCTTTTAGTATCCACATAAGGTTTCTCTACTTCTTCAGAAACATCAGATTTTACACAATGCTGTTCCACCTCATCCTCTTGAATATGCCAAGCAATTGAAGATGGAGAACATGAATCTTCAGACCCACTATGTTCTTCATTTGACACCAAAAAACCAGAACTTGAACTACTTTCTCTACCAATCTTTTCACTCAAACACACTAAAGACTCAATTTTTCCAGCATTTTCAACATAACCATCCATTTTATCATCAAGAAAACCAGGAGAAGCACAATAAACTGAGTTGGTCATCACAATGCCATCAAATTCAAACCTTTTACTACCAAACCCTTTTGAATCTTTAGCTTTGTGATATAGATTCTTGATGGATTTTGAAACCTTAAACTTCAATGCGGAAAAATGAGTTTCTTTCTTAGACCTTGTAGAGGGGTCTAGTGGAATAAAATGCTTGAGCTGTGGTTGAAATTCCAGAGAACAAACCTCTCTTTTTTTGTCTTGGTGTGACACAAGTCTATCCATAAGTTTTCAACTACAACTTCAACCATGTTTGTTCCTCAAATGGGATGAAAAATGAAAAAAGACAAGAAATCAAGAAATGGGGTTATTTTTTATTAAAATAAAAAATAAAAAAATCAAATTATTAGAAGAGTGAAGGTGGGTAATGATTAAATGTGCAAAATACAAGTGTTGTGAAGCAAAGGAAGGTCAGCTAATGATGGTAAGTGAGGGTACAAAAGCAGACAGAAAAACAGCACAAGAAGTATATTTGGTGGGCTATGGGTATTGCTTTGCTTAAATGAGGAGCCTTACACTGTCACTGTCACTACCACTACCACTATGTGTTGCTTTTGTTGGGCTTTGCTTAAACAAGGGCTCTTAAACATGATTATTGCTTACTACTTCACTAGAGCTAAGCTAATAGTACAATATTTCAACTTTTCAAGTTGGTTTTGAGAGAAAATATTAAAGTAATACAATAATTTGGTGTATATGATATGGTCATGGGGAGTCGTGTAAACGACGGATCAGCCCATCACTACCTAAGCTTTTAAATTTTTCTTGTTTGGGTATGATATACTCTTTCTGTCACAATTTATTTGACATTTTTTTTTAGTTTGTTTCAAAAAAATAGCCATCACTATAATTCGAAATAAGTTAATTTTAAAATTCCTCATTTAATATTAATAAAATGATTTATAGCCACACAAATGTTTAAAGTTTGTTTTACACTATAAATTTCAAAAATATTTTTTTTTCTTAAACTTTGTCACTAGTCAAACCGTGCAACATAAATTGGAGCAAAAGTAGTAGTGAGATCTTCTCTTAAATGGATAATGTTTGAATTACCTCACTAAAACCGCTATTAAAAAATGAATAGCGATATGATGGAAAAATTATGTATGTAGCAAAACAATAAAATTCATATCATATTAGCGATAAATTATCAAAAGATTCTAGTAACAACAAAATTTATAGGTAATTTCAGTTCTTTTTTTGCAATGTAACAATAAAGAATAGGAAAAAAATTGGCTACAAAATTAGCTACGAAATTCGTAGACAGTTGACTTCTTTTTTATGAGAATTTGTTCCCTGTTTTATGCTTCCTGTCTCTTGTGCTGATGTAATATTAGTTTCATTTACTTCTGTATTTTAATTAAAAACAAATGACGAGAGTTTTGATTTATTGGCAATAACTGTAAACATAGTCTAATTATGTCGAATCTTTTAAAATGTTATTTGAAACTTAGCTAAAGTAAAATTAATAAATGGAAATGATCATCTGGTCAACATACATAAACTAATTTGTGCTGAGACTTAATTTATTAAATATTCATATTAATATTTGTACTGTCTAACTATAATATGGATTTACATTCTTATTGTGTCACCGTCACATTGTTGTTGTGATCGGCTTTGCTTAAACAAGGGCTCTTACATAATTATTGCTTAGTTCAGTGGCGTAATATAGTACAATATTTCAACTTTCGAGTTCGGTTTGAATTATAAGTGTTGTAGATGGACTTTGTCATGGGAGTCGTGTAAAGAACAGATCAACCAAAAAATAAAGTTCACCATCTATACCTTTCCAAAAAAAAAAAAAAAACTTTTTTGGATATGATATGTATGGTGAACTGAAAATTAGCTTATTAAACAAAAAAGGAATGAATAAAGAATTAGTATTAGTTACGTAAGAAAAAGGGAATCTATCATTTTCTAGTTACGTAAGAAAAAGGGAATCTATCATTTTCTAGATCCAGCAGGTTAATTAGTCGACTGAAGTGAGAATTTATTTTCCCATTTTAGTGCCAAATGTGATTCTCGTCTACTTCCATTTTATACGCTTAAATTTCAAATAGAGAAAAGCAAATTACTTCGATCTTGTCAATAATGAAGTTGACAATGTAAAAGAAAAAAAATATCCTAATAGATCCAAATAGAAAGGCCAAAAGCATAAAGTTCAGAGGAAGGAGAAAATAAGATGCTTTTGAAAAGATAGCACTTTCTCGTCTAATTTGGTCTAATTTAATTTCCACTTCTGTAAAGATTGTTTCAAAGAAATGAACGCGTATTTTTCATATGATGAAAACTAAGATATACAAGTAGATTACGTATGGGAGAGGTATGGTAACAAATACTACTAATTTGGATTTTAGGAATACAAGTTGCAGGCAATTTGTTTGTTTTAGAAAGTGAGGACGACATTGTGATGTAAAAACAAAAGATGGTACTTTGGACGAAGTTACTTCGAAGATATAGGCATCTTTTTAACACCATACAAAGTTCAAAGACGACTAGCTCCATTAATCCGCATTCGCGTTAGCTAGGCCTAGCAAAAGGTTAAAACGCTTCCTATCGAATTGTTTTCAATCTTTTAGTTAGAACTAATCAAGTCTCTAATTAAGGATGAAGAAATCACAACTGTTCTATCGCAATGATGATGGCACCCTTGTTCAAGGGATGTCAATTGTCATTCCTTAGCTGCAAAATTGCAGTATTGATAGGTAAATTTTCTATAATATTTTGTAGGCATTAATTTGCTAATAAGCTGAACAAAGATGAGAACAAAAGTGAAATACACATGCAGTGCAATGAGTTGAGTTTTAATCAGCTAAATAAGAACTGAAATGCACATGCATGTGCAGTGAGTCTTAGTGTGAGTACTTTGAACTGGCAGGCAAATCCAAGGCCATCATCCACCAGTAAGGTTAATTGGAAAACTACGAAAACGACCAAAACGGTTGTTTTTTTTGTCCACCTGAATATAATCCTTCCTTCAGAAGTCAAAGGGGCCCCATTTAACTTCCAAACAAATTGTGTACCAAATTGACAGGGTCCACAAGCACAAACTAGCTTGTATTTTCAGGCATATCAAGTTTGGTCAGTGGTCCGCTCCTAACTCCTCCAACCCTATTTTTTTATTATTATTATTTTTTTATATTCATATTTTGATTATTTCTATCTGGGATAATGAAGATGTTTTTATCCATCGACTTTTAACCCTTCATTTATATATATATATATATATATATTACTGTAAATATATAGTTTAACATGTTTAATGTACTCTTTGATCCGTCACAATAAGTTACGTATCTTATTTTTCAAATACATTACCCCTTGCTCATAGTATAAGTGTGATATTACACTGATTGGATGTTCTATATGAGCTAGACCTAAGCCTACACAATCTCTTAACAATTAGTAGTTGATATTACAATTTACAAAATAATGATACACTTATATTAGGTCTAGGTAGGGATAAATATTAGATTTAGAGAACTCCGAATTTTAATTTACTGGTATGGAATGGAATAAGCCCAAATAAAGGGGACATAGAGGATTTTACCTACCCAACATCCAACTACTTCAGGATTTAAGTGTATATATGATTGATTTGTTGATATCTTTAAAGGAGTATTCACTGAATTAAATTTCGTTCACATCAAACTTCAACATCAACAATATATACTCTTTTTAAATATTTTTCTCTTTCCTTATTTTAGTCCTTTTTTCCTCTTTTATATTCAATTATGTATCTCTTTCTTTCATGAGAGACATGAAAGAGTGATATATATTAGGAAAATGGTAAATGGTAGAACTGGAAATGAATGAAGGAGCGGGTGCCCATAAATAAAAGTTCATTGAACCTTTTACTTCCTTTGGGGCAAAAAGATGTAGGTTTAATGGAGGGAAAGCTAGGACAATGACGGAATGACCTTACTTTCACAAGGGAATAAGTGACACCATTAATGGGCCATAATTGAAAATGATACTATAGTATATATCTTTGGGAGCTGAATATTACTATTTATTTCTTGTTTGGACCACTAATAATCATAGTATCTTCCAACACGTCTAACACTTTAAAGCCCTTCAATAAGGTTTTTACCTTATTTCCTTGTAAGGTATAAAGTTGTCCATGTCATTTAATACGATATTGATCATAATGCCGGTTGTTCCAACCGAAAATTTGAAAAAAAAAAAAAGAAGAGGAGGAGGAGGAAGAAGAAGAAGAAGAAAAAAAAAGACGGATTATTTGATGCACTAAACTCTCGTTATGCTTGAGGTTCAAGAAAAAATCAAATCATGCATGTTGATACTATTGTAGGGCAATCAGATATGAATTCAAAATTTTACACTTTATGAGTTCGAGTTCGGAACTCAACCATCCCGTTGACCATAGCCTATTTATTTACTTGGTTCAAAATCATTTACTCTTTGCACTTATTTAGTTACTTTTTTTAACATGTATACAGTATTTGAGACAAAACTATTGGATTTGGATAAATTTATAATATTAATACTACCTCAGTCCCTATAGACAACTTTACCTTGCATTGTGCAAATAAATAATTCATCCCCTGAAACCCCATATTAATACAAGAAAACAACCCTTACGGTTGCGATAAAACTCATTTTCTGTAACATATTGAGCTATGGGACTAATAGAAAGGTATCACAAAACAAAAGTTATGAAAAAAAAAAGGGAAAAAGGGAGAGAAAAGCTCCTCTTAACGGCTGTAAATATGGCATGTGTCTTGACTTGGAATTTTATAGGACCTTTTAGTAAAGTGAGATACCTAGCTTCTTTACCTTTTAGACTTATAAAGTAAGGGAAAGCAAGAAAGTTGGTGCCAACATGCTTGTATATAACGGGAGTAAAGGACAAAAATGGTCTCTTAACTATGATAGTAGGTTCAAAATAATTCCTTAACTATGCACTTAACGGTTTTAGTCCTTTAAGTTTGTTACAAGTTAACAAAAATGGTCTCTTAACTATGAAAGTAGGTTCAAAATAGTCCCTTAACTATGCACTTAAAGATTTTGGTCCTTTAAATTTGCCATAAATTGACAAAATGATCCCTTAACTATGAGGGTTGGTTAAAAATAGTCTCTTATCATAGTTAAGGGACCAACCCTCATAAATGCTTTTTTTTTATAACAATTTTTTGAAAGAGGGCCAAGCCATGAATGGTTTGAGCCCATTTTTGAAACTTAAAAATATTTTGAAGATAAATTTTTAAAATCTGATCAAATTTCATGGCTAAACAGATATTTGTAGATAAATTTTTAAAATCTGATTAAAAAAATCTACGGCTAAACGCTAGCTTAGTAAGGTTTGAACCCAATGGAGTCCGGAGCCAAAATGACTTATTTTTGTAGTCATTAGACAAAAATAGTATGCTTTTTTTTTAGACCAAAATGGGTATTTTGTTGGATACCCACACAACGTACTGTTCCGGTGGCGAATGAATTACTTGCATTTCGCTACACATGTAGCGAAATGCAAGAATTTTTTTTTTCCTTTGCATTTCGTGAATCAATTCACGAAATAGACTTATCCTAATTTTTTTCTTCTTCTTCTTCGTGAATTAAATCAACGAAACTGATTTATTATTATTTATTTTTTTGCATTTCGTGATACAATCAACGAAATAGGTGTTTTTTTTTATTTCGTGAATTAAATGAACGAAACTGATTTTTTTTTTCTATGCATTTCGCGAATCAATTCACGAAATAGGTGTTTTTTGTTTTTTTTTTTTAATTTCGTGAATAAAAACGAAACTGATTTGTATTTTTTTTTTTTTTTTGCATTTTGTGACACAATCAACGAAATGGTCTTCTTTTTTTTTTTTTTTTTTTTTTTATTTCGTGAATTAAATGAAAGAAACTGTTTTTTTTTTTTTTTTTTTTTGCATTTCGTTGTGCAATTCATGAAATAGCCTTTTTTTTTTGCAATTCATATAAAAACAAAATTGGAATATATATATATATTTGTATTTCGTTGATACATGAACGAAATAGGATAATTTTTTTTTTATATTTCGTTTATATAAAAACGAAATAGGAATATATATATTTTTTTTTGGTATTTCGTTTATATAAAAACGAAATAGGATTTTTTTTTTTTTGCATTTCGTAATTTAATGAACGAAATAGGTTTTTTTTTTCTATTTCGTGAATAAAAAAACGAAATAGCAAATTATAATTTTTTATTTTTTTTGCATTTCGTGTATTAAAAAAGAAATAGGAAGAAATAGGAATATATATATATATATATATATATATATATATATATATATATATATTTTCGTATTTCATTTATATAAAAATGAAATAGGAAAATATATTTTTTTTTCGTTTATATACCAACGAAATGTTTTGTTCCATTTCGCAGGTATATAACGAAACCCCCCCCCCCCCTCCCCCCCCTTTTTACCGTTTTTCTGCTCTCCATATCGCTATGGTTTTAATTTTATTTTTTTTGTTCATTTCTGTTGGTTCAATCAGTTTCAGACGAGCATTGAATAGTTGTCAAAATAATATCTTTTACATTTCGTGACTTAATTTGCGAAATTTTTTACTTTTCTTCATTTATAAATATTGTCCTATCTTTACTTATGGTATATCCTTAGTCTTTCAACTTTCTTTTATCCATCTCATATCTTTCATCTATTGTTTTTCTCTTATCTGTTTCATATCCTTCAACTTTTATTTTTTCTCTCATATATTTCATAAAAGATGACGGAAACTCATGTTAAAGTGTATTTATTTTGAGGTGGTGAAGTTGTGTATGAAGCAGGTTCGGTTAGATACAACCGTGGTCCTGAAATAGGGCAAAGGTTTCCAATTTCCCTAAAATATGATCGTTTGCAACGCGTCTTAAGGAGTAAAATGTTCGTAAATGATCCTGAACTATCGGTGGTTATAACCGGACGATGTCCAAGTTCATTTACAGCCGATGGTTCACCAATTTATGGTGAGATGCCAATTACGGACGATGAATCTTTATCGTCATTTCTTCGTTGTCCTGACATGTATGCTACAGTTCAACGCTCTACCCAGGTTGAAGTACCGACCGACAATGAGTTCGATTTTGGAGGTACTACCTATCTCCCAAGTTTGAATATTGGTTTTTCAAGGGGTGTAGTTCAACAACAAACAATTGTAGGATTTGGTAGTCAGTCAAATGATACAACTAATTATGGTACACAATATGATGGTATGGCTTTAACGCACGATCATAACTTTGATTGGAGTGGATAGAATCGTGAGACGGGTGGACCAAATAATGCTACTACGCAGTTGCATAATTTGAATTGTAATGTACGACACCCTTCACATCCTGGTTCAAGTGAATTGGACAGTGATAGGTAAATATAATCATATTTTATTCACTTTATTCATGGATTGTATAATTGTTTTTGACTCGTAAATTCTATGAATTTTTCTTATTTATAGGCATAACGATTTTGAAGATAACCTCACGTTGACTCAACTCGCACAAATTGTGAGCAATAACGATTTAGCTAATGATATAATAAATGAGTCGGATAGCGATAGTCCATTAGATCATGAAGGGACGGACGATGATCAATCGTCTGCTGACGGTGACGATTCTGATGAAGATGTTGCGGCCCCCAGTAATGTTAGTGTTAATTATCATTCAAATGTGATCCCATATTTGGATAATACAGAAGAAGTAGAACCGGAAGATTTTGCATACATGAGAGATAACGGGTCTGTTCGGGCTGCACTTTGGAATTCCAGTAATCCTAAAGTTATCAAATCAGGTTAGTTTCGTGCGACTAAGGAAAGGACTTCATCAGCAGTGAATCTTTAACAAAAAGTTTCTTAACTCTGATCTTGAGAAGCTAATGTGGTTGGCTGCTACAGAGCACCAGAAGAAGAAATACCAAATGAGGATGCAACAAATCAAAACTTTGTCACCTGCAGCGCATATGTGGTTAAGCGAGCTTCCGAAGGAAAAATGGACATTGTATAAGGACGGTGGTTATAGGTGGGGGGCTATGACGACAAATGTCTCTGAGTCTTACAACGGTTTATTGAAGAAAGCCCGTGGATTTCCTGTTACTGCCATGGTTCGCTTGACCTTTAAAAATATTGTTGATCATTTTGTTAAAAGAAGCGCCTTTGCTGCTCTGCTAATGGTAAATAAGAAGACTTGGCCGCCCGGTGTTGATAAGAAGTTCCATGAATATTGGGATAGGGCCGCCATGCACATTGATATGATGAACTACAACATTGTGACTGGGGTCTTCGAGATTCTGACATTTGCACACGAAGGTAAGGGTGGAAATGTCCATAAAGTCTCTGACAATGGAAAAAAATGTTCGTGTGGGAAATGGAAAAACTACCACATGCCATGTTCCCATGCAATTAAATTCTATCGGATCCGTAAAATTCAGCCTAAGGACTATGTTAGCAAGTACTACAGTTGTAGGTATTACAAGCAAACATACAGTGGAAAGTTTTCTCCCTTGGGTGATGAGGCATATTGGCCTGCAAGTCCCTTCTGTTTAATTGCAAACACTGCATACGAGCGAACTTCTGGAGCCCAGAGAACAACTAGAAGGAGGAATGAAATGGATATTGCTCCAGCTCGCATGGCTAGGAGGTGTGGAACTTGCAGGCAAACCGGTCATAACAAAAATCGTTGCCCCAATCGTACTCAGTAGTTGTTGTTGCTTGTTTACTGTTAAATTTTTTCATGAGTTCTATGTTATTGTTATTTTATGTAATCTTTGTTATCTTATGTAATCTTCAATAATATGTTGTGGTCCTTCAATAATATGTTGTCGTCCTTACTTTAAAATATAAACGGTTCGTATTGTAGAGTTTAATTTTGTCTTTAATTTAACAGTTATTGTTGGATAGAACTTACACAACACTTTATTGAATGAACCTAAAATTACATTATAATTGAAAATTAAAAAACATAACACATAGTTGGTCTAAGGGCGTTTGTTAGGCATGTCATCATCCGATTTGTAAAGTTCGTGTGCTAAAACACTTGCTCTTTCATGTTCTGTTAGCGTGCGATTTGTTGCTGCAGCTTGTTCTTCAGCGAGCTTAAGGATATAGTACCTACCACGTCTCACCAACATTCTATTATTCTCCTTTCGAATTTGTTTCACAGCTACCTCATATTCTACCATATCTCTGCGTTCCATCCACACAGAGAATCGACGTGGCTTGGGTGCCCCCAGTTGCTCAAGCTCATTCATGAGCATATTTGACTCATGGTACCTATGCTCCCATTCACGGCGTAATCCGCAGTAGTACTCACATGGATCTGATTTTTTCAGCATCCGAAAATCATCCTCTCGTTCGTCAAGCATGTGCGGGTTGTACATGTCCATCTCAAAATCATATGGATCCCATGTTCCCCAGTCGCTGTTGGGTGACTCTGAACTTGAGCTATCATTTCTGTTTTCCGGGAATGCCCAAGCAAAAGGTGAGGAAGAGCTTCCAGGAGTGTTCTCTTTTTTGTTCGACATTTTTTGGATAGTAAATGGATTTTTAAGTCTCAGTCGAAGATTTTGGATAATTTGCGAAATGCAAAATAAAAAAAAAATGGCTCTTGCTTGTAAACGCTCACCCGGAGATAACAATGACCGGTTAGAGTTCTTTATAATGTAAATTTTGTTGCATTTCGTTGCATATGCACCGAAAATGTAAAATAAAAAATTGGAGTAATCCAATTTTATAAATAACTTTTCGTCATGGACTTGTCAAATTTAAGTTTTTTATATTTTGTTGTTGACCTTACGAAATGCAAGGATAAAAAATTGTCAGAAGCTTGTCAATAGCTTTCAATTTTTTTTATTTTTTGTTTTACTTGGAAATGTATTTCGTTTCTTTTTACATGGACAAGTCAAATCCATTTTTTTAAGAATCTTGTCAGAAGCATTGTTGCAGTTATCTTTTCCAAGATTTTATATTTCGTTGCATACTTTGCGAAATGCAAATCTAAAAAATTAGACAAGTCAGAAGCTAAAAAAGAAGTTCGTCAATAGATTTCAATTTTTTTTCACTTGGAAATGGATTACTTTTCTTTTTAAATGGATAAGCCAGAAGCTAAAAAGAAGCTAGTCAATAGCTTTCAATTTATTTTTGAGTTGGAAACGAATTTCTTTGCTTTTTACATGTACAAGTCAAAAGCTAAAAAAAAGCTAGGCAATAGCTTTGAATTCATTTTAAGAATCTTGGCAGAAGCATTGTTGTTATATATTTTCTCCAAGCATTATTGCATACGTTAAGAAGAAGCTAAAAAGGAAGCTACTTAGTAGCTTTCAATTCATTTTAAGAATCTTGGCAGAAGCATTGTACACTTATTGTAGACACGTAATTTTGACCCTCCCCGTGTGTTTCACTTTATAGTGTTTAAATATTTCTTTTAATTTTAATTTTTGACGTGTCGATTGTATTCTATTTTTATTTAGTAGGCTTATTTGCGAAAATAAAAAAGAACAAAAAATATTTGCTATTTTTAGAATATAAGTTATGTTTTAATTTGCAACAAAAGAAAGAAAATTTCCCAAAAAATATGTTTTCTTAGTTTCTAAAGTTCTCACAACTTTTGAGTTTTATAAAATAGTTTTAACCTACTGTAATAGTGTTATTTAGTTGGGAGAATTATTTTCTTGTCATTTTTTATTTCGTTTCAATATTTTGGGTGATATTTTATTTTCATTAAATTAGTTAGTATATTTTATTTTAGTTTAAGTTTTCTTTTAGATAATTCAAGAAATATCTCATTACTTTTGTCTTTTTCCCTAACCAACTCACACATGATACCACTCCCATTTTGACACCTCACCTAGAATAATTCTTGCTCACCACTCCACTCTTCCACAAAAATATACCACCTCACCACAAAATGACAAAAATTTATAACAAATTTTAGCACAAAAATGGGGAGGACACCTAAATCATCAACACAGCCGTAATACACATTTCTAGGAATTTTGGATGCCCCCATACTTAGCAGCAAAAAAAGAAAAAAAAAACACACACACACATCAGCTCATTCACATGTCCTGAGACAATCTCTTTGCTTCATTTTTCTGTACGTTAGTCTCGTTTTCTCCCATAAACTAACACACCCCAAAACCGCCATAGAACTACCATCGGAGCGTCGTAGTCACCAGTAAAACCACTATAAAATAGCCCTGTTTTCAACCTTCTTTACCATATAAATACCCACTAAAAAGATCCAAGACAGTGTCTTTTCGATGGAGGTAAATGGACATTTCCAAATAGCGTTCAAGGGTTCGAGTTTGTCGAGGTTTCCAGTGAGGCTCTCTGATCGTGTTTGCTATTTCCGGCAGAAGTACAACACCAGATTCGATTGTATTTTCATCTTTCTGACAAGTGAAGGTTTATAATAAATTGCAAGAATATTTTATTCCATAAAGGTGCAATCTTTATTTTATCTCTGTTATTATCTCATTCGTTTGTTGTATCCCTTTAAATGCTTGCGTGTTTAATTGGTCTCGTCTTCATAGCACGTCCATTTGATTTTTTCCTTTAGGTTCTGTTAATGTTATTTGTTGAGTTCGTGTTTTAGTGGTAACTATTTGGGTTATAATTGTTTATAAATTCTGTTGGCTTTTATCTTAGATTGAAAATTGCTTTTTGTTTATTCTTGAATTCAGTTGTTGGCAATGAGGTAGGTTATAGAGTGATCTGGAAGGAGTATAAAATTTGGGTTAAATCAACAAAAAATGAAGGAAAAAAAGAAGAAGACAAGATTGGTTTTTAAAGTGATTTAGCAGTGGTTGGATTGAATTGAAATGATCAGTATTATAGTAGTGTAGGAATAAATAATGAGCAATGACTAAATTAAAGGTTCTGGGAAGTTTTTAGCCACTACACTGTCTGCTAACTTCGTTTCCTCGAGCACCTTTTCTACCTGTGGTGATAACTAGTGAATATGCTAATTTATTCTACTCAATCATTTCTGTTCTTTTGTTTGTTGGTTTAGTCTAAAATAATTTTGGGAGACTAATAGCTAAGGGTCCGACTAATTAATTAAATACTAGCGTGAGTGAGCGAGACGGAATGCAAATTATTTCAAATCCCGTTGTCAAGTTGAAAAAAGAGCGGAAAAAAAAAATTGTAAGGGAACGAGATGGGTTGCGAATTTATTCAAAACCCGTTGTCAAAGAAAAAAAATGACTAATATAATAATAAGTCTCGGATTTTAGAGACAAATAATTACCTTTAACGCTAGATGAGCTTTAGGCACTTTTCAAGACGTTGTTTCGATTAAGAATGCGGTTACGCATCTTATTTCGAGATGCTTCAACAACTCAAGGATGCGGTTACGCACCTTGACCAATGTCATTTTAATAATTAACCCTGTTTCGATTGAGAATGCGGTTACGCATCTTATTTCGAGACGCCTTAAACAAACTCAAGGATGCGTTTACGCACCTTGGTCAATCTCTTTTAATAATTAATCCTGTTTCGATTAAGAATGCAGTTATGCATCTTATTTTGAGACGCTTAAAAATCCGGAATGCGGTTACGCATCCGGTTTAAGACCAATAAAATGTTCAACAATAAAAGTACGAGCAAATCAAGGCTCAAATACGTAATATATTCAAAGATTAATTTAAGCTAAATATAAGTCGATAAAGCGACCGTGCTAGAACCACGGGACTCGGGAATGCCTAACACCTTCTCCCCGGTCAACAGAATTCCTTACCCGGTCTTCTGTTTTCGCGGACCATAATAAAAGAGTCATTTCCTTTTGATTAAGGATTCATAAGGTGGCTTGGAACACCAAAACTCAACTCCAAGTGGCGACTCTGTAAATAAAATAATTCCTTTTCAAAACCGTCACTTCAAATGGAAAAACCCTTTGATAATAAAAACTTGCGCGTTTATAGCACGGGGGGCAAAAAATGGGTGTGACACTTATCTTTTCCAAGAATTGTTGCATACTTTAAGAATCATTGTTGTTATATATCTTTTATATTTCGTTGCATACTTTGCGAAATGCAGGGACAATTTTTTTAGCATGGACAAGTCAAATCTCAATTTTTTTTTACATGGACAAGTTAGAAGCTAAAAAAGAAGCTAGTCAATAGCTTTCAATTTATTTTTGACTTGGAAACGAATTTCTTTGCTTTTTACATGGACAATTTATAAGCTAAAAAAGAAGCTAGTCAATAACTTTCAATTTTTTTCACTTGGAAATGGATTCCTTTTCTTTTTACATGGACAAGTCAGAAGCTAGTCAATAGCTTTCAATTTATTTTTGACTTGGAAACGGATTGTTAAACTTTTTACATGTACAAGTCAAAAGCTAAAAAAAAAATTAGGCAATAACTTTCAATTCATTTTAAGAATCTTGGCAGAAGCATTGTTGTTATATATCTTGTCCAAGCATTATTGCATACGTTAAGAAGAAGCTAAAAAGGAAGCTACTTAGTAGCTTTCAATTCATTTTAAGAATCTTGGCAGAAGCATTGTACACTTATCTTTTCCAAGCATTGTTGCATACTTTAAGAATCATTGTTGTTATATATCTTTTATATTTCGTTGCATACTTTGCGAAATGCAGGGACAATTTTTTTAGCATGGACAAGTCAAATCCCAATTTTTTTTACACGGATTCCTTGGTCTTGGCTGTTGAAAGAGCTAACATTTTCTTACAATTGCATTCATCCAATTTATAAATAATCGGACTATTTCAACCAAAAAAATATAAACTTTCAACCAATATTCATCGTATTCGATTATCTATATCTCAATCTAACTAACTTCATTAATGTCTAAAAAACCTTTTTTCAGCGGATGGTTATAAAACAAAACATAAAGGAGAGGGGAGTTGGATTACGGCGCTATGAACTGTGGGGCTTGGACTACGACGCTCTCGGATGGGAGGGGGGAAATCACTCACTCGATAATGAAGATGGACGAGATGGAGAGGAAGATGAAGATGAAGATGAATACGATAGCATTTCGCATAAAATACAAAATTGAAATAACATTGAAAAATGAAAAGGTACAAATACAATACATAACTAGCCAACATAACAACAGAAAATGCTTATGGAAAATCATCTTCATCAGACATTTCGCAGTCTGAGTTCCAATCAGGGGTAACATATAACCCCAATCTGTGTCCCTCCAAACGCAACCATCGCAAACACATCTTATTATTTTCTTTGCGAATGCGGTTCAATGCAACATTCAGTTCTTTGGGTGATGTGGATGATGCAGGCCACGACTTCTTAAATCGGTCTCAATATTATGAGCTTCATCCAGGCGGTAGTTCCATTCTCTCCTCATTTTGCTAATGTATTGTCTATTGTAGCGCTCGCTCGGATTAAGCGAGTACTCAAATTCACGTTCCAAAACTCATTTCCTACCCATTGACTCAAAAATGTCACCTGGGTGATAAGTCATTGGGCCGCGTTGCCAGAAGAATGGATTCCACGATGACATTTTGAAAGAGTTTGTTTTGGAGTGGTGAGATGAAAAAGGTACTATGGAAGACTATTTATAGAAAAATACATGGTGCAGAAAGGTCTAAAACCCCACATGCAATTTTCGTATTTATTAAAAAAACAATTCATATAGAAGTCTAATTAGTCAGAAATACACCATAATTCATATTGACGGAATATATGTCGCTATAATAAGTCATATATAGTCATAGATACACAATAAATTTTCAAAATATGTTGTTAAAGCTCCTCATGCATCCCTACGTGTGCATCTTTTCCTCCCACCAGTGCCACATTGTGTTGGTGATAACGTCCAAATACACTCCTCAAAGAGAAAGTGTACACGGTCGTATGCAATATATTTACCCAACTAAGAGTCGGGGTCGATCCCACAGGGAACAATATGCTAGGCGACTAAGAAAGTAAGGAACTTTCACCAACTACGCTAAAGCCAAACGATAAATAATATTTTTGGTTTTTGAGAAAATTATAACTAATGCGGAAATGTAAAATTACCTAGAAAGCGAGTAAAATGATCAATGGCCACAAGCATGGATAATAGGATATTACACTCAAGTAACGATCCAATGTATTTCACGATTTTACAACTAAGAACGGGTTTATGTCAATAGATAATGATTTCTAGAATCTCATTGAAAGTCTTCCAACCAAATCAATGAATTTCACTCTAAGCTTTTCCAAGCCTTAGAGTGTGATATTAGGCACAATCAATTTAACCTCAAGTAACTATCCTCTTCCGAGCTCAAGTTATTAGATGAGTTTAATGACCCAAATTCTTGTTAATTAATCTTTCCCAACCTAGATTTCCTTTTCCAAGCTCAATCTAAGTAAATGGGTGAGTCCTAGGGTTAGCTAATCCCTTTGGAAACATTCAAGAACGAGATTAATTAAATCAACAAAGACCCACTTCTATAGCAATAAGAATCATTCAATACATAAGCATAACAAGAGTTTCAAACCAAACTTTAATCAAGAATACTTTCATAAACGAGATTCAAGTCTAGAAATGAAATACTACACACTAAAATATTCAATACAAAACAAGGAGTTGAAGAAAGGTTTAAGAATTATCTCATTAAAGTGCTCCAATCTTCTCCTCCAATGGTGTAGGTGAAAACCCTAGCCTTCAAAACTTGCAAAATGACCAAAGATAGAAAATGTTTTGCCCTAGCCTCTCTTTTGTAGCTCCCCCCAATTTTTTCAAGTCCAAAAAATGTCAAAATCTGCCCCCATATTTCTGTTTTTGCAATTCTGCCCGTTTTTGCAAAACTGTCCACTTTTTGACAGTTTTGCAAATCTGTCCCGTTTTTGCAAAACTGTCCAGTTTTGACAGTTTTGCAAAAATGTCCAGTTTGACCTCTTTTTTTGACTTTCTTTTCACTTGGTATCTTCCGATCACTCATTTCAGCTACTTGGCTTGTTTTGCTCTATTTTGTTCCATTTTGGTCCATTTTGATCCATTTTGCTCTTTTATGCTCTTCGGGCATCTTTTCCTACAAAACAACATAGAAACACAAAAAGTAACAACAAAAGTGCTTAAGGAGTCACAAAAGCTTAAGGAATTAGCGTCGAATATCGCGTAATTTCACGACTCATCAACACCCCCAACTTAAAGTCTTTGCTTGTCCTCAAGCAAACTAAAACCAAAATCTCAATGAGGATCCATTTTAAGCACAAAAGCATGACTTTGGTTGGTACCAACAATTAGGCTACAAGCATGTGAAGCTTCAACCAAATAACTCCCTCATTCAAAATACAATTTCAAGAATGCAATAGAGATTTAAAATAATCAAGCAACAACACTCAAGTCTCAATAAGTGACTCAAAACCACTAGTTTGCTAGATATGCTCACTTGACTCAACTTGGAATTTTTGAACATCACCACTCTATCGTAATCCATATGCCCTCACAAGAAAGAAAGTCCCAAAATCACAATATTCACAGCAACGACACAAGGGACAAATACACAAAAGTCGCTCACACTCAACAAAGAAGTTCTAGTGCTAACAAATATCACACCATAAGCTTGCCTTTATTTTCGTTTATCACTAACTCAAGAACATTTAGTTGGAGATCACATAGGGACTTTTTAAGCTTGTAATGTAGGCTTAGGGAAGGGTAGGATAAGTATTTGGGATACAAGTGACTACGCCCTCCTTGAACACTACACAAAACCTTTCGTCCACTTTCCTCTTCATTTCAAAACAACACTCCTTCCTTTGCATACTAGTTTCCCCAATTATTCCAACTTCCTTTATAAAGTTCCAAAATATAATGTGCTAGCACATGCCACCCCCAACTATAAATATTGCAGTGTCCTCACTGCACATAATCAAAACAAAACAGAGAAAGAAAAAAAAAAAAATTTTTTTTTTTTTTTTTTTTT
This sequence comes from Lycium barbarum, assembly GCF_019175385.1. Taxonomy (NCBI): domain Eukaryota; kingdom Viridiplantae; phylum Streptophyta; class Magnoliopsida; order Solanales; family Solanaceae; genus Lycium; species Lycium barbarum. The sequence goes on along the minus strand of NC_083344.1, from coordinate 116,174,475 downwards.
TTACACACTGGCACGACCTGCGACCCCACATGCGAATCGCATGTCTGAAATGCGAGTCGCAGGTGATGCCACCTGCAAATTTTTTTTTTTTTTTTTTTTTTTTTTTTTTTTTTTTTTTAGATACATTTTTTTGCACAAAAAGTTTGCAACCTTTTTGTATTTTCAAATTTTCTTCTTTTCTTTTGATTTTTTCACAACACCAACCTTCACCACTCTCAAGCAACACTAACACCCCCAACTTAGGCTTTTGGCCTCAAATTCACAATTTCATGTTCAAGGAGGGAAAGGTTCAAAAGAGAGACTTTTCATCGAACAGGGTAAAGACTTGTAATGGGGCAATCAAAGAAAAGGTCATAAGCTCAAATGAGGTTACTAGTGATATTATTTATGCAATGGTAGGCTAGAAAGGCTAAAGAGGCTTTTTCAAAAAATCACAAAGATATCCCAAGGTCATCTCTCCAACCAACATAATCAAAATTAGCAATGAACGACTAACCGGGCAAGTTCTAGATGATAAAAGTAAACACAAGAATTATTCGACAAACACTCACACACATGGCATATGAACTAGTCAAGATGGATCAATTTCACTTCCCAAGCAAGAACAACTAGCGCAATATCTCATAATCCAAAGTCAACACACTAGTAGGTAAAGAGTCACAAAATGAGCCAAAAAGTTGTCACAAAAATCATTCTTTCCTATGCACCTTGCTTTTTAACTTTCACAACAATTTGGAGAGGTATTTTTGATAACGTCCAAATACACTCCTCAAAGAGAAAGTGTACACGGTCGTATGCAATATATTTACCCAACTAAGAGTCGGGGTCGATCCCACAGGGAACAATATGCTAGGCGACTAAGAAAGTAAGGAACTTTCACCAACTACGCTAAAGCCAAACGATAAATAATATTTTTGGTTTTTGAGAAAATTATAACTAATGCGGAAATGTAAAATTACCTAGAAAGCGAGTAAAATGATCAATGGCCACAAGCATGGATAATAGGATATTACACTCAAGTAACGATCCAATGTATTTCACGATTTTACAACTAAGAACGGGTTTATGTCAATAGATAATGATTTCTAGAATCTCATTGAAAGTCTTCCAACCAAATCAATGAATTTCACTCTAAGCTTTTCCAAGCCTTAGAGTGTGATATTAGGCACAATCAATTTAACCTCAAGTAACTATCCTCTTCCGAGCTCAAGTTATTAGATGAGTTTAATGACCCAAATTCTTGTTAATTAATCTTTCCCAACCTAGATTTCCTTTTCCAAGCTCAATCTAAGTAAATGGGTGAGTCCTAGGGTTAGCTAATCCCTTTGGAAACATTCAAGAACGAGATTAATTAAATCAACAAAGACCCACTTCTATAGCAATAAGAATCATTCAATACATAAGCATAACAAGAGTTTCAAACCAAACTTTAATCAAGAATACTTTCATAAACGAGATTCAAGTCTAGAAATGAAATACTACACACTAAAATATTCAATACAAAACAAGGAGTTGAAGAAAGGTTTAAGAATTATCTCATTAAAGTGCTCCAATCTTCTCCTCCAATGGTGTAGGTGAAAACCCTAGCCTTCAAAACTTGCAAAATGACCAAAGATAGAAAATGTTTTGCCCTAGCCTCTCTTTTGTAGCTCCCCCCAATTTTTTCAAGTCCAAAAAATGTCAAAATCTGCCCCCATATTTCTGTTTTTGCAATTCTGCCCGTTTTTGCAAAACTGTCCACTTTTTGACAGTTTTGCAAATCTGTCCCGTTTTTGCAAAACTGTCCAGTTTTGACAGTTTTGCAAAAATGTCCAGTTTGACCTCTTTTTTTGACTTTCTTTTCACTTGGTATCTTCCGATCACTCATTTCAGCTACTTGGCTTGTTTTGCTCTATTTTGTTCCATTTTGGTCCATTTTGATCCATTTTGCTCTTTTATGCTCTTCGGGCATCTTTTCCTACAAAACAACATAGAAACACAAAAAGTAACAACAAAAGTGCTTAAGGAGTCACAAAAGCTTAAGGAATTAGCGTCGAATATCGCGTAATTTCACGACTCATCAGTTGGCCGGCGATCCCTACGAGATCTGCGCGGAGGAACCCCCTCATGCATCCCTTCCGCACCCTATAAATATCATACAAAATAAAAGTTACTTTTTAATGCGACACTTAAAATATATATATAAAAATTTAAATTCAAAACAAACCTATGCCTCTAAGTCCTGAACATCTGGCGTAGGTGCATATACATCATTGAAACTGAGCCTTCTTCCATCACAGGGAAAATTAGCTGGAGGTCGAGATGAGGTACTAGTCTGAGGAACTTGGAAAAGGAGGTTGTCCAAAGCCTGTTGGCTCCAAGGTTGTGAAGAAGGTCTAAATGGGGTGAAACCTTGTGGAGTGACCATATTAGATGAGTTATATGGAGCCTCCGACCGAATCATAGATGGGCTATACATATCCATGGTCGGATAGTGGGAGCTATGTATATCCATAGATGAGTGACATGGAGCTTCTGGGGCAGTCATAGATGGGTCAGAAAATTCCATCGACGGATAATATGGGCTAGCTAAATTCGTATGTGGGTCATGTGGACTGGATGGGTGATGTGGGGTGGGTAAATGCGTAGGTGGATGATAGGAAGCAGTCATATATGGGCCGACATTACAACAGAATGCATGAGCCGGGTCTGGGTGTGGCTTTAGATCGTTAACTTGATCGTCATCAATAAGCTGGTGCGCCACCTGACCTCGACCCCGTGGGTTACCAGCACGACGTACATTTGCATGATCCCGACGACCAGTTGGCAACTTAGGCGGTGCCACATAAACTGCCGGTGGTATATAATCGGGATCAAATGTCAACCTCGTCCCCATTGCAGCAGCATTCAGAGACTCAGTCGACATGTTAATAAACCTTTGCATCAATGCATTCATACCCTCAGAATCTGAAGGCCACTCTAACGGACTTTCCTGAACACTGTAAGCCAAATGTCTAACTCCATGAATTCCACGAGCCTACAAAAAAATATGTAACAAACAGTGACGTAAGAAAGCCACTGATTGGCAAAAAGAAATTAATGTGTATCATATACGATATAGTTATTAATATTACTATAATATTTAATACATATGATACACATGTATTTGCATGTAAATCGGTTCCAAATCCTTTATATGATGATTTAGCTAGAAAATATAATTAAATTACTTTCATAATCATGGTCAATTTATTATTATACAGTCTTTTTGCTAAATAACGAAAGAGATAAAGTATAAAAATCGAAGCACCTAGGTTAAGATTTTCATGGTAAATTTGCCTGAATACTGGCATTGGATGAGTGTAGTAAGTCAAATTCTTAGACGATTTTTCAAGATATATTAATTAGTACTACTACCAGTAATTTTGTTTCTACTCAAATGTTAGAAAACTATATAGTACATCATTAACTGTCTATTTAACTTGACATGCACCAAAAGTTACGTACCAGTGCTTCGTGCCTCCCTGCGAGGTGTTGGTATCCCCTATCCACGGTACGTTCTGGATTTCCTATCAAGGTGCGGGAGTATCTCCGGTACCATTTAAAATATTCAGAATCCGATCCGGGAGCTACAGTAGTAGATGGAGCTTCAACTATTAGTTCCCGACGGCGTTCCCACAAATATTCAGCTTCCTCAAATTTTTCCCCCATCTCCTGACTTATCTTAAATCGCTTGTCCGGTGAAAAATGAAATGGTCTATGTGGGGGGATTGGTCCCGGAACAGACTGCTCCTTACCAAATTGTCTGTTGACCCGACCCGCCATGTGCCACTCTCGATAGATCCCACAAATGAGTGGCAACTGCACCATCCAAATGTCTTGACCACGTCGGCACCACTCTGTATAAGGCTCCCACACAAACTACGATAGCAAAAATATTATACAATCATTTATAATTTATACTACAAATTATAAATTTTCTCCTTACAACAAACATCCATTATGCATTTTCAGTTAAGTAAAGATTAGAACATTCAAACAATTTCCTTCCTTCTAAATACACAAAATTTCATCATTTCCAAACCGTGCAAATGAAGAATAAAAAATACTCAATAGTAGAAAGTGTATCATGACCAAATCCTTGCTAAGAGCACTTTTTTTTTATTCAGTTCCAAAGCATAACAAGAACAGGCTAACTTGAAAATTCCATAATGAATTTTGATGGAAATAAAAACAAAATAAAATACTTTAGTAACCTTCTAGCCATTAAAACAAACCTAGACAAAATACTAATTATGCTAAAAGAAGAAATGGGATCTAAAAAATATCACAACAAGTAGCAAGTTGTAGCAAATTAGCTATAACAAATTAAAACAAAATTAACCCATTATCATAGTACGATTAAGCAAAAAATGAACAAATCTATAAAAACTCTATTGTTGTTATATTTTTCACATTTCTTATCAAAAAAATTTAAAAGGAAAAATACCTGATCATCAGTTAGGTTGTCTAAAACATCCCTACAAACTACTAGCACAGCTCGTGCCTCACTTTCACGAACTCCATGACGAGTCCACTTCTGCGCAAATACAATATCTCGTTCGTTTACTCTTGAAGGACGAAGTAATGGCTGCATCGAGATTATTCACTCCCAAGCCCAAACCTGTATAAGTAAATTTAATTATATAAATATTTTTTGAATTAAATAAAATAACCCGAAAATACACATGAAAATTGTGTTGTTATGGTTGGGTTCCGATAATGCGCTAATATTGTTGTGCAAGCTATTCGACAATGTTATAATTTTTAATGATTTATTTTACAAATTATAACACTAGGAAATCTAAAATATTATTTAAAAGATAGCAGAGAAGTTGACTATTTAAACGTGTATCAAGCAATACTTTTAAATTGTTAGCGTGACAACTCAAGGAAATATGGTTAGCTGACATTTAGAATTATACACAAATATTAATAATCTAGATTGCATTATATATAGTGGTACATTTAGTGTTTATAATAAAGCTCGACTTTCGATTCCTAATTTCATTTTTCAAAATTTGGGTAATGGTGGTTATAAGAATGCTGCTTGATCTCTTATTTCTACTGAAGTAGAGCAATATATTATTGAAATTCACGTACCTGTAACAAAGCAATAAATCCACAAATATCACTATTGGCTATCGAAGCACGGCATAAACAACTGTACAAGTATGATAATGCTGCTGCTCCCCAAGCTTTCTCGCCTATTGCATCAAGGTCTATTATGTCAAGCAAGAAGTGTAAACTAAACTTTGAACCACTATTATCAGGGAATATATTGCCACCAATCAACCAAAGCAGGTACAACCTGACCCTCTTTTGTACCTCAGCCTCATCAGTGTGTTCATCAATAATATCATTATTGGCAATCAAGATTTTCAAATGATTAGATAATTGTGTTATTACCAACAAGTTATTACCTATAATTGCTTCTTCTCCGGGCAACCAACCAGTAAGGTCGTACATCAATTCCTGCCACCTTGATTTAGTTATATTTTTAACATTTCTCTATACCAATGGGTGGCCATCCACGGGAATGCCATATAACACCTCGACATCCTGCAGTGTGATGGTACATTCGCCAATCCGTATATAAAATGTATGCGTCTCTGGACGCCATCTCTCAATAAGTGCAATGATGATTCCTTCATCATACTGCACATTACCTACTGCTAAAACTCCCCCAAATTCACACCTCTCAAAGTAATTAAGGATGCGATTATGTAAAGGGTATTGCCTCACGTGATTCCAGAATTCATGATCCGCACGACGTATAGTAAAACACACGTTCTTTCCAGTCAATTTTCCATCCCACACAGCCTGGGATCGATGCTCATGCTGGAGTATTAATAAATCATAGTTTTCTGGACCTGGATGTACAGTGACTTTGGGGCGATCCATATCTATAACATTGCAACACCAAGCCACTGCTATTAGAATTGTTGACACTCAATTTTGTCCCACCTTTCCTCCGAAATACCTATTTTTCGCTTCCAATATTTTGGCAACTTTAAAAAATAATTATTTATATTTTTTACTATAATTATTAGCTTTTATTAATACCGGCATTTCATTATCCTGTCATTATGTTTTACTACCGTCACTACTACCATTATTATGATCACTATGATTATTATTATTATTATTATTATTATTATTATTATTATTATTATTATTATTTTTGTTATTATTACCAGTATTATTATAATTTGCGTTTCAGCATTTTTACCACCTTATGCATACGCATCGCATTTATCTTCGCATAATTTAATAATTGCATTTACTTACTGTTGAATTTCAAATATATTATCGCACGGCTATTACGACATCATTTAATTTTCATCTAAATACTAATAAATACATACTTTATATTAGGGGATATTTTAGCACACTCAGTATATGATTAATTTAAAATGGATCTCTTATTTAAATTTAGAAGCCAAACAAATTTCTTCCATCCAGCCCAATATTTTAAAATAGCCAACCCAAATCAGTTAACCCATTATTTTCATCCGCCCAGCCCACATTTTCACCAATTTAACCCAAAAGAAAATTGACCCAGTCCATTAACCCACGACCCAGCCCAATTCTCATTTTAACAAAAATGAAACCCCTAAGGGTTTCATCTTTTTCTCCTTCACCAGCCGCACACCCCACGCTCCATTCTCTCTTCCCTTCCTCTCTCCCACGCCTCTGCCGCCTCCACTCCTCTCTGTTCCCCACGCCTCTGCCGCCTCCACTCCTCTCTGTCCCCCGCTCCTCTCTCTCTCTTCCCTTTCCCGCTCCTCTCTCTTTTTCTTCAACACAAAAGAGAAAAACCCTATAAAAAAGGGGTGGCGGTTGACATCGGGGGGGGGGGGGGAGTTTTTTTTTTTTGAAGGTTGGGAATCGCAAAAGAACCCCTTTACAAAAACAGGTCTTGAACCTTCGAAGTCGCCGGAAAATAACAAGTTTTCCGGTGATGGAAATCCCCTGGACAGAGCTTGAATCCCAGAAATTCCCTAAAAACGAGTTTGTAGTCGCCATTTTGTAAAAAATATTAAGTTTCTTCAACAGCCTAAATCCCCGAGAGGCTTTTGTGGAATCACAGAAAGCCCCCAAAAAATCAAAGTTTCCCAGTGGCCAAAATCCCCTAAGCAATATTAATTTCATCAGTCTTAATATGGAGTGAAAGTATTGAATCACTTTTTTAGTTTTTCGTTTATTTTGGGCTTTGAATCCGAGCATCGCAAGCTCGGATTTGATAGTGTTCGAGCGTGAATCGAAGGCCCACGTACCCACTTCGCTGCACCCGAAGCAGGTAATTCCCCTTTTCTATTTATTTCTGCATTTTTTAGTTTTTTTTTAGTTGCTATGTGTTACCTTAAATTTTTCATTTTTTTTTGTGATTAAGAATGTTCATGTGATGAGTTAATTAGCTAAATAATGTTTTTTCTGTGTTAGTTCATTTTACTGTTTCTGTGTGATTTGTGTACGTAGTTTAAACATATGTATATGTGTTAGAATAGTTGATCCGTGTTGAGTCATATTCGTGTTCAATCTTGATTTTAGATTGAAAAGGAATAAAGATTATATGAATCAATTTAACTAGTAATTTAATTAATGATTATGTGAACTAATTTAATAGTGGTGATTAGTTTGCTGTTGCATTAATTAGAAAGTAAACTATGTTTAGTCTGCTCATATAAACATGCTTTAGAAGCCATTTGGTCTAGGCTGTTTATGCTAAGTATGCATTATATATTGGTTGTGTTCTAGTTAATCATGATTTATAGGTTGTTTTGTTAGAATTGATTAAGTAGGCAGATTTAGATGTTGTTTGATCAAGTGAGCTAGTAAGCTTGATGCGACAAGTAGGCACCAACAAACTTATCCAAACTCAATTCCCTGCAACATGGTAAAATGCATTATTAAAATATCAAACTCCGAAGGAAACATTTTGATAGCTAAAGCAACTGTCTTGCTTCTTGTTCCTCAAGTTTGAGGACTCTGCACATTACAATTTATTGGGTGAAGAAATTGGTTCTTCTCCAAGCACATTTTCTTCTGTAGCATTGTCAGGAGGAGGAGCCTGTTCGAGATGGAAATTAATAGGGAATTTCGTGACTCGGGGTTTGTCAACCAAAATATTCCTCGGGACCCTATCAACCAAAACCTTTTGAAATGTTGACGGCGCTCATTGTCTTTACATTATGTCACCTTTTTTATGTATTTCGGTTTATTGTCTAATTAATGTACTCGCTTTTGTTATTTCAATGAAACTTGGCCTTTTATTTCCAAACTCAAGTGTCTCAATTAAATGGCTTGGATCACTCTATTATAATCTCAAATATTTGGCATTAGGCCTACCTCTGGCATAAAGAGGTCCCTGCACTTATCCACCTTTGCTCTTCGATACCTTGTGTGTTGCCTTAATACCCCGAGGATCCTGTGATAATACTATACTCTGAGGTTCTATTTGTTTAAGCGTGAAAAAAAAAACTTGCATCTTGCTCTAAAATAAACTGATGCATCTAGCTTAAATACCCATTTGCCCTTAACCAGAGATAGAGAATGTCACACTGTAGATCATGAATGAAGGATGTTAATTGTATATTTGTTCATGTGAGACTGCCTATCTAAACTGAGCCCAATGTGAAAATGGTTGGAAGAAAGTAAATCACTACAAATAAGAAATGGATTGGTTGTGATCATGATGAATAAGAGAGGCCTAAGAGGTTTTTACTTGGGTGTGATAGGATAAGAGTGACTTACCTAGGTCTAGAGAAAGACAAGGAAAGGCTTGAGTTTACTCAGCCTAGTACTATTGATCCTAAGCTGTCGGGATTCCTCTATGTTGAATCACACTCCTATGGGACCCTCTAAGTTTCTGAGGAAGGAGGGATATTGCATAATATAGCTTGTTATTAAGGAAGATGGGTTTAGAGTTGTAAAGATGGCACTATATATCACTAGTTTTGTGTTCTGCTTGGCATTTCTGCTTTTGGACTTTGCCCTTTTTTTTTCACTCTCAGGTCATAAAGTTGATAGACTAATATGTTTTCCTATTACTAGGATAGTTTAAACCATGCCATTTTGTTATCTTTCATGCTTAATATATCCTCCCAAAGTGGTATGAATTTTTCATGTGTTGTTCCCCAAGAATATAGGAAGAGATGGTTCCTGTTTTTGTGCATGCTTTAAGTTAACATAATGTTCCATTTAGTCTCTTGGAACTCTGATCCACTGCCCTCTATTTGTATGCTATGTTTCAAATGCTAAACCAAAATGGATGCCCATATTGACATATGAAGCATCTCTTATGCCCTTCCCTGGTCTGTTCGAAATTTCCAGTGTGTGTTTCACTCTTTTTGCCTCTGAGTATCATGGAAGGTATAGGTTGAATAGTGTGTTATACCCTATATATAGATGTGAACATGTGTGAGACTGGTTCAAGTTGATTGATGTCGTGCATCTTGTTTGACAGTATTGCATCTCCCCTTCTCTATATTATTTCACCCCTTGTGTTCTTTTCATAACTTGAGGGACTTCTTCAAAACCCAAATATCATGGACTGGTTTGCTGCACATTTGAAAAGCTGCTGGTTGTATTGAGAAGTCCCATTTGGGATTAAATCAATGCTGCTAACTGCAAATAAATGTTGATTTCTTAAACCAAATGTTGCACTTAACTATAGCCCTGTGACAATTTGTTTGCTGCATTTTGTGGCTCAATGTGATTGCCTTTCTAAGGCCGTACTGCAGCCTATTGTTACTACTAGTTGTTGATTTGCTGCTTTAAATTTCGGGGCAAAAAATAGATGCTGCCTAGCTTGTGGTTGAGCTAGTGTCTTGTTAAAAATGGTAACAAGTAGATGTTGCAATTATATTTCTGATGTTGCCCATGTTTTTCATATATGATGTTGCCCCTATTTTCATGAAAACTTGTTTAAGCCATGCCTTGTTTACTCTCCACTGGTCAAACGTAAACAACATAATAAGTCCTGTCTCCTATGTTAAACTGCTCATGAGATGTAAAAAGGATAAGGTGACTAGGGGGTGGAAGGGCCTCCACTTCTAAATAATAATTGTTTGAGTGATTTCCTTTGAAGGCAGATTAGGAGATGTCGTTTGTTTGAAGTGTTGGAGTGATTGTGTGAAGATGTTTGGCTCCTTGTCATTAATATTAACCCATGTTTTAATGTTACATTTTCAAAAAAAATAATATTAACCCATGTTTAGCATAAAGGTGCATCTTAATAGTTGTTCTTTTGATATAAGTTCCTAGACTCTTTCTTGTCCCTAATCATTTTGGCTATATTTTGAATCTGCTGGGATATTCTTGAAATCTGAGTCCCTTTTGTCATCTTAATTATTTTCAAAATTAGTTTAAGTCATGAAAATCCTTCATAAGTGAATTACTTGATACTCCACTTGTTGTTAGCTTGTTAAACATGTGTCATTCTCGACACTCCTTCACCCCTCCTCCTTTCGCATGACTTGGGAATGTTCCAATCCCAAATATCCATGAGCAACTGTTGAGGTCAAGTTTCTGTTGTACTGGTGAGGCCTTGCAAATGGAATTGAGTTTGGATAAGTTTGTTGCTGCCTACTTGTTGTACCTTGAGCTAAGTTGGCTACATCCTTTTATTTCCTTCTGCTACAACACATTGTTTGGATAAGTTTGTTGCAGGGAATTGAGTTTGGATAAGTTTGTTGGTGCCTACTTGTCGCATCAAGCTTACTAGCTCGCTTGATCAAACAACATCTAAATCTGCCTACTTAATCAATTCTAACAAAACAACCTGTAAATCATGATTAACTAGAACACAACCAATATATAATGCATACTTAGCATAAACAGCCTAGACCAAATGGCTTCTAAAGCATGTTTATATGAGCAGACTAAACATAGTATACTTTCTAATGAATGCAACAGCAAACTAATCACCACTATTAAATTAGTTCACATAATCATTAATTAAATTACTAGTTAAATTGATTCATCTAATCTTTATTCCTTTTCAATCTAAAATCAAGATTGAACACGAATATGACTCAACACGGACCAACTATTCTAACACATATACATATGTTTAGACTACGTACACAAATCACACAGAAACAGTAAAATGAACTAACACAGAAAAAAACATTATTTAGCTAATTAACTCATCATATGAACATTCTTAATCACAAAAAAAATGACAAATTTAAGCTAACACATAGCAACTAAAAAAAATGAAAATATGCAGAAATAAATGGAAAAGAGGAATTACCTGCTTCGGGTGCAGCGAAGTGGGTACGGGGGCCTTCGATTCACGCTCGAACACTATCAAATCCGAGCTTGCGATGCTCGGATTCAAAGCCCAAAATAAACGAAAAACCAAAAAAATGATTCAATACTTTCACTCCATATTAAGACTGATGAAATTAATATTGCTTAGGGGATTTTGGCCACTGGGAAACTTTGATTTTTCGGGGGGTTTCTGTGATTCCACAAAAGCCTCTCGGGGATTTAGGCTGTTGTAGAAACTTAATATTTTTTAGAAAATGGCGACTGCAAACTCGTTTTTAGGGAATTTCTGGGATTCAAGCTCTGTCCAGGGGATTTCCATCACCGGAAAACTTGTTATTTTCCGGCGACTTCGAAGGTTCAAGACCTGTTTTTGTAAAGGGGTTCTTTTGCGATTCCGATCTGGTTTTGTAAAGGATTTTTTGCGATTCCCAACCTTCAAAAAACAAAACTCCCCCCCCCCCCCCCCCCCCCCCCCGATGTCAACCGCCACCCCTTTTTTATAGGGTTTTGCTCTTTTGTGTTGAAGAAAAAGAGAGAGGAGCGGGAAAGGGAAGAGAGAGAGAGGAGCGGGGGACAGAGAGGAGTGGAGGCGGCAGAGGCGTGGGGAACAGAGAGGAGTGGAGGCGGCAGAGGCGTGGGAGAGAGGAAGGGAAGAGAGAAGGGAGCGTGGGGTGTGCGGTTGGTGAAGGAGAAAAAGACGAAACCCTTAGGGGTTTCATTTTTGTTAAAATGAGAATTGGGCTGGGTCGTGGGTTAATGGACTGGGTCAATTTTCTTTTGGGCTAAATTGGCTGAAAATGTGGGCTGGGCGGATGAAAATAATGGGTTAACTGATTTGGGCTGGCTATTTTAAAATATTGGGCTGGATGGAAGAAATTTGTTTGGCTTCTAAATTTAAATAAGAGACTCATTTTAAATTAATCATATACTGAGTGTGCTAAAATATCCCCTAATATAAAGTATGTATTTATTAGTATTTAGATGAAAATTAAATGATGTCGTAATAGCCGTGCGATAATATATTTGAAATTCAACAGTAAGTAAATGCTATTATTAAATTATGCGAAGATAAATGCGATGCGTATGCATAAGGTGGTAAAAATGCTGAAACGCAAATTATGATAATACAGGTAATAATAATAATAATAATAATAATAATAATAACAAAAAAAAAATAATAATAATAATAATAATAATAATAATGATAATAATAATCATAGTGATCATAATAATGGTAGTAGTGACGGTAGTAAAAAATAATGACAGGATAATGAAATGCCGGTATTAATAAAAGCTAATAATTATAGTAAAAAATGCAAATAATTATTTTTTAAATTTGCCAAAATATTGGAAGCGAAAAATAGGTATTTTGGAGGAAAGGTGAGACAAAATTGGGTGTCAACAAGAATAATGGACAACACATTACAGAATTGTTTACTATATATTCAATAGGAATGTCAATAAAGGTCAAACTATAAGATATATTATCACGTGAGAAAATAAAAAAAAAAAAATAAGAGTACAACTGTCAAAAAATAATTGCAGTTCCCTATGTGGTGAACGAAATGTAATTAAACTTTTGGTTAAGCTCATAATTAATTGCCATAATAGTATTCATCTTACATATAACTACTTCTTTTCTATTTAAAACAAAGCATATGACTGGAGAGGGGATGCAAGGAAAATATATTTTTTTTTTAACGGATCGGAATAGTATTTCGTCAGTTATCCAACGAAATACCCATTTTGGTATTAAGAAAAAAAAGAACATGTTATTTTTGTCTATTAGCTTCAAAAACAACTCCAACTTCCTCACAGTTTCTTGATCTTATACTTTTTATTTGAAAATTAAAAATTCTTCATGCTTATCAACAGAAAATAATCTCCAACTAGTCACAATTTGAACATAAAAAATGACCCAATAAATGATACAAATATCTTTATGTTATATTTAACAATCTTACTTTCCTCACAATTTCTTCATTTTTTTTTAACTGTTGTTCTATGAAAATGACTAACTAAAAGAACATTTTATAATATAAATTTATACCTTTTTAATCAGTAGCTTCAACGATTTTTTAAGTATTTTAATTGTAATTCGTTGACCAATAAACTCTACTAACATTTTTTAAAAGTTTTTTTTAATTGAAGCAACGACTGAAATTACCAACTATTGATTAATTAAACTTGTAACTTTTGTTTTCTTTATTATAGTCTACTACACTAATTTATAATGACTAAATCAAAAAATATATGTAAAAATTTATAAAATTAATAAATTACCTCAATTTGAAAAAGATTATGGAACAAAAGTTGAGGAATCCTTGTGATAGGATTAGTAGAAAAAGAAGAAAATAATCGAGAACGGAAGAAGAGAAAGAATGGAGGTAGAGGAAGAACGGAAAATGGAGAAGGGAGAATGGAGAATGGAGAATGGAGAAGGAAAAATGAAGAATGGAGAGGATAAGGTAAAATAATATAGGGTAAAAGTGGGGAGCAGAAAAAGGGAATATGAACGAAATAAAAAAAAATATTCCTATTTCGTTGGAACATAAACGAAATGCAAAAAAAAAAAAAATCCTATTTCGTTTTTATATAAACGAAATACCAAAAATAAATAAATTATATTTTCCTATTTCGTTTTATATAAACGAAATATAAAAAAAAAAAATCCTATTTCGTTCATGTATCAACGAAATACAAATATATATATATATATATATATATTCTAATTTTATTTTTATATGAATTGCAAAAAAAAAAGGCTATTTCGTGAATTGCACAACGAAATGAAAAAAAAAAACAGTTTCTTTCATTAATTTCAAGAATTGCAAAAAAAAAAAAAAAAAGGCTATTTCGTGAATTGCACAACGAAATGCAAAAAAAAAAAAAAAAAAACAGTTTCTTTCATTTAATTCACGACATAAAAAAAAAGAGGCTATTTCGTTGATTGTGTCACGAAATGCAAAAAAAAAAATACAAATCAGTTTCGTTTTTATTCACGAAAAAAAAAAACACCTATTTCGTGAATTGATTCGCGAAATGCATAGAAAAAAATAATAATAAATCAATTTCGTTCATTTAATTCACGAAATAAAAAAAAAACACCTATTTCGTTGATTATATCAAGAAATGCAAAAAAAAATCAGTTTCGTTGATTTAATTCACGAAGAAGAAAAAAAATTAGGATAAGCCTATTTCGTGAATTGATTCACGAAATGCAAAGGAAAAAAAAAATCTTGCATCTCGCTACACATGTAGCGAAATGCAAGTAATTCATTCGCCACCGGAACAGTACGTTGTGTGGGTATTTCGTTGGTTATCCAATGAAATACCCATTTTGGTCTAAAAAAAAAAGCATACTATTTTTGTCTAATGGCTGCAAAAATAAATCATTTTAGCTCCGAACTTGAACCCAATGTGATATGCCGCGTTTTACCCTAGTACATAGTAGCAGTCTATTGTTACAATTCAACTTGTAGGCGGACTTACAATTTATGACTATATTGGTTTTAAGATTGTCTTCCATTGTCTTCGTATCTCAAATTGATATTATCTTTATATTATTTTCGAACAATATATACTGTTTTTAAAAGATATGTACACAGACATATAAAAGAATCGAACTTTTTGTATGAACCATATACTACAAGGAGCACAGTAAAATTGAAACCATTTTCAATGTTTCCTAGACAAGGTTTGATCTTCATTAATTTTAATTTAAACATGTACATGGAGTTCCTTTTAATGTTAAAACAAGACAAAATACCTCCATCAACATAATCTATTAAACAACGAGATCGTACTATTGGTATACGTATCGTTTTCGTCAAAAAAATGCCTAATTCATTCTAACTCTTGCAATTATCTCAAAATTAGACATCATTTTATTTTAGGTCTGTCACATCTTACCTCAACTTAAATTTTATCTTTAGTTTGCTCTAAGAATCGCAAAAAACAACCTTTTTTTTTTTTTTTTTTTGCAGTACGGAATTTGTTGGGTATTTTTTAACTACTCCTTGAAGATAATAGATTATAAATAGCCACTTTTCAACTTCTGTAATCGAAAAGTAGCCACTATCATGGATTTTAAATTTCAAAGGTAAAACACCATGTCATTTCATGGAGTTTCAACTGTTCAAATTTCAAACTCTATAACAATGCTCATTTTCTATTACATGACCGAAAAGTGGTTACCTCTCGCTATTACAATGAAAATAATTGTATTTGGGCCACTTCTATAATAGGCCTGGACATAGAAGTGTTGGGCTTTGTGTCCTTCGAGCCCTAGTTTTAAGAAAGGGCATTTTACATAAATAGCAAACATTTAGGGTTTAATCAAATTGCATAGCTAATGTTTCAATATTTACGTTCTGTAGCAAATCAGCCTAGCTCCCACATGTGTATTCAATTTTTTTTTTAGCTGTATTCATGAATACAACAATTATTTTTCCACTGTATTCATGAAATAACTATCTGTATTCATAAATTGGCTTGTTGTATTCATGAATACAACGAGTAAAAACTGAATACATATACACCAATAATTACACAAATACATCATATTTTCCGGTATGTATACAACAGATACAGACGAAAAATACAATATAAAATATTCATACACCAAAAAATTAACAAAGATGCCATATTTTCCGGTATGTATACAACAAATACAAACGAAAAACATTGTATACACGGTAAATATACAACAAAATAAAGCGAAAATCTGGACTTTTTCCAGATCTAACCA
The DNA here is from genome assembly GCF_019175385.1 of Lycium barbarum. Lineage (NCBI taxonomy): Eukaryota > Viridiplantae > Streptophyta > Magnoliopsida > Solanales > Solanaceae > Lycium > Lycium barbarum. The sequence goes on along the minus strand of NC_083344.1, from coordinate 116,158,427 downwards.
GTAAATTTCACCTAGGCAATCCACACGTACCAGATTACTAGGGACCTGCTAATCAAGCATCACTATGGATGAATAGAAACATTTACTTCGAATAACTCTTTTATCAAGTAATGGTACAAATTAACCATAAACTCCAACGTTAATAACTTGGGAATAAGAAATCAAATAAGCAACAAAATACCAAAATTTGCTATCATTACGACGACGGCAGAGTCTGATAGGACGATCTCAGATCTGAACGATTTCAGATCTCAGATCCGTTGTGGTGTTGTTGCGGCCAGGGGTGGTTGTGGTGGTGTTGTTGCATCTCTAGCGAACTTGTATGTGGTGTTGTTGTGGTTCGCCGGAGACGGCGTTTCCGACGAGGCTGGCAGTAATGGTGGTTGACGGCAGTGGCCGGAGCTCCGGCGGAGAAGATGCACGGCATTTTCGCTGGAGCAGTGGAAAAAAGGGCACGGCATTTTCGCCGGAGCTCCGTCGGCGGCGATGGCCAGCGGCGGAGCAGTGGGGAGAAGATGGGGGAGAGAAATGGGAGGAATGGATTGGAAGTTAATAGTGGGATGAGTATTCTATTTTGTGTGTGTATATATATATATAGTTATTAAATGATATTAATACACAAATGTTTGCTATGAGAAGTAATTAAGTTAAACTATAGCTACTAAATGTCAATACCCACTATATGTTTGTTATATCACGTAGTTATCCCTTTAAGAAGGGCTTGATGGGAGGTACTACAACAGGTCCTGGACTAGTAAGTAATTTAATAGAATCATTGTCTCAGTAAACAATTCCTTTTTACCTATAATAACTTGGGGAAGTTACATAAATACATATATAATATGATAACTTAGGAAATAGAACAGTAACTTGCTATATAACTTGCCAGAAAAAGAATATATATATATATATATATATATTAAGCTTCAAGAGATATAAAGAGGGTAAAAAACATTCTTATTCAATGATCATCACGGCTCACGTTGGAGCAGTTAGTTGTCATTAATGCTTGTGGAAATCAGGATCCTTTACTATAGTCACTGGACACGCTGCATTGTTCAATACATAGTTTGTTACACTTCCCAACATTATCCTGAAATTTTTTTATCCAAACGTTAGTGAAGTACTTAGGGGTCATTTGGTAGATAGTCGAAATTAACCCGGAATTATAATTTCGGGACTAATTTATTTCATTCATTGGGATTATTTTATACCATCTAAAAGATGGTATAAAATAATCCCAATTATAAGTGGGATAAGAAGGTATAAGCTGGGATATTCCAACACTAATTTTTGTACCATATTTGGTACAAGGTATAAATTTATCCCAGGATAAATTTATACCTTCTACCAAACATGGTATAAAAATTAGTGCTGCAATATCCCAACTTATACCTTCTACCAAACGACCCCTTAGAGAATTAAAAAAAAGGAGTAAAATATTGCTTTGTAAATCCCACATAGGGATGCAAGGGAAAATGAATACACTACACAAAAAAATGAAATTAGCGACAAATTTCATCTCTAATTCACCACTAAATAATAGCTCGTAGCTAATATTTTTTTTATATAATTTATCGCTAATTCATTGTTACATAGGATTAATGACAGATTTTATTGTCTAAGCGGAAAATATGTACCTTTGGATAGTACTTAGGCCTCTGCTACCCATGACCAAAAGAATCTAACTTCAGATCTTCAATAGAGTCACACATTTTTTTTGAGTTCGGAGCCAAAATGACTTATTTTTACAGCCATTAGACAAAAATAGTATGTTTTTTTTTAAACCAAAATGGGTATCCAACGAAATACCCACACAACGTACTGTTCCGGTGCCGATGATTTCTTGCATTTCGCTCACCAAATAGGCATTTTTAATATTTTTTTTTTTGCAATTCGTGCAATTAAATAAAACTGTTTTTTTTAGCATTTCGTGATGCAATTCACGAAATGGAATTTTTTTTTATTTCGTCAATTAAATGAACGAAGCTGATACGAAATGCAAAAAATTGCAAAAAAAAAAACCTATTTCGTGATTTGATTCACGAAATGCAAGATTTTTTTTTTTATTTTCCTTTGCATTTCGTGAATCAATTCACGAAATGGATTTTTTAATTTTTTTTTTTGTTTTTTTGCAATTCGTGAAATTAAAACTGTTTTTTTTTTTTGAAATTAAAATTAAAACTTTATTTTGAATATAAATCTAATTCAATTAGATAAAAATATAGGAGAAAGAGTAGTTGTAAATTGGTGAAAGAAAAGTTGTAAATTGGTGAAACTTTAAACAGTCATAACTTTGCGTTCGGATATACGATTTATGCAAAAAAAAAAAAAATGATTTTGCATATTTTTCCGAGATCTAGCAGCGAAAACTGCCGTAAGGCGGTTTGGCCGGGCCGATTTTCTAGAAAACCTCTTTTTTCCCTTCCAATTTTAATTTTCCCCCAAATTGGCGGGAAATTTTTAGTTTTCTTTACTTATATTATGATGATGCGCAATAGACTTCAACATAAAAACTTCGGAGTAATGTAGCTGTAAATGTCAATTTCACTTATGTGGTTTCAATTTTTGAAAATAAAGCTGACTAATTTTCTCAACATATAAGATAAAACTAATTAGTTGAGAAAATTAGTCAGCTTTATTTTCAAAAATTGAAACCACATAAGTGAAATTGACATTCACAGCTACATTACTCCGAAATTTTTATGTTGAAGTCTATTGCGCATCATCATAATATAAGTAAAGAAAACTAAAAATTTCCCGCCAATTTGGGGGAAAATTAAAATTGGAAGGGAAAAAAGAGGTTTTCTAGAAAATCGGCCCAACCGGCGGTTTGCGCTGCTAGATCTCGGAAAAATATGCAAAATCAAATTTTTTTTTTGCATAAATCGGATATCCGAGCGCAAAGTTATGACTGTTTAAAGTTTCACCAATTTACAACTTCTCTTTCCCCAATTTACAACTACTCTTTCTCCTATATTTTTATCTAATTGAATTAGATTTATATTCAAAATAAAGTTTTAATTTTAATTTCAAAAAAAAAAAAAAAACAGTTTTAATTTCACGAATTGCAAAAAAACAAAAAAAAAAATTAAAAAATCCATTTCGTGAATTGATTCACGAAATGCAAAGGAAAATAAAAAAAAAATCTTGCATTTCGTGAATCAAATCACGAAATAGGTTTTTTTTTTTTTTTTTTTTTTTTGCAATTTTTTGCATTTCGTATCAGCTTCGTTCATTTAATTGACGAAATAAAAAAAAATCTATTTCGTGAATTGCATCACGAAATGCTAAAAAAAAAAAATAGTTTTATTTAATTGCACGAATTGCAAAAAAAAATATATTAAAAATGCCTATTTCGTGAATTGATTCACGAAATGCAAAGGAAAATTAAAAAAAAAAAAATCTTGCATTTTGCTACACATGTAGCGAAATGCAAGAAATCATCGGCACCGGAACAGTACGTTGTGTGCGTATTTCGTTGGATAACCAACGAAATACCCATTTTAGTCTAAAAAAAAAAGCATACTATTTTTGTCTAATGGCGGTAAAAATAAGCCATTTTGGCTCCGGACTCCATTTTTTCTCTTGCATCTCCCCAGTACACTTTTGCCACAATGTTTATCTGCACAAAAAATCAATGGATCAATACTTTCAAGAAAATGACAAAAGAGAAGGCTATTAGAATATTTAAGAAAACCAAAGACTACTAGTAATTAATGGATCAAAATTACCTCTTTCTGCTTAGCAGCTTTATCAAGCAAATCAACAACTTCAACATCAGTCTTCTTGATATCATAATACTTCATCACATCAGGCTCCCGAAATTCCACCCATGGAATAAGAGCTAACAAAAAAAAAAAAAAAATTCAAGTAATTAATCAAACCCACATCATAAAGTAAAAAAAAAAAAAAAACAGGTTATACAAAAATAAAAAAGAAAATAGTTTAATTTTTACTGACAGTGTAAAAGAATATTTACTCCACCACGACATCTAAGAGATACCACACCCTCCGCCATTTTTAATTGTCCCCTACATATATTAAAAGCATATGTCCGCTTTTACTTATGCAGTTTGAAAACTAAGAGATAATTTATCATTTTATACTTATTTTAAGTACATAATTTTTTTTCCAATTCATTTCACAATGAGTGAGATAACTAATAATAACAAGGGAGTGATATAGTAAAACTTATCATTTTATTTATTGTTTCTTAAAGGAAGTGACAAATCAAACATGAACAAGTAAATATGGATGCCTAACAAATACGAGTCACCTAAAAATAACTACTCGCACATGACATGGAACTAGCTACCTAAAATGTTAAATCTGCGACGACATGGTATAACTAGTGGCGGAGGATTTAGAAAAATACTAGAGTGGCATACTAGTATTTGTACTTTTGATCGAAATAGGCAATATTTGAACCCCTTTAATTACCACTAAACTAGAATCTTTTCTAAGGTCAATGGGATTTTTAAATTCAACAATTCATATATTTAGCTTATTTGCTGAACACAATTTTCTGGCCAAGGGGATTTAATTGAAATCCCTTGATTTCCTTTAACTCCACAACTAAATGGACGTACTTATAACATGTTAAATTACATTGATAGAGGAACTTACGAGAACTGGTTTTTGCCCAGAGCTGATCGCGGGACTCACTGAGAGTGTGAGTTTTGATGTGTATTATGTAAACTGTGTCACCTTTATCAGCCAAGTTTTCAAATATGTGCATTTTTTGTTTGACATGGAAATTTTAGTACATATCATAGACAATTAAATTTTATTGAATAAAGATTCATGAAATATTCTAGATTTTATTTTAAATTAAAGAAATATTAATCCAAATAAATATTATGGATTAATATAATTGAATTAATTGGACAACTGAAATAAGCCACTACCTTTTAAGAGCTTTTAACAACTTGTAGCTACAATTTATGTATTTGCATTTCGTAACTAGTTTAAGGTAATTTGCTGTATTTGAATACACTGTTCAATTGTATTTAACCTTATTTGATGTCGCGTGTATTTGAATGTATTAGAATACACGCAACCTTAATTGCTTTGAATACATGTGTATTCAAAATGATTGTATTCCAGTTTATATAAATACACGAAGGAGCTATGTATTTCAGTGCATTTATATATTGATGTATCTTTTTGTTTTGGTTGTATTTGAATATATTCGAGCTCCGATCAGCAAGGTCGCCGCCAGACATCGCAAAGGTTGAATGTATTCGACCGCATATTAATGTATTTGAGCTGTCGCTAGCTAGTATTTCACTGTTATAGAGTGTATTCAGGTGTATCAAACAATGACGGGGTAAATTTGAATACAAACAAGAAAAATTCAGATACACCGTATTTAATCAAAAAAATTGTATACAAACATATGTATATAGATCATTCAAACAACACATACATTTAGTTTGTCCAAAAATACAATCAGCCAAATACATTAAACTCATTTTTACACTCTAAAAACGACGAATACACTCAAATACACTTAGGGCCTGTTTGGAAAGCCACCCAAGCAATTGGAATTGGGTGTTATTGGGTGTAATTACATAATTTGGCCTGTTTATTTGACCAAGTAATTACATAGTTAGGTGGGAATTGAGAGGGTGTAATTACACTCTTCTCGAGGGGGGGGGGGGGGGGGGGGGGTTGAGAATTGTGTGTAATTACACCCTGTAATTACTTTTAGTTTGTTTCTTTTTTGTTTATTTTAATTTCAATTTATTTTTTCTATTATTTTAATTTCTTTTTCATTTTTCATTTTTACTTTTTAATTATTTTTATTTTTTAAAATGTATTTTTCTTTTCGGAAAAGGGTCAAATATACCCCTGAACTTCGGGAAATAGTTCATCGATACCCTTCGTTATACTATTAGGTCAATTATACCCTTATCGTTATACTTTGGGTTCAAATATACCTTTCTTTTATACTTTGAGTTTAAATATACCATTTATCAGTTAAAATTGTCTAAGGTGGACATGAGATACGACGTGGCATTAACAACTCGGTGAGGTGGACACCACATGACATGTCACCTCACCACCCCAACCCATTTACCCCTCTCTTCCCCATCTTCTTCCACCACTACCATCTCTTCCCCTCTACAAAAAAAAAAAAAAAGAGCTAAACATAAATTTCTCTACTTTGTCTCTTCTACTCTTACCTTTTTCAGTTTTCAGTGGATTAAGGTTGTTGGAAGTCGGGAAACTGAAAAGACCGTGGAACTTTAAGGTTGTTTGTTCTTTATTTGCTTGTTTGAGCTCAAGTACTATAAAGAAAAGTTGGCATTTTGTTTCTTTTTTGAAGAGTTCAGTGATATATGATATCTGCGAATTGAATATTTTGTGGGGCGAACAAGGAGAAGTTGCAGAAGGTCTATTGAAGTGGTATAAGATTTGAGTTGCAGTGTATATTCCTTTGTAGTTGCAATTCTGATACGGAGGATTAAAGATAAAATCTTTTGGAGTTCTTGAAATTATTGAGAAATGGATAATTCAGATAGGTCGTTCAATAATCAAGAGAAATCCTGATCATTGGGGTGGTGTGGTGGCGCTAATGGTTGTAGAGGGGAGGAGATGGTAGTGGTGGAAGAAGAATGGGGAAGAGAGGGGTAAATGGGTTGGGGTGGTGAGGTGGCATGCCATATGGTGTCCACCTCATCGAGTTGCTAGTGCCACGTCATATTTCATGTCCACCTTGGACAACTTTAAGGGATAAAGGGTATATTTGGCCTCAAAATGTAAAAAAATAATATATTTGAACTCAAAGTATAACGATAAGGGCATAATTAGCCCAATAGTATATCAAAGGGTATTGATGAACTATTTCCCAAAGTTCAGGGATATATTTGACCCTTTTCCGTTTTCTTTTTATATTATTTATTTTTCATTTCTTTTCTTCTCATTCCCAAATTTTACTTCTTGTGGTTCCATGTAATTGCTCGAATTTTTTATTTTTCTTTTATTCATTTAGCATAACCGTGTTATTATTCTAATTTTTGGAACTGCACCTCTTAATATTGGAAAGAACGAGACATTAACAAACTTGACATATAACGAGTGACGTTATTAAAGTAGAATTTCGTTGTGAATGAGATTATAGACTTATATTTTCCCTTTTTTTGAATTATTTACTTAAGTTATGTTGGAACTTACTTCTGTAATGTTGAAATTTGATATAAGAGTGTTATATTAAACTTTTTCTTTTGGATTTTGAATTTAGGTTATATTTTCAATCTTAAGTTATTTGCTTTCACATTGTGTCAAACATTTGAATAATATTATGACATTATATTTATAATTTTTTTTTGTCAAACATCCAATCCATGGCGTTCTCACAAAAAAAATCTTCTTTTAAGTTTTGTAATTAATTAAAATTAAATATTATTAATTTGAAAAATATATATCAATTATTTTTTACAATATTAGTTAAAAATATATGATTATTAATTAATTTTTGCAAGAAACAATGTGTTATTAAATAACTAATTTAATATTATCATTCATAAAGGCAAATATTTTTTAAATATTAATTTTAAATTTTATTTTTAAATTAAACTAACTGTGTAATTACACTTGTGCAACCAAACATCGCGCTTGTAATTACACTATAATTATGTTATGACAAATAAACAGGTCGTTGTAATTACACTACAGTATAATTACTAGGCCATGTAATTAATACCCTAGTAATTACACCAATTCCAATTACCAAGTTGGTTTCCAAACAAGCCCTTAGATTTGAGATACAAAAAGAAGAAGCCATGAAATACACTTAAATATACTCAGACCTGAGACAGAAGGAGGAGAATGACGCCCAGGTGTATTTGCTAATTTGAAACTGTCTCCACTCCTCAAAAACAAATACAAGTCTCAAATCCAATCTCTCAAGGATTTGCTCGCCGATGGGAGAAATCCCACCAGCGACTCGACGGTGAAAGGGGCGGATCTCATCGCCGCCGTTTTACAGGTCTCGTTTTTAGTATCTGGTTATTCTTCTTGTATTGTTTCTTCTACTACGACATCGTTTTTGTATTCTTCTTGTTCAACATCATGTTCTTGTTTAATGTCTTGTGGATTCGGAAGCTCTGCTTTTTTGCTTCTTAGCCATGGTGAATATTGAGGTAGAGAGAAGAGAGAGAGAGTGAAAATAAAGGTATTCTAGTTTGGGGGCTAGGGTTTTGGTGGAGAGAGGGGATGATAAAGAGGAGTACGGGGTTGAAGAGAGAGGGAAAGGAGAGAGAGAGAGAGAGAGAGAGAGAGAGGTGAGGGAGAAGTTTGATACAATAGAATAACTCTATGTATTTGGTAGAGCTATGATATGTAAATTAGAAAATCATTGTAGCTACGACATATAAATAAATTAAAGGGAAAATTTCAGAAATATACAAGTTAGTAACTTACATTACAAAAAATAGCCCTAAATATACATACATATACAAACTTATACAGACAGTTATACCAACATATACAAACATATAAGGCAGAGAGAGAGAGAGAGAGAGAGAGAGAGAGAGAGAGAGAGAGAGAGGTGGATCATTTTTTTTGTAAGAATTAAAAAAATTGGTCAATTTTGGTAGCATTGTTGCCCCAATTAACATACAATGTTAATTTTATCTAAATTAAATATTGTAGTAGTTATTATCAATAAATACCTCTTAGAGGTAGTTATGTCAAGTAAAATTTTCTTAATTATATAATTCTAATTAATATGATTTTTTTGAAGTCCAATTACTATGGCCGGCTAGTCCATTTAATTGGGCTACAACAAATGATGAGCCCATTTTTATATGCTTAAGTTGTCATTTTATCCTACACGCTCAGTTAGGTGCTACGTGTCAAATGACATGACACGACAAGTCAAATAAAAGATCTAATATGATTATTACACATGTCAAAATGACATAGTATGTATACTCAAATCAAAAGCTAATGAAAATGTGTCACGTGTCCAAGTGATATGTTCCAATCAATCAAATATTGTCATGTCACTCAATCTGATTGGTCAAAAAGAGTTAGTCCTCACTACAACTCTTCCCACCTACGATTATAAATAGGGGTCCTCATAATTCAAAAAAGACAGCGGCCGAGAAGAAGGATGTCAACGGTAGATGAAGCCTTGACATTACTCCAATACGTTGACAAGATGAGAAGGTCGAACGTTGGCAGAACTTTGAGACTATTCTGCATCCATGGCATGGTTGGCTATGAAGAAATGCCAACGTCGACGGAGCTTTAAAAAAAATAATTCGCGTCCGCTGGCAAGGTGATAAGAGGGGATGCCGATCTTTACGGAGTTTCTAAAAATACTCCGCGCCTATCGGTAAGATTGCAATGATTGGGTGCCAAAGTGTTTGTGGAGATTTGACATTATTCCTTGTCAGTTGGCACAATTATTGTATAGCTGAAGGGGAAGGATTTACTTGTTTTGAACCCTTGGGGTTGAAAAATAAAGGCCGATATGCCAAAGTTCCATGGCCTGCGATGCTTGGTAGAAGAAGAAAAGCTTATATCCCAGATTTTGGGACCAAAGCCAGGTGATGGTTGGGGTAAGGCTAGTATTGCCGCTGTTGGGTTTTGGATTTCAAAGGATTGATTGACGCTCTTGGAAGCTTTTTTGGAGAGCGTCTTTGAACTGCTCCAAAATAATTGTCCCAGTTTTTTATTTCGGTGAATTATTTTGAAATAGTGGCGAGACCGAACCCTTACGTAGGGTTGCCTACATATTTTGCCAGGACAAGAATCAGGTCAGACGTTCAGAAAGATACTATGTTGTATGTAATTTGTATGATTTCTATGAATTGGTGGTTGTATTGAAAATGAGTGAGGCTATGAACAAGAATTCGGACCTGGAAAAGTCTGTTCCGGAGATGGAAAGAATGTACAAGGCTGTTTTGTATTAAAAAAGAATGGTAAAGTCAAAATGATGGTAGCAAAGGCCGAAAATTGGGTATGAAAAATAATCTGGCTCTGAGGGTAGTCGTAAAGACCAAAAAATGGGTGTGAGAGTTTGGAAATGTTCCAAGCTCAACACAAGTCAACCAAAATTGTTCGATAAATCAGACGAGGCGGAAGAAGGTATGTCTAGTATATATGTACAACTAAAGAATGTCTAATAAATATAGTATGTGAAAAAAATAATGAATATGTAAGATACAAAGAGCATGTAGCAAATAAAGGATATGTGACAAATAAAGAATGAAATTAATCCGGCTAGAGCAGTGATCAAATTTATACGTACAACGGCCTAAGAATTCTAAGAGTAGATTCACCTAAGCTGATAAAGAATATTCGGACAACTGCGAGATGGCAAGTAGTAAGATTAGCCCACCAATATCTGAAGCTAAGGAGTTTGAAGAAGGTTCGGGGGAGCGCAAAGCACAACTCACGTGCAAAATGTGTGTATGTGTACGGCCAAAGACTCAATTGAAAGTACGATGACAGTATAAAGAAAGCAGTAACATTTAGTGTCGTCAAACAATTAAGGAACACAAGTTTGGCTTTGGTTTGCGTCCTGTCAAAGATATTATTGTAGCAGTTCACGATATATATAACAAGCAATAATAATAAAAACAGATAAATAATCACATATCCCTCAAGTGCTCACTTAAACTATGTCTATTAAGGTCAAAACCTAGGTAATCCCCAGTGGAGTTTCCATTCTGTTACGCCCTATTTTGAACGGGTCCAAGATAGTTTGCAACTTCCCGATTATTCTAACTGGTTTAAAAAAGTTAGAGTCGCCACCTAATTTTTAAGGGAAATCAGGAAACCTATATGTATTTGTTTATCTACTCCATTTTAATCCACGAAACCTATGAGATTCTAGATAAGAGTTTTATTTACCCCGAGGGGAAGGAATTAAGCATTCCTCAGAGCCTGCCCGAAGACAATCCTTAGACTTAGTTTAACTGAACACTAGAGGGGGATTATCTATCTGTTTATCATTATTATTACTTGTTTTCAAAATGTTATAACTTCATGAAAAGCTACACTAGGTGATAATATACTAAGTATATACAGTGTATAAACATGTATTTATATCAAGTGTCAAGTATTCATAAAGATTGTATAGTGAAAAAAGAATATATAAAAGAGTATAAACAGAATGTACCTCGTAAGTTTAAAAGTATATCTGTTAGTACAAAGAGTGTATATACATGTTAGTGTAAAAAATGTATAACGACACGCTCAGTTAGGTGCCACGTGTCAAATGACATGACACGACAAGTCAAATAAAAGATCTAATATGATTATTACACATGTCAAAATGACATAGTATGTATACTCAAATCAAAAGCTAATGAAAATGTGTCACGTGTCCAAGTAATATGTTCCAGTCAATCAAATATTGTCATGTCACTCAATCTTATTGGTCAAAAAGAGTTAGTCCTCACTACAACTCTTCCCACCTACGATTATAAATAAGGGTCCTCATAATTAAAAAAAGACACCAAAATTTAAACAAAAAACAAGAGAGAGCTCGTGGGCCAAACACCACATTTTTTTTTAACAAGCATTCAAGTACTCAAGATACGAAACCCCAACTCAATAACGAAGAACAAATCATGATTCAAGGGAAATGAGTTCAAATTATCTATTTGTGCTTGTTGAATTCAAAATAATAGTTTGTGTTAATTAACCATATAGATTTATCAAGATCAAACTCAAAAGCCTTTGAATTTATTTTATCTACTCGTAAAAAGAAAATCAGAAAATTCATAAAGATTGTAATATACCTAAAATATTCAAAATAAAATACTATGATTGTTACATTCTCTTCACCTTATACAGAGACTAGAAAATGAAACGGCCCAAAAATAATTTTAGGCATGTGAGCGATATGGTCCCTATTAATCATTGTTTCAAGGTAAGAAGTTGGACTAAGAGCCAGTTTGGATGGGCTTAAAAAAAGCTACTTATAAGCTGAAAACAGCTTATAAGCTACTTTAGATAAGCTAAGTCAAACGGGCCAAATTATTTTTTTGAGCTTATTTTAAGTAAAAAATGACTGATAAGCCTAAATACTCAAAAAAGCTGAAAACAACTTATAAGCTGTTTTCAGCAACTTATAAGCTAATCCAAACGGGCTCTAAACAATGTATCATACAAGTTGGAAGTAGGAAAACACCAAGTTTGATTCCATATCCACCTTGTCTAATCAATTAATCTGCCTACTACTTATAATATCACCTTGTGGGTAAAAAGAGCATCTGGAATATATTGTCATGTAAACCTCCGTGACCTAATGGGGTACAAATAAGCAATATTTGAGTCGGAACCAAAATGACTCAAAAAAACAAAACATTTTGAATCAAAATATCTCAACAAAAAAAAAGGTGACATAAGTACCTTTAGCGGAGTATTTTACTGTGCTAAAGCACTTAACCGTGACGGAGCCGTTAAGTGCTATAGCGCAGTAAAATACTGCGCTAAACCAAATTCTTTTTTCCCTAAAGCGCAGTAAAATACTGCACTACAGGAGTCCACCATTTTCCCAAAACAACCTCTTATTACATTTTCACTCTTTTTTACGTAGTTTAGCCATATATTAATCATGTTTTGAGACTTCGGAACTTCAATATTTTATATATCCCTCAAGGTAAAATCCTCCAGGTCCATTTAAGTATTAAGGGGTAGCTTGGTTGCTGGTTAGGAAGTGAATTACTCATGTATTAAAACCAGTGTAACTAATATACCATGCTTGGTAGCATTTTAGTCGCTATGTATAAAATTCAGCACATCAAGTACGGTGTTTGGTACCAGTTTACAGTCCTAATACATGTATAAGTTATGGCAGAATCTATGTAGTATTTATGTAGCGTAAAAGATGGAATAACTATTACCTGAGTAACTATACCCTACGTAACTCTAACCAGCAATCAAATGACCCATAAAAACATTAATAAGTAACTCCAGGGGAGCTCTGTACCTTAGGAAGGCCTTCCAAATATGATTCAGGCACGTCCATTTCAGCTAAGCTGTTGCTATTAATGGCCATTGCGGCTTTCAGGATTTGGTTTGTGCAATCGCGTCTATGCTGCAACTGCCTTCTTGCATTTTCACTGAGACCACCAGGGGGAACTCTAGGAACTGGAAGCCACCATTTCTCCTCTTGACGAGGGAGAGGATTTCTTAATGATCCATCAGAATCTGAGGCTACGATTCCTTGGTCAACATACCAGAACTCTGTGCTTCGGAAACTGTCTAATATCTCCTGTGAAAGAGGCAAACACTTTAGAATATAGCACTCAGCATTGAAAAATAAAGGCTGAATGCCCACGGAACAAGGAATGGCTATCTTACAAGGAGCATATTGCCCAGTTTACGGAGTGCTGGAAGGTTGATGTAAAGGTCTGACCGTGGCCTAGAAGTCATTACCTAAAACAGAAGAACAAATAAGTTAGCACATAAGTAGCATTCAATTTGTTTTTCCTGCCCTAGCTCAATAAACAGATTGTTTCCAAATCACAGGGAAAAAACAAACTGTTTTTCCAAGTTCCAAACATGATAAATAGATAGCTTGAATTACCGGAACAACGTCAAAGAAACCACATTTACCTCAAGTTTGCTGCCATCAGGAAATGCCTGCCAAGAGGGTATGAGTTCTACACTGTGATCACTAACACAGAGAAGCCATTCCATTTCTCTCCTCCACATTAACTTTTTCTCTGGAGGTAAAGGTTCTAATCTCCAGATTTGCCCAAAAAGAGTAGCTAATTGGAAAAAAAAAAGTCTCTATACTTAGTAAAATGAATAATCAAAGTTCACTGCAAACTGAATCCACTACACAACAAAATGACTTACCACATAGATTAGTGATAGCATTAGAAATTGCTAGTGCTGTGCAAACTCCATTTCCACAACCAGACATGTCTTCTCCCAACAGCAATTTTGAGAATCTCTCCTTCATCATTTCAATCTCTACAAAATCCCCATAAATTCCAATCACAATTCAGTTTTCTTATGCAAAAATATGAACAAGAACATATAAAAGCTTACCAGACAAACAAGACCCTTGTTTCTCTAACTTCCTTTAGTATCCACATAAGGTTTCTCTACTTCTTCAGACACGTCAAATTTTACACAATGCTGTTCCACCTCATCCTCTTGAATATGCCAAGCAGTTGAAGATGGAGAACATGAATCTTCAGACCCACTATGTTCTTCATTTGACACCAAAAAACCAGAACTTGAACTACTTTCTCTACCAATCTTTTCACTCAAACACACTAACGACTCAATTTTTCCAGCATTTTCCACATAACCATCCATTTTATCATCAAGAAAACCAGAACTTGAACTACTTTCTCTTCCAATCTTTTCATTCAAACACACTAAAGACTCAAATTTTCCATCATTTGCAACATAACCATCCATTTTATCATCAAGAAAACCAGGAGAAGAACAATAAACTGAGTTGGTCATCACAATGCCATCAAATTCAAACCTTTTACTACCAAACCCTTTTGAATCTTTAGCTTTGTGATATAGATTCTTGATGGATTTTGAAACCTTAAACTTCAATGCAGAAAAATGAGTTTCTTTCTTAGACCTTGTAGAGGGGTCTAGTGGAATAAAATGCTTGAGCTGTGGTTGAAATTCCAGAGAACAAACCTCTCTTTTTTTGTCTTGGTGTGACACAAGTCTATCCATAAGTTTTCAACTACAACTTCAACCATGTTTGTTCCTCAAATGGGGTGAAAAATGAAAAAAGACAAGAAATCAAGAAATGGGGTTATTTTTTATTAAAAGAAAAAATTTTAAAAATCAAGAATCTTGATTATTAGAAGAGTGAAGGTGGGTAATGATTAAATGTGCAAAATACAAGTGTTGTGAAGCAAAGGAAGGTCAGCTAATGATGGTAAGTGAGGGCACAAAAGCAGACAGAAAAACAGCTCAAGAAGTATATTTGGTGGGCTATGGGTATTGCTTTGCTTAAATGAGGAGCCTTACACTGTCACTGTCACTGTCACTACCACTATGTGTTGCTTTTGTTGGGCTTTGCTTAAACAAGGGCTCTTAAACATGATTATTGCTTACTACTTCACTAGAGCTAAGCTAATAGTACAATATTTCAACTTTTCAAGTTGGTTTTGAGAGAAAATATTAAAGTAATACAATAATTTGGTGTATATGATATGGTCATGGGAGTCGTGTAAATGACGGATCAATCGGCGTGTGATCTGATGATACCAGCGCATGTAATGCTCAATGGGAGTCAAATGGCCGACCACCGCTAAAGTGCCCAACCTATTCTCCCAACGGTGGAGCTGGACAGCCATGAAAGCCAGAAAATCATCATCAACGGCAGCTCGATCGTCCCGCTGGTAGTGTCGGAGCTCATGACGGACATCAGGGGGTATACTCTGTGTATGCCCAAACTGTCGTAAGACACGCTCGGGCATGTGATCCTCTACGATGTCCAGGTGTATCAATGGAAACCGCGACCTCCAAACCTCCTGACCTGCCCTACAGAAGGGGGGAAAACCATCTAATATAGCAGCGTACGACGTCCATATAAATAGCTGCATAACATATAAATACAAATCAGTGATCACCAAGTAGAAAAGACGTTTAATTAAATTATTAATGTAAATTTAAATAGTGTATCGCATCGTCCGTCATGTGATCAAGCTGGTCCCGGAATGGAAGAATATTGTAGTGCGTATCGACATCCCGGTCAAAACCCGTTATCCACCTCCTCGCATAAGGCATGTCAATCTCGAGGTGATGCCTAGGTATGGGCTGAAAAGGCAGCATCCTCTCCCACACCCATAACTGTAAGCGATATTAGAAATTACGATTTTTTAGTCGTCCATTCAAGAGGTTTGTTGACATTAAAGGAACGCATACTTAAATATTACCTAGAGAAGAACAAAAAATCCACACACATCTCTGACAACACCAATAGATGCTCGGCACAGGCATCTGTAAAGATACGCCAAAACAGCACCGCCCCAGCTGTAGTCTCCCAAGCGGTCCAGATGCTCCAAGAAAACCAAGTAACGTAAACTGACAAAGGCACCCGACGAATTCGGGAACAAGATGCCCCCGAATATAATAAGCAGGTACAAACGGGCATGACGATCAACATCGTCCTGCGGGGTGCCGTCGTCAATCGGATCCAGACCCTCCAAATAAGTGCAGAGTGCACTAAGCTGAACCCGACTCTGTCCCGATATCTGGGCCGCGGCATCAGGCACGTAGTGGGTGAGCCTAGTCAACTCTGTCACCCACGTCTGACCAGGAGGAGGCTCGTACCGAGTGTACAGTGGCTCTCCATCAACCCGCAATCCAAAGAGGACCTCGACATCCTGAAGTGTAATCGTGGCCTCACCAGTGCGAAGATGGAAGGTATGTGTCTCTGGCCTCCACCGCTCAACCATGGCCGTGATGAGCGCCCAATCATACTATACCCGACCTATGGACACGCAACGGTAGATGCCGCCCCGAAACAATATCTCCAACACGCGAAGGTGTGAGGGGTGCTCGCGTAAAAGAGCCTACGCTCTCTGCAGCCTACGGGGACGGAGCCTAGTAGATATCCCTATAGTACCGGCCCATAATAACTCTGACCTATGATTGTCTTGCAAAGACAATACTGATCTATCAGCGGGCCCTGGGTGATCATCGGGCCTAGGGGGAACATTCGGATCCATGAAAGAGTTTGATCTGTACAAACTAAATTAGTCATTATTCTTGAAATGAAAGATAAATTAGATTAACTAATCGAAATTTAGCGGTAATATTTGTTTGGAACTCTATTTTAAATATGTGATACATTTTTAGTTGATCAAATAGCCAACACAACTACGATAAAATTAAACTAAGAGAGTATATTCGTCGACCACATGTTTTCCTATAAACTTTACATTTTTAAGATAATTTTTTTTTATTTAACATATATATTCACGCTTTTAAAATTGTATAGATTAACATTTCATAATCGTTTACAACTTGTTTGGATGGTTGTTACCTATTGTATTATATTATGTTGTTAGTTTAAATAAAATGTTTGCTTTGGTTGCTACTTTAATTTTATTTTTATGTAACGACGAAAGGTTCTATTTTATGTAACCACTGATTTGGTCCTATACAATATAACACAATACGGTAAATGTCAAAACAATACATAACAATCATCCAAACAAAGTGTTAACAATATAATAATTCATTACCAATCAACTTCTTTCAATTCATAAAGAATATTTAACAAATACTCAATTAACAAAATAATAATTCATTAACAATTCATAAATAATTAACCAAATTAACAATTCATAAATAATTAACCAAATTAACAACTCCTAAACATATAACAAATTAACAATGCATAAACATTTAACAAATTAACAATTCATAAACATTTAACAAATAATGAATTAAACCAAAAAAAAAAAAAAAAAACGGAACAGTGGCTTAAGACACTGCCCAGCCAACCCGATCAAACCAAAAAAAAAAAAAAAAAAAAACGAAATTTGCTTTTTTTTTTTGGAAAATAAGGACGATTAAATGTAAAACATGCATGCAATATAATGTATATAACAAAATAATAACAAAAGTTCATAGTAGAAAACCTTAATCGAAATTTTTTTATAGAGTTATTTTAATCGAGTTGTATGCCGCTTTTTCTCAAAATTCGAACTTAGAATCTTGCTCCTTGACTTGAATATACCGAGAATCTAAACTTTCCGGATGAAATTAAATAGAAAACGACGTTTTTAAGACGTGTGGACCACCTCAAATCGCCTCCAATGGCGTTTTGAATTTTTTTTTCCACTGGAGGGGACCAGTGGTGGAACCCGATCGGGTTATAGAGGAGTTATATAGCGCAGTATTTTACTACGCTATAGGAGAGAGACAAACTCCTATAACGCAGTAAAATAATGTGTTATAGGTGACTCACAGTTTTGGATAGCGCATTATTTTACTGTGTTATAGTAGTTAACGGCTCCGTCTCCGTTAGTGCTATAGCGCAGTAAAATACTGCGCTATAGGTACTTTTGTAACTTATTTTTTTATTGGGGTATTTTGGTTCAAAAAGTTTTTTTCGGGGGCATTTTGGTTCCGGACTCTGATTATTGCTTACTACTTCACTAGAGCTAATAGTACAATATTTCAACTTTTCAAGTTGCTTTTGAGAGAAAATTTTAAAGTAATATTCTCTCCGTTTCAATTTATGTGAATTCATTTGACTAGACACAAAATTTAAGAAAGAAGAGAAAAATTTTAAACTTGTGGTCTTAAATGAGTCACGTACATTTTATGTGGCTATAAATCATTGCATAAAGGTAAAGTGTTTCTAAATATAGAAAGAGGTCATTCTATTTTACACAGATTAATAAAGAAATAGGTTCACATAAATTGAAACATAGAGAGTATAATCGTTTGGTGTATATGATATGGTCATGGTAGTCGTGTAAACGACGGATCAACTCACAAAATTCACTGCCTAAGCTTTTAAATTTTTCTTGTTTGGGTATGATACACTCCTTCGGTCACAATTTATTTGACATTTTTTTTAGTTTGTCCCAAAAAAATAGTCATTCACTATAATTTGAAATAAGTTGATTTTAAAATTCCTCATTTACTCTTAATAAAATGATTTATAGTCACACCAATGTCTAAAGTTTATTTTACACCATAAATTTCAAAAATATTTTTTTCTTTCTTAAACTTTATGATTAGTCAAACAATGCAACATAAATTGAAACGGAGGAAGTGTGAAATCTTCTCTTAAATGGATAATGTTTGAATTACATCACTAAACCACTATTAAAAATTTAGTAGCGAAATGATGGAAAAATTATACTGCAAAACAATAAATTTCATATCCTATTAGCTATAAATTATCAAAAGATTCTAGTAACAACAAAATTTATAGGTAATTTCAGTTCTTTTTTTGCAATGTAACAATAAAGGAGCCCGGAACTTTTTTAACCCAGAAAATAACTTTTGGAACCAAACTAACCCTTTAAAAAATAAAAAAATAAAAAAAAACTAGGCTTCACGCACAGATTCTGTGCGTGAAAGAGAGTACTTTTTTTTTCTTTTTTTAAGTTATCAAAATCACGTTTTTTTCATACTTTGGGCAAAGATTAGTCATGTTTCAAAGCCCCGAAATATCAATATTTTATATAGAACTTAATATATTTTTTTGCGTACCATAACGTTGGCTCATTACATCAAGTATACCTAAACGTTTGGATCGTCGTTTTAGGGGTTGTAAAGTACTCTGAAGTAAGTTTTGCTTGCTTGGAAACATGTCATCTTTAGATCTAAGTGTCATATTTTATAGGGTTTTGATTTAAGTGTTTTGAAATAAAAATATTATATTAAAAAATAATTCATCCAATAGAGAGGTTCAACCAAGATATAATATATCTCATTCAATGCTCCCACCAAGGTTTGATCCCATGTTGTTGGCATAAAAAAAAAGTAAGTAAAAAAGAGAGGCTAAACAACCAAGCCAAATTGGTGAATGCAACAAAGTACACACTTTTTTATTTTTTATAATGTTCGCTAATGCTATCTAACTCATTTTCATAAATTTAATTTCGAACCTCGAAATTGACATTCAAAACATCATTACCAATTATCAGATTTTCATCAAGCAAGAATGAAAATTGTGCACCAATTTGGAGAAAAATTCAAATTGAATGGGATAATAGGCATTTTTTGGAAAATCGGCCTGGCCAAACCACCTGCGGCCGTTTTCCCGGCTAGATCTTGAAAAAATATCCTGGGTAAAAAAAAAAATCGCATAAATCGGACATCTGAGCGCAAAGTTATGGTCATTTAAAGTTTCTACAATTTACAACTAATTTACAACTAGTTTGTAAAAAAAGTTATGACCATTTAAAGTTTCAATAATTTACAACTAGTTTTCACTTACGTAAATAAAAAATAAGGACATGAGCATAGGTAGAAAACTAGTTGTAAATTGTTGAAACTTTAAATGGTCATAACTTTGCGTTCGAATGTCCGATTTACGTGATTTTTTTTACCTAGGGTATTTTTTCCAGATCTAGCCGGGCAAATGGCAGCAGGCGGTTTGGCCAGGCCGATTTTCCAAAAAACGCCCATTATCCCATTCAATTTGAATTTTCCCCCAAATTAGTGCACAATTTTCATTCTTGCTTGGTGAAAATCTGATGATTGGTAATGATGTTTTGAATGTTAGTTTCGAGGTTCGAAATTCAATTTATGAAAACGAGTTAGATAGCATTAGTGTAACGACCCGTTTGGTCGTTTAGCACTTTAAAACTACGAAAAGGGTGTGGGACTATATTGTATTTATTTATATGATTTTAATATATGAAATGGTGCATGAATTAGTTAAGTAAGTAAGTGGGCCAAGCCCACTACCCTTTTTATCTGTGCACGCTATATTCCAAAACAAAGAGGAAAAAATAGAAGGAAAAATTATTCACTTATTTCTAACCTAGAGGGGAGAAAAAGGACGAACCGAAGGAGCGTTGTCAGTTAATGTTGAAGGAGCAGTGAAGTTTTATTTTATTCAGGTATAGTACAATTAACTTTTATATACTCCTACAAGCAAGTATGTTGCAGAAAGTTTAGTTTAGTATGGTAGTGTTGGCAAGAAGTTATAGGAAGTCAAGAATTACCCTAATAACTAGAGGGGGACCACATGATGATAGAGATTGTAGGATTGGTTATAAAATTGATTTCAAGGAGTGGAATTTGCTTCTTCTGTGCAAATTTCGTACTGCAATAATGACTACTTTTGGATTTCTTTATTGTTTCTTTCCTTTTGTTATTTATACTCTACCAACATTATTATTATTATTTTGGGATTTTGGTATGACGGTTTATTATATTAGGTATATGAAATTGATAATTAAGATTTTGGGAAAATTAGAGGTTTCGAGTCCTAGTCCTAAGAAAGGAAAATTAATGATTTGAGAGTCCATTTATGGATGAAATTGACCAATTTTAAAAATATATGATTCTTAGATAATGGGTGAAATTATTTTTCAATAAAATTCCAATCTTGCCCTTGTAGGCCCAAGGCCACTTTTTGGGGTGCGTTTTTGGGTTTCAAATATAAATATAGCAATATGGTTGTCCTTAGATTCGTATTCTAATGTAAATCGCATATTTTATAGATTTTAATCGTTCAAAGGCTCTACGCAAAGGGAAGGCATTAGTTTGATTGTTCGTGGCACCTGCTCGGCATTGAGGTAGGTTACGGTCTACTTTAGTTAGACTCTGATTAGAAAATCGTATGTAGTTGTAGAAATTGACGGGGATAGCATGTTAGGCCTTCGGGCATGGAGTGGAGGTGAATTCCAATTAAGTTAGTTCTGTCAGCTGTTATGTGGGCTTGTCGCCATTTGTGTTATTTTATGTGATTATCACTTGTGTGTATCTACGTCATATACTAGCTCACTCATCACGTGGAAAGGAGTTGTAATATTGATAATGGAACAGCGGACAGTAATATGACTTGTACTTGTTCATTGTATATTGGTGATATTGTTGAGACTAATATCATGCATGACATGCTTTCCATATTATTCTTGTGATGATGGTGAGGTGAGTGATTGAGATTTAAGAGACTCCGAGGTCTTTGCCGGAGATTAAGAGTGATTGATAGCCTCCGAGGTTTCTGCCGGAGAGCAAGAGTGGTACATGGACTTCGCGGGTCCCCCATGGGTCATGGCTTTGAGGCACTACCCTTAGCATGTGTGTACGAGAGTGGAGTGAGAGAAGTGACTGTTGCATTGCATTGCATTCATCCACTCATATATTTGACTGGTTATATATCTGTCTTGGCTGATTTCATGATTCCTTTACACTTTACTTGTATACGATACGTGACCATACCTGTTTGCTCTATGTGCTACTTGTTAGTTTCCACTTCTTCATGCGTTATCTAATCATTGTCGGCCTATGATGCTTACCGATACTAGTGTTGTACTGATACTACTCTTGCTGCACTTTTTGTTGAGTGCAGAGTACGATCCAGGCTCCAGTTCTACACCCCGTGGCTGATACGCGAGGGTGACATCTTCCAGTCATTCAGGGTGAGCTACTTGGTCATTCGTGGCCCCTGAAGGACCCTCTTATTTAATTCTATTTTTTTTGTTCGACAGACAGTATGTAGCCTTCGGGTATTTTCAGACTTTTATTCCAGACTATGTTTAGCGTTCTTGTACCCTTTGACCAGATTTTGGGGTTGTTGTGACATTTCTAGTTATGATAAGTATTTAAGACTTGATAACTTCTTCCTATTTAATTTTTCGCTTATTTAACTTTTATTAGTAATGTGGTTCGCCTACTCGGAGGGATAGTGTAGGTGCCAGCACCGACTCGCGAATTAGGTTGTGACAATTAGTGAACATTATAAAAAATAAAAAGTGTGTTTTTTGTTACATTCACCGATTTGACTTGGTGGTTTAGCCTCTCTTTTTTACTTTTTTTTTTTATGCCAACAACATGGGATCAAACCTTGGTGGGAGCATTGAATGAGATATATTATATCTTGGTTGAACCTCTCGTATTGGATGAATTATTTTTAATATAATATTTTTATTTCAAAACACTTAAATCAAAACCCTATAAAATATGACACTTAGATCTAAAGATGTCAAGTTTTCAAGCAAACAAAACTTACTTCGGGGCACTTTACAACCCCTAAAACGACGATCCAAATGTTTAGGTATACTTGATGTAATGAGCCGACGTTACTGTACGCAAAAAAAATATATTAAGTTCTATATAAAATATTGATATTTCGCGGTTTTGAAACATGACTAATCTTTGCCCAAAGTATGAAAAAAACGTGATTTTGATAGCTTAAAAAAAAAAAAAAAAAAAAAAGGTACCCTCTTTCACGCACAGAATCTATGCGTGAAGCCTAGTTTTTTTTTTTTTTTTTTTTAAGGGTTAGTTTGATTCCAAAAATTATTTTTTGGGTTAAAAAAGTTTCGGGTTCAACAATAAAGAATAGGAAAAAATTGGCTACAAAATTAGCTACCAAATTCGTAAATAGTTGACTTCTTTTTTATGAGAATTTGTTCCCTGTTTTATGCTTCCTGTCTCTTGTGCTGATGTAATATTAGTTTCATTTACTTCTGTATTTTGATTAAAAACAAATGACGAGAGTTTTGATTTATCTGCAATAACTGTAAACATAGTCTAATTATGTCGAATCTTTTAAAATGTTATTTGAAACTTAACTAAAGTAAAATTAATAAATGGAAATGATCATCTGGTCAACATACATAAACTAATTTATGCTGTGACTTAATTTATTAAATGTTCCTATTAATATTTGTACCGTCTAACTATTATATGGATTTACATTCTTATTGTGTCACCGTCACATTGTTGTTGTGATCGGCTTTGCTTAAACAAGGGCTCTTGCATAATTATTGCTTAGTTCAGTGGCCTAATATATTACTTCCTCCGTCTCATAATAAGTGTCACCTTAGTCAAAAACACGCATATTAAGAAATCAATCATGCAATGTAAATTTTACTAAACTACCCCTATATAATAAAAATAAATTACTTTTCCCTTTTGATTAAAGCATGCATGAAAAGTAAGTCTTTTGACATTGAGACTCCAATAATACCAAGTTTCTATGTGTTTTTTGTCTTGAATACATAAATTTGTCAATTTTTATCTAAGGACAAAAGTTGGAAAAAATTTGTCAATATATGCATTGATTTCCTAAGGTGACACTTATTATGGGACAAAAAAAATGAGTAAATTTGGTTAAGGTGACACTTATTATGGGACAAAAAAAATGAGTAAATTTGGTGACACTTATTGTGGGACGAAAGGAGTACAATATTTCAACTTTAGAGTTCGGTTTGAATTATAAGTGTTGTAGATGGACTTTGTCATGGGAGTCGTGTAAAGAACAGATCAACCAACAAATAAAGTTCACTATCTATACCTTTCCAAAAACAAAAACAAAAAAAAAAAACAAAAAACAAAAAAAAAAAAACTTTTTTGGGTATGATATGTATGGTGAACTGATCTTGTCTTAGTTAATTAATACATGAAAATTGGCTTGTAAAACAAAAAAAGTATGAATAAAGAATTAGTATTAGTTACGTAAGAAAAGGGAATCTATCATTTTCTAGATCCAGCAGGTAATTAGTCGACTGAAGCAATGTTACTCAGACTCTTCAAAAATGTCGACGGGTGTCTGTCGGATACTTCAAACGTAGTGTATTTTTGGAGAATCCGACACGGATACGGCACCGAAAGTCAAGAGTCCGAGCAACTTAGGACTGAAGTGAGAATTGATTTTCCTATTTTAGTGCCAAATGTGGTTCTCGTCTACTTCCATTTTATACACTTAAATTTCAAATAGAGAAAAGCAAAATTACTTCGATCTTGTCAATAATGGAGTTGACAATGTAAAAAAATAAAATATCCTAATAGATCCAAATAGAAAGACGAAAAGCATGAAGTTAAGAGGGGAGGAGAAAATAAGATGCTTTTGAAAAGGTCGCACTTTCTCGTCTAATGTGGTCTAATTTAATTTCCACTTCTGTAAAGATTGTTTCAAAGAAATGAACGCGTATTTTTCATATGATGAAAACTAAGATATACAAGTAGATTACGTATGGGAGAGGTATGGTAACAAATACTACTAATTTGGATTTTAGGAATACAAGTTGTAGGACAATTTGTTTGTTTTAGAAAGTGAGGACGACATTGTGATGTGAAAACAAAAGATGGTACTTTGGACGAAGTTACTTCGAAGCTGTAGGCATCTTTTTAACACCATACAAAGTTCAAAGACGACTAGCTCCATTAATCCGCATTCGCGCTAGGTAGACCTAGTAAAAGAGTAAAACGCTTCATATCGAATTGTTTTCAATCTTTTAGTTAGAACTAATCAAATCTCTACTTAAGGATGAAGAAATCACAATTGTTCTAGATGATGCCACCCTTGTTCAAGGGATGTCAATTGTCATTCCTTAGCTAAAATTGCAGTATTGATAGGTAAATTTTCAATAATATTTTGTAGGCATTAATTTGCTAATAAGCTAAACAAAGATGAGAACAAAACTGAAATACACATGCAGTGCAATGAGTTGAGTTTTAATCAGCTAAATAAGAACTGAAATGCACATGCATTGTGCAGTGAGTTTTAGTGTGAGTACTTTGAACTGGCAGGCAAATCCAAGGCCATCACCCACCAGTAAGGTTAATTGGAAAACTACGAAAACGACCAAAAAGGTTTTTTTTTTGTCCACCTGAATATAATCCTTTTTATATTCGTCTTTTGATTATTTCTATCTGAGACAATGAAAATGTTTTTATCCATCGACTTTTAACCCTTTATATATAGAGAGAAAGAGATATTTACAATACTTTAAATATATATTTTGACATGTTAAATGTACTCTTTGATCCGTCACAATATGTTACTTATCTTCTTTTTCAAATACATTACCCATACTCATAGTATAAGTGTGACATTATAGTGATTGGATGTTCTATATGAGCTAGACCTAAGCCTACACAATCTCTTAGCAATTAGTAGTTGATATTACAATTTAGAAAATAATGATACACTTATATTAGGTCTAGGTAGGGATAAATATTAGATTTAGAGAACTCCGAATTTTAATTTACTGGTATGGAATGGAATAGCCCAAAATACAGTGCACATAGAGGATTTTACTTAGCCAACATCCAACTACTTCAGGTTTTAAGTGTATATATGATTGATTTGTTGATATCTTTAAAGGAGTTATTCACTAAATTAAATTTCGTTCACATCAAACTTCAACATTGACAATATGTACTCTTTTTAAATAATTTTCTCTTTGCTTTTTTTAGTCCCTTCTATCCTTTTTCGTATTCAATCTTATCTCTCTTTCTTTCATGACAAACATGGCAAGAGAAATATATATGAGGAAAATGGCAAATGGTAGAACTGGAAATAAATGAAGGAACGGGTGCCCATAAATAAAAGTTCATTGAACCACATGCGGTCGAAAAAGGCCAATTTTCGACCAAAATTTCGATCACAAGGCATGGTCGCTAACAGGTAGGGTGAAATTTTTTTCGACCTCTCGTGGTCGAAAATTTTCGACCTCACGCGGTCGAAATTAGTTTTCTACCTAAATTACAAAAATAAATTTTTCGACCACGTGAGGTCGAAAAATTTATTTTTATTTAAATATTAATAAAAAAAATCGACCGCACGCGGTCGAAAATATTATTTTTATACAAATATTTTGAAAATAATAAAAAAATATTTTTAGAATTTCGACCGCATGAGGTCGAAATTCAAAATGTTGCCCAAATTTTTGACCTCGCGTGGTCGAAATTTAGCAATATTGTTGCCAGATTTCGACCTCATGAGGTCGAAATTCAAAATGTTGCCCAGATTTTCGACCTCGTGCGGTCAAAATTTTAATTTCTGAGTACAATTTCGACCTTATGAGGTCGAAAATTATCAATATCTGATTGAATTTTCGACCTCATGAGGTCGAAAATTATCAATATCTGATTGAATTTTCGACCTCATGAGGTCGAAAATCTGGAAAAAAAATTCCAGCATTCAGCTGCTTTTACAACAACCCACCTGCCAATCACACTCATCAACCAAATCAACAATGCAATTCATAACACGTCCAATTCATCAAAGTACTTCTACAATCATAAACTTCACATTCTAAAATCAAATTCAACCTCAAGTTTCAATTTAAAGTACTTCTAAATATCCTTAAAACTACATTCAAACACTTGAACATCGTAAAGTTAAACAACCATAAACTACTTTTTATATTCAAACACTTAAACATCGTAAAGTTAAAACATCCATAAGCTACTTCCTACAATCAAATTCACCTTCACAAGTACATCTAATTCGAATTAAAACTATCATAAAAAAAATATACATATCCAAGAAAACATAGCAATATTACAATCCAAAAGTATACGAATCAAAAAAATCAATGTTGGGTGTTAGGGACATGATCCGATTCCTCCCCACTATACTCATCAACAAGAGCATGAACTACGTCTTCTTGTGACATAGCAATATTCTCATATTGATCTTTTCAAACAGGGTGCAAACACATCCTGCATTGTAAAGTTAGATCAATTTATCGAAATGCAAAACATGCTATCAGCACAATTCATAAAATACCTAAACTTGTTTTGAACAGTTTCTTCTTTAGCTTGTGTTGCTGCTGCTTCTTCTTTAGCTGGTGCCCCTGCTAGTTCTTTCTTCTTCTCCTCTTTGTTTTCTTCAACTTTCTTCGCTTTTTTTTCGTCGGGTTTTTTTTCTTCTTTGGGCTTCGTCTCCTCCTCGGGTTTCTTTTCGGGTTCTACTTTAATGATTACTGCCCGTTTTCCAGTCCTTTTGCTTACATAATCCACCAGTTTTGTTGCCTCAAATACACCTTTCACTGTCACTTGTGAGTTTTCAAGTCTGGTTCTGCATTCTCCACGCCTAATTTAATGTCCATGAAAATTAATTAATTAATTATGTATGGTATCAACTTTTGATGATACCCAACAGTCAATACTATTACTAATGATTCCAAAGATTCATTAGTAGTGGAGGACATGTGCTTGAATTAAACTCAAAACTGAAGAATTTTAAAAAAATCTTTAAGAATTAAATATTCTATTCCTACTAACTAATAAAAGAATGTACTGATTGAGAAAGGTACATATATAAAATATAGAGATCCTTAAGTATCCAATGTTATTGTAGAGATCCAAAAAGGAGAAAAGAAACGTCCTTTAATTAACAAAAACAGCTGAAAAGTGTAACAAAAGCATAATCAGAAAATCAGCATAATGAATCAAAATAGTACTCCTACTACTCCCAAATTAATTAAATAAAAGAAAAAGAGTGAAGAAAATAATAGCAAAATTAATAATCTTGCCTTTCATTCTTTGTATACGCCTCTTGATTTCGTGAGCACAAGCCTCACAATGCATGTTAACTTTCAGAATCACTGTAATCACCTGGGGCTGCAAAAACAAACATACAACATCAATAAACAAAAAACCCAAGACACAATGAGAGACCTATATTTGTATTAAAAACAAGAAAAAAGATGTTTTACTAAAAAACATTCTGATATGAATACTTAAGCCCAATGCTCTATGGATTTCCTGCTATATACTTAGCCACTGGTGTCTCTAGGAGCCGGAAATTCGTTAAACTACTAACGAATTCAATCTAAAGCAAATCTAACAAATTGATCCGCTAGCTATAAGGACACTGGAGTTGAAAGTTCCTACCCTTCCAACAAACAAGCACCAAATCTACTAACATAGGAAGAGCAGAGCCTTGTGATATCAAATAAAAAGGAGACCAACCACGACTTTTAGTGACATTGAGGATCATAACAAACAATTTTTAACACAAGAATAGCCATAAGGCCCCTAACCTTTTGTCTTTTAATAGTTAACCACAAGCTTTCATAGTTACACCTTCTAAGAAAAGAGTAACTAAAATTGAAAAAGAGGGAGAGAATGAGAGAAAAGGAAAAACTACACTGATAAAAGTAGAAAGAAAAGGATGACTAGACTTCAATAAATTTGTAAGCCATAGCTCTGCTGCATCTGCGAGTCAACTATATTGCAACACCAACCAACAAATTTAAACACCGGTCAACTATTTTGCCCGTAGCTGTCCAATTAAACAACATAATCAGTGTTAACTTACTACTTATTTCTTTCATACTAGTGATGATATTTAAGATGAGATCTGTAGGCCAACATAATCAATCTATAGGCCAACATACAGGAAATGAGGAAAAGAAAGGAACAGAGAAAAAGGTTCTAAAAAAATATCATCAAGAGCTTTAGATTCCACAACTCACCGTGTTTACAGTAATAGCATTTCTGAGGCAAATTTTAGTGGATCAACAGAAGGTAAACTAATAATGGGTAGAAGGAAAAGATAACAACCTTCTTCAGCAATTGCTGCTCCAATGGAGAAAATGCAATAGCCTGAGAACTGGATCTAGTTTCCTCACAACTTACAGATGTATCACTAAGCTCCCCAGCTACATCACCAGTCAACTTGCTTCTGTGGTTCCCCCCTCTAAAAAAGTCGAAGGACCAAGAAATTAGAACTACCACACATATCATAAAAGATGCAAAAAATAAACAATTAAAGAAGGTACCTGGCGGACAGCAAGGGCAGCGGCGGAGGACAGGCAGTGGTGGGGATGGGGCGTCGGCGGCGGGGAGGGGTGTGGTGGGGCTAGGGCGTCGGCGGCGGCGTAGGGGTGTGGTGGGGGTGGGAGTTTTGGGATAAAATTAGGTTTTGGTATTTTTTGGGGTGAGAATTGCACGATTGATGTTGGGGAGTACATTAAATTTTTTAAATTTATTATTTTGACCGCGTGCGGTCGAAATAATTAAGTCAGATTTGATCAAATTGGATTTAATTTTCGACCGCATGCAGTCGAAATATGCTTTTCTTTTTTAAATTAATTGTTTTATTTATATAATTAAATTTTTTAAAATGTTTTTTTCATTTATTATTTGTACAAAAATAAGTTTCAACCTCATGCGGTCGAAATTTTATTTTTCGTTTAAATATCGACCACGTGAGGTCGAAATCCAAAAAAAAAAAAATCTGAAAATTTTGACCTCATGTGGTGATTTTTTTTCAACCAAAAAGTGAGGTCGAAATTATTTGGTCAAAAAACACTGTTTTTTTAGTAGTGAGAGAAAGGTAGGACAATGACCTTACTTTCACAAGGGAATAAGTGACACTATTAATGGGCCATAATTGAAAATGATACTATAGTATATCTTTGGGAGCTGAATATTTAATTTACTATTTATTTCTTGTTTGGACCACTACTAATCATAGTATCTCCCAACACGTCTAACACTTTAAAGCCCTTCAATAAGGTTTTTACTTTATTTCCTTGTAAGGTATAAAGTTGTCCATGGCATTTATTACGATATTGATCATAATGCCGGTTGTTCCAACCGATTTTTTTTTAAAAAAAAAAAAAGGAAGAAGAAGAAGAATAAGAAAAAAGACGGACTATTTAATGCACTAAGCTCTCGTTATGCTTGAGGTTCAAGAAAAAAATCAAATCATGCATGTTGATACTATTGTAGGGTAATCAGATATTGATTCAAAATTTTACACTTTATGAGTTTGAGTTCAGAACTCGACCATAGCCTATTGATTTACTTGGTTCAAAATCATTTACTCTTTGCACTTATTTAGTAAATTTTTAACATGTTTACAGTATTTTGAGACAAAACTATTGGATTTGGATAAATTTATAATATTAATACTACCTCAGTCCCCATAGACAACTTTGCCTTGCATTTTGCAAATAAATAATTCATCCCCTGAAACCCCATATTAATACAAGAAAACAACCCTTACGGTTGCGATAAAACTCATTTTCTGTAACATATTGAGCTATGGGACTAATAGAAAGGTATCACAAAAACAAAAGTTATGAAAAAAAAAAGGGGAAAAAGGGAGAGAAAAGCTCCTCTTAACGGCTGTAAATATGGCATGTGTCTTGACTTGGAATTTTATAGGACCTTTTAGTAAAGTGAGATACCTATCTTCTTTACATTTTAGACTTATAAAGTAAGGGAAAGCAAGAAAGTTGGTGCCTACATGCTTGTATATAACGGGACCAACCAACCCTCCTAAAATGTTTTTTTTTTATAACAATTTTTTGAAAGAGGGGGCCGGGCAAGCCCTGAATGGTTTGAGCCAGTTTTTGAAACTTAAAAATATTTTGCAGATAAATTTTTAAAATCTAATCAAATTTCATGGCCAAACAGATATTTGTAGATAAATTTTCAAAATTTGATAAAAAATCTATGGCCAAACGCTAGCTTAGTAAGGTTTGAACCCAATGTGATATCCGCGTTTTACCCAAGTACATAGTAGCAGTCTATTGTTACAATTCAACTAGTAGGTGGACTTAGAATTTATGACTATATTGGTTTTAAGATTGTCTTCCTATCTCAAATTGATATTATCTTTATATTATTTTCGAACAATATATATTGTTTTTAAAAGATATGTACACAGACATATAAAAGAATTGAACTTTTTGTATGAACTGGTGTCAAATAGCACCCCTTTCTAAAGTGTCTTGGCACTGTTAGAACCATATACCACAAAGAGCACAATAAAATTGAAACCATTCTCAATGTTTCCTAGGCAAGGTGTGATCTTCATTAATTTTAATTTAAACTTGTCCATGGAGTTCCTTTTAATGTTAAAACAAGATAAAATACCTCCATCAACATAATCTATTAAACAAAGAGGTCGTACTATTGGTATACGTATCTTTTTTTTGTCAAAAAAAAAAGTGCCTAATTCATTCTAACTCTTGCAATTATCTCAAAATTAGACATCATTTTATTTTAAGTTTGTGACATCTTACCTCGACTTGAATTTTATCTTTATTTTGCTCTAAGAATCGCAATTTTTTTTTTTTTTTTTTTTTTTGCAGTATGGAATTTGCTGGATATTTTTTGACTACTCCTTGAAGATAATGGATTATAAATAGCCACTTTTCAACTTCTGTAATCGAAAAGTAGCCACTATCACGGATTTTAAATTTCACAGGTAAAACACCATGTCATTTCATGGAGTTTCAACTGTTGAAACTCCAAACTCTATAACAATGCTCATTTTTCTATTACATGACCGACAAGGACCTCGTGCTATTACAATGAAAATAATTGTATTTGGGCCACTTCTATAATAGGCCTGGACATAGAAGTGTTGGGCTTTCTGTCCTTTGAGCCCTAGTTTTAAGAAATTGATGGGAGGTACTACAACTAGGGGTGTACAAAGTAAACCGACAAACCGCACCAAACCGATAAACCGAGTCAAACTAAGAAAAAAATCCGACTAGTAATTTGGTTTGACTTGGTTTGGTGTTGAAAAAAAAAACCCGACCATAATTGGTTTGGTTTGGTTTTAACTAAAAAAAGTCAAACCAAACCAAACCAACCCGACATTACATGTATTCAATTTTTAAAATATTTTATACATAAAAATATTTATTTGTAATGTAATTTATAAATATTTCTTAAATTTTTTCATAGTTTTTTTTATCTATTATCATATTATTCAAGCTTGAACTTAGAATTTTGAACGTCAATAAGTTTTATATCCTATGGATGTTAGTAACTCAAATAAAGTCCAAACCAAAACCAACTCAACACTAATGCTAACAAAAGAAATTCAATTTACCATTAGGAATGACAATAATGTTGGATATCTATTGTTTAGTTTTGCATAATTGATTTAGAGAGTGAAAATACATAACTTAAGTTTTTTTTCTCTGTCATGTAATTAATACTTATTTGTCGTACTTAGTTTAGCATGACTTAATATTTTTAGATTATGGTCATTTTCTTTATGGCTTGTTAATTAGCAATATTTATTTTAACCGATTTTATTAGCTTTTGTTAAATATTTTAATACAATGTCATCACTCTTCTCACATTTTGTATTATTTTTTTAAGAAACACCTTAATTATATAGTTGTACCTTACTAGGATTAAAGAAATATTTGAAGTAAAAGTTATATGTTTTGTATCAAGACTATTCCGAAAAAAA
The DNA here is from genome assembly GCF_019175385.1 of Lycium barbarum. Lineage (NCBI taxonomy): Eukaryota > Viridiplantae > Streptophyta > Magnoliopsida > Solanales > Solanaceae > Lycium > Lycium barbarum. The sequence continues at coordinate 116,125,804 of NC_083344.1, read as the reverse complement.
AACCCGAAAAACCCGAGAAAACCGAATAACCCGAGAAAACCCAAGGTTGAAAAACCCGAATTTTATTGGTTTGGTTTGGTGTATAAATTTAAAAACCCGACGCAATTGGTTTGGTTTGGTGTTTAAAAAATCCGAACCAACCCGGTCCATGTACACCCCTAACTACAACAAGTCTTGGACTAGTAAGTAATTTAATAGAATCATTGTCTTAGTAAAAAAATTCCTTTTTACCTATAATAACTTTACTATTAATACCTACTTACTCTCAATGTCTTGTGCCCAAGCTAATTAAAACAATTAACGCCCTGGCCACGCCAACTAAACGTTACTCTAAAGAGTTTTACTTAAAACTCTTTGAATGATTTCCCCAATGAAGTCCTAACCCAAGACAAACACATAGTTGCATTGCTCCAGGATGGAAGGGTTGATAAGATGTTGGCTAGAAAAATATTACTAGCAAATTGTTAAATTAGTATTTCTGCTCAAAACCAGAATATGAAGCTGTCCGGTTTAATTAGTATGGAGATAGGAGATTGTTTGCAATAAGAGAAAAAGTCTACACTATCAAGATACGTGAACCTACAACAATAGATAACTCTTTATATCAAGGCATACATATATAATATGATAACTTAGGAAAGAGAATAGTAACTTGCTATAACCTGCCAGAAATATATATATATATATATATATATATATATATATATATATATATATATATATATATGTATGTATCTTAAGCTTCAAGAGATATAAAGAGGGTAAAAAACATTCTTATTCAATGAGCATCACGGCTCACGTTGTAGCAGTTAGTTGTCATTAATGCTTGTGGAAATCAGGATCCTTTACTATAGTCACTGGACACGCTGCATTGTTCAATACATAGTTTGTTACACTTCCCAACATTATCCTGAAATTTTTTTATCCAAACTTTAGTGAAGTACTTAGAGAATTGAAAAAAAGGAGTAAAATATTGCTTTGTAAATCCCACATAGGGATGCAAGGGAAAATGAATACGCTACACAAAAAAAAAATGAAATTAGCAACAAATTTCGTCTCTAATTCACCACTAAATAATAGCTTGTAACTAACATTTTTTTATATAATTTATCGCTAATTCATTGTTACATAGGATTAATGACAGATTTTATTGTCTAAGCGGAAAATATGTACCTTTGGATAGCACTTAGGCCTCTGCTACCCATGACCAAAGAATCTAACTTCAGATCTTCAATAGAGTCGCACACTTTTTCTCTTGCATCTCCCCAGTACACTTTTGCCACAATGTTTATCTGTACAAAAAATCAATGGATAAATACTTTCAAGAAAATGACTAAAGAGAAGGCTATTAGAATATTTAAGAAAATCATATACTACTAGTAATTAATAGATCAAAATTGCCTCTTTCTGCTTAGCAGCTTTATCAAGCAAATCAACAACTTCGACATCAGTCTTCTTGATATCATAATACTTCATCACATCAGGCTCCCGAAATTCCACCCATGGAATAAGAGCTAACCAAAAAAAAAAAAAAAAATCAAGTAATTAATCAAACCCACATCATAAAGTAAAAAAAAAAAAAAAAGTTATACAAAAATAAAAAAGAATATTTACTCCACCACGACATCTAAGAGATACCACACCCTCCACCATTTTTAATTGTCCCCTACATATATTAAAAGCATATGTCCGCTTTTACTTATGCAGTTTGGAAACTAAGAGATAATTTATCATTTTATACTTATTTTAAGTACACAGTATTTTTTCCAATTCATTTCACAATGAGTGAGATAACTAATAATAACAAGGGGGTGATATAGTAAAACTTATCATTTTATTTATTGTTTCATAAAGGAAGTGACAAGTCAAACATGAACAAATAAATATAGATGCCTATCAAATACGAGTCACCTAAAAATAACTACTCGCACATGACATGGAACTAGCTACCTAGAATGTTAAATGTGCGACGACATGGTATAACTAGTGGCGGAGGATTTAGAAAAATACTAGAGTGGCATACTAGTATTTGTACTTTTGATTGAAATAGGCAATATTTGAACCCCTTTAATTACCACTAAACTGGAATCTTTTCTAAGGTCAATGGGATTTTTAAATTCAACAATTCATATATTTAGCTTATTTGCTGAACACAATTTTCTGGCCAAGGGGATTTAATTGAAATCCCTTGATTTCCTTTAACTCCACAACTAAATGGACGTACTTATAACATGTTAAATTACATTGATAGAGGAACTTACGAGAACCGGTTTTTGCCCAGAGCTGATCGCGGGACTCACTGAGAGTGTGAGTTTTGATGTGTATTATGTAAACTGTGTCACCTTTATCAGCCAAGTTTTCAACTGTCCATTTTAGAGCTTCCTTGCTACTCTTTGAAAAATCCACTGCCACACCAATAGTCTTGTCCTTGCCCATTTCTTATTAACAAAGAGAAGAGAATTACTTTCTTCTTGTGAAAACTGAAAAAACAATTCAAGAAACGGTTTTGCCTCCTTTTCTTTTTTTTCCTCTCTAATTTGGTTTTGTGTTAGAGGTGGTACGTGAATAGTGGAAAATGAGAAGTATAGTGACTCTATTCTAAATGATGCACGTTTAATTTATAGCCACTAGGCTGAAACCTTGATCCATTATTTTCGTTTTTTGGCTTCTCTTTCTGTTTTTGTGTTACGGCTGAATTGGGAAAGAAAGAAAGACAGATGTCTACTCAAATACATGCATTTTTGTTGGACATGGAAATTTTAGTACATATCATAGACAATTAAATTTTATTGAATACAAATTCATAAAATATTTTAGATTATATTTTAAATTAAAGAAATATTAATCCAAATAAATATTATGAATTAATATAATTGAATTAATTATAGGACAACTTACATAAACCACTACCTTTTAAGAACCTTTTTAACAACTTGTAGCTACATTTTATGAGCCTGTTTGGATGGGCTTACGCCTATAAGCTGCAAACAGCTTATAAGCTAAAAAAAATAAGTTGGGGTAGTCTAACTTTTTTTTTGGCTTATAAGCTGTTTTCAGCTTATAAGCTGCTTTAGATAAGCTAAGTCAAATGGGCTCAATTATTTTTTTGAGTTTATTTTAAGCACAAAATGACTTTAAGCTAGCCAGTCAAACACTCAAAAAAGCTGAAAACAGCTTATAAGCAACTTATAAGCCAATCCAAACGGGCTCTATGTATTTACATTTTGTAGCTAGTTCAAGGCAATTTGTTGTATTTGAATACACTATTCAGTTGTACTCAACCTTATTTGATGTCGCGTGCATTTGAATGCATTAGAATACAAGCAACCTTAATTTCTTTGAATACATGTGTATTCAAAATGATTGTATTCGAGTTGATATAAATACACGAAGGAACTGTGTATTTCAGTGTATTTATATATTAATGTATCCTTTTGTTTTGGTTGCATTTAAATATATTCGAGCTCCGATCAGCAAGGTCGCCGCCAGACGTCGCAAAGGTTGAATGTATTCGACTGTATATTAATGTATTTGAGCTTGCGCTAGCTAGTATTTCACTGCTATAGAGTGTATTCGGGTGTATCAAACAATGACGGGGTAAATTTGAATACAAACAAGAAAAATTCAGACACAAAATTTCAGATACATTGTATTTAATCGAAAAATTGTACACAAACATATGTATATAGATCATTCAAACAACACATACATCAAATACATCTAGTTTGTCCAAAAATACAATTAGCCAAATACATTAAACTCATTTTTACACTCTAAACATGACGAATACACTCAAATACACTTAGGGCATGTTTGGAAAGCCACCCAGGTAATTGGAATTGGATGTAATTACACAATTTGTCTTGTTTATTTGACCAAGTAATGACATAGTTAGGTGGGAATTTGGTGTAATTGAGAGGGTGATTACACTCTCCAATTCTCAAGGGGAGAGCGGGGGGGGGGGGGGGGGGGGGGGGTTGAGAACTGAGTGTAATTACACTCTGTAACTACTTTTAGTTTGTTTCTTTTTTGTTTATTTTAATTTCTTTTGATTTTAATTTTTTTATTTATTATTTTAATTTCATTTTTACTTTTTAATTATTTTTATTTTTGAAAACGTATTTTTCTTTTTATATTATTTATTTTTCATTTCCTTTCTTCTCATTCCCAAATTTTACTTCTTGTGGTTCCATGTAATTGCTCGTATTTTATTTTATTTTATTTTATTCATTTAGCATAAACGTGTTATTATTCTAATTTTTTAAACTAAACCTCTTAATATTGGAAAGAATGAGACATTAACAAACTTGGCATATAACGAGTGACGTTATTAAAGTAGAATTTCGTTGTGAATGAGGTTATAGACTTATATTTTTCACTTTTTTTTGAATTATTTACTTAAATTATGTTGGAACTTACTTATGTAATGTTGGAATTTGACATAAGAATGTTAAACTTTTTCTTTTAGATTTTGAATTTATATTATATTTTGAATTTAAAGGTATTTGCTTTCACATTGCATGTTGTTTATTTTTCACTTACATTTGATGGATTTTTTATGTCAAACATTTGAATAATGTTATGGCATTATATCTATAAATATTGTTTTTTGTCAAACATCCAATCCATGGCGTTCTCACAAAAAAAGTCATCTTTTAAGTTTTGTAATTAATTAAAATTAAATATTATTAATTTGAAAAATATTTATCAATTATTTTTTACAATATTGGTTACAAATATATGATTATTAATTAATATATTTTTGCTAGAAACAATGTGTTATTAAGTAACTAATTTAATATCATTTATAAAGGCAATATTTTTTAAATATTAATTTTAAATTTTATTTTTAAATTAAACTAACTGTGTAATTACACTTGTGCAACCAAAGAACACGTTTGTAATTACACTGTAATTACGTTATGACAAACAAACAGGTCGTTGTAATTACACAGTAGTGTAATTACTGGGCTATGTAATTAGTACCCTAGTAATTACACCAATTCCAATTACCAAGTTGGTTTCCAAACAGGCCCTTCGATCTGAGATACAAGAAGGAGAAGAAGCCACGAAATAAACTTAAATATACCCAGACCTGAGATAGAAGAAAGAGAATGACGAGCAGGTGTATTTGCTCAATTTGAGACTGTCTCCACTCCTCAAAAACAAATACAAATCTCGGATCCAATCCCTCAAAGATTTGCTCATCGATGGGAGAAATCCCACCGGTGACTCGACGGTGAAAGGGGCGGATCTCATCGCCGCCACTTTACAGGTCTCGTCTTCAACATCTGGTTATTCTTCTGGTGTTGCTTCTTCTTCTACGACATCATTTTTGTATTCTCCTTGTTCAACATCATGTTCTTGTTTAATGTCTTGTGGTTTCGGAAGCTCTGGTTTTTCGCTTCTTAGCCATGGTGAATATTGAGGTACAGAGAAGAGAGAGAGTGAAAATTAGGGTTTTCCAGTTTGGGGGCCAGGTTTTGGTGGAGAGAGAGGATGATAAAGAAGAGTATGGGCCGAAGAGAGAGGGAAAGGAGAGAGAGAGAGAGGTGAGGGAGAAGTTTGATGCAGTGGAATGACTCTATGTATTTGGTAGAGCTATGATATGTAAATTAGAAAATTATTGTAGCTACGAAATATAAATAAATTAAAGGAAAAATTTCAGAAATATACAAGTTGGTCACTTATATTGCAAAAAAAAATGGCCCAAAACTTATATTACAAAAAATAGCCCAAAATATAGAAACATATACATAAATATATAGACATATACAGACACTTATACCAACATATACAAACATATAAGGAGGCAGAGAGATAGAGAGAGCAAAAGAGACAGAGAGAGAGAAAAAAAAGTTTGGGTCATTTTTTGTAAGAATTAAAAAAATGGGTCAGTTTTGGTAGCATTGTTGTCCTAATTAACATACAATGTTATTCTTATCTAAATTAAATATTGTAGTATTGATTATCAATAAATACCTCTTAGAGGTAGCTATGTCAAGTAAATTTTCCTTAATTATATGATTCAAATTAATTTGATTTTTTTGAAGTCCAATTACTATGCCTAGCTAGTCCATTTAATTGGGCTACAACAAATGATGAGTCCATGCTCAGTTAGATGCCACGTGTCAAATGACATGACACGGCAAGTCAAATAAAAGATCTAATATAATTATTAGACATGTCAAAATGACATAGTATGTATACTCAAATCAAAAGCTAATGAAAATATGTCATGTGTAAGAGTGACATGTTCAGTCAATCAAATATTGTCATGTCACTCAATCTAATTAGTCAAAAAGAGTTAGTCCTCACTACAACTCTTCCCATCTAAGATTATAAATAAGGATCTTCATATTTCAAAAAAGACACCAGAATTGAAACAAAAAATAAGAGAGACCTCGTGGATCAAACGCTATAATTTTTTTTTTTACAAGCATTCAAGTACTCAAGATATGAAACCCCAACTCAATAACGAAGAACAAATCAAGATTCAAGGGATACGAGTTCAAATTATCTATTTGTGCTAGTTGAATTCAAAATAATAGTTCATGGCAATTAACCATATAGATTTATCAAGATCAAGCTCAAAGACCTTTGAATTTATTTTATCTACTTGTAAAATGAAAATCAGAGGATTCATAAAAATTGTAATATATCTAGAATATTCAAAATAAAATACTATGATTGTTACATTCTCTTCACCTTATACAGTGACTAGAAAATGAAACGGCCCAAAAATAAGTTTAGGCATGTGAGCGATATGGTCCCTACTAATCATCGTTTGAAGGTAAGAAGTTGGACTAAGCAAAGTATTATACAAGTTGGAAGTAGAAAAACACCACGTTTGATTCCATATCCACCTTGTCTAATCAGTTAATCTGCCTACTACTTATAATATCACCTTGTGGGTCAAAAGAGCATCTGGAATATGTTGTCATGTAAACCTCCGTGACCTAATGGTGTACAAGTAAGCAATATTCCATCAGCACATATAGGAACTTGAAACCTAAAAGAAAATTGATGCAACTGTATATCAAGAGTCCATATAATTATAGCAACCAATATCATAACCCAGTTGATGCAAGAGGGAACCAAAAGTAAAATGTATAATACTGTACATCAGAATATATTCCTAGGGTTTGAAATATTTTAAGAATTGGCCGTTTATTTTATAGTCCTTTTCTAATGAATGTTCTAATGGAATCATCTTGTGAGATGCTATGACACTAAATACAAATACATTTCCCATGATACATATAGCCTATTTGGTCAAGCTTATTATTTATTTATTTTTTAAAAAATAAGTACTTATTTTTAAAAAAGTAAGGTGTTTGGTCAAAGCTTTGGGAGAAAAATAAATGCTCCTGGGGAGTGACAGAAGCAATTTTTCAAAAGCTAAAAAAAAAGTTTTTGCAAAAAGTTCTTTTGAGAAAAATACACTTAGAAGCACTTTTAAAAGTTTGATCAAACACAAATTGCTGCTCAAAAGTGTTTTTTATATTAATTGGTCAAACACAAATAACTTTTCGCCAAAACTACTTTTTTATAAGCACTTTTAGAAAAAAATATTTTTAAAGATAAACTGATTTTAGAAGCTTGGCTAAACAGACTAATAATCTCTATTTTTATTTGTTTGTTCTAGGTTGAAAATAAAAGAAGAAAAATATAGAAAAGAAGAGAAATGAAACTTTACACTCCAAGATCTATCTCACAAAAGTATTAATTAACCAAGAGAAGAAAAGTCAAATAATGTTCCAAACTAACCAACTGTTGGAGGAAACAACAATTAAAAAAAAAAAAAATCCACGACCCACCAATAATGAAAAGAATTAGTGCTCCATTATATATTAAAATAAAATTCGTCATACTTCCTCTGTTGCCTATTCTTGGAAACAAGTAGAAGCTACTCCCTCGTCTTAAATTGTATGTCGCTTTTTTATATTACACGTTCTTTAAAAATAATTATTAGAAAAGGTATTTAACTATTTTATTCTTATTTGTGTCTAAGTTATAATCTCTTTTCATTAAATATTTACACTATTTATGTGTTATCTTCATCAATGACAAAATTCTACTAAGCGTATAATAAAAAAAATTAATTAATTTTACCTTAAACTTCTAAAACGCAAATAATTTGAGATAACTATTTTTGATAATCACCTTAAATAATTTGAGTCGGAGGGAGAAAGTTTATGTATTGGAGCTCGAAACGAATATCCTAATCTTTCTGACTTTAAGGAATAGGGGAAAAAAATCAAATGGCCGACCTCCTACATTAGATGATTATAAAAATACCCACAAATAATGGAGTCAGCAATTTTATTCCCCCACTAGGCCACTACAATCGTATCAAGTTTCTTTGAGAGAAAAAAAGGGGGGAAAGGAAGAAACAAACTTTTGTCTTCAAGTTGGATCATAAGAACCTAAACATGCTTTGTCAAATTATCATTAAGGCATGTGTGTTTTGATTTTCCTATTCTTTTTTTTTCCCCTTCCTTCGTGACACGACCCAATTCGCGAGTCGTGGTGGCACCTACACTATCCCTCCGAGTAGGCAAACCACATTACTATTAACAAGTTAAATAAGCGGAAAATTAAATAAGAATAAGTTATCAAGTCTTAAATACTTATCATAACTAGAAATGTCACGACAACCCCAAAATCTGGTCAAAGGGCGACAAGAAAGCTCGTAGATTTGACAGTTTCAGAGGTCCTATTAGATGTGGGGGACACCATGATAGGGTTCGTCATCATCCCTACAGCTGCCCCATCCAGTCATCACTACAGGCTTTAGCAGGTGGTTCTTCAGGTTATAGCGGGCACAGTTCTGAGCAGACTTCCCGAGTGTCTTACTCTCGACCTTCAGACCGCAGAGGGTGTTCTGGTTTTTCTATGACAGTTCAGCAGCCTATGGCCAGAGGAGCATGTTTTGAGTGTGGTGAGACAGGGCATTACGCGAGAGAGTATCCTAGATCCAGGCAGGGTTCCAGAGTTCAGACATTTAGGCCTCCAGCATTGCCAGCTAGAGGAGGAGGATATTCTAGTAGAGGGGGTTCGTAGTCGGGCAGGGGTGGCCATCAGCCTAGCAGAGGTGGTCATCAGTCGGGTAGGGGCAGTGCTCAGTCAGTGAGAGGAGGATCTCAGGCAGTCCGTGGTGGTCGTGGAGGCACACAGTCCGAGGGTGGACGTGCCCATTTCTATGCTTTTCCGGGTAGACCAGAGGCCGAGGCCTCTGATGCGGTTATCACGGGTATTATTTCGGTTTTCACCGATCAACTTCTGTTTTATTTGATCCAGGTTCTACTTTCTCTTATGTGTCCACCTATTTCTCTACGGGTCTGGATATGCTTGATGTACCTATTCGTGTCTCTACTCTTGCCGGAGATTCTGTGATAGTAGATCGGGTCTATAGGTCTTGTGTGGTCACGTTTATGGGGTATGATACTTGGGTAGACTTGGTTATTTTGAATATGGTGGACTTTGATATTATTTTTGGCATGGACTGGTTATCTCCTTATCATTCTATTTTAGACTGTCATGCCAAGATAGTCACGTTGGCCATGCCATGTATTCCACGGTTAGATTGGAAGGGTACTCCTAGTCCAGCACCTAAGAAGATCATATCATTTCTTCGGGCAAAGAAGTTAGTGGATAAGGGATGTTTATCATATTTGGCTCATATTCGGGATACTAGTGTGGATACTCCTTCCGTAGAGTCATTGCCAGTTATTTGTGAGTTCTCAGAGGTTTTCCCTATAGATTTGCCTGGTATGCCGCCTGATCGAGATATTGACTTTTGCATTGACTTGGAGCCAGGCACCCGACCTATTTCTATTCCACCCTATCGGATGGCTCCGGCAGAGTTGAGAGAGTTGAAGGAGCAGTTGTAAGACTTTTTGAGCAAAGGATTTATTAGACCCAGTATTTCTCCTTGGGGTGCTTCCGTTCTGTTCGTGAAGAAGAAAGATGGTACCATGCGAATGTGTATCGATTATCGGCAATTAAACAAGGTTACAATCAGAAATAAGTATCCAATACCCCGCATTGATGACTTATTTGATCAGCTTCAGGGTGCGTCGATCTTTTCTAAGATTGATTTAAGGTTAGGCTATCATCAGTTGAAGATTCGAGCGGAGGATGTTCCGAAGACCGCTTTCAGGACCCATTATGGTCATTATGAGTTCTTGGTGATGTCCTTCGGGCTTACTAATGCCCCTGCAGCCTTCATGAATTTGATGAATGGGATCTTCAAGCCTTACTTGGATTCATTTGTGATCGTGTTTATTGATGACATCCTGGTGTACTCTCGGAGTAAGGAAGATCATGAGAAGCATCTGAGGATCGTGCTTGGCCTGTTGAAGGAGAAGAAATTGTATGCCAAGTTTTCCAAGTGTGAGTTCTGGCTCAGTTCCGTAGCATTTTTGGGACATGTTGTGTCCAAGGATGAGATTATGGTTGATCCCAAAAAGATCGAGGCGGTTAGAGATTGGGCCAGGCCTACTTCGGTGACTGAGATTCGGAGCTTCGTAGGCCTTGCGAGTTATTAGGGTAATCCTTGACTTCCAATAACTTCTTGCCAACACTACCATACTAAACTAAACTTTCTGCAACATACTTTCTTGTAGGAGTATATAAAAGTTAATTGTACTAAACCTGATTGCCTTTGTATTTGGTGGAAATAAAATAAAACTTCACTGCTCCTTCAACATTAACTGACAATGCTCCTTCTGTTCGTCCTTTTTCTCCCCTCTAGGTTAGAAATAAGTGAATAATTTTTCCTTCTATTTTTTCCTCTTTTTTTTGGAATATAACGTGCACAGATAAAAAGGGTAGTGGGCTTGGCCCACTTACTTACTTAACTAATTCATGCACCATTTCATATATGAAAATCATATAAATAAATACAATATAGTCCCATACCCTTTTCATAGTTTTAAAGTGCTAAACGACCAAACGGGTCGTTACACTTCGCCTTTCCATCATATCAACAGAGGCAGAATTAGAATTTAGGGTTTATGAATTGTAAATTGACTATCGAATCTATAACTTGCTTTAGTTAATGAGTTCTTAATTAAATATTTATACATATTTAATAAAAAATTTAATCTAAATAAAATGTCTAAACAAAAGTTAGTAAGTTCCTCCAAAACCATACTTAATGGTGTAGCTCCTGGCCTGATACCAAACACTTACCTTATCTAATCAACCAGCTGCTAGTTATTATATGCGCTGGGATCAAAAGGGCATCTTCTGTCATGTGAGCTAATGGCGTTTAAGCAACTACTAGCAAGCAATAATATTAATTCAATCACGATAAAAATTTATTCGCATCAAATATCTACACCAAATGAATAGATACATCATGTGTTTATACATATACTTTTTACACTTAACCATGATTTATTCATTCATATTTTCAACATATTAAATTACTTACTTAACCATAATCAATTGAGTTTATTTTATATAAACACACAATACGGATAACTATTTACCATCCCATTAGGGCATACATGCAAGAACTTGAAAAACCTATAAGAAAAAAAAGTATTAATGCAAATGAATCCAGAATCCATACATATAATAGCAACTAATATCGTAACCAACTTGATGCAAGACGGGAACAGACACTACAACAGAACCTCGTGTGAATATATTCTTAGGATTTGAACAATTTTATAAGTTGGCTGATCTCTATTTTTTTTTTTTTTAATGAGGTTTCAAATTGAATCATCTCGTGAGATGATATGGAGACAAATACAAATACATTTCCCCTTGATATTTTAAATCTCTATTTTTGTTTCTTTATCCGACAAAAGAGAGGGAGAGAGTATAGAAAAGAAGAGAAAGGAAACAAAAATGTGAATGCCTTGACCATGTTATAACCAAATAGACATCCGAAGACATAAGATATATGCTCTCTATTTAAATTTATATGATCTAGTGTGTTTAAGATAATGATACTTTTTGATATTTAAATAAAATTGACTATAAACTTTTTATGTTATAACAAATTATAAGAGTAATGTACAAGAAACAAAAGATACTATCCGTGACACGCAAAAAAAAAAAAAAAATATATATATATATATATATATATTTAATTAAAATAACTCATCAGCTTCCTCTGTCGGCTATTGTCGGGCACAAGACATAGAAGCTAAGTTTATATTTGGACTTAGAAATGGAATCTCCAAATCCTTCTAGGCTTTAAAGAAAAGCAATAAGAGAAATCCCTATGAAATGGTCCTACATAAGATGATTATCAAACTCACCAAAGATGAATTAATATACTAACTAGGAAAGTTCAATAAGATGTCGGAGTGGACCTACTTTCTAGTTCCTTAACTTTTTGTGTTATTTACTCTATGTTTTGAGATTCGATCAATTTGAATTTGCGCTAGAATATTCTATTCTAAAATAAAATAAATTTTTTTCAATCAAAGATGACTTCATCTCAAAAACTTGAATTCGAAGTTCCTAATAAATGATAAAATTACTTACTCTAATTATCACTCTACTACAAACTCAAGTGAGTCGTGCAGGAAAGGGGCATCACTAATAAAGAAGAAAAAAGAGAAGAAAAGAGTTTAACAAAGAAAAAGTAAAGATTGGACCCTAATGCAGGAAAAAGCTTAAGAAGCACTCAAAATTCCCGCCCTTTGAAGTAAGCAATCACATAATGTCAAATGCGCTTATATCAAATCAATAAATTTTTATTATTATAAATAATAAATTAGGTAAAAATACAAATTAGTTAATCAAAATTAGGTGATAAAGAATGTATTAAAGACATATGTCATGTTATTATTGATTTGATGTCAAGGCTGAATACGTTATAAAGTTTTTTATCTTCTGCTAACTGTACTCCTACTAAATTACCTTCATGAAAGAAGAAAAAAAATTCTCTCATATATTACATCTGGAATCCACCCCGTCAACCCCACCACTCAAACTTGGATCATAAAAACCTGAACATGCTTTAATAATCAAATTTAATTATTAACCCATATGTGTTTTTTAATTTTCGTCCTTTTTATTATTTTTCTTCTCTTTTTTTTCCCTTCCACCTAACGCAACATATGATAATAGATGAATTGACTTGCAACGGCAGATCCAATATAGCAGCCGCAAATTCGGCAATTGCTTTTTGTTCACAATCATGTACAATCAAACCTTTCTGTGATTGACACATAGGTTGCATTTTGGTTAAATACAGTCAAAATTGTATTTTCTTGTTATTGCAATTCGTGATATATTTATATGAGTTTCAGAAAGTAAGTAGTAGCCAGCATCATGAACCTTGCTGACTATGCTGATGGAAAACATAAAAATAAAGGAAACGATTTGAAAAGAGACTTCCAAGTTGGGTGTTTGAGGAAAAAAAAGAGGGAGACAACTGGTCTATAAATTATGTGCAATGTGATGACAACAAATTAAATGTTTTACCAAATCAAATTGAACTTTTTCTTTGCTGAATTGGCTTCACTCAGAGAGTCAGATTTATTGTGTATAGTGTATACTTTGCCGTTTGTGACTTGACTTCGAAATGGGATTATGATATATCACAAACCAAAATGCAACTTATGTGTCAAAATCGACTAAAATGTCTGAAGTTTTTTTTTTTTTTTTTTTAAATTGTTTCATACTATGTGGGTAATGGGTTATAGGTTATGAAGTACAATTGGGTAATTAAAAGGAGAAGGGAAAATCCGTTATTTTGAGGTATATAATATATTTGAAAACTTTGTTAACGGTGAGAGTAATTTTGGCCACATAGTATAACTAAGAATAATTGTGACCAATAATTTAAAGTAGAGGAATAAATTTGACCCTTTTTTCTAAAACATGTTAGGTCACTATTAAGCTGCATTATTTGTCTTGGCTAAAAGATTTTGAGATGTGAAGTAGCTTTGTGTTGTACGTGATAATGTGAAACAACTATAAGAGGCAATTTAGACAGAAAAAGAAGAAATGGCAGCAAATTGTGTGGCCATAAAACCCCAATTGAAACAGTGAATTCCCATACGTTTTAATATTGATTTACTCTTTGTTTGAATGGTTGTTACCTGTTGTATTGTATTGTGTTGTTAGTTTAAATACAATGCTTGTTTTGATTGTTATTTAAATTTTAATGTATCGTATTGTTAAATCATCGTTACATAACGACGAAAAGTCTCATTTTATGTAACGAACCGATTTGGCATTATCCCATCGTTACCTTATTTTTTTCTCATTTTTTTTATCTACTAATTCTATTTTATTATTTACCCTACCTTTTTATGGTAGCTCTACCCCTACCTTACTTTTGTTGTAGGTTTATCCTTCAAATTGCTAGTGTATGAGATTATGTAACGACGGAAACGATACAAACTATCCAAAGGGTGTATCAATCGAAACAGTACAATACAACATAATACAACACAGTACAATATAATACAATACGATACATTACCATCCAAACAGAGTTACAACAAAAGTGCAAGCTAGCCAATGCTTCAGCATAGCCTAACTGAGATTGAGGCTTTTTTTCTTTCTCTGTGGAGTATTTCTTTTGGTCAAACAAAGAAAAGCAAACATGGCCATTTCACCAGCAATACTACATTAGGCCTTACTGATTAAGCTCAAAACCATAGGCTATAAGAACTGGTCGGCTAGTTAATCCAATTTCACTCGTCTTCACCGTTGTCAAAGTGTAAATTAAGGGTGTATTAGGTATGGAGGAAAATGTGGTCTTGAAAAATAAGTGAATTTCTACTTATTTTTTTATGTTTGTTTGGGCAGTGAAAAATAAGTGAGTTTCTTACTTATTTTTTCATGTTCGTTTGGTTAGTAGAAAACATTTTCCGGAAAATACTCACCCAAGCCCCACCAACTTCACCCCAACCCACACCCTCCCCCCCACCCCATCCCTAAAAAAATAAAAAATAATTTTTTTGAAGTTTTAAATTTATTTTTTCTGGATTTTCTACACCACCACATCTCCCCCCCCCCCCCCCCCCCCAAAAAAAAAAAATTCTTAAAAAAAGTTTTAAAAGTTTTTTTTTTTTTGGATTTTTACACCACACACCCTTACGACCCCCTCCGCCCCCCCCCCCCCCCCCACCCTCCGACACCTCACCACCCCTCCAAAGATTTTAATTTTAAACCACGCAAACTTTCAATTTGTATAAATTATTTTTATAAAGGTAAAGTTAAATTAAATATGAAGTAGAAAATTAAGGAGGGGGTGGGTATAGAAAATCAAAGAAAAAAAACTTTTCAAAACTTAAAAAAAAAATAAAAAAATTGGAGGGGGTGGTGTGGTCTCGGGAGGGGGGTGGGGGGAGGGATGTGGTGGTGTAGAAAACCCATAAGAAAAAAAAAAATTTGGGGGGGGGGGGGGTGTGTGGATGGGAGGGATGTGGTGATATAGAAAATCCAAAAGAATTGTTTTAAAAAAAATTGGGGGGGGGGGGGGTGGGGGTGAGGTGAGGGGTGAGGGTGGGGGTGGGTGGTGCATGGGTTGTGAGAGTGGTTGGGGTTTGGTAGATGGGTGGTTGGTGAAATGCCTCTTGTGGACTTATTTTCCCTACTTTGATTAGGGAATTCATTTTCCCAATTTTTAAGGAACTTGTTTTCCTAACGAAAATGTTTTACAAAATTTTTTACCAAACGAACATGAGAAAATTAAAAAATGTTTTCCTCCATACCGAACACACCCTAAGAGAATATCAAATGTTGGACTAGTGAGGTAAACTTGAGGCTTTGCAGGAGGCGCAATAATTTTCACTAAGGTTCAAAATAGAAAGAAGTAAATATATGAAGAAGTTAAGAAAATTCAACATTTATCATATATATATATGAAAAATTATTTTAACTTTTAATATACAGTGTAATTTTTTGATGAAGGAGACATGAATGAACCAAGAAAATCGCTAGCATATCTTCAATTTTTTTGTGGGATCAAAATGATGAGAAGCTGAAAATGCATTTTGAAAGATATGAAAAATTATGTGAATTAAGTTTTCGAGATTTAACAGCTTTTAATATGACTCTTCTAACCAAGATAGCTTGTAGGGCTGAGCCTCATTTGCTAGTTTCCGCAGTGCTAAGGAGTACGTAGCTTTCAAATGAGTCTTTGTAGCCTCATAAGTATATTGGGTTTGAAAAATATCTTGTGGGAATGTGATCTCTTATTAAAATATGTCAAATGAAATAGTGCATCTCAGCACCAACTATGGGATTAATTTTGTCAAGAGAAAGCTCTTCTTACCCGTTTAGTATAATTAGTGGTTTGACGGTTCAGACTTAATTGATGATAATATTAATTCTTGGAACACCCAACTGTGACGCCCCGAACCATGGCCTGGACGTAACACGGCACTCGGTGCCTGACTGCATGTGACCGAGCGAACCACATGGCTTGCTGAACTATCATGAGGCATAACATAAGCGGAATATAACGTGAATGCATAATGAGCCTTTATAAAACATGATAAGTCGTAATACTTAATAAAAATACTTGTTTAAACATGAGTGCAGAAATAACATGAATGAACCAAAAATGGCTATACGACTCCGAATGTCTGACATAACATAACTGACTTGTCTAGTCTATGAAACCTCTATCATGATCTGACTGGAAAACATACTTACTGGGACAAGGGCCCCAGCATACCTTAGATGCATAACTAAACATAAAACAAAAGTTGACTAAACCCCGAATGAGATGGGGCTCACCAATAAGCTGATACGAATGTTGTCTTACTGAGCAGATGTGTCGTCCTGTATATCAGTACCTGCATCGTGAAATGCAGGCCCCCGGGCAATAAAAAGGGGACGTCAGCACATTGAATGTACTGGTATGTAAAACAACTGAAAGAAATAACATGGGACATGGAATAACATGATAAGAACTGCAACTGAAAACCTGGACATGAACCTGAGCATGAGCATGAGCATGAGCATGAATACATATATATATATATATATATATATATATATATATATATATATATATATATATATATATATAAAGCATGGTAAAAATATCATAAGTAGGGAGAGCATTTCATAAACCGACATATCATAACACCACGTGGGAACGTGGAGTCTGGTACCTCGCCGGACCAGCTGAGCCCATATACCTTGCCAGGGTATAAGGTAGTAACGTACCTGATGGAACCATTCAGTGTAAAATTAAGGTATCGTCCTAACTAGGCGGAGCGATCCTTGTCCTATGGTGGCTACATAGTTTCAGGCTATCTGAGCCTTCTCGGTAATGCGTGCAACTCCCAAAAACATGAACATAACATAGTTGGCTAAGAAGCCCATGATTTTCGTGAATTAACTTGTAGTCATGATTCCACGAAATAACTTGTAACATAGTTTCATGAAATAGCTTGTAAACATGGTTTCATGAAATAGCTTGTAAATATGGTTTCAGGAAATAGCTTGTAAATATGATTTCAGGAATAGCTTGTAAACATGATTTCATGAAATAACTTGTAAATATGGTTTCATGAAATAACTTGTAAATATGGTTTCAGGAAATAGCTTGTAAACATGATTTCATGAAATAGCTTGTAAATATGGTTTCATGAAATAGCTTGTAAACATATTCTTGATTCATGAGTAATAACAATAGTTCATAATCATATATGTGTAATTGACTTGAAAACATGCTTGTAACTTGCAAAATAAAATCATTAAGTTTCATATGAACATAATGAGAACACATGAGGAAGAATTCATGATTCATGGATTAAGCTAGGATTCCTAATATCCGTAATGGAAGGTTAGGAATGCAACAACGAATATAGATACAAAATTCATGTACATAAATACTTAAATATGGGCTACCAATATGTTGGGTTTAATGCCCTAAGATTTTAACTTCATGGATATCAAGGAAACGAAGCATGGGGAAGAACATAAAGATTCCCTCATGTGGATGGAAGTTCTACATACCTTAGTTGTTCCAAAACTTGAATTAAAGACTTGGATTTTGAAGAAGATTTCCTAAATCTTGATTCTTGAATCTTGAGATGGGTTTTCTTGAAAACCCTAGATTAGGAATGATGATTTCTTGTTTAGATTACAAGGATATATGTTAGAATTGAGTTGGAATAATTAGAATGGACTTACCTTGGTGTTCTTGATGTTGGAGGAGAGTAGGAAGTCGTTTTAGGGTTTGAGGGACTGAAAAATAATGAGTTGAACTGATATGGACGAATATATAGTGTTCTGGAACATTGCAATTTACGTCCAGCAAAATACTGGCCGTATTTCAGTTTACGAGTCGTAAACTGACTTTACGGGCCGTATTTTGCCCCATGGACTGCACTGCATCTCTTCTGTAAAATGACCATAACTCTTTGTACAGATGTCCGTTTGACCCCCGTAAGATACCGTTGGAAAGGTATTTCAATGCTCTACAACTTTCATCAAGGAAGTTTTCCCAAATTCCAAACACGGTTTGAAATACGGGCCGTAAAGTGAAATACGGTCCGTATTTAACCCTATGACCTCAAAATGTCAAATTCCAGAATGTTCAGAAATTCTTGGTTTCAGTTCACGACTTGGTTTACGGCCCGTAAAGTGAAATACGATCACTGTTTATGGGCGTAAACCACCATATCACAACTGAACGGAAAACATTCAATTCCCACATTCTTTATCTGATTTTCTAAGTTTAGGATCGTGGTCAAAACTTTCGTTAAAGGCACGGGGTGTTACAATATCTCCCCCTTGGGATCATTCGTCCTCGAATGATGGGTCATGGTTAAGGATATGGCTGGGCATGGCTTGAATACATGAACGTGAAGAAACATGACATGGAACATGGAAAGCTGACATGACATAGTTTCATGAAAACATGAGTGCTAAAACTTGAGACATGAATAGAGAATACATGAACTTGAACGTGAAACGTGAGGCATGAATACCTAAGGGACATTATAACTCTTCTCCAAAATGTAATTAAGTCATCATTAATTCGATACTTGTAACTATTTCCCGACACACAACATATACCTTGCTTTCCTTAACAACTTTCGTCTCTTACCTCAAATGTCCTTGAAATCTCATTTAAAATCATTAAATATTACTTCTTACTCGTCAACATATCGTATACTTCATACCATTTGTGGTTCTCTTCGCGGTACGCTAACGGGGAAATTTTCAAGGTGTAACATTCTCCCCCCCTTTTTGGAGCATTCGTCCTCGAATGTTAACATTCGGGATTCTACAAAAATTTCGCCAGAGTTTCCCCTGTAATATGGCACTACCAACCTGTCACAACAGCCCATAATATCATTGCCTCACAAGGCTACATCACAATAGCACTATAAATTGGCCACACACGATCAAAAACATGAAAAGAAAGCTTACATACCTCAAAATCTTGGTGCTTCATTATAAATCTCTTCTGCGGGCTGAAACAAATGCGGGTACATGGATTTCATATCCTCCTAGGCTTCCCATGTAGCTTCCTCAACTTTCTGACTCCTCCACAGGACTTTCACTGAGGCTACTTCCTTAGTTCTCAACTTGCGAACTTGACGATCAAGAATGGCTACAAAGATCTCCTCATATGTGAGGCCATCCTTAATTGTTATAGTAATAGCAGGAACAACCAACGATGGGTCTCCTACACACTTCCTCAACATGGATACATGAAACACTGGTGTACAACAGCCAAATCTTGTGGTAACTCAAGTTCATAAGCTACTAGACCAACCTTTCGTAGAATTCTTTAAGGTCCAATATATCTGGGACTTATCTTCCCTTTCTTGCCAAATCTCATGACACCTTTCATAGGTAAGACTTTAAGGAACACCTAATCATCAACTGAAAATCCTAGGTTCCCTTCGCCTCACATCTGTATATGACTTCTGGTGACTCTGAGCCGTTTCAAACGCTCCTGTATTAACTTGACTTTCTCCATATCCTGATAAACTAAAATCTGGTCCTAACAACTCTGCTTCACCAACTTTGAACCAACCAATTGGTAATTTACACCTTCGCTCAAAAAGGGTTTCAAATAGTGCCATACCAATACTATCATGATAATCTTTTTTTTTTTTTTTTGTAAACTCAATAAGAGACAGGTGGTCATCCCAATTACCATTGAAATAAAGGACACATGGTTACTGAACTGAATGAATATAAGATTACTAAACTGCTGAGATACTAAACTGAATGTCTATTGTACTGACTGAAGACTGGGCTGACTGAATACTGGATTAACTAAATACTGAGCTGACTGAATACTGAATTAGCTGAATACTGAGCTGACTGAATACTGGATTAGCTGAATACTGGACTGGCATGGATACGTGGGTACTAGACTGATATCTAAGTACTAAGCTGACATAAATATCTGAGTATTGAACTAACATAAATATCATAACATGAGGCCTAAATAGCGTATCTGTCTGACCATTTGTGTGAGGATAAAAAGTTGTGCTAAGGTTCACCTCTGTACCCAATCCTTTCTGAAAGAATTTTTAGAAGTTCGCTGTGAACTGAGCACCAACTCTGAAATAATGGACACTGTGATCCCATACAATCCGGCAATTTCATTAACATATGACTTGACATAATCTTCTGTTCAATCTGGGGTCTTAACTGGCAAGAAGTGCGCTAACTTCGTAAGTCTGTCCACAATCACCCAAATTAAATCATGCCTCCTAGCTGAATGAGGTAGACCTGATACAAATCCCATATTGATCATTTTCCATTTCCAGATAGGAATATCAACATTCTGAGCCAAGCCACCAGGCCTCTGGTGTTCGGCTTTCACCTGCTGACAATTCGGGCACTTAGCTACAAAATCTGCCACATTCTTCTTCATATTGTTCCACCAGTAAATCTCCTTAAGATCATGGTACATCTTAGTGGAACCTGAGTGGATGGAATACCTAGAGTTGTGAGATTCTAACATGATTCTCTCTCTGATCCCATCAACATCTGGAACGCATAATCTGCCTTGATATCTCAAGGTACCATTATCTCCCTCCTCAAAAGCTAAGGCTTTCTATTCTTGAATCCCCTCTTTCATCTGCAGCAAGTAGGAATCACCAAACTGCTTCTCTCTAACTTCTATGACTAAGGAGGAATAAGCCATGTTCTGGGAAATAACTCCACCCACTTCAGAGTCTGAAAGTCAAATTCCTAGTTTGGATAAGCAATGAACTTATTTCATCTTAGTTCTCTTGTCTACCTAAATCATGAACCATACTTCCCATACTTGATTTTTGATACTTCCTAAAATACTCATAGTACTGTTGTGCGCTAAGTCTATGACTAGCATCTTAAATATTAGAGTCTTGTGCAAGGGCACTACCCTTTTGACACATAACTGGGCATGATCTTATAGCTTTTATGCGACCGCCTAATCGATAGTAATTGAACTTGACAATATTCATTCGACGATCATTCTACTCAATTCAGTATTCCTCTAAGATGAGGCATATTCCTTATGAAGACTATCTCATTATGCCAACTTAACTGAACTAAGGTTCTTCATATCTCATACTAACCCTTCGGGTCTTCAATTATCTCACTGGACTTATTGGAGATTTATGCATCTCCCCCTTAGACCAAGGCTAACATCTTATACTTACAAATTCTTCTCTTTTGATGGGATCCAATTAACATTCCTTATCTTCTGTAATTCCTTTGTACTCTACAACATTGATGAATTTTTCGACTCCCATTTGAGCAATTTCTCATGGGGAAAAACTAAATTTACTTACATGAACGGTTGCTATTGTATTCATAACTGGAATACTCCATCTTAATGACTTTACTCTGCTCACATTGTAAGTCTTAGGTCAACCCCCTTTTGACAACTCTTAAAGGCTATTCGTTTATAGTTTGCTCTTTTACGATTTAGCTGGTTTCTTCTTCCACTAATCACTCTACTCCACGCTTAACGTAAGCCCTTGGTTTCTAACACACATTCGGATGTATCCGAACTGTCACCTACTCAAGGTGTTCATCTAAATAGGAAATCAAATCATATTTCTCAAAGTCAGTTGTACTCATAACTTAGTCAAATCTTATCATTACTATTGACATGGCTTTTCCAGACATATTACGAACTTATATCTCATTCTCCTTCTATTTCTAGGAAAATTTTTGGCAGAGTTTCCTCTGTATTTCTTACTATCACAAAAACTAGCACGCAGGAAATACCAGCAATGCCTCACAAGGCCAACATGTATACATATATATCATATCATAGCATAGCCACACAGGGCTCCCAATTTCAACAACAGTATAAAAATGATGAACTTACCTCATATGTCCAACTCAACTGTACCTGTTACAATTTCCTGTTTATTTCCCCTTTAATCTTTAACAACAGATGGAGTGGATCCTGATGACCTCTGGTAGAATACTGTCTGCCTCCACCTTCCTGAGATCCTCCATGATTTACCTTTCTTGTAGACTTAGCTCTTTTTCTAATTTCTCTAATATCCTCTTCCTGTGGTATCCCATTGTCCTTTCTCAAGAATATCATTATCATTCAACATACAATTCATTCCACTACACCCCTTGTCGGGCAACTTACATTGGATTCCACTTTCTATAGCACTTGAATTCTCATTCGTTACCAACAAGTACTGCACAATTGTTCTCCCTATGGGTAAATATCCTTACTTGGACCTTGAATTACCTGTTCATCTCTTGCGCATTCGAAACGTACGTAATTCGAGAGGAAGAGAAGTTACTTATTGCTCTAAGCTTCGTGGCACGATCTAGAGTAGAAAGAAATGAGACAAATCCTGAATGTCTTGGTGGTCAACTGTTTATATGTATGGGGCCCTCACACATATAAAAGTGACCCCACTGGACACGGTTTCATAGACTCCCTAAAGACTCTTGAACCTAGGCTCTGATACCAAGTTTTGTCACGCCCCGAACCATGGCCTGGACGTAACACGGCACTCGGTGCCTGACTGCATGTGACCGAGCGAACCACATGGCTTGCTGAACTATCATGAGGCATAACATAAGCGGAATATAACGTGAATGCATAATGAGCCTTTATAAAACATGATAAGTCGTAATACTTAATAAAAATACTTGTTTAAACATGAGTGCAGAAATAACATGAATGAACCAAAAATGGCTATACGACTCCGAATGTCTGACATAACATAACTGACTTGTCTAGTCTATGAAACCTCTATCATGATCTGACTGGAAAACATACTTACTGGGACAAGGCCCCCAGCATACCTTAGATGCATAACTAAGCATAAAACAAAAGTTGACTAAACCCCGAATGAGATGGGGCTCACCAATAAGCTGATACGAATGTTGTCTTACTGAGCAGATGTGTCGTCCTGTATATCAGTACCTGCATCGTGAAATGCAGGCCCCCGGGCAATAAAAAGGGGACGTCAGCACATTGAATGTACTGGTATGTAAAACAACTGAAAGAAATAACATGGGACATGGAATAACATGATAAGAACTGCAACTGAAAACCTGGACATGAACCTGAGCATGAGCATGAGCATGAGCATGAGCATGAGCATGAATATATATATATATATATATATATATATATATATATATATAAAACATGGTAAAAATATCATAAGTAGGGAGAGCATTTCATAAACCGACATATCATAACACCACGTGGGAACGTGGAGTTTGGTACCTCGCCGGACCAGCTGAGCCCCTATACCTTGCCAGGGTATAAGGTAGTAACGTACCTGATGGAACCATTCAGTGTAAAATTAAGGTATCGTCCTAACTAGGCGGAGCGATCCTTGTCCTATGGTGGCTACATAGTTTCAGGCTATCTGAGCCTTCTCGGTAATGCGTGCACTCCCAAAAACATGAACATAACATAGTTGGCTAAGAAGCCCATGATTTTCGTGAATTAACTTGTAATCATGATTCCACGAAATAACTTGTAACATAGTTTCATGAAATAGCTTGTAAACATGGTTTCATGAAATAGCTTGTAAATATGGTTTCAGAAAATAGCTTGTAAATATGATTTCAGGAATAGCTTGTAAACATGATTTCATGAAATAACTTGTAAATATGGTTTCATGAAATAACTTGTAAATATGGTTTCAGGAAATAGCTTGTAAACATGATTTCATGAAATAGCTTGTAAATATGGTTTCATGAAATAGCTTGTAAACATATTCTTGATTCATGAGTAATAACAATAGTTCATAATCATATATGTGTAATTGACTTGAAAACATGCTTGTAACTTGCAAAATAAAATCATTAAGTTTCATATGAACATAATGAGAACACATGAGGAAGAATTCATGATTCATGGATTAAGCTAGGATTCCTAATATCCGTAATGGAAGGTTAGGAATGCAACAACGAATATAGATACAAAATTCATGTACATAAATACTTAAATATGGGCTACCAATATGTTGGGTTTAATGCCCTAAGATTTTAACTTCATGGATATCAAGGAAACGAAGCATGGGGAAGAACATAAAGATTCCCTCATGTGGATGGAAGTTCTACATACCTTAGTTGTTCCAAAACTTGAATTAAAGACTTGGATTTTGAAGAAGATTTCCTAAATCTTGATTCTTGAATCTTGAGATGGGTTTTCTTGAAAACCCTAGATTAGGAATGATGATTTCTTGTTTAGATTACAAGGATATATGTTAGAATTGAGTTGGAATAATTAGAATGGACTTACCTTGGTGTTCTTGATGCTGGAGGAGACTAGGAAGTCGTTTTAGGGTTTGAGGGAGTGAAAAATAATGAGTTGAACTGATATGGACGAATATATAGTGTTCTGGAACATTGCAATTTACGTCCAGCAAAATACTGGCCGTATTTCAGTTTACGGGTCGTAAACTGACTTTACGGGCCGTATTTTGCCCCATGGACTGCACTGCATCTCTTCAGTAAAATGGCCATAACTCTTTGTACAGATGTCCGTTTGACCCCCGTAAGATACCGTTGGAAAGGTATTTCAATGCTCTACAACTTTCATCAAGGAAGTTTTCCCAAATTCAAAACAAGGTTTGAAATACGGGCCGTAAAGTGAAATACGGTCCGTATTTAACCCTATGACCTCAAAATGTCAAATTCCAGAATGTTCAGAAATTCTTGGTTTCAGTTCACGACTTGGTTTACGGCCCGTAAAGTGAAATACGACCACTGTTCATGGGCGTAAACCACCATATCACAACTGAACGGAAAACATTCAATTCCCACATTCTTTATCTGATTTTCTAAGTTTAGGATCGTGGTCAAAACTTTCGTTAAAGGCACGGGGTGTTACACCAACTCTTGAATATTTTAAAGAGGATGGTGTTAAAACAATACTAGTCATTCAAATATCTCTTAGGGAAAGCAGTAATAGACTTATTTGATATTTTACAAACTCTTATAACTATGAAGTGAAGTCCGATTATCATCTTGCAAAACCAGTCTTACCAAATAATAGAAGTTTGGCTAATCGACATGAAAGTAGTTCTCAATGTTTTCCTCAATCCATCTGAATCATCTCTTGTGACAAACTGGTATTCACAACACAAACACTGCTATATTATAATCATTGAACTCAGAATTACAATAGAAAATGAAACTAACAAGAAAATTGCATAACAATCAACTGGTAAAACGAGGGAACAATTGAAGAAGATAATAGGAAGAAATCCATAAGGAGATGAGAAATAGACTCATAGAAAGGGGATGAGAAGGACAAACGTTTTTCTCAACAGTATGCATAACCGTTCTTTCTAACTTCTAATCTCTTTTAATAATTGCTAATTGGACCTGGATTACAAATTAAACCCTCCAACATTTTACTCGGTCCAATAATTTCAACTGGATCAGACTTATTGAACACTTCTGACCAACCCATAGGCCCTTATGCAGTCAACACGGTTCACAACATCTTTGGTCCTTGAAGATTAAAGCTAGAAAACGTATCGTAAATACTTCACCTGTTAGAAACATCATCGCAAAGAGAATCCAGATCATAAATTCAACTTATCCTATTTGTGGTATGAACCTGAGAATTTAGAGCACATGTTTTTTAAGCAAGTGTTCTGATGGTAGATTTGAAGGCTAACAGTCAAGTGCTTCACATGCCTATGGTAGACAATTCAATTTGTTGTAAAAGTTGTGATAGCTGGAGTATTAGCAATTCGGAAAGCAATTTAAACCGTGGCAGTGCAAGAATGGAGGAACATATAAATATTGTCAGATTCATCGACATGACTCAAATGCTAAATAGAAGAACAATTCATTCTTTGGATGTGATTGCGATTTGCAAGGATATCTGACATATCATGTATTGCCTGAAAGATGTAGCTTTAATATTTAAATAGGGGCGCTAGTACTTATAGATTAGTAGCGTTAGGTTCATCACTTCTCCATGAAGTCTCTTACCGTAAAAACTTTTCAGTTTGAATTGCCAATAAGATTTTCTACTGCTTTATACAAATGACTAGTGTTTGATTGGTGCATATCAATTCTGTTGGGAAAAAGAACAAAAAAAAAAAAAAAAGAGAGGAAAGCGCTAACTCTCCGAGCTTCCTTAAATTTTGTGTGAGAAATTGAACAGTACAAATATGATACTTTCTCTTGTCCCATCTTATTACTCAGTGATTTATATAACTTCCGATTATGATTTTAAAATATGTATGATCTATAGTGCATTTCATACATACTCAATATGTAGAATTAATTAAAAAAAGTTAATGAATCCATGTCTAAATGCACCGAGAAACTAGATGATACATTGATATTCATCATTGGAAAAAAAAAAAATTGATCGTAGTGATTGGACTCTTTATTTTATTTTTTTCTAGAAGAAAAGTAAAGATCTTGTTTTAGAAAGGACTAGAGAGTCGTTTCAAACGCAAGTTGATAGTCGTTTTCTACATCTCCGTGTACGATCTCTAGCATTTGATGCCTACTTGTAGTCTGTAGGAGCAATAATTGTACTACATATGTTTTTGTTTAAGAAATTGGTATTTAAACTTAGATACTGAATAGTTAAAGATTACATAGTACTATCTGGTAACATTTGAATATATATATATATATATATATATATATATATATTATTTAGCAAATTTGATTGTAAATCAGAATATTGGCAAGTACGAATGCATGAAGAAAGTATAGAATCTCCCTATTATGTAAATTATTTTGTGATTATTATGTTTAAGTAATTATTTTCTTATCATCATGAATCTGTTATTCTTAATATATGGTTATTCTCTTAACTTCTTAAAAACTTCGATGGATTAACCTGTAAATTCCTAGGTTTTAAAGAGGCCGTTTTAATGTCCAAATAATAAAGGACGATGTTGGCCGTGGTTATCGGGGTGTGGTTAAAGAAGACTGTTATTAAGCACAAATGTTAAGAGAAAGAGATGAACGACCTAACAAGATTCGTGACAATATAAAAAAAAATTACTGTTCATAAAAACTAATTGGGAGATAGATAAAAAATTAATAAATATAACTACATGATAAGAAGAGAAATATAGGAGTGAGAAAGTACCGAGTAAGGATTGTTAAAAATTTATTTGAAAACAACATTAATTTTCTGCTTTGTCCCTTGAACTTTTTGAAAGAACTTATTGAAAAATTTAACTTATTGAAAAATTTGGTACCCCTATAAGTTATGTATATATATAATTGTTCTTTATTTCAAAATTCTTGTAATTTTATAAGTGGAAATAATCCAGATGATGCAAAAGACAAAATAATTAATTTCTTCAACTAATATGGACAATCTAACCAACAATAGGTGTGAACTAAAATAAACTATACATGTATGTTTAATACTTTTTTCCATTGTTATACACATTGAGCTAAAGTTCATAAATGTAAAATGTAATACGTTACACCTACTATCAACGGATGGATCATTAATCTTTGTACTAGTTGTAACTTACATGATGCTTTTTGTAAACAATGTTTTAAACAATTTTACATTGTTCATGTGTATAATCCTCATTAATCATTATACACAAATATTGAGCTTTATTTCAAATTTCTCATATCTCATAAGTGGAAAATTGTCCAGAATAACACAAAAGACAAATAGGAGTAATTAAATTCTTCAACTAATATGGACAATCTAACCAACAATATGTGTGAACTAAAATAAACCATACATATATGTTTAATACTTTTTTCCATTTTTATAACTCACATGATGCTCTTTGTATACAATGTTTTTACTGTATGCAATACTCATTAATCATTGTACACAATTATATCAGCTGATAATAATTCAATTCATTTTATTCATAATTTAAAGGGTAATTGAATTATTCATACTTTGAAGGTTGATTGTAACACTCTTTTATCAAATAAACTTTTTAACTATTGTAATATTTAATTTTTTCCCTCATAACTAAATCAAATAATATTGTAACCTATGTTCCCTTCCATCTATAACTAAGATTTCGAATTTGAACTCCAAGCAATGAAATCGTTTTGGTAACAAATATTTTATCACTCAAAATGACTTTCATAATGAAAGTATGTAGAAATCTTGACATGTTTATTTTCTCCTTTAATAAGCTTGGGACGAGCTATGACCTTTTACGGGAGATAAAGGATCAACTTAAACTTTTGGCACAAATACAAATTAGTCAGACTTTAAGATAAATACTTCCTCCGTCTCAAATTATTTATTGTATTTATCTTTTACATGCATGTGTTTTAAGAAAACATTAATTAGGATAATTTTTTAACTGCTTTAACCTAATTTAGGTATTTTGATTTAATCTATTTTCATTAAAAATTTACTGTATTTAATATTTATGTATCATCTCTTCATAATTGAGATGTTAACCCCACTGATAATTCTAGCGTGAAATTAAAAACAATAATAATAATATTGTCCTATTCAATACATACACATACATTATCACAAAAAATGCGATAGGGTGCATTTAATAGTCTCGAATTTGCTAGTTGGCACTTAATACTGACACAGTAAGTGGATATAAAAATGGCTACTCCAAACACCTTTGTTCCAACCCCACCATATCCCCATTTTCTCTCTCTTGCACTTCATTATATAAACCTGCTGCCTCCCATAGTTCATTACAATCTCTTTACTTCACTGTTTCTCTCAAGGGGTAGTGTCTTGTGTCTATAATTATTATACCTTAAAGAAGCAGCAACCTTAAAAGCTCTTTAATAAACCCCATCCAACTTCTGTGATTCTTTACTCTTTCATTTAATTGTTGATATGGAGAATAAGTTGGATGATTATGAATTTTGGCTTCCTTCACAGTTTCTTACTGATGATGACCTTCTCATAGACTTCAAGAGAAACAAGTACCTTGGACCCGGGTTTAA
Organism: Lycium barbarum; assembly: GCF_019175385.1. Classification (NCBI taxonomy): domain Eukaryota; kingdom Viridiplantae; phylum Streptophyta; class Magnoliopsida; order Solanales; family Solanaceae; genus Lycium; species Lycium barbarum. The sequence continues at coordinate 116,096,461 of NC_083344.1, read as the reverse complement.
CCCGTTTGGACCTCACTCGGATCTGAGTTCACCCGTTGAGTCTGTGATCGGGTCAGTTGATACAGAGAGTGATGAAGAAGAGTGGTTAACTCACAAAATGGCTAACTCTACACTTCATCAGGACTCTGGTTTCGGCTACGGAAACACAAAGGTATCTTTTGATTCTTTTTCCTGTTTTTGATTGATTTGTTTACCCCTACTTAGTAGCTTCCACCTTTTTGCTTTCTCGGTGACCCGAATTCACAACCTTAAAACTGAAGGTGGAGGGTGTTTTCCACCTGAACAACCCCTCTTGTCTGTTTTTGTTTGATTAAGGTTTGTTTCTTTTTGTTGTTGTTTTTGTAGGGTTGGAGTTTGTCAGGTTCGCCACAATCGACGTTATGCGGGTGCAAGCAGGGTTCAAGCCATGGAAGCCCAAACTGTCCTTCACAAGCCTCTTCCCCGCCGCCGGTGAACGGAAGCAATGGGGCTTTAGATCAGCTTTATGCGGCTGACGGACTTTATCAGGCCAAAACCAGTAGAGGCTCTGTAGCTACACAAAACTCTAAGCCAAGTCTTGGGTCATTGAACTTAAATCAGCCCTCGCTCTCTTACCAGCAGTTGCAAGTAGCTCAAGTAAGCTTTAATATTATGTAATTACTACTCTCTTGTCCAAACTAATTGATGTTTTAGAACCTGTTTGGATGGACTTAAAAAAAGTAGCTTATAAGCGGGAAAGATTAAGTTGGGGTAGACTAATTTTTTTTTTTTGTTTATAAGCTGTTTTAGATAAGCTAAGCTAAACGAGCTCAATTAATTTTTTGGGCTTATTTTAAGCATAAAATTGCTTTAAAAAAGTTGAAAGCAACTTATAGGCAACTTATAAGCCAATCCAAACGGGCTCTTAGGCTCTAAATAAAACCAATAAAGTATTTAGTTCTCTTTTTGACTCATTCTCATATTCATCTAAAAATAAATGAAAATTATAATTAATGGTAGTTTAGTCAATTCTTCTTAATTGTTAGGAGTTAGTAAATTTCTTAATCCTTGTGTCTTAGGCTTAAAACCTCAATTATTTTGGACTAGAGGAGCAGTAGTATTATAAGTGACAGTGTAGCTATGCTGCTATAGTCCACTGATTTTGTCCCTTTGGTTTAATTTTTCTTCCATTTAACTTATGTGTTTGCTTATTTATGAATGTAGTTTCAGCGATTGAAACAACAACAGATGTTGAAGCAAGGACAAGTAGTGTTCGGGTCGGGTAAAGGTGGATTTGAGCAGTATCCGGTGAACCAGAACCACCAGCAATTGGTTCACAGCAGAGGCCAAAGTGGAGCTGCTAGGCAGATGAATTCTTCAGTTTCTGGTTGGTCTAAGTTGCAACAGTCTCAGTCTCAGCAACAACCTGGCTTGGGCATGCGCGCTGTTTTTCTGGGTAATCCAGGTCCTAAAAGGGAGTGTGCTGGAACTGGTGTTTTCTTGCCCAGAAGAATTGGGACAACACAAACTGAAACAAGAAAGAAACCAGGTACCTTTTTTGCCCCCCCCCCCCCCCCCCCCGTTATGGTGTTAGTCATAAGTAGATATTAACAACTAAATTATGTCACTGATTAATGAAGTGGTTATGTGTGTTACCACTTGGTTTGACTCTATGGGGTCGTTTGGTACGCGGGATAAGATGGGCTATCTCAGAATTAAGTCTGCGATAAAAATTTATATTGTGTTTGATTGATGGTATAAATTTATCACCGTCAATCAAATATAGTATAACTTTAATCCATACTTAATCTTGAAATCCCATCAAACTTGAGATTATTTTGTAGATAAATTAGTCGAAGGATTATAAACCTGGAATAATCCGGGGCTATAATCCTGGAAAATTTAGTCGGTGAACCAAACAACCCCTGTGGATGTAGACTTACGTTTACTTAATGGAGAAGATTTGGTCTTAATTATTTTTATAATTAATGTTTGTTGATGGTCTAATGGCGCTGATAGTGGAAGATGACCCAAGTTTTGGACTGTTCTTTAGTGTCAGCGTCTCGTCATATGGATGCTTTTCAGTTGGTCTGTGTGTGTTTTGGGTGGGTGTGAACATCAAAGAAAGATTCAAATTAGTACCCAGCTAATCAGTTTGACTCAGATTTCGTTATCCTTTTTGGTTTAGATTCTAAGGTCCCGTTTGGCCATGAAAATTATTCACTTTTTTCCGGATTTTTTTCTTCACTTTTTTCACTTTTGGGCGTTTGGCCATAAATACCAAAAACTCAAAAAACTTATTTTTTTAAAAAAAATCACTTTTTTCACCTTTTTAAACTACATTTCACCAAAAAACTACAATTTCAAAAACTATGGGCAAACACAACTCCAACTCCAACTTCAAAAATTCCAAAAAAAAAAGTGAATTTATTTTTGGTATCTATGGCCAAACGCCTACTAATTTTCTTCATTTATTCACTGATGTATACATGCCCCTGTTTCTCTGTTGGTTTTGTTCTGTTATGCTGATGTATATGCAAAATTTTTGTTTGGAAATTAGCAGGGTGTTCAACAGTTTTACTGCCAGATAGAGTGGTCCAGGCCTTGAACTTGAATTTAGAAGCTATGGATGCTCGGTCGCAGCCTCGTGTTCAAGCCAGATTTTATAATGGCGAAAGCGGCTTAACTTTGGCTAGTGGTTCGAAATATCCGAATAATATGGCAGTGGCTCAACAGAGACGTAATGTCAGGACGGAAAATACTTACTCACAGCCAGCATCAATGTCACAAGAGTTTGTTCTTCCTCAGGACTGGACTTACTAACCAATAAATGATTGTTGAAGAATGAAATAACAGAAGACTTGAAGTTTTAGAAGCAGGGCAGATTTTGTTATTAGTTCTGGATAGGGGAGATTTGGGGAAGTATAGAGTTAAGATAGTTATGATGGTTTAAGAATGTTTAGCAACAAAAGAAACAGGTCTGTATTGGGTAGTTTTAGGGCTCAAAAAAGAATAGTCCCTAGTTTGGTTTTAAATTAGAGAATTGCTAGTATGAAAGAATAAAAGTTTTCTAGTTTCAAGTGATGAAAAGGAGAAGGAAAGAAGGTTGGGTCATGTTGTGCTTAGAGCTACAACCTAATTTCCTCACTTTTGTATGGCAGGGGAAGTGATCAATAATTATACCATTATGTACTAGTTATCCCTGTCCAAATATTATCGTCTTTTGATTTGTCATGTTCCCTCTTTAATGGCTTTTTGATAAATCTGTATTTAGAGTCAAAAAGTATATGAAAAGAGAGGTAAGGTGCCTAAAGATCTTGTTCACTTATCAGCATAGCACATGCGACGCCACACTGGCATTTTGCCCATATTGTTCGTCCGTGAACAACTTTCTTTTTGTTTTTGGTGTTTGTTTGGCCAATTTAGGAGTTCCTAAAAGGATTTTTAAACGTTAGCAATTTGTCAACCAATAAACAGGGGTATTAGCGAATATTAGCACTATAAGTTTCCGTCATAGTTATCTCTTATCATCAGTCCGCACTACCACAGTTATCACCATCACCACCATCACTATTAACGTACCATTTTTAGTCATTAGTGTCGATTACCTTCACCTTGAAGGTAATTGAGGTGAAGGTAAATACACATATTAATACTATGTATAAACGATATATGGAAAGAAAGTGACACCTCTTGACATTGAGTATCGTTGGGGGTTCAAATCTCAACCTAAACATATTTTTGACAAATATGACTTTCTGTGGCTTAAAATTGTGGTTATGTAGTATCAAACCCACGATCACTTGTAGCTTAAAACTGAACTTAACCGGTTGGTCAAAGACTATCTCTTACCTACAAATGTGATATTGATATTTTGAATGTCTCTTCTATAATGGACACAACTTATGAAAAATCTTATGTACGCCACTGCTTGCTACCTACAACCAAGACAGCGAGTCAACATTCACAACCATCACTGTCAATCATTACTCCATCAATTCAAAACGAGTGTCCAATTAACCATTTTGACACCTTAAGGAAATACTAATTTCTAGACAAAAATAGGTAATTTGATTAAAATGCCCCTAATTAAACATGCATTGAGATATGATCACTTAACACTTAATAAGACAAATTTGAAAAAATTAATTCTTTTTGATTTGGTAAATGAACACTTCTTTTTTTTTTTTTTTTTTTTTTTTTAAAAAAAAAGGGGTAAATGAACACTCTTTTTGAACGGGGAGTAACTAGCGACTACCACCGACCATTATATAAATTTATTTTTCTTATATCTTATTGATATAGCACTATTATTAATTAGAACTTTCTCTGAATTTGTTATTTTTTTAACAAATTTTAATATTAAAAATATCTAATTATTTAATATTTGAATTTAAATACAATATCTTAATGTTTAAATATTACTTCCTCCGTTTCAATTTGTTTTTACTTTCGTTTTTAGTACGTTTAAAAAAAATGAATCTTTCTTTTCTTTAGCAACTCTTCAATTCCGATGTTCCACGTGGAAAACAAGTATTATGTATTTTGATTTAGACCGCTTATTAAAAAAAATGACTCTAAGTACGAGATAACACTCCTACAGACGGACCGGCGCCATCTCCGTAAAAAGTTGACGTGGTATGTGTATGAGATGTTGCATGGTTCGTATTGCTTGAAGGGAAGGAATTCTGATTTGTGTGGTGTGGATGAAGTGAGCCATCAAATACTATTCATTCATTTTGGCTTTTTGTTTGCAAGCACTTGAGTTGGTGGCCCTTGACCAACACAGGGGGCAAATATACTGCAAAATTTTCTGAATTACGCCTTTTGTTATGCCTAGGAATTAGGAGGTAAGTTGATTCATGTTTAATTCGATACCTCAATTAGCTAAGACATATTTAGTAGTAAAATTTTCACAAACAGCTATCTTTTAGTTTTTTCTAACAATCTATAACTACATGTTCTATATTTATAATTCGTAGCTAGATGATTCTATATTTAGCTAGTAGACGGGTATACTAAAATATAGTATAAATATAATGGAAATACAGATGCTGGACTAACTGATGAAAGTGCTATATTTATGGAAACAAAATCTGTTCCAATTTAAATTATAATCTGTTTTCTTGTTCCCTGATTCACACAAATATCCTCCCATTCCATATCTGATTCCATATCGCATTCAAACAGCTAATAAATTAAAAAAAAATTGAATTCAAAAAGTACATTCATATTTTTAACCAAAAATAAAAAGGTTCAAAAACTAGTTCATCAAAAATCTTTGAAAAATAACAATATCAAACCAGTGAACAGAGCTTGATTAGAACGACGAATATATATTTGATTTCATCTGTTGAAATATCGAATTCAAGTTGAGTTCATAATTGAGGTAACAATGTTTTCACTGCAAACTTTTTATTTTTTCGTCTTTTCTGAAATTTTGAATATACGAAAACTCAGATTCATAGATTCAAAATATTATTGTTTCAGCTAAATTGAATATAACACATTGTTGTATTCGAAAACAACAGGATAATGACAAGCGTAACTGCGTGTATCCGTCATTCTAGTTTTTGAAACGATCAGAACTATTTTGTGAATTACAAAATTGATGCTGTTGTATTCATTGATAATTGCAATTACGATGAGTTAGTTTCTACGATTACAAATCAATTAGGAGTGGATACTGTCAGGAAAACTATTTCAATAAAATATATTGTTGAAGGCGATTTCAACCAATTGAAATACAAAACGATATGGGAGTTCGTGTGTACGTTGAGCTTAAGAGAGAAAACAGAGTTTTGGGGATGTATCCAATGTGCGTTAGTATTCATGATTTTGATGTTGAGGATGGTGCAACTGGTAATCGTATTATTAGAGATGATGTGCTGCAAATTGGATTTAGCGAGAATCGGGATGGTATGGAAGTTTGTGATTCTACAGGAAAGGCTATTGTTTTGTTTGGGAATGATAACAATTTGGTAATTTCGAAACCGGAAGCGAAAGGAGTTTTTGTCGAATAAATTTACCAGGATAAGGAAACTTTGAAAATTGCGATGACGAAATACGCAATTCGTGAAAGATTCAATTTCAAAACAGAGAGATCGAATGCTATAAGGTATGATTTTCTAAATGTATTCTGGCAACTGAAAGTGCAGATGTATTTTTGTTATATTTGTACTATATTGAGATGATTTGTTAACTTATTTAGCACACTGTTAATTTAAAAATGTTTGATGCAATATATTTCTGATATATTTTTGTATATTTCTATTGTATTTAATTGATTCAATATGTACTATTTGCATTGTATTATGTAGCTATACTCTGGCATGTTGGTCGCCGGAATGTAAATGGAAGTTCAGAGCGTCGAGAATTGGGGATTCTGAAATGTTCAGGGTTAGATCTTTCGATGATGAATATACATGTCCGTTGAAGGACAAGGTGTATTCACAAAGACAAGCAGCAAGTTGGTTTATTGGAGAAGCGGTTGTCAAGGCGAAAATAACTAACCACAAAGGAAGGTCACACCTGGGGATATAATAGACGATGTTAAAAATGAATTCGGCGTAGATGTTTCTTATATGATGGCATGGAGAGCTAGAGAGAAGGCTATAAAAGATTTCAGAGGTGATCCAGCTGATTCATACAAGAAGTTGCCGGCATATATATATACATCCTTGATAAAACGTATCCTGGATCGCTTGTTAAAATGCATAAATCACCATAAAATGAGTTTATGTATTTGTTTGTAGCACTCAAAGTATTCATAAAGGGATTCGAGTGTTGTAGACCAATAGTTGTAGTGGATGGTGCACACCTTAAATCAACGTATAATGGTACATTTGTGTCAGCAAGTACTTTGGATGGAGCAAGTATGTGTAATTCTATTCTATGAATGTTTTTTTATAAATACAACAATATGCTATTGATTTGCAAAAAAAGCTGCTAAAAACATACTCTGGATATATTGCTGGTGTTAATTTGTGAATAATATATGCTGAAATATGTAACACCTCGTAAACTTGAACTAGGTGTGAATGTGTAAAAATCTAGTATTAAGATGATATTATATCTGTATGAATCCATTCTTGATGAATTCGGGTGGAAGATGGTCGTTTTGAAGTCAAACCAACTAGTGAAGTTCTTAAGGCCCCTTAAATTCGCCTAAGTTTTGGTAGGTCTGTCTTCTGGGCGATTTTCATGAAAATGTGTTGCAAATTTGGAAAAACTTCATTCATGAAAGTTGTAGATCTTTGAAATAACTTTCCAACGGTAGGTCGTCCAGCCCAAGAAAAGTTACGTACAGGAGGTTATGTTCATTTTACCGAACACTTTGCAGAACCGACACACGTCGCTTTTTCAGGCGCGTGGGGGCACGTGCGATGGCCCCGCATCGCGGGCCGATTGCGCAAGTCTGAGTATTGAGCTGCAGAACATCGCGCGATGGCCCCGCATCGCGGACCCATAGCGTAACGGGTCGGGTTTGGGTCATAAAGTCGGGTTTACGCGTTTTAAGTTATATTTAAGGTTTGGGGTTTATTTCCCAGCACCCCATTCACGAAAAATTACCCTAAAGTCAATAAGAACAAGTCCCAAGCCTCAAGAACCATACAAGGTAAGTGTTATCATGATTCTAGGTTGAATTCAAGTTCCTAATCCCTTTCTAACATGATTTTATGACCAAAACCTAGGGTTTACAATATAATTCTTCCCAAAGTGATTCAAGCTAAGGTTTGGGTGTTCTTCATTAGAAAAGTGATTTGTTAAACCTTGTTTAACAAATTAAGGTATGTCTCTTTTAAAAAACATTTTTTTTACTATAAAGATGATTTGTATGTCTCTATTTTAAAAACTTATTTTTGGTTGAAAATCACTTTTGAAACTATTGTTGGAAGTATAATTTTCTTCAAGATTCTTTAATGAATGGGAGGAAAATTAATCTTTTCATGTTTCCTTGAACTCTAATTCATGTCTAAATGGTGGTTAATGTGTGTGAGGGGACAAACCCACATTAAACCTAGATTGTGACAAACCCTACATATGTATAAGCTATTATGAATGTTTTCCTTTATGAGAGATGCTTAGTGATGCTAGTTAAGAGTTGGTAATGACCTTCTTATTGGTGAATTGGGACATGAAAATCTTTGTAAAGAAGTTGTACGTTTTCAAAACATTGATTGGAATGACTTATTCTTTCGATATGCATAATGAACGTTAACATTATTGATGGTGTGACAACTTTGAGACAATTTGTGAATCGGCTTCTATGCTATGAACTTTGTTGTGATGTTTGGCCTAGCTACTCGGGAGGAAGGGTAGCCACTATGGATCCTAGTGTGTCATTGCTTAGCCATTCGGGAGGAAGAGTGGCCACCGCTGGGTTCGCTACCCGGGGTGTGATTTATGCCTAGCTATTCGGGAGGAACGATAGACGCCGTGTACTACATAGTCCGGTGTGATTTATGCCTAGCTATTTGGGAGGAAGGATAGCCACCGAGAATTATATGTTCCGGTGTGGTGCGCTATGCGCGATATGCTTGATTCTTGGGCCTGTATTGGCATGTGTGACATTCTTATTCTCTTATGGAATTGTTGATGACTATCTTAATCGCTTAAAAAGGCATATTTGAAGTTGTAACTTGACAAGAGGCTTTATAAATGGGTTTTGATACTTATTATTGAGATACATAAACTGAATAACTATTCTTACATCGCTCTCACCTGACTGGCAAGACTAATTTCTTTATGTATTATGTACTCTATTTTCTTATTACTCATTGTCCCCGAGGCACTCACTGAGTACGAAGTACTCAGGCATACCATTGTTGTTTTTGATGGTATGTTAGGTAACGGAGAAGAGCGGGTTCTTGATACTCCAGACGTGTAGGAAGGACTTGCTGTTGCGGCTTATTTGGTGAGCCCACACATTCGTTCGTGGGACACTCTATTTATTAAATTCCATTTACTTATTTTAGTTTCCGGGCTGCGTCCCGATGGGTTAGACATTTACTCCTTATTCTTAGAAGCTCCTTAGTATACATTCGAATGTGGGTAGAAGAAGAGTTGTCGTTTAATTCTTTCGGGCACACTATCATGTTTTGGGGTGAATCATTTACATTATAAAGACTTCCGCTGATTTAATTCATGTATTCATGATTTGTTACATTTAATTTATAAATTATTGGAGGCGAATGTTGAACCTGGCGAGTTCAAGTATTATTATTGTGTTGTTTAGGTTCTTCCGATGTTTTTCAGGACGTCGGATGCCGGTCACGTCTAGGGTGGGTTTTGGGGCGTGACAAGCTTGGTATCAGAGCCTAGGTTTAAATTCGTCCTAGGACTATTGTCGGTGTCGGTGAAGCTGTGTCTAGTGGAGTTTTCCTTGTGCAGCCTGATCACCTGTATGACCGAGAAACTCCCAGGACATTTATAGGTGTTTCCTATTCTTCTTGATTCTAGATTGTGCTGTAGAGCTTAAAGTCCTTTTTAGAATCGTTCGTTAATTCGTGCCTTGCAGAAATGACTCTGACGCGATCCAAAAATGGTAAACAAGGACGTCCCGCAAAAGTTAACCGAAATCTTGGGGGCGTGAATGCTGGTAATGGAAATGAAGCTGGAAATCAAGCACCACCCCCAGCACCGCCTGCTCCTGCTGTTCCTGTTGCGGGTGTGCCTGAGATTGGTACTATGCAAACGGCTATTCAAATGTTGACTGCTTTGGTTGCGGCTCAACTGCAGCGTGGAGGTGTGGGACCTCATGGTGGAGGCAGACTTAAGCAATTCCTTGACTTGAAGTCACCAGAGTTCTTTGGGTCACGAGAGGTGGATGACCCCAACACTTTCTAGATGAGACCTTCAAGGCATTGAAGGCAATGGATGCCCGGGATTCTGAAGCTGTAAGGCTTGCTTCGTATCAGTTGAAGGATGTTGCTCACGTATGGTTTGAGATGTGGGAATCTGAGAGAGGTGACGCTGCTTTAGCTCCTACGTGGGCTGAATTTGAAGAGGCATTCATGGAAAGGTTCTTGTCTGATGAGGAAAGAATTGTTATGGCTACGAAGTTTGAAAAGCTAGAGCAGGGTAACAAGTCGGTTCGTGAGTATAGTTTGGAGTTCACTCGTCTGTCAAAGTATGCTTTATACATGATTCCGACTGAAAAGCATAAATTGACTCGCTTTGTGAAAGGCTTGGTACCACGTATCAAGTCTGCATGTGCTGCTGTTGCTATGTCTCCTACTTGTTCTTTCTCATCTTTGGTTGGGTTTGCTGAGCAACAAGAAAGTTGGAAAAATGAGGAGAGAGTGGATCGAGATCAGAACAAAAAGGCCCGATTGGCGGGTGGTTTCAGTGGTAATAATTATAAGGGAGGGCAGAGTAAAGGGTATTCTGCACCTGCTCAGTCTTGTGGTTGCAGGTATCCTTACCATTTGTTCTCATGATGCTTATTCATTGATTGATCCGGGTTCAAATTTATCCTATGTGACCCCTTACTTTGCTCTTGATTTGGGGATGGAACCCGAACCTTTGTGTGAACCTTTTACTGTTGATACGCCTTCTGGTGTTCCTGTTATTGCTTCTAGAGTGTATAGAAATTGTGTTGTTATGATCAAGGGACGCGAGACCATGGATGATTTGTATGAACTTGAGATGGTGGACTTTGATGTGATTATAAGGATGGACTGGTTGTCCGCATGTTATGCTAATGTGGATTGTCGCCATAAGTTAGTTCGCTTCGCCTTTCCCGAGGAGCCTGTTATTGTGTGGGAGGGTGAAATTGCTAAGCCAAGGGTAGATTTATTTCCTATCTTAAGGCTCATAAGATGATTACGAAGGGGTACATTTACCATTTAGTTGCTGTTAATGATACAAAAGCCGTAGCACCTGAAATTGCATCTGTTCCCATAGTTAGTGATTATCCCAAAGTGTTTCCCGAAGATCTCCCTGGTATCCCTCCTGATAGGGTTATTGATTTTGGGATTGATGTTATTCCTGACACCCAACCTATTTCTATCCCACCTTATCGTATGGCTCCAACGGAGCTGAGGGAGTTAAAGGATCAGTTGAAGGACTTATTGGATAAAGGTTTCATCCGACCAAGTTCCTAACCTTGGGGGTGCTCCATTCTTGTTTGTTAGGAAGAAAGATGGCTCCCTTAGGATGTGCGTTGACTACCGTCAACTTAATAAAGTGACCATTAAGAATAAATATCCTTTGCTAAGGATAGATGATTTGTTTGACCAACTTCAGGGTGCTAAGTTCTTTTCGAAGATTGACCTGAGGTCTGGATATCATCAATTGAAGATAAAGGATAAGGATATCCCGAAAACTGCTTTCCGTACTCGTTATGGGCACTTTGAGTTTCTAGTCATGTCATTTGGCTTGACTAATGCGCCTGCTGCATTCATGGATTTGATGAATCGCGTGTTAAGCCTTATCTAGACCGCTTCATTATTGTGTTTCTTGATGATATTTTGGTGTATTCTAAAAGTCGTGAGGATCATGCAAATCATTTGAGGATAACTTTGACAACACTTGAGGAGAACGAGCTTTATGAAAAATTCTCTAAGTGTGAGTTCTAGCTTGATTCTGTGGCTTTCTTGGGTCATGTGGTGACTGGTGACGGCATTAAAGTAGACCCTCAGAAAATTTCAGCGGTTAAGGATTGGCCTAGACCCACTAGTGCAACGAAAATTCGTAGTTTCTTGGGTTTGGCAAATTACTACAGGGAGTTCGTGGAAGGTTTTTCATTTATTGCCTCGCCATTGACTAAGTTGACGCAGAAGACTGCTAAGTTTGAATGGTCCGAAGCTTGTGAAAAGAGTTTCCAAGAGCTTAAGGCAAAATTGACTTTGGCTCCTATTTTGACTTTACCTTCTGGTTCTGGTGGATACGTGGTGTATTGTGATGCTTCTAGAATTGGTTTGGGTTGCGTGTTAATGCAAAATGGCAAGGTGATTGCTTATGCTTCGCGACAGTTGAAAAAACATGAGAAGAATTGCCCGACACATGACTTGGAGTTGGCTGCTGTAGTTTTTGCTTTGAAAATTTGGCGTCATTATTTTTATGGTGAGCATTGCGATGTTTTTACTGATCACAAGAGCTGCAGTATATCTTCAAACAACGAGAGTTGAATCTCAGACAGATGAGGTGGTTGGAGTTGTTGAAAGATTATGACTTGAACATTTTATATCATCCTGGTAAGGCTAATGTGGTTGCTGATGCTTTGAGTAGGAAATCTATGGGCACGTTGGCTTATTTGCGTGCACATGAAATCCCCATGGGGAAGGATATTCGAAGACTTGCTAGTCTTGGGGTCAGACTTGATGAAACTGAAGATGGAAAGTTAGTGGGAATCACGCCATCACGGTCTGACATTGTAGAAAGGATTAAATTCAAGCAATATGATGATGAACTTTTGGCAAAGCTGAGAGATGGAGTGGAAAGGGGTGAGTACACTTCATTTACTGTTAGGACTGGCGATAGTGTTCTGCGATTGCAAGGACGATTGTGTGTTCCCGATGTTGATGGTCTTCGACAAGAACTAATGATGGAAGCTCATAGTTCCAAGTATTCGATTCATCCGGGATCCACCAAGATGTATAAGGATTTGAAACAACACTATTGGTGGAAGAGCATGAAGGTTGATATCTCTAAATTTGTGGCTAAGTGTTTGAACTGTCAACAGGTGAAAGCTGAACATCAAAGGCCCGGTGGCTTACCTCAAAACATTGAGATTCCTCAATGGAAGTAGGAGATGATAAATATGGACTTTGTTGCAGGTTTACCTCGCACAAGGGCCAAGTATGATTAAATTTGGGTGATCGTGGATAGACTCACGAAGTCTGCCCATTTTCTTCCTGTAAAGACGTCATATGCCGCGGCAGAGTACGCCAAGCTATATTTGAAGGAGATTGTTAGGTTGCATGGTGTTCCGACATCTATCATATCTGACAGAGGTACGCAATTTACTGCTTATTTCTGGCAGACGTTTCAAGAAGGTTTGGGGACTAGAGTGAAATTGAGCACTGCCTTTCATCCTCAAACTGACGGGCAAGCAGAGAGAACTATTCAAACTTTGGAGGATATGTTGCGTGCTTGTGCAATTGATTTTGGAGGAAGTTGGGATGAACACCAACCTTTGGTGGAATTCGCTTACAATAATAGCTATCAAGCTAGTATTCAGATGACTCCTTATGAGGCTCTTTATGGGAGCGTTATCGGTCTCCAATTGGTTGGTTTGAACCAACGGAAGTAGAGTTGTTGGATCCTGATTCAATTCATGAGGCGATCGAAAAGGTAAATCTTATTGTGCAACGACTAAAGACCGCTCAGAGTAGACAAAAGTCTTATACGGACATGAGGCGTAGGGAATTGGGATTTGCTGTTGGTGACAAAGTTTTCTTGAAAGTGTCACCTATGAAGGGGGTAATGTGTTTTGGCAGAAAGGGCAAGCTTATTCCTCGCTACATTGGTCCTTATGAGATTACCAGAAGAGTTGGGAAGGTAGCTTATGAGTTGAGATTACCGGCTGAGATGTCCATGGTTCATCCGGTGTTTCACATTTCGATGTTGAGGTTATATAAACCTGACACCTGTCATGTGTTGAACTATGAAGAGATTGAGATTGATGAATCCTTGTCTTATGAAGAAGAACCAGTTCAGATTTTGGATCGCCAAGTTAGAAGGTTGAGAACAAAGGATGTTGCGTCGGTTAAAGTGTTGTGGCGAAATCATAACACTGAGGAAGCTACTTGGGAAATGGAAGAGAACATGAAGAAGAGACATCCTCACTTGTTCCCTATTTTAGGTATGAGTTAAGTTTTGAGCTATTAGTACGCAAGGTGATTGTGTGGTTAAAATTCGTGTTGGTTAATTACCTTCCTACAATACTATCCTCATTCAAGGACGAATGATCTTGAGGGGGGGATAATGTAACACCTCGTAAACTTGAACTAGGTGTGAATGTGTAAAAATCTAGTATTAAGATGATATTATATCTGTATGAATCCATTCTTGATGAATTCGGGTGGAAGATGGTCGTTTTGAAGTCAAACCAACTAGTGAAGTTCTTAAGGCCCCTTAAATTCGCCTAAGTTTTGGTAGGTCTGTCTTCTGGGCTATTTTCATGAAAATGTGTTGCGAATTTGGAAATACTTCTTTCATGAAAGTTGTAGATCTTTGAAATATATTTCCAACGGTAGGTCGCCCAGCCCAAGTAAAGTTATGTACAAGAAATTATGTCTGTTTTACTGAACACTATGCAGAACCGACTCACGTCGCTTTTTCAGGCGCGTGGCCCCACATCGTCGGCCGATCGCGCAAGTTTGAGTATTGAGCTAAAGAACATCGCGCGATGGCCCCGCATCGCAGACCCATCGCGTAACGGGTCGGGTTTGGGTCAAAAAGTCGGGTTTATGCGTTTTAAGTTATATTTAAGGTTTGGGGTTTATTTCCCCAGCACCCCCATTCACGAAAAATTACCCTAAAGTCAATAAGAACAAGTCCCAAGCCTCAAGAACCATACAAGGTAAGTGTTATCATGATTGTAGGTTGAATTCAAGTTCCTAATCCCTTTCTAACATGATTTTATGACCAAAACCTAGGGTTTGCAACATAATTCTTCCCAAAGTGATTCAAGTCAGGGTTTGGGTGTTCTTCATTAGAAAAGTGATTTTTTAAACCTTTTTTAACAAATTAAGGTATGTCTCTTTTAAAAATCATTTTTTTTACTATAAAGATGATTTGTATGTCTCTCTTTTAAAAACTTATTTTTGGTTGAAAATCACTTTTGAAACTATTGTTGGAAGTATAATTTTCTTCAAGGTTCTTTAATGAATGGGAGGAAAATTAATATTTTCATGTTTCCTTGAACTCTAATTCATGTCTAAATGGTGGTTAATGTGTGTGAAGGGACAAACCCACATTAAACCTAGATTGTGACAAACCCTACATATGTATAAGCTATTATGAATGTTTTCCTCTATGAGAGATGCTTAGTAATGCTAGTTAAGAGTTGGTAATGACCTTCTCATTGGTGAATTGGGACATGGAAATCTTTGTAAAGAAGTTGTACGTTTTCAAAACATTGATTGGAATGACTTATTCTTTCGATATGCATAATGAACGTTATTGATGGTGTGACAACTTTGAGACAATTTGTGAATCGGCTTCTATGCTATGAACTTTGTTTTGATGTTTGGCCTAGCTACTCGGGAGGAAGGGTAGCCACTATGGATCCTAGTGTGTCATTGCCTAGCCATTCGAGAGGAAGAGTGGCCACCGCTGGGTTCGCTACACGGGGTGTGATTTATGCATAGCTATTCGGGAGGAAGGATAGCCGTCGCATACTACATAGTCCAGTGTGATTTATGCCTAGCTATTCGGGAGGAAGGATAGCCACCGAGAATTATATGTTCCGGTGTGGTGCGCTATGCGCGATATGCTTGATTCTTGGGCCTGTATTGGCATGTGTGACATTCTTGTTCTCTTATGGAATTATTGATGACTATCTTAATCGATTAAAAAGGCATATTTGAAGTTGTAACTTGACAAGAGGCTTTATAAATGGGTTTTGATACTTATTATTGAGATACATAAACTGAATAACTATTCTTACATCGCTCTCACCTGACTGGCAAGACTAATTTCTTTATGTATTATGTACTCTATTTTCTTATTACTCATTGTCCCCGAGGCACTCACTGAGTACGAAGTACTCAGGCATACCATTGTTGTTTTTGATGGTATGTCAGGTAACGGAGAAGAGCAGGTTCTTGATACTCCAGGCGTGTAGGAAGGACTTGCTGTTGCGGCTGATTTGGTGAGCCCACACATTCGTTCGTGGGACACTCTATTTATTAAATTTCATTTACTTATTTTAGTTTCTGGACTGCGTCCCGATGGGTTAGACATTACTCCTTATTCTTAGAAGCTCCTTAGTATACATTCGAATGTGGGTAGAAGAAGAGTTGTCGTTTAACTCTTTCGGGCACACTATCATGTTTTGGGGTGAATCATTTAAATTATAAAGACTTCCACTGATTTAATTCATGTATTCATGATTTGTTACATTTAATTTATAAATTGTTGGAGGCGAATGTTGAACCTGGCGGGTTCAAGTATTATTATTGTGTTGTTTAGGTTCTTCCGATGTTTTTCAGGATGTCGGATGCCGGTCACGTCTAGGGTGGATTTTGGGGCGTGACAAAATACAATGTAAATATGTGGTGAATATATTGTAAATATATACTGTTGTTTTATAAATGATGTTGCTAAAAACATAGTGTGAGATCAAATTCATTTAAAATATGTGTTGAATATATTATAAATATATACTGATTTTTGTAGGTAATATCATACCACTAGCGTATGTGTGATAAATTCTGAGAATAATAAGTCCTGGACGTGGTTCTTTGAACTGTTCAAGCAAGCTTATGGTATTAGGCAAAATATGTATGTCGTGTCCGACAGACATGAAAGCATAATACACGCAGTTTATAAGGTGTATCCTACTGTTCCTCATTTGGCTTGTATATGACATTTGTGGAAAAATGTGACAAAGCAATACACAACAAACAGTGAGGTGCTGAGTCCTATATTTTTTTCATTAGCGAAGGCATACAACCAGGATGAGTTCGATAAATTGATGGAGAAGATTGGGAATGTTGATATTCGGGCAAAACGATACCTAGAAGATGCTGGAAGGGATAAATGGTCTAGGATTTATTCACCTGTTAACAGAGGATGGACAATGACTTCGAATATAGCCGAATGTATTAATGGAAAACTGGTTGCTGCAAGAGAGTTACATATTTTTGATTTCCTTGAAGAAGTGAGGAAGATGTTTGGTAGATGGAATTGCACAAATAGAAAAAATGGTAACTACACATTCACAACACTGATGAGGCGGTATTAAGAGATGTTGTCGATCAACGAGTACAAATCAATACGAATGAGGGTATCTTTGTTTGCAACACAAAAATTTAATCTATATTTTACTATATCTAATCTACATTTATCTATATTCCCAATATGGTAAAACTGCTCAGGTTAATGCTTGTTTATTGGTTAAATGGTTTTCAGGTTGAAGCGTCAACTGAATATGTTTACACAGTGAATGATGGACCGAGACGTTTCATAATCGATTTGAAGAAGAAAACTTGCAGCCGCAGGATGTTCCAACTGGATGAGATACCGTGTTCTCATGCATAGGCAGTATTGAAGAATAAAAATTTGACTGCTGATGCATATTGTTCGAAATTATTCAAGCCAGAAACAGTTGTGAACACATATGATGTGCCAGTTGATCCTCTTCCCGATGAGACCGAGTGGAATGTTCCTAAAAGTATATCAGATGAAGTTGTTATGCCACCGATCTATAAGAGACCCCCTGGTAGTCCAAAAAAGAAGAGGGACAAGCCATTACAGGAGTTGATGATTGGTAAACGTAGGAATGCTTGCGGTAAATGTGGACGTCTTGGTCATAACAGGCGTTCGTGTGATAATCCGCCGCTCAATAAGAAGAATAAATAAGTCCTTTTTGATTTTATTTGTTAAGACAATTCTACTTTAAATTTCAGTTAAAAATAAAAAATGAATTCATCTTGAATTCATATCATTCTAGTATGATTGTATTTCACATGGTTGAACATCCGATGTTTTTCGATGTTATGCTATATTGGTGGTTTAATGGGATTTGGAAAGTTTACTCTATGTAAAATGATTTGACCTTTTGTTTTGGATTTATGTTTTAATAGTTGTATTTCGTATATATTTTGGCTATATTGTAGTTGCATTTTGTCTGATCTGGTTGCTAATACTTTTTCTGGTTTACTGTTAACTATATGTCATATATGTTTTAAATATATTTGAAGTGTATTTAGATGAAATTTTAACTTTTGCAACATACTGTACATTAAAAATGGACTTATGGAATATATCTAAGTTATATTTTCTGTATATTTCTACTGTATTTAAATGATTAGATATACCACTTTATTAAATGAATACATTTCACAGAAAATGAAAATGGAATTTATGCATTGAAAAAATAACATACTTGAAAGAAACAACAATATAAAAGCCATAAGGTGGTGTTCAACATTAATCATCCTAAAAAACATTACTGCACATGAAACGATATGTCCAAAATGAAAAAACAGCAACAAAAGTCCCAACCAACTATGCTATTGTCCAACATGAAAATCAAAAACACAAAAGACTTGGTGGCCTAATCAAGATCCTCTTTATCAACTGCATCGTAATCAACTGCCGGTCTAATTGGTCTTGGAGGCTGCTCGTTATCACTTGATGCATTATTGTTTGACTTATCCCATGCATAGTCGCATAAAAGGGCACCGTATCTCATATGGAGTAACTTTGCATCGAATTCGGTTGGGATGACTTCACTTGAGCTCAAGTATTCAGCAAAGGCTGCCACATACACACCACAATCCCTGAAAAAAATGATCAAAAAATTTACTGATCAAAACCTAAGAAAAAATAGATGTATTTATTGTGTTTTTTATTGGAAGAGATTCTTACATGCTAGCGGGAGCTTGTTGCGGGAGATTGTCTACATTCACAATGTCAAAGTTGTCGGTCTGTTCTCTATTTCTTTAAGAAGGATGTGTGGCAAAATCTATATCCTCCTTCTTCTCATAGAAATCAGTCATTTGTGGACTGTGTGTCACAAGAGTAGCCAATATTTTCATTCCGGCTCTAACGACAGCATCATGCCCTGCAGCTCGATATGAGTTGTATACGTAGATGCAGCTGTTTGTAAAAAGAAAAAATACGAATAAAACAAACTTATAAATTTTGTAGAAAAATGAATGATTTTTTCAAAGGATGAGAGCACACCTGTCAGTGAATGATATCACAACCAAAATCCAGTGATTTTCCTCTTTTACGTTGACAGGAATTAGTACGTTGTCAACAGTATACCATGGTACATTAGCCAACAGCCTGTGTCCGTTAATGTACTCACACAGTTCGTCTTCCTTACTGGTGACGCATGTGGATGAATCAGGGTTTTCCCAAGATGTGTAAATTTCAGCAACTAAAGTGTGAAAAATACAGCTGGCAGTGGTGAATCTATAATTGTTGTAATTGTGATACTTCCCCTTCTTTCGTAGGTAGTAGAAAATAACATCAATATGCTGTAAAAACATCAATTCAGTGACTATAATCAATACTATGTTCAATAAAACTATTGCTGTATATATATTAAATATAGTGAAATATACTCTTAAATATAGCAAAATTACAATTCTGTATACTTGATCAGTACTATGCTCAACTAATAAATTAATGTCTCTATATTAAATATAGTGCAAATATAACGATGAAAATATTTTTAAAATACAATGCAGTCTTAACGTAAATACAAAATTGTGATACATCACACTGTAATTCTATTATAAAACATAAAAACTTAGATAACAAGCAGAAAGACATCAAACCTCATCAGTCCAAATTTACCCATCCATAGATAACAAGTAGAACCAGTTTTTGTCGGATACGGCTGTAACGCCTAAATGTAACCGAAGTTCAGCATCCGCAGGATCCAGTCCTTCCTTGTTCTTTCTGTAATGATTTTCCTTTGGCTTCCTGTATATCAACAATGGGAAGAACATACGTTAACTTTTTGTCGTGCGATTTCAATAGATCCTTCTCAATCCACTTTTGATATTCTTGAAGAAACGAAATATCTAACGGGGCATTGATAGGGTGCTCAACAAATGGGTGTTTTTTCTGATAAATGCAAGGACTGATATTTTTGGCAGAAGAACTCGCTGAGCTGAAATTGGGACAGTAAGGGGACAGTTTGTATTTGCTTAGTTTCCTTTCTCGGGCAGTCCCTGGATGGACAATGATTTTTTTTCCAGTGTTTGAAAGCTGTGCAGTCTCACCACTTGAGCTTTGACCCGCATTTGGTTGTACAGAAACTTGTTGTCCAGTTTCATCACTTGAACTGTGGCCAACGATCGGTCGTACTCCAACTTGCTATTCAGTTTCATTAGTTGAACTTTGTCCAGTTTTTGGTTGTACTCCAAGTTGGATTGGTATCTGAGAATCAGAATCATCCACTGAGAGATTGTTATTGGGTTATCGTCCGGATTCTGAGGGGTCCTTAAACTTGACAAATCGGCTTGATCATCGCGTGGTGCTGGAGGAGGACCAAGAGGAATAACACATGCTAAAGGACAGTTGACTAGCAAGTCCGCTATCATTTCCTCTTATGCAGTAAATTCAGCATTAGCATTCTCCATATCACCGGTTTGCTAAGATTTCTGAAATAAAAAACAAACAAAAAAGCGACTGGTGTTTGTCAATTATTGCTTATCAAAACGATATGTGATTGGCACTAAAAAGCCACATTTCAGTACTTACATCAAAATTTAAATGTATTGGTGTTATGGGCACTCCATCTATTTGTGCATCACTTATAACTCCAGTTTCTTTATCCCTCAACCTAAAACAATAAAAACATAGTTCAAATAAATTTAAAGGCATCAGTAAAACAAATACACATATATAGCACTGCCATAAAAGTTAAAAGTTTCATATAAATATAGACAAAATATATGAAAAATATACCTGAAATATAATCAATAGAAACCAGAATAAAAAACCTTGAACATAATAATCAAAATACAATTAAAATATAGCCAAAATATATATGAAAAGCTACTATTAAAATATCAATCCAAAAGAAATTTAGCACTACTATTATATATAAACACAATCATAACAAAAATAGCACAAATAGATACATCAAATGGAACACTACTAACAAATGACTATGTGAAAAATATATATGTAAATACACTATAGGTAATACTAAACACAGATAAAATTCCAATATTTTTACTTTGAAAAATATACTGCAAATATAGCAAAGTGAAAGTAAAAATGAGTACCACTGGATAACTCCTCTGCGCGGAAGTTGCACCACTACCTTGATTCTCTTTGGTTGAAAACTTTACTGCACCGCCACTTTGATTGCCTTGAGAAATCCCACCATCAGTATGTAAGTCAGCTTGCAACATTGTGTCTCCGACCTTTAAAATTTTCCAAAATAAAATATAAAGTCTTTCAATAAATATATCAAAATAACTTAAAAAGTTAATAATTTCCATTTTTACTGTGTTGTCTTCGACTACGTCGTTGACAGTTGATGTGCCTTTATCAGAACGATGACGTTGGCTTTTCTTATGTGAGTATTGTATGCCAACATCATGTTGATGTGACGGGGCTTTACTATCAGCGAGCTTAAAAAAATATCTTATTAATAAAAAAGGAAACCAGTTTGTTAATGCCTGTAATGTATTTAATGAACTTAACTTTTAGTGTTGATTTTTACCTTATCTGGTGTTTGATTGCCCTTTATTGCATCTAACAACTTTTTGAAGTTGTTATCCATGTAGTCAAACACCTACAGTTTTGAAACACAAAAAATAGAATTAGAATTGTTAATCACTTGACACAAGCAATATGAAGTAACAAAAACATATTGAAAACAAAACGCCTACTTCTTTCTTGAAAATCTGAATCTCTTCCCTTATCAGTTTAAACTCATTTGTTCCGGGTCCTGTAGGTGCATCTGGTTTCCTTGTCCCTTTTATCCGAGATTCCTTCCGTGATGGTTGTTTCCTGGAAGGAGGAACAGAAACGGGAAACTGTGTCCGTTTCTTGCATCGCGGGGAATTAGAATTGGCACTCCTTTGTTGCTGTTTGCCACTGGATAGATGCGGTGGTGGGGTACTAAAATCATCGTAATCATCGTCTACCAAATCAGTACCATGTACACCATCAACTCCATGTTTGACGTCTAGTATATCATGTGCAACAGGAGGCAAATTAAGAGTTTCCAACTCATGGGGTGTTGGCACAACTTCCTCAAATCTACAAGACTGTGAACAACAAAATATAGAAACTACATTACCATATGTATCTACATTGGTAACATACTAAAATATGAGGAAAATATAGTCAAAATATATTGATCACAAATGGCTTATTTCATAAATATAGTCAAAATATAATCAAAATATACCATGAAAAACAAACATATTAAAACAGTTAAATGGTAAAGGACACAAACAAATATAACTGTTCAGTTTGTTAAAAAACTGTTTTATCGGGTTTTTGTCGTCTCTGAACATGCCATCCATCAATCTCTTGAATTCTGGTTTTCCTTCCGTAGTCCGCCAGTTCAAAATTCTAGGAACTAAATTTCCCGTCTTAACTGCAATGGTGGACGGGACTTTTGAGCAACATTCATACAACCAGACTTGCATAGCAAGTGGCAACCCATGAATCCTATAATATTTCTTAAAACCAGCATATTTCTGCCCGATGCTTACAACCAACTCTCTAAACGAATCTTTACCCTAAGGATACTCATTATATCTCCCGTCCTCTACAATATCAAAATGGATCCTTGGTATGTTTGTTGAGTTTGGCTCACCACAATGTACCCACGAATTTATGAAATACAATATTGCCATCTTGACTGCGTCATCCCCTTTATCATCCCAAACTGTCTTGTTGAAATACTCAATAAGCTCGTGTCTTTTAACTGGCAATTGGTTCTCGTCATTTCTACCAAAATACTCAACCATAAGCCTATTCGGTTTTTAGTTATCATAAACAAAATCATTTTCATCAGAGACACAATCTAGCCTAGTGATCAGTGCAAATTCTCTAAGGCCAAAACGCAGAACTTTACCATTTATTTCAAATGTAAAACACCTATATGTACTGCCCCTAAGTTCTTTGACCATAAAGCGCCGAAAAATCTGTGCTTGTACATCCAATTGCTGCATTCCGAGATATTTACCAAAACAAGAATTCCTAAACCTATCCATCTGTGGGTCTGTTAGTTTGCCTCTAATATCTTGCATTACATTAACATTCGTGTATCTACACATAGATGGTGCCACAGCAGGGTGCTTGGTAACCAAAAATTTAGATACCTGAAACAACATGCCAAAAAACACGTATGATTGACAAAAAACAGTGAACACAATCAGGTAAAAAAGAGATCAACAAAAAATATATACAAATATAAAACAAAACAGTGATTGACAATGAAAAAATATAATGTAATTGAACAATAAATATATATGAATATACTGAAAATATAATGACATATATTGACTGAATATGTAAATTACAGAACTGTAATAACTGTCAACAAAATATACACAAATATACTTAAAAATCTTAAAAGTTACAGTTATATGGTGAAGAACAATAAACACGAATTAACTGAAGAAACATGTGTAAAAAAAAAACAACAGAAAATATACTTAAAATGCACATAAAATATAAATCTGGTTAATTCACAGATCTGTAATAACTGAACTAAAAAAAAACGAATTAAATATACTGAAAATAAAACATAAATATACCTCTTCATCATCATCCTCATCCACATTATGTTTGGCTTTAGCAATTGTTTTGCCCTTAACATTAGCAACATTGTCACCAGCCTTTCTTTTCATTTGTTTCTCCATTTGAGAAACCTTTTTCACTTTTTCTTGTTGTTTACTCTTTGAATCAACATATTCCTTAGAACGCCTAGGATCGTTAATTCTTTTTGAATGATTCTCAGCATAAGAGCCTGCAATGGCAGTTTCATGTTGAGAAATTTCCAAAGAAAATTAGGAATCTCAAATTCGGGTTCTATACCTGTAGTTCTCATCGGAATAGAAGCTTTCTTAGCCATTTCACTTGAATCTAAGAAAAAACAACCAAGAACAAACACTGATAATTAATTATTTAGAGTTGCATTCCTGATTCAAACGAAAAAAAAAACCCAAAATATAGGTTATATACACAGTGAAAATTAAAAATCAGTATAGAATCTTACCTTATTTGGGAATTAGATTTGAATCATGAGTGAAATTAATGAGTAGTTAATTAGAGATAAAAAAGGAAGTTGAAGAATTGTAAAACTGATTTGAAATTGGAGGAAATTAATGGATATTGTGAATAATGGCGTGTATTTAGGGGGATAGGAGAGAGACGTTTTGGTTGGCTTAAATTTAGGGGTGTGGGAAGTTATCAGATGAGTGGTAAAAACATGGTAGCTATATGAAGTAAATATGTTATATTTTAGCTACTAAATATAATTATTGAACAGTTTAATTATGTTCCATAAATAGGTAATAATGTAACCTATGCCAAGTAAATTTTACTATTTAGTAAGGTCACTACTATATTACAACTCGAGAATCATATATAGGCTTGAGATATGGTCCATGATAATTCTTCAGTTGGAACGTTTCATGAAAATGAGCCCATTTCGTTTTTTTTTCTCTTATTTTTTAGGGTCAACTATATATATATACATCTTAAGGAGAAATATTTACGAAACGTGATTATAGTTTTACATTTACAAAACATAACATTAAAAACCCTATATATATATATATATTTCTTTTAAAAAAAAAAAAATTTAAATTTTTTTTAAATTTTTTTTTTTAAAAAAAATATTTTTAAAAGTTTTGTTTTTTTTAAATATTTTTTTGGCTCAAAAATTTATGTATGAAAGTTGTATGAAATGTGTATATCTCGTTCAAGGCTTAAAAAGTTCGCTCAAAATTTAGTGTATGAAAACTGTATGAAATGTGTATATCTCGTTCATGGCTTAAAAAACCCGCTCAAAATTATGTGTATGAAAACAATATGAAATTTGTATCTCGCTCAAGTCTTAAAATTTCGCTCATATTTTCGTATATAAAGTTCATGTTAGATTTTTTGTAAAATTAATACAACTACAACAACATCGTATACAACTTTGATACAACATTCAAGACTTAAAATAATCGCTCAAATTTTTGTATAGGAAATGTGTATATCTTGCTCAAGGCTTAAAAAGTTTGCTCAAATTTTATGTATGAAGAACGTATGAAATGTGTATATCTCGATCAAGGCTTAAACATTACGCTCAAAATTTTATGCATGAGAATGGTATGAAATGTGTATATCTCGCTCAAGACTTAGAATTTCATTCACATTTTTCATATATAAAGTTCATATTAGGTTTCTGGAAAATTAATACAACTACAACAACATTGTAACAACTTTCATACAATATTCAAGGCTTAAAATTTTCGCTCACAATTTTGTATATGAGAATTATATTAAAAATTTAGCTCACATATACATGTTTCATACAACTTTCATACACAAAAAATTAAGATAATTATTCAAGCCTTTGAGCAAAAAAAATAATTAATTTTTTAAAAAAAATATCTTAAAATTATTTTTTTAAAAAAATTAAAATATTATTTTAAAAAAATAATATATTTTCTGGAAAAAAAATAAAAAAATGAAAAATATATGAAAATCCGTCATGTTTCGTAATATATAATTATGTTTCGTAAATAAGGAAAACTATCATCACGTTTCGTAAATATTTCTACTTAACATGTATATATATATATGTAGTTTTCCCTATTTTTTACCATACTCAAAATCACAACAAACCCATTATTGTTTCTTATTAGTTGTTAATCAACCCATTTTGTGAAATGGGTAGCTGACCCATTTTCCATCCATGAACCCCTAGCCTTAATTGTTTTAATTCTTAAATGTTGTTGGTTTGCAAAATTGGTCTTCCAAATATTTATTTTTAGTTGATAAAAGAATCAAAGTGTAGAATTTTATTTAGTTATCAATTCCCTTTTATGTGTGCTGGATTGTGGTTAAGTTGTTTTCTTGCTTATTGAGACATTTGGTAGGTTTTTATAATATAGGATAATCTGTGGGCATTTGAACTGGGATATGCTTAAGGTTACTGATTGTTTTATTTACTTTTAAGATCGACATTGTGCCTTTAATTCTAACTAAATTTTTATTATAATTCAGGCTCAAAAGTTAGTGAAGAATTATTTTACCAAAGTTCCAAAATCAAATTTGGACTCTCGTGATCAACCTAATCCAGAAGAAAATGTCAACCACTCAGAAGTACCATTGCTTTCTTCTCAGCAATTTGATTTGAATTCTTTAAAGCATGATCCGGGTGAAAGAACTCAAATCATGGACTTTCATCCAAATCATCGTGATGTTATTCGAAGAGAGTGCCTTACGAGAGGTCCTTGTCAGCCTCGGCTTAAAGAGTATCCTAAAACAAAAGTTTCTAGATACATGCATCTTTTTAATCCTTAGTGGTTTATTGAATATTCTAATTGGTTGGAGTATAGTGAAAATAAAGATGCAGTCTTTTGTTTGAATTGCTATCTATTTAAAGACGATACTATTCATCAAGGTGGGGGTGATGTATTTTCGACCATAGGGTTTAAGAGTTGGCAAAAAAGGAAGAGTCTTAAAAAACATGTTGGTGGCAGAAATAACATTCATAATCAGGCAAGAAAGAATTGTGAAGATCTAGAGCGACAAGAACAATCTATTCAATCTGCACTTGTGAGGCAAGATAATCAATTTAAGCATGAGTATAGGTTCCGCTTAACTGCTTCAGTTGATGTTGCAAGGCATTTCGGGGTCACGATGAATCTAAATCATCACTTAGCAGAGGTAATTTTTTAGAAATTCTTTCATGGTATTCTGAAAGGTGTGATAACATTAAAGATTTTGTATTGAAACATGCTCCACAAAATGATCTGATGACTTCTCCAATGATTCAAAAAGAAATTGTGACTGCGTGCAAAATTGAAAACAATTAAGGCTATCATAGAAGAATTAAATGGTGATTGCTTTGCCTTGTTGGTTGATGAATCTTTTGATGTGTCATGCAAGGATCAAATGGCCGTTGTTTTACGATATGTTGATAGAATGGACATTGTTACGATGGGGCAAGTAATATGAAAGGTAGAATCAATGGCCTTAAAATGTTGATTAGGCAACAGAGTAGATAGGCTCATTATGTTCATTGCTTTGCTCATCAACTTCAACTAAGTCTTGTTGTGGTTTCTAAAAAGTGTGTTGAAGTAGGAGAGCTTGTACTATTGGTTTCGAGTATTTTGAATATGTTGGGAGCTTCTTTTAAATGCATGAATGAATATCGAGAATCTAAAAGAAAAGAATTTAAGAGGCATTAGATATGGGTGAACTGGAAACTGGTAGAGGCTTGCATCAAGAATTTGGTCTTACTAGAGCTTGTGATACTTGTTGGGGATCCCACTACAAACCTTTTAGTAACTTTATTCTTATGTTTGGTTCAATTGTTGATGTACTTGATGATAGTATTGTTGATTCACATTGTCCAGATAAAAGTGCCAAGGCAATGAGATTTCTCGGAGCATGTCAAACATTTGATGTTGCATTCATATTGCATTTGATGAGAGATATTTTAGCAATCACAGATGGGCTTAACAAATGCTTACAGAAAAAGGAGCAAGATATCGCAAATGCCATGCTACTTGTTCAACTAGCAAAGAAAAGGTTGCAAAAGTTAAGGGAGGAAGAATGGGGTTCGCTTATTAATAAAGTATCTAAATTTTGTATCAAGTATGAAATTTTGGTACCTAATTTAGATGAGCCATACTTTACCTCTTTGAGATCACGACGTAAACTTGCTGGTAGTACTGTCTCACCCCATTATTATGTTGAAGTGTTTTGCAAAGTTATTGATTGGCAAATTCAGGAGCTTTCTTATCGTTTTGATGAAGTAACGACTGATTTGCTTTATGGAATTGCTTGTTTAAATCCAATTGACTCATTTTCTAGTTTTGTTCTCAGGAAAATAATGAGAATGGCTGAACATTATCCTGATGACTTTGATGAATTTAGTATGGGGGCTCTTGAGAATCAACTTGCGAGTTACTTTATTGATGTTCGTGATCTTGATGAAAGGTTCTCCGATCTAAAAGGACTTTGTGATCTTTCAAAAAGATTAATTCAGACAAAGAAGCATCCAAATTATCCTCTTGTATTCCGCTTAGTGAAACTTGCCTTGCTTTTACCAGTTGCCACTGCATTCGTTGAAAGAGCTTTTTCGGTAATGAAGTTTATCAAGAATGACTTGCGGAATCGAATGAATGAGGGTTATTTTGGTGGTTGTTTGGTACCTTATGTAGAAAAAGATGTGTTTAATAGGATTTATACTGATGTTATTATAAAAACATTTCAAGAAATGAAATCTCATCGTGTACAGTTGTAGTAATATACATGCACTTTCAATAGAAAATTGTGTTTGTTTTGATTTCTTCGCGTGTTTATTTTTTCATTATATTTTCT
Source organism: Lycium barbarum (assembly GCF_019175385.1). Taxonomy (NCBI): domain Eukaryota; kingdom Viridiplantae; phylum Streptophyta; class Magnoliopsida; order Solanales; family Solanaceae; genus Lycium; species Lycium barbarum. Next base: position 116,068,288 of record NC_083344.1, on the reverse strand, counting down.
TGAACCCCCTTATCAAATGTTCTGGTTCCGCCCCTGTGTACGTGGAGTCCGCAACTTAAATAACCCAAAAAGTGACCAAAGGTGCCAAAATACCCCAGTTAAAAAAAAAAGTTACCAAAATGCCTTTTGCGCATTAAATTAGTGCGCAATACCTCTTTAACAAAAACTCCCAGCCCTTTATTCATTGGCCAAAAGTTTTGAAATTCACGTTTTTTCCGTACTTTGACCAAAGATTAGTCATGTTTAAAAACATCGAAATATCAATATTTTATATAGAACCTGATATCTTTTTCTGCGAACAATAATGTAGGCTCAACGCATCAAGTATACCTATACATTTGGATAGTCATTTTAGGGGTTGTAAAGTGCCCCGAAGTAAATTTTGTTTGTTTGGAAACTTGTTATCTTTAGGTTTAAGTGTTTTATTTTATAGGGTTTTGATTAATTTAGGATGTCGCACTAGTTATTATTAAACAACAATAAAAACTAAGATAACTAATTATCATTAAGCAAATAATACCAAAAAAAAATATTAACATAAAATGTACATTTTATTCACAAATACACTGTCTCCATCGCCCTAGGTCCCACATGTGGGAGCCTTTAAAATAACCTTAGGCCTAAGACGAACCCCACCACCCTCACCATCATCTCCATCCTTCTTATTCCTCTTAATCAGTACATGCTGTATGGTGTGATCATCCTGCGTTCTCTTTCTAGGGGGCTTGTTCAAAACATGCTTTCTATGGGAGACGACGGTGGCCAAAATGTGAGCTTCAAGAGATGACTCAATCTCAACAGGAGATAGGTCCACATGCACAGAAGAATGAACCTGAAATAACATATAAACAATTTAGTTTAGATTTATGCTAAACTAAACATGGAATAACATGTAAACAATTAATAAATACATTATTTTATTGTAAAAAATCAAACCTGTGTGTCGACGGGCTCTTGAGATGGCCGGCTAGAGGGCTCATGAGCTAGCTCCTCAGTGGTCTCCTGAGTGGGCCCTGGAGCCGGAGATGTAGATAGTGCTGAAGCAGGAGACGAGTCCACAAGCGTAGAAGAATGAACCTGAAATAACATATAAACAATTTAGTTTAGTTCTATGCTAAAGTAAACATAAAATAACATATAAACAATTAATTTAATACATTATTTTATTATAAAAAATCAAACTTGTGTGTCGACGGGGCTCCTGAGATAGCTGGTGAGAGGGCTCCTCAGATGGCTCTTTAGCGATTTCCTGAGTAGGCCCGGAGCCGGAGACATATCGGATTCCTTGAATAAGTAATCGAAGTCCAGCTCCGTACCACCCTGTAGATCACGAGTTAGCTGTTCACCCTGTGGATGACGAAATGGCGGCTGTGCAGGCGATGGCCAGAACATGTGATCTAAAAATAAGTCCGGCGTAAATACAAGTGTCGACGGATGCTCTAAAGTCGACGGCCAGTAAGAAGTCGACTATTGGTAAGAAGTCGACTGGATCTCTGAAATCGACGGAGGCTGCTGGGCTGGAGTTGGAACTGGTGTATGGTCGTCATGCTCATCTGCTAGACCACGAACCCCTCTGGCCCTACCCCCTTTGTGATCAGCCCCTCTGCCCCTATCCTCTCAGCCACTAGCCCCTCTGGCATGAACACGACCACGACCACCCGCTGCCTGATGTGGGACCTCTGGAACAGGCTTATCGAGACGTCTGAGCTCCTGGGCCTGTAGCATACCACCCTCGGCTAGCTAAACCATCCACGCTGCATATCCCGCTATCTCGGTTATGGTGTTAGTCATAACTCAAAAGTAGATATTTAATTGATTTTTGTCATTGATTAGTGAAGTGGTTATGTGTATTACCACTTGGTTTGACCCTATAGGGTGGTTTGGTACGCGGAATAAGCCATAAGGTGGAGTATTTCAAGATTAAGTTAGGGCTAAATTTATATTGTTTGGTCCAAGTATAAGTTTATTCCATTAACTGAACACAATATAAATTTAATCCTGAATATTCCAATTTATCCCATCAAATTTGGGATGATTTTATTCCACCTCCTAAGTGAGATAAATTAGTCGAAGGATTATAATCCTGGAATAATCCGGGTTATAATCCTGGAATAATTTAGTCGGGGAACCAAACAGCCCCTGTGGATGTAGACTTACGTTTACTTAATGGAGAAGATTGGGTTTTAATTATTTTTTTTAAATTAATTTTTGTTGATGGTCTAATGGCGCTGATAGTGGAAGATGACCCTAGTTTTGGGCTGTTTTTTAGTGTCAGCGTCTAGTCGTGTTTTGGGTGGGTGTGAACATCATAGAAAGATTCAAATTAGTACCCAGCTAATCGGTTTGACTCAGATTTCATTATCCTTTTTTGTTTAGATTCTAATTTTCTTCATTTATTCACTGATGTATACATGCCCTTGTTTCTCTGTTGGTTCTGTTCTGTTATGCTGATGTATATGCAAAATTTTTGTTTGGAAATTAGCAGGGTGTTCAACAGTTTTACTGCCAGATAGAGTGGTCCAGGCCTTGAACTTGAATTTAGAAGCTATGGATGCTCGGTCGCAGCCTCGTGTTCAAGCCAGATTTTATAATGGCGAAAGCGGCTTAACTTTGGCTAGTGGTTCGAAATATCCGAATAATATGGCAGTGGCTCAACAGAGACGTAATGTCAGGACGGAAAATACTTACTCACAGCCAGCATCAATGTCACAAGAGTTTGTTCTTCCTCAGGACTGGACTTACTAACCAATAAATGATTGTTGAAGAATGAAATAACAGAAGACTTGAAGTTTTAGAAGCAGGGCAGATTTTGTTATTAGTTCTGGATAGGGGAGATTTGGGGAAGTATAGAGTTAAGATAGTTATGATGGTTTAAGAATGTTTAGCAACAAAAGAAACAGGTCTGTATTGGGTAGTTTTAGGGCTCAAAAAAGAATAGTCCCTAGTTTGGTTTTAAATTAGAGAATTGCTAGTATGAAAGAATAAAAGTTTTCTAGTTTCAAGTGATGAAAAGGAGAAGGAAAGAAGGTTGGGTCATGTTGTGCTTAGAGCTACAACCTAATTTCCTCACTTTTGTATGGCAGGGGAAGTGATCAATAATTATACCATTATGTACTAGTTATCCCTGTCCAAATATTATCGTCTTTTGATTTGTCATGTTCCCTCTTTAATGGCTTTTTGATAAATCTGTATTTAGAGTCAAAAAGTATATGAAAAGAGAGGTAAGGTGCCTAAAGATCTTGTTCATTTATCAGCATAGCACATGCGACGCCACACTGGCATTTTGACCATATTGTTCGTCCGTGAACAACTTCCTTTTTGTTTTTGGTGTTTGTTTGGCCAATTTAGGAGTTCCTAAAAGGATTTTTAAAAGTTAGCAATTTGTCAGCCAATAAACAGGGGTATTAGCACTATTAAGTCACCGCCATAGTTATCTCTTATCATCAGTCCACACTGCCATAGTTATCACCATCACTATTAACGTACCATTTTTAGTCATTATTGTCGATTACCTTCACCTCGAAGGTAATTGAGGTGAAGGTAAATACATATATTAATACTATGTATAAATGATGTATGGAAAGAAAGTGACACCCCTTGACATTGAGTATCGTCGGAGGTTCAAACCTCAACCTGAACATATATTTGACAAATATGATTTTTTGTGGCTTAAAATTGTGGTTATGTAGTATCAAACTCACAACCTCTTGTAGCTTAAAAGTGAACTTAACCGATGAGTCAGGGCTATTTCTTACCTACAAATGTGATATTGATATTTTGAATGTCTCTTCTATAATCGATATAGCTTATGAAAAATCCTATGCACGCTACTGCTTGCTACCTCCAACCAAGACAGCGAATCAACATTCACAACCATCACTGTCAGTCATTACTCCCTCCGCTTCAAAGAGAGTGTTCAATTAACCATTTGGACACCTTAAGGAAATATTGATTTCTAGATAAAAATATGTAATTTGACTAAAATGCCTCTAATTAAACATGTATTAGGATATGATCACTTAATACTTAATAAGACAAATCTGAAAAAACTAATTCTTTTTAAATTTGGTAAGTGGGCACTCATTTTAAATAAAAATAAAGGGTAAATGAGCGCTCTTTTTGAACGGGGAGTAACTAGTAATTAGCACCGACCATTATATTAAATTTATTTTTCTAATGTCTTATTGATATAGCACTATTATTAATTAGAACTTTCTCTGAATTTGTTATTTTGTAACAAATAAATTTAATATTAAAAATTACAAATATCTAAGTATTTAATATTTGAATTTAAATAAAATATCTTAATGTTTAAATGTTACTCCCCGTTTCAATTTGTTTTTACTTTCATTTTTAGTACGTTTAAAAAAAATGAATCTTTCTTTTCTTTAACCACTCTTCAGTTCGGACGTTCCACGTAGAAAACCAGACAAACAAAAGGTAATATGTATTTTGATTTAGACCGCTTATTAATTAAAAAAAAAACGGCTCTAAGTACGAGATAACACTCCTACTGACGGACCGGCGCTATCTCCGGAAAAAGTAGACGTGGTATGTGTATGAGATGTTGCATGGTTCGTATTGCTTAAAGGGAACGAATTCTGATTTGTGTGGTGTGGATGAAGTGAACCATCAAATACTATTCATTCATTTTGGCTTTTTGTGTGCAAGTACTTGAGTTGGTGGCCCTTGACCAACGCAGCGGACAAATATATTGCAATTTTTTTCTGAATTACGCCTTTTGTTTTGCCTAGGAATTAGGACGTAAGTTGATTCATGTTTAATTCGATATCTCAATTAGCTAAGACATATTTAGTAAGGTCACTACTATACTACTACTCGAGAATCATATAGCCTATCATATATATGCTAGAGATATGGTCCATGATATTTCTTCAGTTGGAAGGTTTCATGATAATGGGCCCCCATAATTTTTCGATTTTAAACACCACCTACTTGGTTCTATTTTGTCAAGCAGTACCGGTTGACAAGTTCAGCAAAGAGTGACCACGTCGATGCGCCTTTGACACTCGCTATCTATGATGTGATTTTTCATGTTTGTATATATTTTTTAGGGCTCAATACATACGATACACCTAAAATTGACACAATTTTTTATTATTTGGACACTTCAACTAAAACTGTAACTTGTTGAACACATGATTTATGCAAACTGTACCTATTGAACACCTATTGTTGACTTGGCACAATAGGTGTACTACACAAATTTTAAGAGCACGAAAAAATAAGTTCAGGGAATTATAGAACTCTCACATAGTTTAGGTATGTAATTCATGACAATTTCGTCATAGTTTGGATGTGTTTCTATGCCTTATCCCTATCTTTATAACTTGCCGTTTCTTCAGGCTCTTAGTCATACATCATTGCATAGTAAAATTGATAAATATGTTGACTTCTGATCTTTATTTTACAAGTGATTATTTTAACAACGTTGCGACTATAGGGGCCTATCAGAAAATGTAAAGTGGTACGTTATCAGCTAAAACATAAAATGGTCAATCTTAAATTTTGTAGTAGGTAAGTACTAATTCTTGGGCAATTCACAGTAATGCCCTTATTTTGGGGTGGTCTTTAATTTTTACCCATCAAAATGAAAGTATTTAACTTTTGTCTCAGGATTCCTGGTTCAAACCCCTGCTCAGGCGAAAATTATAAAAAAAATTCGCTAGGCAGAGATTGCCTTCAAACTATGCCCCATCGGACATAGTTTGCTTGCAAAACTCTGCCTTAAAGCAGAGTTTACCTGCAAACTATGCCTTAACAAACTCTGCCCCATCAGGTTGGTGTAACTGTTTTGTTTGGCATACACTTATATTTGCTAGACACAGAAGATGTTTCGTCACAACTTAGAAAAGGAAACTAATACAGATCAAGTTATAGGGAAGTCTGCATTGAAAGAACATGTATAAACTGAAGGACAACAATGTTACTGAACCCTTATCTTATTCTGCAAACTTATCCTGCCTCTGAGACTTCTTCTGTCTGGATGCGCTATGTGCAATTGTACAAAGAAACCACTTGAAAATTCTAAACTTTCAAGTTCCAAGAAGCGATACTCCTGCTTTGTATGTATTCCTGTCGGCTTAATGCACCTCCGTATAGGTGTTAGTTATTTGTATCATCTCTCTGCTATATTCAGCTCTGTATAGGTGTTTGTGGTTTGTATAATCACTCTCCGTTAAGTTCGGTCTACTCTTTATACCTTCAATATTCTGCCTTAAGGCAGAATTTTACCTTTAGGCAAATTCTGCCTTAAGGTAGCGTTTTGAAGGCAAAATTATGGCTTGCGAATTCAAATTTATGTCTAGCGAAATTCCTTTGTTTTTTTTTAATTGAGCTGGGGTTCGAACTCAGAACCTCGTGATATTAGGCGAATGACAAAAATTAAAGACCACTAATTTGAGGGACAAAAATTAAAGACCACCCCAAAGGAAGGCCAATCCACGCAAAAAAATGCTACGTCTTCCTCAGCTGTGCTCTGTGGTCATGAGTTGTATAAAATCCAAAGAGTATCATCAGTGGAGAAGCAATCAAACTGCCCATTCATTCCCAATAGAGAGAGGCTTTGATTTATCCATAACGTTCCTTTCAATGCAGTTGCAAGGAAATGGGATCTCTTTTACGAAAAAAACTTGGAATTTTTTTTTTGAACTGTTTAGTTAAAAATGTTAAGATTCCTTTTATATTTTAACTTGACTAGTATATCATTTTCATGTGGATATTTGGTCGCTCTTTCCCATTCTAAAACTAAGGCCCTTTTAACTTTTGGGCTTGGTTTGATATTGAGAGTGAGACTAGAAGCTCTCGGGCAATTTGTATTGGGAATAAAATAGACCGCAAGAATAATATTTCCGGTATTAGTGATAAACGCGGAACACTAACTTATGGTTAAATCAGCAACAATAAAATGCAGCAATAATGACACCAAGATATTTACGTGGAAACCCTTCTGAATAAGGGAAAAAACCACGGCCAAGAGGAGCAGCTGATATCACTATAGCAAGGAATTTTACACCGTATAGTAACGAGTACAAATACTCCTAAGACCACTACAGCCTCAAAAGAAAAAACACTCTTTTGATTTTTCCCACCCCACTACAATATCACTCACACTCTATTTTTCTTCACACACTATTTTCTTTCTATGGAATACCTCACTTTGCTCTCACTTAGATGTATTGTTTGAGATTTTGGTGTGTCTACAAATGATAGAAGGCTTCCCTATTTATAGGGATGAAATGAACCTATTAATGTCATTTGTGACTCAAGTAAGCACTTGACAATTTGCCAAATACAAGGAAGATGTTTTCTTCCTTAAAACAAGGAATATGTTTTCTTCCTCAAAACAAGAGAAATGTTTTCTTCCTTAAAATGAGAGAGATGTTTCCTTCCTCAAATTATGGGATGGACCCAACAAATCTCCCCCTCCAGTCTCATACACCTGAAAGAGGGTACACTGGCTTTTAGTTTGAGTGTATGCCGACAAGTTCTTTGCACAATTCGAACTTGTCTCTCGGTACCGCCTTGGTCAGCATGTCTGATGGATTCTCCTTTGTGTTGATCTTCACTAGTCTCAACAGTTGTTGATCAATCGTCTCGCGTATCCAGTGATACCGAACATTAATATGTTTTGTATGCGAATGGTACATGGAGTTCTTGCTCAAGTCTAGAGCACTCTGACTGTCACAATGTATCTTGTACTCTTTCTGCTGGATCCCAAGTTCTTGGAGATAGCGCTTTAGCCACAACATTTCTTTACCAGCTTCAGCGACAGCAATGTATTCTGCTTCTGTTGTAGATAAAGCGACACACTTCTGCAATCTTGATTGCCAAGAAACAGCTCCCTCTGCAAAAGTGTAGATATATCCTGAAGTAAATTTTCTACTATCAATATCTCCGGCCATATCAGCATCTGTATAGCCTTCCAAGACTGGATCAGCTCCACCGTAGCAAAGACATAACTTCGTGGTACCCTTCAAGTATGTTACATCCCCCATTTTTGCATGTTCGGAAAATTCGAAATAATTTTGACTTGTAAGAAATAAGGCCATAATTTGATCTCTATTTAAAACATGTGTGTTGACCATGAAATGTTGATGTGGAAATATCGAGGAAGGCTAAGGGCAAAATTTGGAATTTTGGAAATTAGTTTCGCGGATTACAAAATATGGACCATAACCAATTGGGCTCAAAAAAAATAAAATAAAGAGGCCCATAAGTAGTAGTGGCCGGCCATACCCATTGAAAAGGGCCCAAGCCCATGACAATTCAAGACCAATGAAATAAATAAAGGAAAAGGGGGGCCATAAGTATTCTACACTAGAAACTTCAAGAAGAAAAAAAATTGAGAGCATCAACAAAGGGCCATTCGGCCACTACAAGAAAAAATAAAATTGTGGAGCTCAAATCTTTGGTTCAAAACTCACCTCCTTTGAATTCTTACTAAGCCCGGAACCCTCTTCAACGTGGTATAAACTTTGAAGCAAGAAAGTACTTTTTTTACCAAGTGGAGAATTTGAAAAAGGTGAGAATTCTACTTCTTTTTATATTGGAAGAATTTTATATATATGTTGTAGTATGTGGGAATGAATGTAGAGTATGAAAATTTTGTGTCATGGGTATGTGTGTGTGTGGCCGAAAATGGGTGTTGATGGAGAGGAATGATCAAAAAATTTATTTACTATGTTAATTGTGTTGTAATGGCCTTTTAATGCAAATGGAAGAATTCTAGTTCAAGTTGGCATGAAAATTTTTGTTAAGTTGTTGTAGGAAATTTGGTGATTTTATTGTAGATTTATGTAATTATGGAAATGGAATTGTTAAAGTGTAAATTGTGGTTGTTGTTGATGAAATGGGAAGACGAAAAATGTGTTGTGAATGTTGTGTCGAAGGTTGGAGATTTCGGATGAATTCTAGTCTTGGTGTATTTTTTGTATATTTTGTAAAATGGTATGAAATGCTTTGAATTGCACTTGAATGGTCTTGAATTGGTAATGAATGTGTAAGTGTCGATATTGGCTTGAAAAATCCGTAATTGAATGGAATGTCGGTGAATTATGTTGAAAGGAAGGGTACTAGTGTTGGAATGCATTTTAAATTGGTTTTTGATGTTATTGGTTTGATTGTTGGTATTGTTGGTATGGTTGTTGATGAATTTGGCCGAGTTTAATTCTCGGGGATGTTGAATTTACAGGGGAGATGCTGCCGAAATTTCGGTAGACAAATACTAATTAGAATTAAAATTCTAAGTACTTGTAGCTAATTTTTTTTGGAAATTGATAATATTATTGTAGATATTGGAGAGCCCGAGACTTGAGTCGGGATTTGTTTGGCGAGTGATCGAGATTTGGTAGTGAGCGATCGAGGTATGTAAAGCTTACCGTTCTTCCTTTTTGGCATGACCTTTATGAAATAAATGAATGACATATATGTATGCTCCAAAGAAAAATTCTACTCCTAGAGCCACTAGGATGGCCTATGTCTTTGATTTCCATAAACTATTCCATACGACTTGTCACATGCCTATGATGTTTGAAGTATTAGTCGATACGTTTCCGGATGTGGTTTGAAAAATATTTGATATGGCTTAAGTTTGGATATGTATATTTCGAATATGTGCATATGATTCTAAGACTCCGTTTGAAGAACCCTATAATGTTATTTGAAAGTTCCTCTATATGAATGATACTAAATTTTCAGAAAATGACCTATGATGTGTTTTTCGAAAGTTTTGTAATTTGGAAGTCCGTAACTTTTGTATACTAATTTCCGATGGACTCGATGCCTACCTTGAGCCTTCTAATATCAGTATGTATATGTATTTATTCGTCGAGTCTTGGAATTTATTTAAATATGTGTATGCATATGGTTTCCGCACTACTCCGCTCGTGCCTACTACTATGATATCGTTCGCCGGATCCCGGGCCGGTTTTGTGATCGTGCGCACTATGTAACATTCGGCAGTATGATGTGTTACGGTTCCCGAGGCCTCGCTATAGGGCCGGGTACCGCTTATATACGGCGTTATGATGTGATATGATATATGACATGTTCTGGCGTTGCGATACGTTATAATGATACGATATGTTCGGGGTTTGTACGGAGATCTGAAACTTTCTGGAGTATGATGTGTTGTGGCGCCTGTGTCAGAGTGGCGACCACGTTCCTGAGCCTTATGCATGATTTTTATTTGCATGATATATATATATATGTCTTCTGCACAGATTTTGATATATTCTTTCGGTATCCATATTCTGCACTCCTCACTTCGGTTATGATTCTGACTTCAGTATTTCATGCTTTACATACTCAGTACATATTTCGTACTGACCCCCTTTCTTCGGGGGCTGCGTTTCATGCCCGCAGGTACGGACGTTCATTTTGGTGATCCTCCAGTATAGGATACATATTCTACCACTTGGATTGCTCCTTTTGATTCGGAGCTCATATTTTTGGGACATATCTTCTGTTATACACATTCTGTATATATGACTATTTGGGTATGGCGGGGCCCTGTCCCGTCATATGTTTTGTTATGTTTTGTAGAGGCCTGTAGTCATATATGTGGGTCATGGGTCATGTTTGTTCGTTGTGATTATGATCTGCGTCTTAATGCGGCCCCGTTTACTATTATGGCCAAAACGGCCCATTTGTCTGTATATGTGTATATATCTGGCGATGTGTATTCCGCCAATCTATTGGATTTGGATATAATGTTTCTGTACGGGCGATCGCTTAAGATGATATTTGCTTTCAGTACTTGCTTAAAATGACGTATGTTAAGTTTGAATGAATTTTTGATATGTCGATCTGGTACGTAAGTCTGTTTGGGTGTCCAAATAGGGCACCAGTCGCGGCCCACGGGGCTGGGTCGTGACAAAGTATCTGAGAATCCATTTGATTGCCTCCCAATGCTCCTTCCCGGGGTTAGAGAGAAAACGACTCACTGTACCCACTGCATGAGCGATATCTGGCCGTGTGCATACCATGGCATACATCAGACTTCCAATTGCTGAAGAATAGGGTATCGCTGACATCTCCCCGATCTCTTCCTTGGATGTGGGACATGTTCTTTTGCTCAACTTGAAGTGATTCGCGAGTGGAACACTAACTGGTTTGGTATTATTCATGTTGAATCTCTCAAGTACCCAATCAATGTACTTCTGTTGAGATAGCCATAACTTGCGATTCTTCCTGTCTCGAGTGATCTGCATCCCAAGAATCTATTGAGCTGGTCCTAAGTCTTTCATATCAAAAGACTTAGAGAGTTCTTTCTTCAGTTGGTTTATCTTTATTTGATCTTTCCCAACGATCAACATGTCGTCTACATATAGTAGAAGAGCAATGAAGGTACCGTCTGGAAGTCTCTTGAGGTATACACACTCATCCGCAGTAGTCTTCTTGTAGCCTTGACTCTTCATGCATGAGTCAAACTTCTTATTCCACTGCCTTGGTGCCTGCTTCAAACCATACAAGCTTTTAGATAGCTTGCACACGAGATTATCACTTGAAACCTCAAAACCTTCTGGCTGCTGCATATAGATTTCTTCTTTCAAATCTTCGTGAAGAAATGTTGTCTTCACATCCATCTGTTCAAGCTCCAAGTTCATACTTGCTGTTAAGCCAAGTATAACTCGGATTGAGGTCATCTTGACAACTGGTGCAAAGATCTCATCAAAGTCAATTCCTTTCTTCTGCTGGAACCCTTTGACAACTAACCGAGCTTTGTGTTTCACCACTTGTCCGCTTGCATCCTTCTTTAACTTGAACACCCATTTGTTTCTCAGTGCCTTCTTCCCTTTAGGAAGTTCTACGATCTCATAAGTTTGATTTTTCTGCAGAGATTCTAACTCATCCTGCATTGCTATTAGCCATTTTTCTTTATCCTTATGAGACATAGCTTCTTGAAAACTCTCCGGTTCTCCATCTTCAGTAAGCAAAAGGTATTCAGATGATGAGTACCTTTTTGATGGTATATGGCCTCGTTCAGATCTACGAGCAGTTGGAACCATCTGAGAAGAACTACCATCATCTTTGTCGTGTGATGGTTCTGGTGAGATGGGTTGTGGCTCCCCTTGCTCAGCACTCTCTTCTGTCTCCTCATCTTCTTCTGCTTCTGAATTTTCTTCTGGCACTTCGTCATTATTTCTCAAGAACAATTCTGGTGCTTCTATTGTCAAATTTTCGTGAAACACAACGTCCCTGCTTCTGATCACTTTTTTCTCCTTAGGATCCCATAACCTGTATCCAAACTCTTCATTTCCGTAGCCAATGAAAATGCATGGGATAGTTCTCGCATCAAGCTTCTGTCTGAGCTCTTTGGATACATGTGCATATGATGAATACCCAAATACTCTAAGATGTGAGTATGTAGGATCCTTACCTGTCCATAGCCTCTCTGGAACTTCAAAGTTGAGTGGTACTAAAGGTGATCGGTTGATGAGATAACATGCGGTATTGACTGCTTCTCCCCAAAATGGATTTGGAAGTTTAGCCATGTTCAGCATGCTCCGGACACGCTCCATGATAGTCCGGTTCATTCTTTCAGCAACGCCATTGTGCTGAGGGGTGCGTGGTACTGACTTCTCGTGTCGAATGCCGCATGCTCTGCAATATGCATCGAACGCCTTGGAAGTATACTCGCCTCCATTATCAGATCGGAGACATTTCAGCTTCTTTCCTGTTTCACGTTCCACCAAGACGTGAAATGACTTGAAGCACTCGAACACCTGGTCCTTCGTCTTCAGGAAATACACCCACACTTTCCGAGAAGCATCATCGATAAAAGTCAGAAAATATCTGCTTCCACCGAGTGATTCAACCTCCATAGGACCGCAGACATCAGAGTGTACCAAACTTAACAACTCTGATCTTTTTGTTGAAGTAAAATTAAATGACACTCTGTGTTGCTTACCGAATAGACAATGATTGCAAGGACACAGTGCAGCGTTCTTGTCAACATTTATAAGATTCTTCTTCATCAAGGTAGTCAACCCTTTCTCGCTCATGTGGCCGAGTCTCTGGTGCCATAAATCCTGAGAAGCCTCCTCTGCAATGTTGAGGCTGTCTGTACAAATTCTCAAATGCGTTTTGTACAATGTGCCACAAACATGTCCTCGAGCGATTGTCAAAACGCCCTTTGACATTTTCCATGTGCCTCTGCTAAAATGGTTTTCATACCCTTGTTTGTCAAGAGATACCACTGACAGGAGATTGAGCCGAAGATCTGGCACATGTCTGACATCCTTCAAAGTGATTGTGCTCTCGGTACCTATCCTTATTTGTACATCACCAATTCCGGCTATTCCAGAGGAACTGGAATTACCCATCTTCACCGCTCCAAAGTCTCCAGCTTAGTATGTTGTGAAGTAGTGCCTGTGGGGAGTTACGTGGTAGGATGCTGCAGTATCTACCACCCATTCCGTGTCTTCTCTTGAGACGTGAAGGTATGTCTCAGCATGGGTAGTGTTGACACCCAATTTTGTCCCTCCTTTATTTAATTTTATTCACTCGGGCGTCTAAATTTATTGACGAGCTAAATACTTTATTTTCACTACTATTATTCTCGCTACTTTTATCTTTTAACATTACAAGTATTACTTTACCACAAATTTTAGATGATTCGTCATCATTTCATTTTTTGGGTTCGGACTCGTTAAATTAATTGCAAGACAACACTTTGCAAAATATTTACTTTTTACGTATTAATTATTTATTGTCTTTACATAATATATATTATACCAGTTATTAAATTAGAATCCCAAAAATGATTAAATAGCGGAGGAGGGATCAATAATTTTCAGCCAAATTAATGACCCAAAATACCAATACAACATTATTTCCCTATTTAATAAACAATCCACATTTTAATACCCAACCCATTTATATCAGCCCATATTTAAATTAATAGGCCAGCCCAAAACGGACCAGCCCAATTAACTCCTACCCGGCCCAACCCCTACACTTCAACTTTTTTACCCTAATCCCTAATCCCTCTCCCTCTCTTTCTCCTTCAATCTCACTTCCGCCTCCCTCACTTCTCCTTTTCTCCTTCTCTCTTCACCGCTCCACTAACCCCTGTCCCCCTCACGTTCTCTGTCACTCCACCATCGCTATCTCTGCTCCCCACTCACCACTGTCCCCCACGCCTACCTCATACGCTCCTCTCTCTCTTATCTTAAAGCAAAACAAAACCCTATAAATCGATGAAAATTGATTCTGGAAAGGGGGGATTTTGGAACGAGCAAGAAACGGGGTAAGATCGAGAAACGAAATATTGAATCCCAAAACTCCTCCAACGTTCGAATCTCCAACAAGTCTTGACCAGATTTTGATTTTTTCTAAAGGTCTTGGATTTTCTTTTAATTTTTTTAGAATCTGATCCTGAACCCTCTTTCTTTTCTTAAATCAGAAAGTGATTAAGTTTATGAGTTTTGTGTTGAGAAGTTAAGTTTTCACAATTCAAATCGACGGTCGTCGCCGCTCGGCAAAAGAACTTTAAATTATAACAAAGACATTTTAATTTTTTGACTCGAAGTTTCGAATTCGTCAATACGAGAGTAGATTCGACGCGGTCGACGCCCCATTTCACTGCACCCAACAAAGTTTCGAATCCCAAATATCCTCGAGTTGTTTCGATGACTTTGCTGCCACATTCACGAGACAACGTTGCTTATTGCTGCTATTCTCTGTGACGAGCGCTGCGTCTCTTAGGCAAAATTTGACGTGTTTATGGTTTAAGCCAACTGCTGGTCATAAGCTGCTGATCACGCCTCTATCTTCGTTTTTTTTCCTTTCCAAGTTTGAACTGCCTTGGTTATACAGAAGCCTTGTACCTTGGCTGGATGTCCCATTAATTTGTTCCGTTTTGTTTACTTGTTTGCTCTATTTGCATGTGTGATATTTGTCGAATATTAAGACTAATAATCAACTTTAGTCACACTAATTTCATCTATAACTCGCAATTCAGGGAGCTTAATCTAATGGGGATGTAGGTAAAAAAAGGATGAAGAAGAGTCATGGTAAACGTTGTTGAGTTTGAAGGCAAAAGGAGCAAGAACTTAAAAAAAAAAAAAAACCTGGGAGTTCAGTTGGGTCACATTGAAGAAGCACTTTTTCAGCTATCATTTACAAGAACTTAGGATAATTATTAGATTCAATGGAGAGGAGGTTTGTTTACAATCCCACGGTACATTTTTTTTAAAGGATATCAATAGGTTTTAAAATACAAACTTAGTCATTGCCTTTCACTGGTAAGCCTTTTCACTGGTAAGTATTAATCCCCACTCCTCTTAGCTTAAATCAATTACATTATAGGTTAATCCATAATTTTTGCAACTTACCCTTAGCCTAATTAATCATAAAGTCCGGTCGGTTAACCATGGTTAATGGGTCTTAAAGGATGCCTAATACCTTCCCTTTAGACTAATTGAACCCTTACCTAGAATCTTAAGTTTCGTAGACCTTAAACAGAGTTAACTTTAAACATGACTTTAATAAACTTTAGGTGTCCTAATTCACCGTAAATAATTAGGTGGCGACTCCTTAAACAAGCAAAAATAGGAATCACCAATATGTCGTACTTCTAATTTTAACCCGGGTTAAAAAGGGGTATGACAGCTTGGCGACTCCGCTGGGGATCACTTAGGTTCTAACCATAATGGACTTAGTTTAAATAGGTTTTGTGTGCTTATTTTAATTACTTTATTTGTTTGTTAACTGTTTTTACATGCTAATTAATTGTTTGCTTGATATAAACTGTTCGTTTGATATACACTGTTTATGTGTTACTGCTTTGATAAACTGTCATTCCGTTCATATTTCTTCCACTCCTGGAAAACTCACACATATTCACACACTCAAAACGGCTTCGCGGTTCGCGCCCGTTCACTATTAAATTACCTTTAGTTGGATCGATCTTGTGGATTTAGTCGATCAGCGGTGCAGTCGACGGCCACGGACTTTCCACTCCCAAGTTGTCCGCTTGGGGGAACCTTGTGTCATAGGAAGCCAACTCTTAGTCAGCCTAAGATAGAGCTAAACCAACACCTTTTATTAAGAGCATACATTTTATAACCTAGGAGGTTTAATACCCTTGGTGTATTAAATTCATTAGATGACTTTAGCCAAACGTCCGAGTGGGTTCACGACCCCGAGTGACACCAATCATACTTTATATGCATGTTTGAAGGATAACTGTGCCTAAATATTGACTATTTGCTCTAATTAATTAAACTTTAGGAAGGAGAGAATGACTAACGTTTCTATGACAAATATGGATTTGCATTGGAGTACAATGAATGACGAAGATCAATGACATCACAAAAACGGGGCTGAGATTTAGACATAGGAAATTGTGTTCACTTCATTTAGATTAGGAAGCACTTTATGTTGTATTCATTTGACATGTAATAAACGTTACATTACTTTTGTACTTTATTGTTGGGGAAATAGAATTTGTTTAATTAATCAAAGCAACGGGATGACATATTATGGCACACTTTACCCTTCAAACAAACGTTAGGCCTACCTCTGGCACAAAGAGGTCAAATGCATATTAGGAAGCGTTATTATTTTTTGATATAATCGTTTACATCTGTTTGACAACTTGTTTGACTCTATTTGATGAATTATTTGCTACATGTCTTACTAGACTTTACGTGATCATGACTTTACCTAGATATGTTCGTGAGACTAACATCGTTTACACTTTATGTTTCTTTTCATTTAATCCCAAAGAGAGTTGATTCGTGTCGACACTCAATGGCCGACCATCCTTACATCACAAGGTCAAAGACATCATCGTTACCATAACGCAGCTGGGTTGTTCAAGGAAAGGCAAATATTACGTCCGATCCAGCCGCATCTATTTCAACTGGTCCGAAAAACATCATGGTTTCTAATGATCCCCTTGAGACTTCTGAACGTAGCACTACTATCCAACGGGATGAACATATCGCCCGCCTAACTCAAGAAATTGAGGATCTACGTAGAGAATTGAATCGGGTTAGGAACATGACCAACTCATCTGTTACACTCCAAAGTCCACCTCCTGAACCTAGGGACGTCGCACCAAACCCGCCTCGTTTTCCATCACTTGAATCTCCAGTCCTTGAACATTTTCCTCCGCAAAACACTGTACCTACCAACAACAACTTACCTCTAACCTACACTACCTATGCCGCTCCTGATCCACCACTCATCAACCCGCCAAATCAATCACTAGGTAATACTCCTCACATTCCTTTACCCACCAACGCTAATCCACCACCTATAATTACTCCTCTAAACCCATCAAACCAAGTGATTACATACTTTGACCATCCACAACAGCCTTTCTACCCTTATTACTATGCTGAACCCTACCAAGCTCCGCTATTCCCCTACCCTGTCTACAATACTCAAGCAAATCACCGCCAACCTCTAGCACCTCACTATCAAAACCCACTTGTCCAAGCTCCCACTTACCAAAATCGACCACATACCACACGTAAAGTCCGTCCAAACCCTGTTCTAAAAAACACCCGCAATTACACTCGGTTCGCTGAACCTTTGGCTCAACTATTTGAAAGACTGAAAGCGGCAGGCGTGGTACAACCTATTGAAGGAAAAATTCTCAATCCTATTCCAAAATGGTTTGATAGTTCCAAGCATTGTGCATATCATTCTGGAGTTCCTGGGCATGCCACTGAGGATTGCTATGGCCTCAAAAACAAAATCGAAACCTTGATTAAGGAAGGAGCGATCCAGCTCACTAGAGCTCGACCCGATATGGATCCCCATCCCTTTGCCTCCTCACGAAAACGTCAACGTGAATATGATAATTATCGAAAAGTTAAGAATCGGAAGGAGGCCATTGCGCCAATTGGAAAGGATGGAGAGAGGCATGTCATCAACGTTCATTGCGCCTGTGGGGATGATCCGAAAACGAGTGCCAGTGAAGATTACTGCAACAACTACTGAGACACCAACCATCCAGGGTGCAGAACCAGGAGAGACTCTGAAGAACTGGACTTGTACTCCGTCCCTGATTCGCCAGGAGTCTTGGTAGACTGAACATGTAGTGAACTTTTATTTTTAAAGGCTTGAATCATGCTCAAAACTTTTGTTTGCTTTACTTTATCTTTTTGAAGCTTAATCGTGAAAACTATGAATGCATTTCTAATTTTCCTTAATCATCTATTATTTCTATTTTCTACTATAATTATCAAATCTGCCAACTCTACGATTGTGACATGAAATGAACGAATAGACAAATCCCGAGAGAGTAACAAAGAAACTAGAGGACAAAACAAGAATCCACTAAAAATTGAGATAACCGATAGGTAATAACATAAGCCTGAAAGCTAGCAACCCAAGAAAAGATCAAAGGGCAACATTAGGTAAGACAACCTAGTTTGCAACCTTTCCTTTAACAACGGTACGAACTACGTTCTGACCTGATTCTCATGGTGAGATATGTAGGCAGCCCACATAGGGTTCGGTTGCTTTATAACAAAAAAAAAATCCAAAATATCTCATGCGTGCGAACTACGCTTGACCTGATTCCTCGGTGGATACGTAGGCAGCCCACATAGGGACTCGGTCATACTAGGTTAGATTTTTTCCCATTTGCATGCTTACGAACTACGTTCCGACCTGATTCCCATGGGGGATACGTAGGCAGCCCACATAAGGTTCGGTTACGCTATAACAGAAAAATCAAAGAAAACCACACAGGGCCTGATTCCCTCGGCGGGATTCGTACACTATCAACATATAGATCCGTCACACCTAGATAAAATCCAACAAATCTTTTACCATTTATATAACAGAACTACGCTGACCTGATTCCCTCGGTGGGATACGTAGGCAATCCACATCGGGTTCGGTCCCTTTATTAGAAAACTTCAGACCATTTTATGTTTCACGAACTACGTTCTGACCTGATTCCTTGGCGGATACGTAGGCAACCTATACAAGGTTCGGTCACACCATAGCATAGGTTTAGTATACCCTTCGGAATCAAAACTGGGGCATATTTTGAAAGATTAGACAAGAGAAGAGTTGGACATCGATAAGATTAAGGTCACCAGACAGGAAGTATTTTAGACAAATGACTTTTCAATTGTTTCAGAAGTATCACAATCTGAAGTTGGCAGAAATATTTTACAACTTACATACATATATTTACATATATATCTTTCCTTACATACATACATTTACATATACATATTTCACAACTTATATACATATAGTTACATTTCCTTATACATATACTTACATACCTACCTTTCAAATGAAATATTTTCTTTCAATCATTTTCACTACTGGTCATCTACCGAGATTTGTACGGAGATCACAAGATCCAAACAAACAAGACAAATGGAGCGCCAACAACGTCAAGATTCGAGTCAACACGAATCAACTTCCCCCTCCCAAACTAAGAATTTTTCTTTGAGTGCAGGAATTAAAGGACCGCAAGATCGACAGTCAAGTCTATCAATCAGGGCCAAAAGCATCATTTGACTCATTATGGCCTCGCCTTAAAAGCCAAACGACTTTATTTCCAACTTTATCTGAATTATTGTCAAGTCCCCGAAGACAACCGAAGACACATTATCAAATCTCTGAAGACAACCGGAGATGTATCATCAAGTCCCCGAAGACAACCGGAGACGCATCATCAAATCTCTGAAGACAACCGGAGACAGATCATCAAGTCCCGAAGACAACCGGGCATCACTTGGCTATACTGCCTCATATGCATAAGCTAGACGGCTACACATCATCAACTCTAACGATTTTACCTTGAACTTTACAGGAATATCATCAAGTCCCCGAAGACAACCGGAGACACAGCATCAAGTCCCCGAAGACAACCGGAGACACAGCATCAAGTCCCCGAAGACAACCGGATTCACAGCATCAAGTCCCCGAAGACAACCGGAGACACAACATCAAGTCCCCGAAGACAACCGGAGACACAGCCTCAAGTCCCCGAAGACAACCGGAGACACAGCATCAAGTCCCCGAAGACAACCGGAGACACAACATCAAGTCCCCGAAGACAACCGGAGATATCGCATGGCTACACGGCCTCACCTGCATAAGCCAAACGGCTATACACTTACTTTACTCCTTACTTCATTTCTTTATTTCATCATCTACTTTACCTACTTTAACGAGTTTACCTTAAATTTCGCAGATCATCGAGTCCCGGAAGACAGCCGGAGGCTCTATCACTATCATCTTCAACCGCGACTAGAGACCTTATCACATCCTCAGCATACGCATCACGCATTAATTCAAGTCCCTGAAGACAACCAGAGACAACATTGGCCACACGGCTTCATTTTTATTTCCACACTCATATTTATTATCATTTTACACTCTTTATAATTTTACACTTTCAACATTATTACTAATTTTGACATGAATTTCAGTTTTGGCAGGATGTACAACCTGCAGAGATGCAACACAACGTGGAACTTTATCTTACGCAGTGTACTGGGGCAAATTTGCTGAAGAGGAATACCGAACTCACAAGCAAAGGTCGCGAATCTACTCTCGAACTCAATCCGCCTACGTCCACAAACATGTGATACGTAGGTTAATTTCTCTTTCACATCTCCCGCTAAAACTTTACTGAATCTACTCTTTTCACAATCTCATATTCCTTTCTACATCCCCAACGTTTTCATAACTCAACACTGGGGAATCTTCGAAGAATTTACACCGTGCCTAGTAGAGTCCTACTTATGGATGTGTTGTGCACCACATTTATAATTAGGAGGCTATAAACATATGTTCTATTCTTGAACGCTCTCGTCACCTGTCTACAACCCCCGCAAGATTATGAATCCACAAAAAATTTCGAACTACACGTGGCCTGATACTCGTGCAGCCCGAGATATGTAGGCAACTCGAAACTGAGATTCGGCCATAATTTTCATAATTCCTTCGGACCTCATCATATTTTCCATCAATTTTCCTAAACCGTACTTTTTTACAAACTCATATGCGTTGGCCCAAACAAAATTGGCTACTACGTCAACTTCTTCGCCCGAAGATTCTTACATCATCTCCGGTCGAAGAGGGGCATCTGTTGACACCCAATTTTGTCCCTCCTTTATTTAATTTTATTCACTCGGGCGTCTAAATTTATTGACGAGCTAAATACTTTATTTTCACTACTATTATTCTCGCTACTTTTATCTTTTAACATTACAAGTATTACTTTACCACAAATTTTAGATGATTCGTCATCATTTCATTTTTTGGGTTCGGACTCGTTAAATTAATTGCAAGACAACACTTTGCAAAATATTTACTTTTTACGTATTAATTATTTATTGTCTTTACATAATATATATTATACCAGTTATTAAATTAGAATCCCAAAAATGATTAAATAGCGGAGGAGGGATCAATAATTTTCAGCCAAATTAATGACCCAAAATACCAATACAACATTATTTCCCTATTTAATAAACAATCCACATTTTAATACCCAACCCATTTATATCAGCCCATATTTAAATTAATAGGCCAGCCCAAAACGGACCAGCCCAATTAACTCCTACCCGGCCCAACCCCTACACTTCAACTTTTTTACCCTAATCCCTAATCCCTCTCCCTCTCTTTCTCCTTCAATCTCACTTCCGCCTCCCTCACTTCTCCTTTTCTCCTTCTCTCTTCACCGCTCCACTAACCCCTGTCCCCCTCACGTTCTCTGTCACTCCACCATCGCTATCTCTGCTCCCCACTCACCACTGTCCCCCACGCCTACCTCATACGCTCCTCTCTCTCTTATCTTAAAGCAAAACAAAACCCTATAAATCGATGAAAATTGATTCTGGAAAGGGGGGATTTTGGAACGAGCAAGAAACGGGGTAAGATCGAGAAACGAAATATTGAATCCCAAAACTCCTCCAACGTTCGAATCTCCAACAAGTCTTGACCAGATTTTGATTTTTTCTAAAGGTCTTGGATTTTCTTTTAATTTTTTTAGAATCTGATCCTGAACCCTCTTTCTTTTCTTAAATCAGAAAGTGATTAAGTTTATGAGTTTTGTGTTGAGAAGTTAAGTTTTCACAATTCAAATCGACGGTCGTCGCCGCTCGGCAAAAGAACTTTAAATTATAACAAAGACATTTTAATTTTTTGACTCGAAGTTTCGAATTCGTCAATACGAGAGTAGATTCGACGCGGTCGACGCCCCATTTCACTGCACCCAACAAAGTTTCGAATCCCAAATATCCTCGAGTTGTTTCGATGACTTTGCTGCCACATTCACGAGACAACGTTGCTTATTGCTGCTATTCTCTGTGACGAGCGCTGCGTCTCTTAGGCAAAATTTGACGTGTTTATGGTTTAAGCCAACTGCTGGTCATAAGCTGCTGATCACGCCTCTATCTTCGTTTTTTTTCCTTTCCAAGTTTGAACTGCCTTGGTTATACAGAAGCCTTGTACCTTGGCTGGATGTCCCATTAATTTGTTCCGTTTTGTTTACTTGTTTGCTCTATTTGCATGTGTGATATTTGTCGAATATTAAGACTAATAATCAACTTTAGTCACACTAATTTCATCTATAACTCGCAATTCAGGGAGCTTAATCTAATGGGGATGTAGGTAAAAAAAGGATGAAGAAGAGTCATGGTAAACGTTGTTGAGTTTGAAGGCAAAAGGAGCAAGAACTTAAAAAAAAAAAAAAACCTGGGAGTTCAGTTGGGTCACATTGAAGAAGCACTTTTTCAGCTATCATTTACAAGAACTTAGGATAATTATTAGATTCAATGGAGAGGAGGTTTGTTTACAATCCCACGGTACATTTTTTTTAAAGGATATCAATAGGTTTTAAAATACAAACTTAGTCATTGCCTTTCACTGGTAAGCCTTTTCACTGGTAAGTATTAATCCCCACTCCTCTTAGCTTAAATCAATTACATTATAGGTTAATCCATAATTTTTGCAACTTACCCTTAGCCTAATTAATCATAAAGTCCGGTCGGTTAACCATGGTTAATGGGTCTTAAAGGATGCCTAATACCTTCCCTTTAGACTAATTGAACCCTTACCTAGAATCTTAAGTTTCGTAGACCTTAAACAGAGTTAACTTTAAACATGACTTTAATAAACTTTAGGTGTCCTAATTCACCGTAAATAATTAGGTGGCGACTCCTTAAACAAGCAAAAATAGGAATCACCAATATGTCGTACTTCTATTTTAACCTCCGGGTTAAAAAGGGGTGTGACAGGTAGTACAGTACGCTACATCACCTGAGATTGTGATGAGCGCTTCACCACCCTTGTTCTTCGGTTGAGAACTGCTCTTGCCTCGCTCCTCTAGCCATTTGTAGCAATTCTTCTTCATGTGACCCTCTATACCGCAATGGTGGCAGGTATAAGAAGGTTTCTGGCCATCCGATGATCTCCCCCGACTTTTGCCTCTACTTTTCCATTTTCCTCTACTGTTTCTTTGTTGTTTTCCTTGTGATCTTCCTCGATTCTCCGTCACAAGGGCATGAGTCTGATCTATGCTCATGTCTTTCCTTCTTGCCTCTTCATTGAACAATGCATCCTTGACCACAGACATGGTAAGTTTGCCATCTGGGGCTGAGTTGCTGAGAGTAACAACTAGTGTTTCCCAACTATCAAGAAGGGAACTAAGAAGTAGTAGAGATTGCATTTCGTCTCCAAGTGGCATTTCTACACAAGATAATTGATTTACCAGACTTTGGAACTCACTGGTATGTTCGGCAACAGAAGTTCCACTTTTGAGCTTCATATTGACAAGGCGTCTCATCAGAAGGGCCTTGTTCCGAGCGGTCTTGGCCTGGTACATGTCTTCCAACTTCTTCCAAAGGGCATAAGCGTCGATTTCTTGTGCAACGTGGTGGAAGACACTATGGTCAATCCATTGTCGGATTTGACCAATAGTTTTTCTATTAATTTTCTTCCACTCTATTGACTTGGGCGGATCAGGATTAATACCCTTCAACTCTATTGGACCAAAAAGGTCTTTACAACTAAGGAAATCTTCCATCCGAGGTTTCCACAGCGTGTAGTTGGTAGCTGTGAGCATAATCATAGCTCCAGAAGATGAAGTTGACTCGTCAATGGTCATTTTTCACCTTCTGAATAATTTTCAAAAAAAATTGAGGGACCAAACTGCAATTTTTCAAAATTACAAAACTGACCGGTGACGTGGCAGCTGATGCAGGAGCACCAAGGTAATTCTTTTCTGATGTGGAAGTTCAGACTATGCTGCAACCACAGAGCATACTCAGATAGAACCTTGGCTCTGATACCACTATTGGGAATAAAATAGACCGCAAGAATAATATTCCTGATATTAGTGATAAACGCGGAACACTAACTTATGGTTAAATCAGCAAGAATAAAATGCAGCAATAATGACACCAAGATATTTACGTGGAAACCCTTCTGAATAAGGGAAAAAACCACAGCCAAAAGGAGCAGCTGATATCACTATAGCAAGGAATTTTACACCGTGTAGTAACGAGTACAAATACTCCTAAGACCACTACACCCTCAAAAGAAAAAACAATCTTTTGATTTTTCCCACCTCAGTACAATATCACTCACACTCTATTTTTTTTCACAGACTATTTTCTTACAGTCTATGGAATACCTCACTTTGCTCTCACTCAGATGTATTGTCTGAGATTTTGGTGTGTCTACAAATGATAGAAGGCTTTCCTATTTATAGGGATGAAATGAACCTATTGATGTCATTTGTGACTCAAGCAAGCACTTGACAATTTGCCAAATACAAGGAAGATGTTTTCTTCTTTAAAACAAGGAATATGTTTTCTTCCTCAAAACAAGGGAAATGTTTTCTTCCTTAAAATGAGGAAGATGTTTCCTTCCTCAAATTATGGGATGGACCCAACAATTTGCACAATTTCCCTTCAAAAGGCCGGTCTATAATTTTTGTCCCTCAAGTTGCTAGTCTTTAATTTTTGTCCTTCGCTTAAAATGGGGACCAAAAATATCCCGAGGTTGTGTTCAAACCCCCGCTCAGTAAAAAAAATAAAAAAAATCGTAAGGCATACGTTCATATGAAATTATGCCTATTCACTATGTAGTTACATGAAAACTATGTCGGACACGACAAAGGTTTCTATGAAGCTACATAGAACCTATGCCTCAAGGCATAAGTTCATATGAAACTATGTCTATTCGCTATGTAGTTACATAGAAACTATGCTGGACACAGCAAAGTTTTCTATGAAAATACATATAACCTATGCCTATAGGCATAGTTGCGCAATTAAGGCAAAACTTCATTTTCACGAACCTTTGCCGGACAAGACATAAATTCTATGTAACTTCGCCCGAATAGGCATAGATTTCTATGAACCTATGTCTTGCAAAATTATTATTATATTCGACTCTACTGGAGATCGAACCCAAAATCTTTAGTGCGAAAAGGGTACTTTAGCACATAAGTTTTCATTAAATGAGAAGTCAGGCAAAAAATTAAAGACAAGCGAATTGAGGGACAAAAATTAAAGACTAGTCCGTACGAAGGGCAAGCCACGCAATTTTTTGGAAGGTCTCCATACCCATTTTTAAATGACTAAAAGGCCCATATTTTGGTGTCTAAGCGAGCCGAACTATATACAAGTTAATGGTTCTTCACTTTAAAAGAAATAGTTCGAGATAGTCAATAATGGATAAAAGGCTTGGAAAAGTCTTGGAAACGAGAGTGCGAACATGCGTCTATTACTGTAGATAGTGATGATGGAAAGAAAAGAGACAAGCTATAAGTTTGGATTATTAGTAGGTATATATCCGATATGACAATTGAGTTATGTTTATAGTAGTATTCGTTAATGAGGTTTAAATTACATGTTAGAACTTAGACTCTCACTCTCTGTGATAGTTGGGCTAAAGAACAAAAGTTTTACTTTTTTCTCCGTGAAATATTATCGTTTCTGCCGTTTATTTCAGACTCTTAGTCTTACATCATTGCATGGTAAAATTGATAAAATATATAGGCATATGATCTTTATTTTATAAATGATTATTTTAATAACGTTGCGACTGTTGGGGCCTATCAGAAAATGTAAAGCTGTACGTTATCAGCTAAACATAAAATGGTCAATCTTAAATTGTATATTCCCTTGGTTCACTTTTAGTTTACACGCCCTAAAAAATTAATAAATAAAGTATGTATTTTATTATAATATTCATATTAATTGGTGTACAACTTCATTGGACTTGAAGAATGGTTTAGAAATGGATACTTAATGTTAAGGGTAAAATAAGATAAAAAAGTATGTCTTTCTTTGATATGTTAAAGTGAACAAGCAAAAGTAAATGATGGGAGTAGTAGGTAAGTACTAATTCTTCCTCAACTTTGCTATGAGGTCACGAGTCGTAAAAAGAAAAATTTACTTGTCATAGCTACCTCTAACAGGTATTTATTGATAATAACTACTATTTAATTAATTTATATTTTATAGCTACAGTGACTTTTCTAATTTATCGTATCGTAACTATACCAAATACATATAATTATTTCACTGTATCAAACTTTTCCCTCACCCCTCTCTCTCCTTTCCGTCTCTCTTCAGCCCCATGCTCCTCTTTTATAATCCTCTCTATCCACCAAAACCCTAGCCCCCAAATCAGAATACTTAAACAAAGAGTTATCGAAAATTCCAAAACGTACATAATCGCGAAATGTCATGCTGACTTCCATGTTCTGTAGTATTTCTTCAGTGGTTTCTAGTGAGACTTTGTTTTCTCTCTCAGATTGTCCATTGAGAACAGTTTGACATCGTTAACAAGCAATAAAAAAAAATAGACAATTAACTTGAAGAGAAGTCAATTTGCTTCACAATTTCTTGTGTACCTGCCATGCTGCTCTTCGAGTCACCGCCATCGTATATCTTCCACCGCCACCGTCCAGTCACTGGCGGAAATTTTTTCACCGGCAAGCAAATCTTTTAGGGATGTGATCTGAGGCTTGTATTCGATTTTGAGGAGTGGAAACAATGAGCAAATACACTTGCTTGTCATTCTCCTTCTTGTATCTCACATCTAAGTATATTTTGCATTTCGCCAGAGATTCGATGGTTTTGATTGTATTCTTCCTTTTTAAATATAATGTATTTTATATTTTGCCGGAGATTTGGCCGAATTTAATTGTATTCTTCAATTCGTTATTTTTTTAGGATAAATACATTTAAATACAGTTGAATACATTCAAATATAGCCGAAATAAAATGATAAATCAACACTTAAATACAGTTAAATACAACAAAAATAAAAGAATTATCAGTATATAAATATAATGAAATACATAACTCCTTCGTGTATTTAAATGATTTATTCCATTCTTTTATGATACATATATTTTACTGTATTTAAAAATACGTAAATACAGTCGAAACTCCTTCGTATATTTAAAGAATTTACTTATTCTATTTTTATGATATATGTATTTTACTGCATTTAAAAAAATAAAAATACAGCAAAAATTATATAAAAAATAACTACGATTTATAATTACAAATTTATAATTATATATTATTAAAAACTTATAAAAGATGATTGCTTATGTAAGCTTTTATAAAAAAGTATCATCATTGGAGAAGGAATCAAACTGCCCATTCATCCCCAATAGAGAGAGGCTTTGATTTTTCCACAGCGTTCCTTTCAATGCAGTTGCAAGGAAATAGGATCTCTTTTACAAAAAATCTTGCATATCCCAATACCCGGCAAAGTGAGTTTTTTTTTTTTTTGAACTGTTTAGCTAAAAATGTTGAGATTTCTTTTATTTTTTAGGGCAACTTACATAAACAGCTATCTTTTATAAGCTTATAATAATATATAACTACAAGTTTGTAATTTATAAACTACCTTTGCAATTTCGGTTATATTTCCGTGTATTTTCGTGTTTTTAAATACACCTGTAAGGTTGCTATCTGAAATACAGTTGAATACACTAAATACATGTGACATACATCTAACCAAATACATTGAAATACAGTTCAATACAGCGAAATGTTAGGTTGCTATTCGAAATACAGTCCAATACATCAAATACATATGACGTGAATGTGGTGCAACCAATTTTGTTAATACAGGCAGATATAGGTGTATTTGTTTGTATTTATATACAGTAGAAATTTGCACATTTAAATACAGCCAAAATAAAAAGATTATCAGTACATAAATACAATGAAATGCACAACTCCCATATGCATTTAAAGGATTTATTCTATTTTTATGATACATGTATTTCACTGTATTTAAAAATATGAAAATACAACCAAAATTGTAATTTCTCATAAAAAAGAATGTGGCCAGCAAGATTCGAACGTGGGCGCACAAGGGCAAAGCACATGCCCAATGACCACTCCAGCTATAGGGCCTCATATATAGTATCTACGAGATGTAAAATATAACTACTAAATATAATTATTATAAAAGATAATTATAATCCATAAATAGCTCTTACAAGTAGTTATGGCATGTAAAGTTTCCTTTATTTTAACTTGACTAGTATATCATTTTCGTGTGGATATTTGGTCGCTCTTTCCCATTCTAAAAGTAAGGCCCACTTTTAACTTGTGGGCTTGATTTGATATTGAGAGTGACAATCTTCGGACCAATTATTAAAGGGGAAAATTTCATAAATGACTATCTTTTAAGAGTTATTTTTGCTGTGCAGCTATATTTTATCTATTTATATCTCGTAGCAAACATATAGCTATTTCAGTGCTTATTTCTTATTGTATTCACTATGGTGCGTCGCTGTATTCATGAATACAGTCGGTAAAATTTGCTGAAATTTGTATTCAATTCAAATGTATTCAACTCAACAGTATTCATTGTAGCTACTACACTGTATTCACTTTATTATATTTATCGGTTGTATACAAAAAAAATATCCTTCCCCAAAACACTGAATTTTGCACTAAAAAAATTAACGAATACACGCAAAAACTGAATGCAAGAAATAAAATTCACTTTATTCATTTGTATATACTTCAAATTCACTGTATTCATTTTTGTATAAAAATATCTTCGAATCTGACTGTTTCCGATCAGATTCCGACTAGATCTGATTGTTTCCGTCCAGATCTGACCGCCGTCACCGTCATCATCGTCAACAACCGTCATCATCATCAACATCACAGTTCTTTTATTCAACATCATAGTTCTTATTTCTTCTCAACATCACAGTTCTTTTCTTTTCTTCTCCGGAGACTTTCTAGAAGAAAACAACCTAACAAAATCTCTTCCTTCTTCCATTTTTGTTTCTGCAACAGCAAAGTATAATTCAAAAACCAAAAAATACTGTAAAAATACACCAGAGAAGACGGTTGCTCCGGTTCACCGGAGCAGTGGGGGGAAGAGGGGAGAAAGAGATGGGAGGGTTGAATTGGCAGTGAATAATGTGATGATGGGTATTCTACTTTAAATATATATGTAATTATTAATTGTATTTAACATATTACTTTTAGCTATAAGATGTAATTAATCTAAACTATAGTTAGTAAATCTAAATATGTACTACAGTTAGTTATGCCACGTAGTTATCCCTTATTAGAAATAACTAATGACCCGTGCTTTGGTTTTTAAGCGAGTTAGAATTTGAAAAACTATAGGAAACTATATACTCCCTCTATCTTAATTTATGTAATATATTTTTACCAGGAACAAAGTTTAAGAAAGAAAGGAAGACTTTTGAAATTTGTGGTCTAAAACAAGCTATATATATTTGTGTGGTTGTAAATCATTTCTTTAAGGATAAATGAGAAGTTTTAAGTTAAATTATTTCTAAATATAGAATTGTAATATTTTTTTTGGGATGATAAAGTTTATCAATAAATTGGGACTGAGGGAGTACAGTTAATGGTTCTTCACTTTTAAAAAAGGAGTTCGAGGTAGTCAATAATGGATAAAAGGCTTGGAAAAGTGGTGATGAGAGTTAGTGCGAACATTCGTCTATTAGAGTATATAGTGATGACGGAAAGAAAAGACACAAGTTATAAGTTTGGATTATTAGTAGGTATATATGCGATATGACAATTATGTTTATATTAGTACCTTTTCTCCATGAAATATTATCGTCGTAAGTTATATTCGACATAAAAATGTTGCACATTAACAGTATCTAGATCTCACCTTGAATTTGAAAGATAAAAGAAGATGTCATTTAACAAGACACGTAATGTTGTATCCACAAAGAACATAACTTAAAATAAATACTACTTATTAATATGTTTTCATGAATTTCTCTAGTAAAACAGATAGATGACATCGTCCCAATAAAAGTAGAAAAGAAATGAAAAAGACAAAACTAGGAACCCGTTATAAGCTGTTTTTAGTTTTTTTGAGTGTTTGACTGATCAGCTTATAAGTCATTTTGTGTTTAAAATAAGCCAAAAAAAGTAAATTGGGATAGCTCAACTTATGTTTCTTGGCTTATAAGCTGTTTTTTTTAAGTTAAGCCAAATGAGCCATAGCTTATCTTATTAATCCCTATGTGCCGACCGCCTCTAATAATTCCTCGGAGCATTTGAGCTAATCAACATGTTGAGTCTTGAGAAACAACCTTACAAGTTTTTGAATCAACATCTAAACATTCGAACCCTGTGTTAAAATACATCATAAGCAAAACATTAATTACTGAGGCTATTGCCAAAAATTCAGTTTCATGACCATTAAATGCACTCACCTTTCAAAATTCAATAGCTCTGTAATACACAAACTTAAAACATATCATGACTAACACCCCAAAAACGCATTCTTTGAAACAAATTCAAGCAATCCCGTTACTCAATCTTTATGTCATAGAAGCACTGAACGAGTTACTACATTAGCAATAAAATTCCATACATAGACTATATTAGGCCAAATGATCACAGGCAATTCTAATAACAAGTAAATGTATCAGTATATATCGCTACAGTATTTATACCAAAAATTTGTTGCACAGTTTAGACTATTCACAACTATTTTACTACTCACATGCATACGTGTATCAGTATCAATTGTGTGTTTCTTATACCAAAAATATGCTAAATTCGGGTTCACCTCCTGAAGCTCCTCTACTATTCGAATCACCAACATCAGCTCTATTTTTCATCAACCGCATCACCTAATTAAAAATATAGGACACATATAAAATTTCAGTTTTACAAATCTGAATTAAAGTAAAATTTTAGACTTGATATGTTCAAATCTTACTTGGCATATTACTTTCTATCTCAACATTCAAGTTGCGGAATGTCGTGTCGGCCAGGCCTTCAACAACTAGATCAACGTGTAGATAAATTACCGGTTATAATAATGTTTAAAATGCGGTAAGCAAAAGAAATTATACCAAATCGATCACTTCGCCCACGAACAAGTTGCAGAATATAGAGTCGCGGTCAGGCCTTCAATAGCTGGATCAATGTGTAGATAAATTACCGGATATAATAAATGTTAAAAATGCACTAAAAGAGAAGCAGTTAATGATCAAAAGCAATTATACCAAAATCGATCACTTCGCTCATGCTCAAGTCGCAGAACCTTGAACAACTGGATCAATGTATAAAGATACAATTATCAGATTTAGTAGAGTACTATTTGGAAAGGAAAATAGTTTCATTATCAAGAAAATTCTACCTTCACGTAATGGATTCACTTTTGCATTATGCAATATCAGATGATACAAATTATTATTAGGGTTCCAAACCGAGAAAGTAAGGTTCCAATTGTCAGAATTGTGCAAAATCAAAGGGTGAATATAACGAGTTGACACAAAAAATGAAGAGGGTGAGACCGCCTCAATTTGGATCTTGGGGTCATGAAGCACTGTAATATTCTCCTGAAAATAGAACACGCGAAAAGCCAGAGCGATACCAATTGCAATAGCTAATCCAAGTAGTAAGATCCATAATGCCATTACACTTAGACTCTTTAGTGGAATCAACAATTAGTTTACTTTTCACCTCTATTTTTTCCATTTGAATTCTCCACTTGGGGGAATCAATAGCTGTAGTTTTGGATGAATCGGATTTCTCCATTTGATTTCACAAAAAGAAATTAACTAGACCAGAAGCTTGAAAGAATGGAAAGAAATATGATCGTATTTTGTGAATAATTGTAGAAGAAACTTGTAGATATTTTGGTTTTGGGTATTGGGTTAAATATATAGAACACCAAATCCATTCTCACAGGGAAAAAGGATTATGTGAAAAGGGAAATTCTTATTCTAAATATATAAGATTTCAGAAAGTGTTTATGGAAGTGTTCTTTAGGATTTATGCCTTATGAAATATATTTTGAAAAATAACTTATCAATAATTTTTTACTTAAACATAAAAGTATTTTCATTACAGATTTAAATTAACTAAAACCGAATCCTATACAAAAGAGGACTACTAATATGCAGTATATCTTAACATGCTCGTAAAATTTCTATTTGTAGTCCTTTAATTTCTCCAAAAAAAAAAAACACTCAGTTAATTCGTTGTATTGGGAAATAATACACTTTTGACTAATAAAGGTTTATATTTAGAAGCTACCGCTATCTAGGAAAGATTTCATAACTTCAAGAGTTTGAATAAAGTGAAATTACCAAATAATTAAATACAAACTGGTTGGCATAAAGGGTCACGACATAATCTTATTCATGTCACAGGAACTGGTGGTGGAGCTATTTTTGTTTTTTTTTTTAAATTATTTTGGAAAGTGAAACTAAATGGTCTACAAAATCAAAAGACAAAATGATCCTTATTTTTCACTTTAAGTCATAAAAAATCTTTTATTGTTCCACTGCGAGGGCGTCTCAAATAAATTAGTGGCCTTAGGTTAAGCATATACACATACATAAAAAATTAGTGTTGCTTTTTTTTTTTTTTTCATACTTTTGCCATTCATTTGACGTAATAACATTAATTTTTAGAATAGTGAGGGTTAACTCAAGTTAATAAGATGTTAGTCATATATTTTAAATACACTACCTTTGATGTTGTTGTAAAAACTTTATATGAAGATTTGAGTAGTTTAATTCAAAGTTCTAAAATATTTTTGTTACAACTCAGATTTTCGCACGTTAAAGTCGCATCATGAGTTAGTCGACGCAAGTTCAAAAAGAAATTATCTTGAAGTTAAAAGGGATTGAGCTTATTAATATAAATGGTTACAAGAGTCTATAAATAATATTAGTAAGTGGCGGAAGATTTGGAGGGTGAATGAATCAAAAAAGCATGAGTTTCGTCAAAAGTTGGTAAGTTGGGAATACGATAACTTGTACTTTTGGGTGAGATTAGGAGTTCTCCACATGCTAAGCAAGTAATGATATGAAGTATTTGAATTGTATAATGGTCTCTTGTTAAGTTTGGAAGTCAAACGAGTTGTAATACAAAAGTCGACAAAGGGCGTCGCAAATTAAGTTTGTAAATTTCACTGAAATTTGGGTCAGATGTCACGGAGCTTTTCTCTCAATATACTTGGAGCTATAGGGTGATCCACCTATCAAATCGAAGTCCTACGAGTCTAGTTTCCATTTAATTTTACCATTCATCGATAAGACATCGGAGTAGAGAGAAATTCACATTTCCGTCTAGGGACGCAAACTGCCGCGGGAACAGTGTGCTGCTTTAAATTGCCCAAGTATATATAGGCCCTTGCACCAATTTTTCTTCCATTTTCTCACCATCCCCCACCTAGAAAACCCTCAAACTCTCTCTAATGAATCCTCCATCAATCTCAATCCAAACCAAGAGCAAATCTATCAACTTTAACATGAAGAACAACATGACAACTTCGAAATTGTGATTTCTTCACTATTTCACCTTTCGGAGGAAAACCTTGCTTTGAAATAACTTGGAGTTTGAAGTGATTTTCATGACCTAAGGTATATTTTAACTTCCTTTTGATCTCTTTGAACTTCTCCAAGTAATTGATCATAGAAATTGGTGAAAACCCCCATAGAACAAGCTCTTCTATATTCTTATGAAACTTTCATGAACTTAGCTTATTTGTTGGGCTGTTTTATATGGTTTTGTTGTGTTTTTTGGAGTTATGGTGATATGGATGGGATCATATTGAAGAGGAGAAGTAGAAAAATAGAATTTGGTAGCGTTTTACGGGAAAATTTCGCTACAAAAAAGGCCTATCAATTCACGCCTATAAGTTGCTCGATTAAATGTCTAAATGAAGATTTCTATAAGCTATGACCTTGGTTGTGATCTTGAATAGTCTGTATTATGTAGGAAATCATTCGTAAGATGTTCAAGGACTCGGGGAAATGTATATAACTCCATCGACGAGGTATGTAGGGCTTTCTCTTCTCTTCTTGACATGACTAGAATTCAAATGAGCTTTCATTGAAACGTTACTTCTGTTAACTTGTGTCGACCATGTTCAATAATGATTGAGCTAATCTCTACTTCATATATGACTTGTGTCAAAGTACTTTCTATGGTTCCACATCTCTTTTGGCTAACGATTGAACGACCTTTCGTTTACTTGTATCAACCACATTCCGAAATAGTTAATATCCTCTCTTCTCATGAATAGCTTATATTGGAATACTTTCCCGCAGTTCATATCTATTATTTGTCAATTGAAGAATGATGTTCATTACGGTACTCTTCACGTCAAAGTTGAGGCAGTTGTATTTCCAATCATTTGAGTTGATCTTTGCCTCACGTGTAATCCGTATCAAGTATATTTCATATTCTTTACATTTATGGTCTTCTTGATTGAAAGCTAAAGAACATAGCGACAATAATGAAAATCGGAGGGTAGCGACGACAGGTCACTCCGACTCTTTCTATAATGTCTGTTCTGAGGTCAGTCTTGCATTGCACTTATATATATGTATTTATTTTCATTACCGAGCCGCGCTATAGTCAGCCGGGTAGGCATTTATATGTGCACCTAGACATGTTTCTTTCTTTACCGAGCCATGTTGTAGACGGTCGGGTAGGCACGTAGCTGTGCACCTAGATGTATTTCTTTCTTTACCAAGCCGTGTTGTAGGCGGTCGGGTAGGCACGTAGCTGTGCATTGCCACTGATCAGTTGGGCAGAGATGATGTTTTGATGATGAGCTCACCCTACAGAGGGATTTATTATTGGTATATGATATGAATGTGCCTCCACAGTGAGGAATGATTTTACGGGCATGCATTTACATTTATGTCATGATTATGGTCGCCCTCAGTGGCCTCGTTCAGAGTTTCAGGTTGTCTCTACATCTCTTCCCAAGTTATATATCTCTTATGCTTACCGCCTTACATACTCGGTACATCTTTCGTACTGACACATTTTGTGCGCTGTGATCATGCCCACAGGTATGGTAGACGGATTGGTGTACCTTTCTCAGTAGGATACCAGAGTTCAGCAGGAATGTTCGCACTCCATTCTTCGGAGTTGCTGGTCAGAGTCATTAAATAGGATGCATGCATATATAGAGAGAGAATATGGCTATGGGTACGTCGGGGCCACTGTCCCGACCAGTTGATGCATATTAGTGTACAGGTATTGTGTTTGGCCTTGCCGGCCTTCTGACTAGTTGTCTTTCTTGGTTGTGGCATTGTTGGCCCTTGTAATGCATATATGTGTTGTTGGGCCTTTTCTGCTTGCAGGTTGTTATGACATACTTCTTACTACTGTTATTCAGCGGCCTCGTCGGCCTATGATTCACGTTACAGAGTTTAGATATCACAGTTGGTTCGCTCGGCCCTTCGGGTGCTGGGTGCCGGCTACACCCCCAAGGTTGGGGTGTGACAATTTTTCTCTTAAGAAGAAAATGATATTTTTTATTTTTACTTTTATTATACAAAATTTTGTACATTTTTTTACAATCTTCGATATAGTTCATAAAATTCATCCTTAAATTTTTTTGGGGCCTAAAGTAAATTCTGTACTAGCCTCTCCCTTGAGCCACCAATGTCCATTACCTCTAAACCTGTGTTGCACGCTTTGATCCTTGGTCTTTTTACAATGTTGAATTATATTACGCACGTTCAATATTTTATGTACGTAGTTTCATTATCTTATGCTTTTCTTCAAATTCAAGTAAGATTTCCCTTTTTTTTTTTTTTTTTTGACGTTTATAATTTTTATTTAATTGTCTAAAAGGTATTTATAGTATAAAATAGTAATATTTTGCATGATAGTCTTGGTCTATGATGTTCGGAGTGGGTTGCGATAATATCAAATTTGAAACAATTTTAGTACCAGGGAATTTATTTAGGATTTGACAACTATAACAACAATAATAAATACGCCTCATCCCAAATAAATTGGGGTCATCTATGTGAATCATCATCATATTGAATAAAGAAAAGTAAAAATAAAATAAAAAAAATTATAAATAATAATAGAAAAATAATCATGAAAAAAAAATACTCCTCCTTTATTTATCATGAGTAGCTACTGCTATTACACAAGCGTGCTTAATCGGTCGTCACTTTAATTAGTTTCCTCCTTATTTCACATCATTTGATATTGATGTATTCTCTATTCCACGATTCAATTGAAGTACAACTGAACCCATCATTTTCTTGACACAAAATATAAATATATACTAGTATTAAAAGAAATTCAACCCATTTATATTTTTAAAAAAATGTTCTAGATTTCTTGGCTCCCTTCTTAGAAACAGTAATAGTAAGCACTCCATTTCCATTGATGATTTCACTTTATCAGCCCTAGCATCCTCATGCAAGTTAAAAGCAGTAAAATAATTCCCATTTTTTCTTTGAAAATGGTGCCAATTATCATATTCTTTTCGTACTAATTTCTTCTCCCCGATAATCTTTAGGACTTTGTCATTTTCCACTTGTACCTTCACTTCTTCTTTTTTGTATCCATGCAAATTAGCTCTAAAAACATGTGCTTTTGGGGGTTCTTTATTGTCACGTCCCGAACCATGGCCTGGGCGTAACGCGGCATTCGGGTCTTGCTTGCATGTGTCCGAGCGAACCTCATGGCTTACTTGTCAACATGGGCATCAAAACAATACAATCTATATGATGCAATTTAAATGAATCATGAAAAAGTAATTTGCGGAATAAAGTCTTGGAATTATCTCATAGCATGAAATATCATGAAAACATAATAGTCTGCAAACATGAAAGCATAGCTGACTCTGCGAACTAATATATGTCTATGAAACCTCTAAAACATGTCTAAATACTAACTACCAGGACATGGCCCTAGACTATCATAAACTGAATACTAATACAGACTCCATGTGAACCCCGAGAGGAGTGGGGCTCACCAATAAACTGATAACTGAAGTGATCCTACTGCACAGGTGTATGCTCCTGAAAACCGGTATCTGCACAGCGAAGTGCAGGCCCCAGGCAAAAGGGACGTTAGTACATGGTGAATACTACTAGTATGTAAAACCTGCTGAAATGAAGAACATGGCACAACACAGGTATAGGACATGAACTGAAACTGAATGTAACTTGAACATGAGCATGAAACGTGAGTAAAGTCTGAAAACAGTAAATCAATGGGAATACATGTATGTAAAACTACTTGTAACGTGGGGAACGCTATAGTATAACCGACAACATGATCTGGTACTTGCGTCCTGCCAGGAGAACACTCACACCTTGCCAGGGATATGAGATTTAAGTGATAATAAGCATGTTGTTACACTCCATAATAATCCGTGCTACTTGTATTAAAACAAGAAAGCATGAGTTAAGAAGGTTCAAGGAAAGTTAATCGAGTTAGTAAGAATATCGTTATATATATATATGGTTTCCTTAAGTATCCCAAGGTGACACGGTTACCTAAAGGATTTGAAATCGCGCTATGAGTATGTATATGAGGTAATGCGAGTGACCTTTTAAAGTATTTGAGATTATTAGTAATGATATAGAGGATGGACAAAAGATATGAATATACTTTTGCGATTGGAGTTTCGTCAAAGCTTTGTGAGTTCTCTAGTTATGTTTAAGGTTATGGTGATTCTTCGGACCCTTCGAGACGTGTATGGATTGTTATGTATGTATATGGGTATGTATATGTATGTATAAGAGGTTACATGAGAGTTGGAAGAGGATTAGAAGTTAAACGAATCTAAACAAAATGAATCGGAACAACTTCAGTAAAATCTCGGACCAGATTTTTATCCCATATTGTTGGGGGCATATCTCCTAGTATATGAGGAGTTTTAAGGTGTTTCAAAATCCTAAAATGAAGTTTATCAAGTCTAGTTTGCAACGCAACAAACCGCTCGTCAAAATGATATTTGGATAAGTAAATATAGACGATGCAATTTGGGCTGGCAGGGCAGCAAGTTTGGACCCGACCCAAACACTCACATTTCGGCCCATGAGGCCCATTAAACACAATAGATAAGTCACCACTTTGCCCCATATCATTTCACACGAACTAAAACAGATCCAAGAACCCTTATTTTCTCTCCCAAACCCCCTTTCTAATTGAGCCATCATATAAGCTAAATCCTAGACCCTTGACATGATATTAGTTAAAGAGAAATTGTAGCTTAAGTTTTCTTTGTGTTGTTAAGCAAGCAGCTGGAAAGAGGAACAAGATTCTTGAAGATTCTGATTGATAAAGGTAATTTCAACCTCCTACTCATGTTATCAATTTGGATTAAAGGTTTAATATGGTGTATATGTGAAGGAAACGTTGATATACAAGCTAGAGAGAGAGAGAGAGAGAGAGAGCATAAGCCATGGCATTCGGCCATGGCTAGCAAAATTGGAGCTCAAATTTGTTGATCCAAAAATCAGATTTTCTAGGTATTTCAGCCCTTAGGAAGGTGATAATAACGTGGAGAATTCATTTGGAGCAACAAGAACAAGTATTAGTTCATTTCACAAATTCTAGCTAAGTGGAAAAAGCCAACTTGTTAAGGTAAGAGTTGATCATTTTTCTATGTGTTTGATGATGAAGTTGGACGTGTGGGGAATATGCAAATGTAAATTGTATGTGTGAAATTATGTATCTTGATGTTGAAGCATAGTTGTAACTTGGTAACATGAATTGCACGAATGTTGGAATGTTGTTGAAATGTTGTTGAATGCCGTAGGGGCTGTTTTTAATTGAAATTTGATGGACTGATTTGAATTAATATTTTGGTTGTTGTAATCATAGATTATGTGATGAAAATGAAGGAATTTAATGGTTAGAGTTGGAGTTAAAATTGTTGTGGGTTGTTGTAAGGATTATAGAGATAATAATGTGATTTACTTGCATATGAATAGATGATGTGGTGTCGTGTGGCTGCTGCTGTATT
The DNA here is from genome assembly GCF_019175385.1 of Lycium barbarum. Classification (NCBI taxonomy): domain Eukaryota; kingdom Viridiplantae; phylum Streptophyta; class Magnoliopsida; order Solanales; family Solanaceae; genus Lycium; species Lycium barbarum. The sequence goes on along the minus strand of NC_083344.1, from coordinate 116,029,015 downwards.
TCCCTGAAATTTGCTGAAAAGATGGCATGAAATAAGGTGTAAGAAGTGTATATGGGCTGCTTAGTGTGTTGTAAGTGTTCGTTAGAATTTCGGGCATCGTTATGATATAGTTGGGGGCTGTTCTCGGTTTTTAGGGGCTGTTTTCGGCCACATTGGAGTAAATTATTGGATTGTTGGAAAAATTATGTAAACTGCTTAGAATGCTCTTGAATGTTGTTAGTATGGGTTTGAGTTAGTATTTGAATGTATAAGCGTTGAGGTTGGCTTGAATGTAAGCCGTCGAATTAATTATTAGGAAAGTTGTTGAATGATGTAAAAGAGAGTTACTATTGCCATATTGCCTTTCGAATTGGTTATCGATGTTGCTAGGTTGGTTATTGTTGTTGTTGTTGTTGATTTTGGATGAGTTAAATTCTCGGGTTGGCCTATTTACAGGGGAAATGCTGCCGAATTTTCTGTAGAATTTAGTGTTAGTTTGAAATAAATCGCTTAAGTGCCTATGGTTAATATTGGATATTCGTTGGCATATTTGTAGACCTTGGGGAGCCCGAGGCGTAGATTGGGATTAACTTTAGATTGGCTAGCTTGGAGTGCGTACGAGGTATGTGAAGCGCAACTCTTCTTTCTTTTGGCATGCCTTAGTTTTCAATAGGCTATATCACGAGCCTCGAGGAAATTCCAAATTCGAAATCCGAGCACGTTATGATCCTTATATATATTTCTTGGCATTCTTATGTATGTTGTGATGAAGTATGAACCATTATGTCTTCGAAAGCATTGATTTCCAAACTTTGTACAAAAAGTTGCTTTAAAGAATTTCGTAACTACGAAATGCCATATCTTTTGCATAAAGGCTCGGATTGCTCCAATATTTTTATAGGAGTTTGCATGATGTATAATGAGTATGTTTTCCATAGGCGGGCCCGATTTGGGTCAATACCCGTCCGTGGGTCCCGCGACTTTCCTTTATGTAATTCGGACGACTTTTGAAAGAATTTGGTATGATTATCATTTCGAATTTCAAGTATGGTCATTTACTTATATTTGAGTCTATGATAATGATTTTATGCATATGGTTACTCATGACTCTGCTCGTGCGTTTTGTTATATCTTTCGCCGGTTCCCGGGCCGGTTCTGTTATCGTGCGCACTTTGATATACTCCGGTGTTATGTTGTGTTTATGGTTCACCGAGCTACTCGCTAAAGAGGGTCGGGTTCCACTTATATTTGGTGCTATGCTGTGTATGGCGTTATGCTGTGTTGTGATATGTGACGGGGATACGGAGATTTGAAACCTTCTGGTGTTATGCTGTGTTATGGCGCCATCGACGGGCGGGCGACCATATTCTTCTGTACCTTATGCATGACTTATATTTTGAAAGTAAATATTTTGATATGTTGGATTTATACTTATGTTCTGTACTACTATTTCGTTTATGCCTCAGATTTGTTCCTGTATTTTCTGCTTTGCATACTCAGTACATATTTCGTACTGACCCCCTTTCTTCGGGGGGCTGCGTTTCATGCCCGCAGGTACAGACGCACAGTTTGGTGATCCACCAGTTTAGGACACTCTTCTGCTATTTGGAGTGCTCCTCTAATTTCGGAGCCAACATTTTGGTATATATGTTCGTTCGTCACATATGTATATATTTGTTCAGGGGTACGGCGGGGCCCTATCCCGCCATATGATTCGTTTGGTCTGTTTAGAGGTCTGTAGACGTATTTGTGGGTGTGTGTGCCTACTTCTGTGCAGTTGTGTTTATATGATTCTACTCGTTATGGCAGCCTTGTCGGCGTGCATCCGTATATGTTCTGGGGCCGTTGTGCCATTTGTTAGCCTTGTCGGCTTTTGTTATATATATGGATATGGTTGTGCTAAAATGTGTCTGATACAGTTTGATGAAGTTTGAGACGACATATAGTATTTATGGTCGTATATGCTATCTATATGTGATTCGATTTGGATAAGTGTGTTACGAATTGATATGTTTGTCTGTCTGGGTGTCCAAGTAGGGCACCAGTCGCGGCCCACGGGGTTGGGTCGTGACACATGTAAGGATCCAAACTGCATAATGAATGTGTTGCCTCCTTGCTGACAACCCTTATCCTACGGTGGCAACGTAGTTTCAGGCTATCTGAGCCTTCTCGGTTAACTAAGCAATTCCCAAAAACATGAACATGCTATAGTTGGCTAAGAAGCCCATGATTTTCGTGAAATAACTTGTAATCATGATTTCACGAAATAACTTGTAACATGGTTTCATGAAATATCTTGTAATATGGTTTCTTGAGATAAGTTGTCAAAGTCTTGCAAACATGTTCTTGATTCATGAGTAATAACAATAGTTCATAATTATATATATAATTGACTTGAAAACATGCTTGTAACTTGCTAGATAAAATCATAAAATTTCATATAAACATAATGAGAACACATAAGGAAGAATTCATGACTCATGGATTAAGCTAGGGTTCCTAATAACCGTAATGGAAGTTTAGGAATACAATAACAAATATAGATACAAAATTCATGTACATAAATACGGGCTACCAATATGTTGAGTTTAATGTCCTAGGATTTGAACTTCATGAATATTAAGAAACGGAGCATGGGGAAGAACGTAGAGATTCCCACACGTGGATGGAAGTTCTACATACCTTAATTGCTCCAAAATCTTGAATTAAAGACTTGAATTTTGGAGAAGATTTCCTAAATCTTGATTCTTGAACCTTGAGATGGGTTTTCTTGATAACCCTACATTAGGAACAATGATTTCTTGCTTAGATTATTAGAATATATGTTAGAATTGAGTTGGAAAGGTTTACTTAAGTTAGAAAGGGATGAGGGACTTGAATTCAACCTAGAATCATGATAAAATTTACCTTGGAAGATTCTTGAGGTTTGGGACTTATTCTCTATGAAGTTAGGGTGATTTTTCGTGAATGGGGTGTTGGGGAAATAAACCCCAAATCTTAAATATAACTTAAAATGCGTAAATCCAACTTTTGACCCGAAACCCGACCCTTTTATGCGTTGGGTCCGCGACGCACGTGCATCGCACAACCCCCTGCAGGTCGATAGTCAGAGAGGGGGTTTTTGTGCGATCGGCCGGCGGCGCGGGGCCATCGCACGCGCCCCTACAAGCGACATGCGTCGGTTCTGCACAGTGTTCGGTAAAATAGGCATAACTTCTTGTACATAGCTCTGTTCAAGACTCATAATATACCGTTGGAAAGCTATTTCAAAGGGATACAACTTTCATCAAGGAAATTTTCCCAAATTCCCAAATAATAAAGGGGTTACGGTCGTTGGAAGTAAGACCTTCTACAAACTCACTTGAAAACATCTCCCGTAGAAAGGCTTCTGACTTTGCTTTGTCCAAAGACTATTCTTATGACTTGATTAGTTTTCAAAACACTTCCTATAACCCTCATATTGGTTCCATTATATTATCATCTTATGAGTCAAACCTTCGCCCGAAGCTACGAGGTGTTACATTTATACTCGATTTGGGCTTGAGATTGGGTTTCAAACCATGTCCAAACGGCTCCTTAGAAATTTTCGTAGCTCTGATACCATAAAGAAACTGAAAATTAAAATTGACTGAAGATAAAGATGCAGAAAAAATAAATAAGCAAAAGATGGAATTTTTTTATGATTATTTCATACTTTGTACCCATGTATTTATACAAGTCTAGAGCTAGAAAAGTTAAAAAAATAAAATAAAAAAATTCTACACATGTGTCCACTATTCATTGCCTATATAATAACAAAATTATTATCTACCATTGATTTATGTAAAGCTGTACACTTTTCCGAATCCAATGGTTGCAAGTGTATATGTAAATGTATAGCCCTATTTTCCAGAATTGGGCTTTAGTGACTTTAAAACAAAATCTCTAACTTTGGGCTTTATCAATTTCGAGTCCATTTCTGTGCAGCCCAATATTTGAAGATTTTCTCATGTTTAATTTATTCGTCATTTCATTTCCCACTCTTTTTTTCTTCGATGAAAGAATCACCATTTCTAACACCCCCTACAAGTTGGAGGGGTTTGAAGAAATCCCCAACTTGGAGAGGATGGAATAATGAGAAGGCCCAGATAGTGCTTTAGTAAATATATCTGCGATCTGAGAAGATGCCGAAACATAGAAGAGAGAAATTAGTCCAGCCACGAACTGTTGCCGGACAAAATGGCAATCGAGTTTGACATGTCTCTCGTGGAAGACGAGCGATATGGATTGCCGATTTGCTAGCTGAATGTACTGGAATAGGTAACTCCGGCGGAGATCCCAAATCAATAAGTAGTCGATATAACCATGTAAGCTCAGCTACGACACGTCTGATGGATCGATACTCAGCTTCAGCCAAGGAGAGAGATATTGAATCTTGTTTCTTAGTTTGGTTCTGTTTTGGGTTAGTTAAAAGAAGATTGATTTTTGGGTTGTTGTTGCTGATTGTAAGTATCTGTGAACTAGGAGTTACTGTTTTGAATTTTTGTAATAATTTGATCCAGCATTATTATTTTATAACACAAACACCGAATTTGATATAAAGTGAAAAACAATTCTGCGTGATGGTAAAGACATTCAGAATGGAAAGTGATCATTTGTGTTGTATATGCTAGTTGTCCTCCATGTCATGACCTACTTACTCTTTGCATTCAGATTTCTCTGTGTTTGCTTGATGATACAATCTGATTGCGAAATGTGATGTCTTGTGTGATTGATTCCACTTAGTTTTTTATTGGTTGCAGGATGGCATTGAAGTCTTCCTTAGTATTGAAAGACGCACTCTGCTTAAGAAACTCACGTATGCATATTGTCGCCATCAGTAGGTGGACTTCATTTCTATTACATTTTTGTTTAATCTCGCCTTCTTCATGGAGTGAAGACTCCAAATGAGGTATCTCTCTTCCTCTCACACTTTGTCAGACCATATGTGCACACACAAATAAGACAATAGGACATGAAATATCTTATGTTCGTTTACCCCTGTGCTTTATTACTCTTGTGATTAATTTTCTTGTTTCCTACCTTATTTTCTTCCTTGCTTTAGCTGGAGATGGAGGACAATGATGTAATTAATGCAATGTTGATTTAAACTGGAGGTTCCAGCTAAAGCAAGAAAGAAACTAATTTGAATCAACATTGCATTAATTACATCATTGTCCTCCATCTCCAGTTAAAGCAAGGAAGAGAATAAGTTAGGAAACAAGAAAATTAATCACAAGAGTAATAAAGCACAAGAGTAAATGAACATAAGATATTTCATGTCCTATTGTCTTTTTTGTGTGTGCACATATGGTCTGACAGAGTGTGAGAGGGATAGAGATATACCTCATCTGGAGTCTTCTCTCCATGAAGAAGGCGACGACTAAACAAAAATGTAATTGAAATGAAGTTTCTTAAGCTGAGTGCATCTTTCAATACTAAAGAAGACTTCAATGCCATCCTGCAACCAATAAAAAACTAAGTAATGCTCTCATAATTGTCCTATTCCAAGAAGGCAATTCTCTTTAACAAGGGAAGATGAAATCAATCACACAAGACATCACATTGCGCAATCAAATTGTATCATCAAGCAAACGCAGAGAAATCTGAAGGCAAAGAGTAAGTAGGTCTCGATTTGAAGGTCATGACATGGAGGACAACTAGCATATACAACACACATGATCACTTTCCATTCCGGATATCCTTACCAGCAAAGCTATCACGCAGAAATTTAATATGGTAACAACATAGATATGACTAAGAATTTTTTTCACTTTCTATGAAAATTAGTGTTTGTGTCATAAAATAATAATGCTGAACCAAATTATTACAGATTCAAGCATAGTCAACAAATACAACAACAACAACAACCCAGTGAAATCCCACATCGTAGGGTCTGGGGAGGGTAGAGTGTACGCAGACCTGACTCCTACCAAGGTAGGACGGCTGTTTCCGAAAGGCATAGTCAACAAATAATCACAAAAATTCAAAACAGTAACCCCTAGATCACAGAAACTTACAAGCATCAACAATCAGCAAAAACACACAACAACAACCCAAAAATCAATCTTTTTTTAATTAATCCAAAACAGAACAAACTAAAGCAACAAATATACAGCTACAAAACAACAATACCCTAAACCCAAATTTACAAAACAACAACACACGTCCAAAAACATGAAAATGACAGTCTTTATACTTGAAAATGCTATTCGGGAGAAAATTTAATTACATCTTAAATCTTGTAAGCATACATCAGAGAAGCAAGCTCATGTTATTAAGTAACAAATTTTCCTTTTATATTACCACAATGATGATTAACATTATATTGTCTTTTTTCATGCCCATATTAATTAGTTTAAGCACCCTTTTGGTGTGATGGGACTTGAATTTACCGTGTCATCCTCAACCAATAGCATAATAAGAGCCTGTTTGGATGGGCTTATGCTTATAAGCTCTGCAAACAGCTTATAAGCTAAAAAAAAATAAGTTGGGGTATTCTAACTTATTTTTTTGGGTTTATAAGCTGTTTTCAGCTTATAAGCTGCTTTAGATAAGCTAAGTCAAATGAGCCCAATTATTTTTTTGAGCTTATTTTAAGCACAAAATAATTCTAAGCTGGCCAGCCAAACACTCAAAAAAACTAAAAACAACTTATAAGCCAATCCAAACGGACTCTAAGTCAAAGTATACTTGGACTCATCCTCGAGTCTTTGATATATAATCACTTCCTGTGGTTATATTTCTTTAGAAGCAAACTATACATAAAATTTCAAAATCGTAAATAAGCATCTTTATCACTATATCCGAATAACAATGCGGAAGAAATCGATAAATCAAGCTATAAAGCTATTTAGAACTACGATACAACCTTTCCAGCTATTTAGAACTACCAATAAATCAAGCATGCATATAAAACAACCCGACGATCGGACAAAAAAAAACTAAATTTAACACATCACAAAATCCTAACCAGAGGAGACAATATGTGTATGATGATAGAGAGTAAAAAGAAGAAAGGGCAAACCTATCCTTCCACTTTGAGGATGATCTCTGCTACTTTCGACATTTTCTTTTTTTACTTCTCTTTTCTTTCGCAAGGAAGATTATTTATAATGACACAGAGAAATCTGAAGGTAGTAGCTTTTATTTTTTCTTAGTATTAATTAATAAAGAACTATAAATAGATAAAAGCAGTCTCTAGAAATGAAGGGCAGTTTTTAGGAAAAAAATTAAAAATGTTTCACACACAAATGCTATTTTGATTTGCTGTCCACGAATCTCGGCGAGATGTTTCAAGAAAATGAGAAGGGAGAGAGAAATGAAGAATTAGCAGAGGAGAAACTAAACATAAAAAGAGAAACTGAGGTAGCGGATTATCTACCGGTGACTTGATAAGACAAGAAAAATAGCTGTGAAATTGTAAATTCTCCATTAAAAAGATAGGTTTTAATGCTAGTTCGGCTCTGTAATTTATGCTTTCACAATTTTGGAACAAAATCTTCTGAAAGACTCAAAAGATTGTGTAGAATAATCTGAAAAGTTACACAGCAGGTAGTAGCTTTTTTTTTTTTTTAGAATTAATTAAAGAACCATAAATAGATAAAACAAAGTAGTCTTTAAAGATGAAGAGCAGTTTTTAGGAAAAAATTTAAAAATGTTTCACAAGCAAATGCTATTTTGATTTTCTGTTCACGAATCTCGGGAAGATTTGCTATATTTTTTTTTATGTATTCAAGCAATTAATGGATCCAGCACTAATATTTTATATCATATTTGGTACCAAACAAAGCACAAAATGCATCCTGGGATAAAAGATGAAATATTCCATCTTATTCCACTTATACTAGAATTATTTTATCCCATCCTCTGAATGGAATAAAAAATCTCAACTCTTGAGCTAAATTAATTCCAAAATTACAATTTCGGAATAATTTTGACTATCAACCAAACGATCAGGAAGGAAAAGGGCAAAGGAGTTAGCATAGGCTGCCAATGGAAGCGGTGAGGTGAAACAGAGTAGCTGTACAATTGTACTTGGTCATTGAAAACACATAGTATAGGTTAGTGCTAGACCAGGTGTGAAATTTAAAATTGTGATTTGCTTGCTTAGTGCTGCTTTCACAATTTTGGTACAAGATTTTGATAGACTTTAAAAGAGATTGTGCACAAGTGTCAAAAGAGTACAGTAGCTTTTGCTTTGTCTTAAAAGTATTGTAAATAGATACTCCTTCCGTGCCAATTTAATTGTGTTGCTTTTTTTTTTTGTTGGTCTAACTAAAAAAACTCTTTCTATAGGGAAGATTAAGAGCCCATTTGGATGGGCTTAAAAAAAGTAATTTTTATGTATAAAGTGCTTTTAGAATTTTTAAGTGCTGAAAGTTATTTTTATAAATAAGCAGTTGAGTGTTTGGATAAAAGTACTTATGCTAAAAATAAGTTGTTGATGTGTTTGGTAAATAAGTGCTGTTAAGCACTTATTTTCTGTCAAAATAACTGAAATACTCTTAAAGCTGTTAACACCATAATAAGTTGATTTAAAAGATTTTTAAACTCTAAAGTTGATTCAAATCAAAAGTAATTTATATTTTAAAATCACTTTCACTATAAAATGTTTATTTAAGTTAATTTTTTATAAATACATGTTACTTAAGGGGGGTGCATGAGCTAAAAGAGACACTTATTTTGAAATGAAGGGAGTAATTTCTTGATTTATTTCATTACTAGTGAAATTGCCCGCGCTTCGCGCAGGTACGAAAGACAATGATTTTACAGATTGACACTTTTGAGTTTTTTTTTTTTTTTAGAAAAGAAGAAAATAATTTCTCATGTAACCTGGATTAATCTTATATTTATTTGAATATTTTCTTTTCTTTTTCTCTTTGAGTTATACATTTGACTTCAATAACCATTCAATCCAAGTCTAAGAATAATAAAAAAGAAAAGTAAAATATGTTAAGAAATATTTGGAGAAATGCAATGTCCGATGTTGGACTTCATTCCAACTTTTTCTCCCTTTATAATGTTTTATCCTTTATCTCCTATGCGTTCTTATAATGTTTTATCCTTTTATCTCCTTTTCGTATCTCCTATGCGTTTTCATTACTTATTCTTTCTCTTACTCCCCTATTTTTTTACCTCACGTTTACAGAAATCTTTATTTTTCGTTGTAAAGACAAAGTAATTATATAGGAATTAACACTAACATTATAACTATAAGCCTGCAACATGCATAAGATGTACTTAATAAAAGTGCTAATACAACCGAAAGCACTCCACTATAAATACAAGAAGTGGAAAATATTCATATAATATAAGCATCAAGCATTAAAAATGTCACTAGCAATCATATCACGAAACCCCGTCCAACAGACATCATTTTTTTCTCCTACATCTTCGACATCTACATTGTTAGCTCTTGAAGTTGTGCCAATATCATTAGAATCAACCGATGGAATATAGCTTTCATTCTCGGCTATTTGGAATGCATCATCCACATTGCATTTCTTTCTAATATAATTGTGAATGGCCATAGTAGCAAGTACGATGCCCCTTTGTGTGTCAATGTGATAGTATGACATGTCTCTCAAAATAGACCATCTTGCTTTCCAAACGCCAAATGTGCGCTCTACTACATTTCTACAAGAAGAATGTAAATAGTTAAATTTCTCAATGTGTCCTCTTGGCTCTCGCAATTGTCGAGTTGCACCGCGGCGAAATTCAGCTAGGTGATATCTTACACCTTTGTATGGAGCCATGTATCCTTTCATGTGTGAATATCCTGCATCAACTAGATAATATTTGTTTCCGCGTGGATGTGGAAAGTTGAGCTCTTCTCTACGAAGGGCCTCAACAAATATACGACTATCGTGGGCTGCTCCTTCCCACCCAGCCCATGCAAATGTAAAACACATATTAAAATCAACAACGGCGAGAATATTCTGAGTCGGATAACCTTTACGTCCAATATATGGTATCTCTTGACCTTGCGGTAATCTAGCTTTAACATGTGTGCCATAAATTGCTGCAATACAGTCCTACAAGAAGTGAATGTAAAATAAGAAACTTGGGATCCATTTTTTTCTCGTTGAATTCTAAGGGGCAAGAAACTATCATAAAGCTTTTGTTACATAAGGGTAGTAAAGATACAATGCAGAATAACAAATTATCATAAACGGGTTACTTACTTTAAAGAAAGGGAGATATCTTTGTTTACATGGCTTGTGAGCATCGCAACCATCATTATAATTTGGATGTGGTTGAATGATATCTCTTGCAAGCTTACAAACGGCCTTTAAAACACTATGAAAGTGTCTATGAATTGTCTCTCCAGAATGTTGAAAGATATCTTGTATCATTCAATTTCCAACTCCATGTGCACAAGTCATCAAGAATATGCCTAACATTTCATGTATAGACATTACACGAGTGGGTTTAAGCCCATATTTATCAGTTAGGTCATTGGATAGATCAATGAACACCGCCTTCTTCAGTCGGAAATTTTCATAACAACGAGTCTCATTTCCTCGTAATATCTCTTGAATAAACTCATTTCCAGAGCGCATTGATGTACGACAAGGTTCTTTGCATAGGTATTTTTCACAATACATCAAAATGCATTTACCTGTTATATGACATAAAGCCATCCACTCCTTCGCATCTTGCTCTCTCCGAATCTCTTCTAGTTCTTGATCTTCGTCATCTAACAAATCACTTAAATGAGGAGATACCACATTGCTAATATCCTAACTCTCCATTTAACTGAAAATGGAAATGACTCAAATTAGTAAAGAATGAAAGTTTTTCCAACAACCCAATTTCAAGATTTTTTAGAAACTCCATCGTTTCAATGCACTCATATCTATCTTCGGAAAATCACATTGTAAATCTCAAATTACTATTCCATCAAAGAAAAACAACCACATCAATACATAAAGTTCCCACATTCATTAAAGCCAACACAACAACAATAACCATAAGGTCTAAGGATACAACCACAACGTCAACACAACATTAACAATACATAAAGTTTACACGTACAACCATAAGATTTAGGGATACAACCGCAATGTCTAGACAAGAAGCAATAAGTAAAGTTTACACGCACAACCATAATGTTCGAACATTAAACAATAAAAACATTTAACCATAGCAACGCAATCAGCCCATTTTCTCAAGGTGTAACTGATAGTTATACTCCACCAAGATTTCCGAGCTTCATCAGTTTCCATCTTAAGAAACAGTTGACGTACATCCTTCTTAAGAAACATGTTGCAAACATAGTTGTACTTTCCACTCCCAGCAGGAATATCAGAAAAATTTGCCAACATATTCATACACTTATCGATGACGGGATCATCTACCGAAGGGGATGTAGAAGTGCTTTTACTAGACATAAACTCCACTAGAGAGTGTATATCCTCTCTCATTGATGCCGCACCAGATTTTGCCTTTTTTTTTTACTTGATTACTAGTGCCAGTATCATCAATTGAACCTCGTCTTTTAAGTGACGGCTTAGGAAACATAATAGAATCCACATTCTGTCTATCATCACTTTCATCATTCCCTTCATCACTAGGATTGATAAAGTGTTCTTTGTCATAGCCACCAATATTATTTGTTCCTTCTTCATCAAGATCTGCTCCAATGCCAGACATGTGTTCTTGATTCGCTGCACGTGCTCTTTCTCCAGTAGCAACAATATCAGAAAACAACGCATAATAGCGATACCATATAAGTGAAAGATTATTTTCCTGAACTTATTGTATCGATCATCCTCCTGTAACAAAAAAATCAAAACTACTTTAAACTAACCAAGAAATTTAGCAATGAAAGAAAAAAGAAAGACATATAGAAAAATGTGAGAGATGTACCTTAATTTTTCGCTCCCACCAATCATCATCTGCCGTAATTGTATTTTTCGTGGCATCCCATCCTAAACCTGTCTCCCCTCTCATCAACTTCTTAAAAAGAATCCAATCTTTTTTCATGTTATCCCAATGATTTTTCATTTGTTTTTTATCATAGTTTCTTCCCGTGGCTCTATTGAATTCTTCAACAACATTATTCCATCCATCTCTATTTAAATGAGTGTGTGGTCTACGTCCTTGTCTAATCTCATTTTCACACAAATCTATAAATTTAATGTAGGCATCATCATCCCACTTAGCATTACTTCGTGCTTTACTAGTTTCCGGCATGATTGAATGTAAACAATCTGAAGAAAGGAGAAATAAACGTTCATGAACTTTGCAACATCATAATGTTGGCAGCCCAATAACTAAACACACAGCCACAATTCCCTAGTCACAGCTTTTTGTACACATACCAAAATAGAGAGATAATAAAGAAGAAGTAGAAGCAGCAACCGCAACAGCAGCAATAGATCTATGTACACTTACACGTGTATGTACGTCTTTTACTGTATTTTGCATTGTTGTTAAAAAGCACTTACACTGCAGTCATATTTGTTTGAAAATGCTTTAACACAAATGAAGATAAAGGTAAAGTAGAGTTTTATCCATATTGCATTTAAAGATGACAAGAGAAATACTTCAAAGAACTTTCTATACAGTTATACAATTAAAGCCTCCTATGATCTTGGCTTCCAAGGAAAATCAGATCATCCTACAACATCACTTCACAAACAACACTTGGCAGACAACAGATTATAAACTTCCCCTATCACTTAGACTCAGTTTACTTTTGTAATATATAAATGGGGAAAAAGATTAAAGTAGGGAGAAGTCAACTTCAAGAAGTAGTACAACTTGAAAATCAGAAAATTAAACAACAACTATCACTTAAGCATCTTAATCACATAGGCAATCTAATGCATCAAAATCACTAGAACGTCATTGCAACATATGTCTTATATTTTATCTCACTTGAATCTAATCTAATCACTTCACAGCATATTTGGAGATAGCGGATCAGATGACATGTGACTGAAATAAGACATCACCCGATTATAACTAACTTCATCTTAAAATATCACAAGAGGATTCTAGCAAGAAAAGCAAGTTCAGCGTCCATTTTCCTCAAATTACATAAAATTTCCAAAACTAGCTTTACACAACAATAATTTATGACATTTGTTTGAATTATGGCGGCAGAATGTAGAGGGGAAATTAATAGAATTTAGTTAGTTTCATTTTTCTTGTTAAGAATATCAGTTAGATTCAACTATACCATTAGTAAAACAGGTCAAGGGAACATTGAACTCTCTATACAATGCCCAAATCTGTCTATGCTATTACCACGTGAAAAAAAAGAGCAATCTAGCAAAACTTTTCAACCATCATTTTACTCCATAAAGATGTCTTCCTCGACTTAAAAGCACATCCTCCTTCATCAGAACAATGATCCAACACATATTCTAACTTCTCTAGCCAGTGGTATTTAATTTATGTACTAACGTTCGAGATCTAAGAATAAAATAAATGGACGGAATAAAGGACAAGATCTATCAACCACAAAGATTGTGTACCACTGAACTACTCTACCGGTCGGAGAAGTCTAAAACATGACATGGGCGAGGAGATGTAGCAGCAGAAAAGCAGATTTGATTAATTAGCATTCTTGAGCTCAGAAGTCATTAGGATTTCAGGATCCCCGAATGTAAGACCTAATCAAGTACTACATCTCCAAGTAATCGGCAAGAGCCACACAAATGCAAGTCAAAAATATTTCTGATCTCTCAAGACTCTTTACTAGAATCTGTAATTGCCTTAGACTCAAAGGTGGATCCAGGAACTTCAAGGTACCACTGGACTCACTACTCCTTTGTGACATTCTTAAAAATTTCAACAATATATATACTCGAAATAAAGGCATAACACATATCAGTCACTATTTAGATGATGTCTAGTAGCTCCAGGTTTTACTAATAGCCAAGATTATAAGTTTTATTAACAAGTCTATCTCCCCAAAATGCACAAGCAGATTCAACTCCTCCAATCATAATAATCCAAAAAGGAGTAATCTTGATTTCAAAACCAAAAAAAAAAAAAAAATCAGAAGCAGATTCAGCTCCACCAATCATAATAATCCAAAAAGGAGCAATCTTTATCCAAAAAAAAATAAAAATCATCCTGCTATCTCTCTCTCCCTAAAACTGCTCAAAAACTCAGCAACATTAGGAAAAGTTAATTGGAGTATCAAATAATAGAAGTTCCATACATATTTGACTAGACCCATCAATCAAGAACTAACAAAGAGCAAAAAGGGTGCTAAAAAAACTTACTCAAATAGTCACCAAGATTGAAAGTCTGTTTAGCAGCCCAAGCAGAGTAATCAGATGAAGTGTTTTTAGTGGCAATGTTGTAGAACCAACCAGCTAGACCACCAACTGTGTGGTTAGTATATCCAGTTGACTGTGAAGTTGCCCCATTGAATAACAGTGAAACCACTACCAGGAAGACCATGCAGTTCATGGTCATGTGAGAGAATAAAGGGAAGTACAAGAACATCCTAATTCAATGGCAACACCAGATTCAGGAGTACCAAAACTCAACAAACTCAAATGACAAATCCTACAATCTCTTTCAATAATTTTCTCAACATGCAACTTTGTTTCACCATTACCATTTTCTAAGTCTACTGGTCTATCAGACTCAGCTACAGATTAAACTCTTCTAGACTCCACCATAGCTTCACCAATCTCAGACTCAGTAGCACAAGCAAAACTATAATACAATATTAAATCACCTTCGACAACAATTTCAATCCGTAATATCCACGATAATCAAACAATTATTTCAAAAGCGCATTAACAAAGGTCGGTTTCAAACAAAATTGTTCAAGCAATGCTACACACGAAACAAATCAAAAATGAAAGGTCTCACTGATTACACTGAAAATTGGAATCTGAAAATCGCACAGTACCTTTATCGACAATATCTCAGCAACAGAAGAAGCAATTTCTTCGAAACCAATGAACTTAGATACGAAAATGAAAACACAAAATCAGTGATTTACAACGAGCTTATCATCACTGATTCTACTGAGAGTTTCAGCGTAGAAAAAATACAAGTATGCAGAAAAAATCCACATGCAAGATGAAATAAAGCTAAATTACAATTTGTAGAGCAAAATCAAAGAATAAGGAAGAAGAATACCTTAGATCAGTAGAAACTTGAAGAACTCAAGCGATTTTCAACATTGATTTTAGATTTACAACCTTACATTTTTTAAGAACTCAGCGATTTGGGGAAGTTTTAGAGAGAGAAAGAGAGTGAGTGTGGGAGTGAAAAAAGTTCTGGGTTTGGAGGTTGCGTTGTTGTAGAAGAAATGAGGAACAGATCGTAAATTTTAGGGCTTTAGCTGAGAGGGTACTTTGGGAATTAAAATAAAATATAAAGGATATAAAAGTAATTTATATGGTCAACAAAAATGGCTTTAAGCCCTCCAAAAAAAAAGTTAGGATTCCCAACTTTTCATTTTTGGGTGACTTTAAGCACTTTATAACTTAAATTTAGCATTTTAAGTTGATAGTCAAACACTACAATAAGCTAAAGACCAACTTATAAGCCCATCCAAACGGGCTCTAAATAAGTGGCCGCTCGGCTTGTCTCTTATAACCTATTTGGCCAAGCTTCTAAAATCAGCTTATTTTAAAAAGTACTTTTAAAAAAAGTACATTTCAAAAAAGCACATTTGGCTAAAAGTAATTTGTGTTTGACCAATTAATTAAAAAAAAATACTTTTGAGCAGCAATTAATGTTTGACCAAACTTTTAAAAAGTACTTCTAATTGTATTTTTCTCAAAAGTACATTTCAAAAAAGTAATTTTGGGCAAAGCTGTTTTTTTTTTTTTTTAGCTTCTGAAAAACTGCTTCTGCTACTCACTTATTTTCTCCCAAAAACTTGGCCAAACACCTCACTTTTTTTTCAAATAAGCACTTATTGAAAAAATAAGTACTTTTGGGGGGAAATAAGCTTGGCCAAACAAACTATTAAACTGTTACTAGCCATAAATATTTTAGCCATAAATTAATAAACATTTTGTAGCCAAAACCCCAAAATCAGCAAATCTTCCCGAAAGCAGCAAAGTCCGACAAGGAGTAGAACTTTCCCATCTCTGGGGACCTTCACCATGGATACCAAAGATTTTTTGTTTTAAAGTGGTGCAAAAATTCACACTACATACAAAAATCCTTCTAAATTAGTTATTTTCCTGTTGAAATTTTTGAACTGTATAAATAAGTGAAATTACACCTATTATACAATACAAGTAATTGAATATACACCTATTATACATTGGATGTACGTACACTAGTGTCCCTTCCTCCCAATCACCATTATATGGTGTATAATTAATGTATTGAAGTAAAATAAATGATTGATACAATCATTATACAGTTTGTTATGCAACTTAAATAGCCGTTCGCCCAACCTTTTAAACTAAAAATAGCTGGTGGAGGTATAATATAAGTGTAATTCATGTATAGTATGTGTATAACCGTGTATAATAAATGTATAATCTATGTATATCAGCTAGAAAAAGTAAGCAATGAATTGTGTTGTCTATTTGTGTAAACATTTGTTTCCAAAATTCAAAAAAAAAAGTAGGAACTTCACAGCACTGGGAAAAACATTCATCTATCAACCTCTAATAACAACATAAAAAGCGATATATAAGATAAAAAAAGAGGAGATGAAAAACTAATATATACATAAGAGACCGGAAAATCAGTTACCAACACAAATCTACAACACCCATGTATAATTGATGTATATCCAACTATATTCAATGTATACTAGGTATGGATACCTTATACATGGATTATGCACATATTGGATGTGTAACATATGTATACATGCTATGTATACTCAGTGTGTACACCTTCTACATTAATTATACACTTAATATATACAGAATATACAATGAATAACGTGTATACTTCAAGGCGTACTCAACGTACTTTTTCTCATTGCGCTGATGGAGGAACCCATCGGAGTAGCAATACACCACCTAAACGTCCATTACTTTCGACCCTTGAAAAAAACCTCTACTGTTTCTTTTCTTTTTTTAATTCCTACCAGGGAACACTTTGAAGCTCCTCTATCAAGCACCCAAAGTAGATGAAAATTTAAAAAAAAAAAAAAAAAAACATGAATTTGAGAGAGAGTGATACTAGACTTTTACTAATGAAGTTTTAGTTTCAAGAGAAAATCTCACTGGAACCAGGTTCAGTTCAAATCGAGTGGAAGAGAGCGGTCGAGAATCGCGGAGACGTCAGAATCAGGTAAAGGATAGCTTTCTCAAAACAAGGAATTTCTAGGGAGTCCTCCCAGTCGGCTAAAGGCGCAATCGCTTTTGTTTTTGAATCCAGCTAAGGTGTGAGCAAGGACATCTTCTTTGGGGACTCTATTCCATCCATGTGGCAAATTTGTTTGTGGTGGAAAAAAGTCAACAATAAAGAAAAAAGAACATAAATCTAAGAAGTTGGTAGTGGAATTGTGGAGAATAATATAGAAGCATTGATGAGAAAAGGAAGAAATGTATTACATTGCCATTGGAAATGTTGAAGAAAAATAATCAAGCAGTAGTGTGTGACAGTGTGAGATACACGTTATCTAGTGGGCGTGTATAATAATTACTGATTTTACTAGTTTGAGATCAAAAAGTTGCCATCGGTTACATCCAAAAATGTAAGGCTTAGATAATTATCAAAAGTTATCATATAGGCTTAGTTTATGGACCATTGTGTATTGAATTATTCGGCTAAAAAAAAAAGAATAATTACCGAGTAATTAAAAAAGGTAGTGAAAAAAGAATGAGGCTATTTTGAGTTTATTGGTAATATGGGCCGCTAGTTGAGTTAATTTTTCATGATATTTCTTCAGTTGGAAGGTTTCATGATAATGGCCCCCCATAATTTTTCGATTTTAAACACCACCTACTTGCTTGGTTTTATTTTGTCAAGCAGTACCAGTTGACATGTTCAGCAATGATTGACCACGTACATGCGCCTTTTACACTCGCTATCTATGATGTGGTTTTTCATGTTTGTATATTTCTTTTAGGGCTCAATACAACGATACACCTAAAGTTGATATGATTTTTTGTTTAGACACTCTAATTAAAACTGTAATTTGTTGAACACATGAGTTATGCAAACTGTACCTATTAAACACCTATTGTTGACTTGACACAGTACGTGTACAACACAAATTTTAAGAGCATGAAAAAATAAGTTCAGGGGATTATAGAACTCTCACATAGTTTAGGTTTGTAATTCATGACAATTTCGTCATAATTTGGGTGTGTCTCAATGCCTTATCCCTATCTTTATAACTTAGCCATTTTTTCAGGCTCTTAGTCATACATCATTGCATAGTAAAATTGATAAATATGTTTACATCTGATCTTTATTTTACAAGTGATTATTTTAACAACGTTGCGACTATTGGGGCCTATCAGAAAATGTAAATCTGTACGTTATCAGCTAAAACATAAAATGGTCAATCTAATATTTTGTAGTAGGTAAGTACTAATTCTTGGGCAATTCGCAGTAATGCCCTTATTTTGGGGCGGTCTTTAATTTTTGCCCATCAAAATGAAAGTATTTGACTTTTGCCCTTCGCCTCAAACTTCAGGATTCCGGGTTCGAATCCTTGCTCAGACGACAATTAAAAAAAAATATCGCTAAGCAAAGGTTGCTTACAAACTCTGCCTCATCGGGCATAGTTTGCTTGCAAAACTCTGCCTTAAGGCAGTGTTTGCCTGCAAACTATGCCCCATCAGGTTGGTGTAACTGTTTTATTTGTTAGACACACAGAAGATGTTTAGTCACAACTTCGAAAAGGAAACTAATACAGATCAAGTTATAGGGAAGTCTGGATTGGAAGACCATGTATAAACTGAAGCACAACAATGTTACTAAACCCTTATCTTATTCTACAAACTTATCCTGCCTCCGAGACTTCTTCTGTTTGGCTGTGCTATGTGCAATTGTACAGAGAAACCACTTGAAAATCTAACCTTTCAAGTTCCAAGAAGCGATACTCCTGCTTTGTACGTATTCTTATTGGCTTAATGCGCCTCCGTATAGGTGTTTGTTATTTGTATCATCTCTCTCTGCTATATTCACCTCTGTATAGGTGTTTGTGGTTTGTATAATCACTCTCCGTTAAATTCGGTCTACTCTTTATACCTTCAAAATTCTGCTTTGTGAATTTAAATCTCTGCCTCGCGAATTTTTTTTTTTTAACTGAGCTGGGATTCGAACCCAGAACCTCGAGGTATTAGGTGAAAGACAAAAATTAAAGACCACCCCAAAGGAAGGCCAATCCGCGCAACAAAATGCTAAGTCTTCCTCAGCTTTACTCTGTGGTCATGAGTTGTATAAAATCCAAAGAGTATCATCAGTGGAGAAGCAATCAAACTGCCCATTCATTCCCAATAGAGAGAGGCTTTGATGTATCCATAACGTTCCTTTCAATGCAGTTGCAAGGAAATGGGATCTCTTTTACGAAAAAAACTTGTTTTTTTTTTTTTTTTTTTGAACTGTTTAGCTAAAAATGTTGAGATTCCTTTATATTTTAACTTGACTAGTATATCATTTTCGTGTGGATATTTGGTCGCTCTTTCCCATTCTAAAACTCAGGCCCTTTTAACTTTTGGGCTTGGTTTGATATTGAGAGTGACACTAGAAGCTCTTGGGCAATTTGCACGATCGTCCTTCAAAGGGCTGGTCTATAATTTTTGTCTCTAAAGTTGTTGGTCTTTAATTTTTGTTCTTCGCTTAAAATAGTGATCGAAAATATTCCGAGGTTGGGTTCGAACCCCCGCTCAATAAAAAAAAGAAAACAAAAAATTCGTAAGGCATAAGTTCATATGAAACTATGCCTATTCGCAATGTAGTTACATATAAATTATATCAGACACGGCAAAAGTTTATATGAAACTACAGACATAAGTTCATATGAAACTATGTCTAGTCACTATGTAGTTACATCGAAATTATGCCTGACACAGCAAAGGTTTCTATGAAACTACATAGAACCTATGCCTATAGTCATAGTTGCAAAATTAAGGCAGAACTTCATTTCCAAGAACCTTTGCCGGACAAGACATAGGTTTTACGTAACTTCGCCCGAATAGGCATAGGTTTCTATGAATCTATGCCTTGCGAAAATATTATTATTTTCGACTCTGCTGGGGATCGAACCCAGAATCTTTGGTGCGAAAAGGGTACTTTAGCCCACAAGTTTTCATTAAATGAGAAGTAGGGACAAAAATTAAAGATCAGCGAATTGAGGGGCAAAAATTAAAGACCAGTCCGTATGAACGGTAAGCCACGCAATTTTTTGGAAGGTCTCCAGACCCATTTTTAAATGACTAAAAGGCCCGTGTTTGGTGTCTAAGCGAGCTAGAATTTGAAAAAGAAAAACTATATACAAGTTAATGGTTCTTCACTTTAAAAGAAATAGTTCGAGATAGTCAATAATGGATAAAAGGCTTGGAAAAGTCTTGGAAACGAGGGTTAGTGCGAACATGCGTCTATTACTGTAGATTGTGATGATGGAAAGAGGAGACAAGCTATAAGTTTGGATTATTATTAGGTATATATCCGATATGACAATTGAGTTATGTGTTATAAAACTATATAATTGGAAATAAACAAGAGAAGCAAACTAATAACTTTGTAGAAAGGAGGGAGAAATTGTATTTCACTTCTTGTTGATATCCCTTCACAAATTGAGAACTTAACCATTTATTTATAGAGATGGTAAATCTCTTGATGAAGTCATCAATGACAACACCAAGAGTTAAAATCAAACTTGTGTTGCTTCAATTTCTTCATTTCATACATGCCACTAAACGTACATGTACCTATTCTTATTTAGGACATGTGGAAAACCTAGGCTATATGGACATTCATATATATATATATATATATATATATATATATATATATATATATATATATATATATATATATATATATATATATATATTTTATAACACTCCCTCTTGGATGTCCATTGATAGATAATATGCCTTGTTAAAACCTTACTAGAAAAAAACCTAGTGGGAAAAATTCTAGTGAAGGAAAAAGAGTACATATTTCTAATAATATACATTTTGGTTGCCTCATTAAAAACCTTACAAGAAAAACCCAGTGGGACAAAACCTTGTATGGAAAAAAGAGTACAACATGTATTAACTCCCCCTGATGAGAACTTCAGTCCAAATATTTGAGTCTTCGCATTCCAATCTTGTGCACCATCTTCTCGAAAGTTGCGGTTGGTAGAGACTTGGTGAACAAATCAGCCATATTATCACTTGCACGAATCTGTTGCACGTTGATATCACTATTCTTTTGGAGCTCGTGTGTGAAGAACAACTTTGGTGAAATGTGTTTTGTCCTATCTCCTTTTATGAATCCTCCTTTCAATTGGGCAATGCATGTTGCATTATCTTCATATAAGATTGTGGGTATTTTATCACATTTCAAACCACACTTTTCTCGAATGAGATGTATCATTGACCTCAGCCACACAACTTCACGGCTCGCTTCATGAATAGCTATTATCTCAGCATGATTTGATGAGGTAGCCACAATAGACTGCTTTGTAGATCGCCAAGATATGGCAGCACCCCCACAAATAAATACATAGCCTGTTTGAGATCTAGCTTTGTGTGGGTCAGATAAATACCCTGCATCGGCATAACCAACAAGATCGGGACTGCAATTGCTAGAATAAAATAAGCCCAAATCGATAGTCCCCTTTAGATACCTCAATATGTGCTTAATTCCGTTCCAGTGTCTCCTTGTAGGAGCACAACTATGTCTCGCTAACACATTAACTGAAAATGCTATGTCAGGCCTTGTGGTATTGGCAAGAGCCAATTGCACTAAGATATGGTACTTCTAGACCAAGAATTTCTTCATTCTTTTCTTGAGATCGGAACGAATCTTTATTCGCATCAAGTAATCGAACAACCATCGGAGTACTTAATAGATGTGCTTCATCCATATAAAATCATTTCAACACTTTCTCTGTATAGGCAGATTGATGGATAAAAATGCCATTTGTCAAATGTTCAATTTGCAAACCAAGGCATAATTTTGTCTTTCCAAGATCTTTCATCTCAAATTCCTTCTTTAAATAATCAATTGCCTTTTTGAACTCTGCAGGAGTTCTAATAAGGTTTATGTCGTCAACATATACAGCAAGTACAACAAACTCCGATATTACTTTCTTTATAAAAACACATGGGAAAATTGCATCATTTGTATAGCCTTCTTTTAACAAATATTCACTAAGGCGGTTATACCACATGCGCCCGGATTGGTTCAAACCATTAATAAATGACGTGCCTCGTTAAAACCTTATTAGGAAAAAACCCCGTGGGAAAAAGTCATAATGAAGGAAAGAGTACACATACCTAGTAATACGCTTTGAGAGCTGCCTCATTAAAAACCTTGCCAGGAAAACCCAAATAGGACAAAACCTTGGTCAAGGGAAAAAGGGTACAGTGCGTATTTGCTCCCCCTGATTAAAGCATCACATAATTCTTGACGATGATGTAACAAATCTTGTATACCAACTTATCATATCTTGAGATTGACAGAGCTTTTATCAGATCTGTCAAATGATCATTTGACGAACTGGTTGATGATCTGCATCTTCCTTTCTCAGATAGAGTTGCATCATCGCCGTATAATATTGTTGCAATCAGGGCAAGTACATCATGACTTGCTTCATAATCTGTTGTTGTCTTTCTATGATTTGACTGTCATGACAATAATCCTTTATGGAAATAGATAACACATCTGGATTGAATTCTTATGTCGATCAGATGAATGTCCTGTATGTCCAAAACACTTGACAGTATTGGTTAGGAAAAATACATTCATGTCAGGGCTTTCATTTGCAATATGTAATTGATCTATTTCAATAATTCCATGTTGGAGTAAATTATATCATGCCTGTAGTTATAGCAAGATATATAAATGCATCAACTGCACAAATATATGGTACTTCAGGACCATTTCAATTTTCTCATTTCAACAGATATAATCAAGTGCTTTTGGAAACTCTTCAAGAGCTCCAATAATATTCAAGTCATCAACTTGCATAATAATATGAAAGGTTCTGATTATCATATAGAGACAAGGGTAAACATGATCTTATTTGTACCCTTCGTCAATAAATATTCATTAAGGCGATTTCAGTACATCAGCCTTGATTCATTTAATCCATTTAAGGATTTTAAACAAGTTTCCCAAGAATTTGTATATGCTTCAGGAATTTTGAATCCTTTAGAAATTTTCATATAAATTTTGTCAAGTAAGCCATATAGGCTGTGACAACTTCCATCATTATAAATAATGTGACATTTTCGGATGTTTGGACTGCTGGCCCAATAAACATTACGTTTACCAAGATGCATCATTTTACTTGGTAATTATTTCCACATCAACATGCTTTAAGAGACGTAGAAATCAAATCCTCACAACCTTATACAATATTGCGCGCTATATTGTATCAAAATATTGTCGACAAGATATCATGTTGTATCGGTTCGCAATTCGACATAACTTACTGAGATCTCATCACTTCATTATTTTCAGGTACCTGAACCTCGCATAAGGTTTCATGAAGTGTTATGTCGTCGGCTCTTCAAGAGCACTTTGCCTCCTTATTATGATCATTTGCTCCTCCCTTTTTTTTTCAAGGATTATTATATTTGGAACTGATTGGTCTACCATGCTCCATGCATGTTGTAGACTCTATCCTTCAGGGACATTAGGAGCATTTTGCAGATGAAATATGAAATAGTTGGGTCAGCAAATGCTTCCAGCATTTGACTTGAATTATCTGAGGATCATACTGATGATAATTCACAACATATTTCTTAGCTGCTTATTCTCTCCCCCTTATTTTAGTGACATATGTCCCCATTTTCTTTGGGAAAATCCATCTGTGTGCATCATGGTATATCCATTAATCATGTACCGCACATCAAATGCTAAAAGATGGAAATATCTAGTTCCTGACCCTGAACCAAATATGAGGGGAGAATTTATCAAAATTTATTGATCTGAAGCATACAAGTGCTGTTGTATGCAATATAGACCAACATTTGAAACTCTGTTCTCATAAGCAATGGTTTGGCTGTATTATGGAGGCATCTAATGCCAAACAAACTTAGATATAAACCAACATTATCAAGATGATTGTCTTGATTACATATTCTGAAAATTGTGCTTCCAACTCAATCATTTTGAGCAAGCAACTTCGTAAATGTCAAACTGCCAGTTGACAATAAACATACATGTGACCGTCTCATAGATGCATCTATTTAAGACATCACATTGCAGGTGAAGGGGCCCACATTCACCTTTTATAATTTTCAGAATTTTGGGGATTCAGTCCCAACATTAGCTGGTGTAACCAACTTATCATGAGAACAAGCAACACAAACAAATTCTTGAAGAATCTTCTAGTTCTTCAATATGTTTTTAATACTCAATTAGCACATCAGATTTAAATCAGTGTTTTAAAAGGCGGGGGCGTAAGGCGGGGCATTTTACATACGCCTCGACGAGGCGTAAGCCTCGAGGCACTGGGCGTAAGCCCCATGGGTATTTAATTTTTAATATTTCTTAAAATAATATAATTACAATAAATATTTTTAAATAGGTAAAATTACATAAAAAAATAAAATAAAACTGTAAATAAATGATATATATATATATCTGTGTGTGTGTGTGCGCGCGCGCGCGCGCGCTTGATCCTCACAAAAAAATGATCAAAGCAATCTATTATACACAGCTTATAACTTGTAATTATATATAACATAATTTTACAAGTATAAACAATACAATGAAATAAGAGCTATTATAAAATGCAAATCAATTCTAACATTTTAACTTTCAAACACGGAAAAAAACATAGTTTCTTAAAACACTATTACTATCATATTATTCATTTTATCTCCCTATAAGCAAATAATCAATAAAATTTATCAATATTACAATTAAAACATAACTTCTTCATGAACAAAAAATAAAATTATATGATAATTCTGATACATAGGACTTATGACCAATGACAAGTGAAAATGTACAATTCCGCTATGTGTTTTTTTTTTAAATTACGTGATATTCACCCTCACGACGTTCTCAAATAGTAAGACTTGTTATATGAGTTACACCCAATCTTCTATTTCTATAGATGAAAAACTATTAAGTATCATTATTTTGTTGAACAATTATGAGGGTGAATGATTTTAATTAAGGAATTTAAAATATAATTTGTGTAAGAACTGTTAGGCGAGCCCTGGGCGTTGGGCGTTAGGCGTGTTTAGGGCGTACGGTTGGGCGCTTAGGGCGTAAGCCTCATAGGAACTAAGCCCTGCACGTTAGCTCCAGAGCGTTTTGCCACTGCCCTGCCCCGAGGCGAGCCCCGGGACTAGTCCTGACACTTCCTTTTAAAACAATGATTTAAATCAGGACGATCAAAATGGTCTTGTCAACTGATAAAATTATCTGTACCCGTAGACTTCAAGTTTACTATGACGAGTGTTATTTCTTTTAATAAACTTCTGGTTTACTATTGCATGAAATTGTATATCAATAAACTTCTGGTTTATCGTGGTATATGATCTCATCATGTTTGGGTAACATTTCACTTGTGTATTTCTTACCCATTGTAACTTGAAGATATTTAATATTCCGATCATTTGTAGTCTCAATATGATAATCATTTTTATTGTTAGTAAACTTCAGGTCTACTACAGTGTTCCGATCGTACCAATTACGATCTACGATGAATGGTATTATCATATATAACATCTTCAAGAGACTTCAATTTATTTATCATAATCAGATATTATTTGGACATTGCTAGTGTCATGATACTTCTAAATAAATAATTAGCTCTTCTGGAGCCTTTGATCATTAATTTCTATTACCAAATATTTCTTAAATACTTTTGGTACCATGAAAGCAAATTTCGACACTACTGGTGTCACGAAATAAACATTGAATTCTAAACTTCAATATTTCAAACATCTCCTTCAGGGAGATTCATCATTAACTGAGTATTTTGTATCTAAGCTCAAATAAATAATAATCAAATCCTTCATAAAGAGATACATTAATTGTTATTTCCTTCAAGGAAATCCATAACAACTAACCATAATGTATTAATGTGATTACAGGAGAAAGCATTCTACTCTGCTTCCTTTTTCCTTAGAATGATGCTTTAATATGTTTCGACGTACGACAGGTACGTGTAGCAATGTCTGAATTTTATACCACAAAAATATAACGTCTACATTCCTTGTATTTTATCCCTCCAGGAGATAAGTTGTGGTATTTGTTCATTCACTTCGGGGAATGAAACCTGATTATTTAAATGTGCTTGAAATACGACGCTCATCAATAGCTCGTTATTTTGCTCAAACACAAGAAGACATTGCTTCAGAGTATTTCTCAGATATTTTGGTAATTCTTTCTGCTTCAGGAGTAAAGTTTCAGAGTTTTACTGCTTCGGGAGTAAAGTTTCAAGTTTTACCACTTCGGGAGTAAAGTTTAAAGGTTGACTAATTCAGGAGTAAATTTCTGAATTCTACTACTTCGGGAGTAGATTTCAGAGTTGTACTATTTCAGGAGTAGAATTAAAAGCCTTACTACCTCAGGAGTAAAATACATAGGCTTACTACTTCTGGAGTAGAATTCAAAGTTTGCTACTCGTGGAGCAAAATTATGAGTTTAGTACTTCGGGAGAAAAGCATATAATATTCAGAATATTTCTTCTCAATTATTCTACCTCTTCTGGAGATGGATCATGATATTTTCACAATCAAATGCACGTTTATATTTATAAGCTTTACTACATATTATCACATTCACTTCAGGGAATGGATCTATATTTATAGCTTATATCAAAAGTTCTCATTCTTCAAAAATGGAACACAATCATCTGAACGTGCAGGCCTTAAGCATATCAAATTGTGATAGCTTAAAATTTCTTTTAAGATATTGTTACTTCAGGAGCAAATCGAGACATACATACAATTTATAGAATCTTTCTCTAACATATCTTCACTTGTTGCCAGTACAAGCCTATGAAAATATTATCACTTCTAGTGATTAATGAAGACATGATATTACCACATCTGATGGTTGTACACATGATAACATCACTTTTGATCGTGATGTTAATAGCATAATATTTCTTGATGTCTTATCACGTATTGCTCTTCAGGAGCAATTAATGCTTTTGAAATTTTAATAGCGTGAAAGAGATTAAGACAACATACAAATCAAAATTCATAAATTGTTAAAGAATCATACATGTAGACAGCAGATTGCCAACGAATCTTATATGCATATGCATATGCATATGTTAGTATCTTTTTCTTTAAATGGCAGGAGCATAGCAAATCATGACTTGTGATATCTTCTGGCATTATTTTTGTTCTCCGTAGCATTGTAACACTTTGATCTTTTCAAAATAGGTGCTCAAGGTAGAGTCTCGTGTTGATAACGTGTTATAAAACTATATAATTGAAAATAAACAAGAGAAGCAAACTAATAACTTTGTAGAAAGAAGGGAGAGATTGTATTTCACTTCTTGTTGATATCCCTTCACAAATTGAGAACTTAACCATCTATTTATAGAGATGGTAAATCTCTTGATGAAGTCATCAATGACAACACCAAGAGTTAAAATCAAACTTGTGTTGCTTCAATTTCTTCATTTCATACATGCCACTAAATGTACATGTACCTATTCTTATTTAGGACATGTGGAAAACTTGGGCTACATGAACATTCATATATATATATATATATATATATTTTATAACATTATGTTTATAGTAGTATTCGTTAATGAGGTTTAAATTACATGTTAAGAACTTAGACACAGAGATAGTTGGGCTGAAAGAACAAAATGTAAGGTTTACTTTTTTCTCCATGAAATGTTATCGTTGTAAGTTATATTGGACATATATATGTTGCACATTGATGGTATCTAGGTAGGTGCTTGGACATGCGATTTAAAACCATGCTTTGAAATCATAAGATGAAATCAGCGTTTGGACATGCATTTCATCTCATGATTTTAACATTTTTAAATATAAAACTTGATCCATAAGTTTACATTTTATAAAAAAAATAATCCATAAATTGATAGATATTTTTAACAATTACTCCCACCAACCATTTACCAACCTTTATTTATGTTTACCATGTGGGAAGATTATATTAAAGAGTAGTTACATTACTATTCATGTTAAATTTTCTTTTTTATTGAACTAAAGTTTGGTCAATTGATGTTATATTTTTTAGAAATGTCTTCTAGTTGCGTATTAATTTTGTTATGAAATATAACTTGATCATTTGGTAAGATTGTATAAGAATTGAGAATATTTTGATAGTTTTGACAACTTGTGAGGTTTTTATGTCTATAAGAAAAAATATAACTTAAAAAATTTAAATAGCATATCCAAACATGATTTCAAATCATGATTTCATCTCATAATATCAAGCCATGTCCAAACGGCTCCTAGATCTCACCTTGAATTTGAAAGGAAAAAAATATGTCATTTAACAAGACACGTAGGTGCCGTTTGGCCATAAATACCAAAAATAAATTCACTTTTTTTTGGAATTTTCGAAGTTGGAGTTGTGTTTGGCCATAGTTTTTGAAATTGTAGTTTTTGGTGAAATGTAATTGTAAAAAAGTGAAAAAAAGTGATTTTTTTTTAAAAATAAGTTTTTTGAGTTTTTGATATTCCGGAATACAACTTCAAATTGTATTCGAAATATTTATGGCCAAACGCCCAAAAGTGAAAAAAATGAAAAACAAATCAGAAAAAAATGAATAATTTTTATGGCCAAATGACACCGTAATATTGTATTCACAAAGAATAGAGCTTAAAATAAATACTACTTATTACTATGTTTTCATGATTTTTTCTAGTAAAACAGATAGACGACATCGTCCCAATAAAAGTAGAAAAGAAATGAAAAAGACAAAACTAGCTATCTTATTTCTTTTTGGACGACCAAGGGCACTTCCGTAATTGTAACTGTGATAAGACCCACTGATAATGGTACACCTGTGGGCCTTTTAAGTCATCACGTGGTATTGCCAAAATTGCTTCTTTCCTCTCTCATTTGACTCACTCTTACAGGGGTAAAATGGTAACTTGAATACTAGATATTTGTTTCCAAACACACTCCAAGATTCTAGAACGATCTGCCATGTGAAACCATCACCAAAACTCCGGCAATAGCTATCCGAAATCAAACCATCGCCTCCTCTGTTTCCCACCGAAGCTCTATCAGAAAAACCCAGCAACTAATTCATCGTTGATGCCGCCGTGAATCACCACTGACCACCACCAAAATTCATCGTTGAAGGTTTGTCCGTTTTGCTTCAATTTTAATTCTCCTACTCTTTCGCATAATTTTTTGCTATATTTTTAACATGCATGTCAATAACTCTATCTGATCTGCACATCCATATTTGGTGCATGTAATTGTATAGTATTTTGGGTTACTGATCGTTGATGTATGGTGAAATTTTAAATTATGTAGGCTAATGAGCCCAAGGTGTTCGGTGATATGCCTGAGACAACTAAATTATTTGGTAAGAATTCTTTTGTTTCTCTTTAGAACTGCCTTCAACAATTGCAAAGTTGTACACTCCTGTGAATTGGATTTTTTTTATAAGATTATATACATATCAGTGTTTAAAAAGGCAGGGCGTAAGGCGAGACGTTTTACATATGCCACGGCGGGGCGTAAGCCCCATGGGTATCTTAGAAATAAACCTCTAGGTGCACATTTCGATTCTTCTACGTCATATAGTTCTTGCTGGATTTGGTTGGGTAAAAAGAAATTTTGAAAGTGAATTAGATCTTTTCCTATGTAGGGTGAATTTGGCACAGTATAAGCAAAATTCAAAAGTTAATTAAGAAGACGAGGAACCAAAATACCTACGTTGGCTACCCTTTTTTTCCTCGGTATGCGTTTCTTTTGCGTGGTTGCGATACAACTTGTGAAGAATTCTTGTGTTTTTTTTGTTTTTAGTTTATTTACCTTGTGTCATGTTTGATTTACAGCATTACTGAGGTAACAACATGCTGGTTTCAAGGGTGCTGACAAAAGTGTTGCTTGTTCTCCGTCTGCCGAAGTTGGTTAGTCCTTTTGACAATTTTACGCTCTCTCCATCTTTGATTTTCTTATTGATGAGTTCGTGTCAGTGTTTTCCATTCTGTAATTTCATTATTCTTTGTTTTTATCTCTTTACCGTATTAATTCTTAACTGATGTCAATCATTTTAAACTCGATTTCTTTCATCTACATTGCTTGATTTGGGTAAGTTGTACTGGGTTTTAGTTATTCTTGTTAGTGTGTTAGTAATATTTATTTTCCAATGTTAATCAGTTAGCATTATATATAAACAGAATGGAAGAAATTGTATGGAATCAGAGGAGAATTTAGAGCACCAGTGCAAATACTGGCCCTAATCGAGAAAGAATAACTAAGAAAAGCGGGGAACCAAAAAACATGAAGGGTGGCCTTCTTTCCTCTTATCCATAGGGGAATCAAGACAAATGCTATGACATCAGATTACCACCATTTTGCCCTTTAGGTACCATGAAAATAAGGTGATAAAATTTATTTTTTGAGCTTACTTTTATATCCCTTGTTTATATTAAAAAATTGGATAAATTTGAAGAATCGTGGGAAGAATATTATTGAGCATTCAAATTGCTCTTGATTCACTGGTGCCTCATCTTCTTGGATGATTAAAAGATGTTCTACTGTATGCATTTAAATTTAAACCTTAGCATCTTTATGCATTTATCATTCTTTTATGAAGTTTGTGTTTATTAATCTTTTTTAAGAGAGTTAAAGGTGGACTTCTTTTCCTTATTGAGATGTTTCTATAAAAGACCATGAAGGAGGAAGGTGCTTATGGCTAAAATTTTTGTAAGAAGACTTGAAAAGTCGACATTCCCTATACATAGAGTAATCTATTCTCTTTCTAATTAAGGTGATAGTTATACACAAACACTAATGTCATCAATTTAATTTATATGGTTCGTGTATCTTTTTCGAGGAGCTAAATTTTTTGAAAGCCTTTAATATTCGATAACTATTGTAACTTCTACGGCTCTACTTTTGAGACTTCAAGTTCGATGAAAGTGTACAGGAACTACAGTGTCTTTTAATTTGTAGCACCAAAATGATAGATTTTATAAGTGATTTGATAATGGTCGGGGTTGTTAAAGGTAATATAGTTTTCATAACTGTTTGGTTGAGTTATCATGCTATAACAGAGATATTGCCAATAAAAAAAAAAAACATTACCAATATGTTAATGCATAGAGATTAAGATGATTCTTATTGGATAGGTTAGAGATTAAAAGAATTAAGTAAACAAAAAGAAGAAGAAAGGGATAACTGGTTGATACAAAATTTGTTTCATCAACCAAATCCTGCTGAAGAAACTTGAGGATTAAGAGCCCGTTTGGATTGGCTTAAGCTATTTTCAGTTTTTTTGAGTGTTTGGCTGGTCAGCTTATAAGCCATTTTGTGCTTAAAATAAAGTCCAAAAAAATAATTGGGCCCATTTGTCTTAGCTTAACTAAAGCGGCTTATAAGCTGTTTTCAGCTTATCATCCAAACAGGCTCTAATATTCCTTTGTGGTAATATTTGTAGCTTGATATTCTGAAACTCTGGTAATGCACAAACAACAATGAGCTGCCTCTTAATGAATAAGTACTCCAACTCAAAGCTATTTTCATATGAGAATTCCAATTTTTAAAGATATTGCATCTTCTGTGAACAGAAGAAATGACTACATCGTACAAATTCTTCTATCACCTTGACCATGAGGGAACTGTGGAACTACTAAACATTTTGTATGGTCTCCGCCAATAGTTGTTCACTGTCTAGCAATACTGGAAATGGTTTCAGTTAATTACTTTTTTGAGCTTCTGAAGTTATGAATGGTATATGTTACTTACGATGTCGTTTCTTTCAGGGGAAATGTGATATAGATGCAGCTTTTCAAGAGTAATATGCCTTATTGTGTCGAGGTAATTTGGTTGGCAAAACCTTTCTATTTTATGCCTTTTAGGGTTAATGGAGTCCAAATGGAATAACAAGAACTATTGACGAAAAAAGAGAATACTTTAGTTGTCCCAAAGGGAGTACAAGGCATGTACGCCAGATACTTTCTTGCTACATCAGTTAATTCTCTCTATGAGATCTTATTAAATGTATTGTGAAGGGTTCTTAGAGGCCAAAATAGTTGTCAAACTCGTCAGGGAGGATTCCAAATTTTTATGTGGGCATACGTAATTGGTGTATATTTTACTACTATATATAAGGGAGGATTCCAAATTTTTATAGTCCTCAAGGATTTTAATCCAATGGTGTTCCTACACATGGCTTTGTTTTGTCTTTTCCTTGCCTATTATCAATTTTTTGGACTCATTCTTTATCTTAAGTAAATTTTTATGTGGGCATATGTAATTGGTGTATATTGAATTGTAATAACTTTTTGTGAATCTCTTCTTGCTCTTTACTTCCTTCGGTTCATATTATATGGTATTCTTAGCTTTTATATTTAATTTGAATAATTTTTTTTATATAATTGAGAAGGTATTAATAGGATTTTATACATAAATTTCCATTATTTAGATAAGTAATTTTTACATAACCAAAAAATTGTAACTATATATAAGGGAGGATGCATTCTGTAGTTCTCACAAGAATTTTAACCCTATAGTGTTGCTACACGTGGTTTTGTTTCTTCTTTTCCTAGCTTATCCTCATTTTTTTTTTGACTCATTCTTTATTTTAAATCAATTTTTATGTGGGCCTATGTAATTGGTATATATTGAATTTTAGTGCAGTAACTTTTTGTCAATTTTTTCTTTTTCTTTATTAATAATTTTTCTTTATACCAAATTTTTCGTTATTTAGATAAGCGAATTTTGACATAACCAAAAGATCATATTAAGTAGGTACTATTTAATTAAGGTATATTAGTTAAATGCTTCTTGCTTTCTAGCTCAATTTAAAAACATCATATAATATGAACTGAAAGGATTATTAAATTACTTTTTACATTGTTTGTTATTATGCATATTTGCAAAATATAGGCAATTATGGAGTCACATTATCATTCTAAACTGGAGATTTAGTAGATCTTACTAATTATTCTTTCCCCATTATTAATTTATGTGACATTTTTCATCTTTCCGGAATTAATTTGACTAAATTATAAAGCTAAATTAAATTAGATCAACTTAATATTTTAAGATTAAAATTTAGATATTAAAATTATAAAGCCGCATTATCGTTTTGAACTGGAGATTTATTGGATCTTACTAATTACTCTTGTCCCCGTATTAATTTATGTGACATTTTTCATCTTCCCGGAATTAATTTGACTAAATTATAAAGCTAAATTGAATTAGATCAAATTAATATTTTAAAATTAAAACTTAGATATTAAAATTACAAAAAGTACTATAAATTGCAATTTTAACTTAGAATTAATATTTTTAAGCATAAACTATATATGAAGAACTAAATTAATTTTTGGTGTTCATTTAATGAAACTAATTCTTTTCTTAATTTAGTCTAAAATTAATATTAAATCACAACATTTAGCTAGCACAAACTATTGTTACATGAAATATTATGAGTAAAATTAAAAATTATAAATACCAAAAAAAATCTACTTCTATCTTTAATTACAAAATGTCAATATTTTTCAATTTATGATTTTCACCGAGTTGTAATTATTTTACATAATTAAAATATGTTACTTTACAGAATGTCGAGTCGCTTGTGTCTTTTTTGTATTTGATAATTTTTCTGTCAATCTTCCTTTCTCATAAATGATTTTTGTTTTAAAATGATCTAATAAGTTGACTAAAGAGCATTAATAACAATGAAGACTTATCAACAATACCTATTTAACGTACGGCTAAATTGTTAATTATGCGGTACGAAAATAGGTAATAGATTATACTTTTTAAAATAAAATATTACTACATTTATATTTTGAGTTTGAGCACGGGCCTTACGTAACTAGTATTTGTTATAAGTGGTGAAGATGGACGAACAAGCCGTTATAAGTTGTACTATGTGCTCCATTAATAAGACCTCATCCAATACCATTTGTACCCTCTTCTTGATGACACGTATTTGTGGGACAATTGACAGACATATTTTTGGGTTCCCCAACTATTTATTTTCTTTCAGCCTTTCTTTCAATCTACTATTTTCACTTATTTCATTTCACCATGGTCATCCAATTTATGAATTTATCATCCAAAATTATTTTTCTATTTTTATTATTAAATTAGTTAGTTTTAATATCATCACACAAAATCACTTTTATTTTTTTTCTATATATTATTATATATAAGCGTGGAGGAGGGACGAACACAGCTCCTCCAGCTTGTACCATGAGCTTCACAAATTGTACACGCAATGATTTCTTGGACCATAAGCTATATAACTTGTACACTTTATCCAACTATTTTTATATCTCACATAGACATATGTCATAGTATTTAATATTTATTCCCTT
Source organism: Lycium barbarum (assembly GCF_019175385.1). Lineage (NCBI taxonomy): Eukaryota > Viridiplantae > Streptophyta > Magnoliopsida > Solanales > Solanaceae > Lycium > Lycium barbarum. Next base: position 115,994,414 of record NC_083344.1, on the reverse strand, counting down.
CTCATGTATAGACGTATGCACTTCAATTTTAGTTCGTCGACACATTTATTTCCTCCATGCATTTTTACTTGTTCACTTTTGACGTGTTCTTGCTGAATATTTATTCTCTTCTCATGCATAGACATATGCAGTTCAATTTTAATTCTCCTACACAAATTTATTTCCTCCGTGCACTTTTATTTGTTCACTTTTGACTTTTCACATTCTTGAAGAATTAATAAATCCTACATGGATATATGTCATAGTACTGAATATTTATTCTCTTCTCATGTATACATGTGTGCACTTCAATTTTAATTCTCCGACACATATTTATTTTCTTCGTGCACTTTTACTTGTTCTCTTTTGACTTTTCATGTTTTTGCTGAATATTTATTTTCTTCCCATGTGTGCACTTCAATTTTAATTATCCGACACATATTTATTTTCTCTGTACACTTTTACTTGTTCACTTTTGACTTTCACGTTATTTAAGAATTAATAAATGAAGTACTCCTTCCGTCCCATATTTCTTGGCCACATTACTTAACTTTTCACGTTCTTTAAGAATTAATAAATGAAGTACTCTCTTTATCCCATATTACTTAGCCACATTAATATACTTGACTTTTCACGTTCTTTAAGAATTAATAAAAATGAAGTACTCTCTTCGTCCATATTACTTGGCCATATTACTAAAAATATATGTCTATTTTTCTATTTTATATTTTTCTTCTTTTCTATTTCTAATATATGTAAGTGTGAAGAGAGAACTAACACAGCAATAGCAATTTGTACCACAAGCTATATAAATTGTAAACCAACTACTTTTTTATCCCACATAGGTATATGTCATAGTACTGAATATTTATCTCTTTTTATGTATACACATATGCACTTCAAATTTAATTCTCCGACACATTTATTTCCTCCGTGCACTTATACTTGTTGACTTTTGACTTTTCAAGTTCTTTAAGAATTAATAAATGAAGTACTCCCTCTATCCCATATTACTTGACCACATTACTAAATTACTTTTTTACTGAATATTTATTCTCTGCTCATGTATACAAGTATGCACTTCAATTTTAATTCTCCGACACATATTTATTTCCTCCGTGCACTTTTACTTGTTCATAAATGAAGTACTCAACATTACTAAAAATATATGTCCAAATTACTTGTTCATTTACCGAACCAAGATAAAATTAATTAAATCTTTCACATTTTATCCTCTCCGTACGATATTACTTGGCCATATTACTAAAAATATATGTCCAAATTACTTGTTCATTTACAAATTAAGCTAAAATTAATTAAATCTTTCCCATCTTACCCTTAGTAATAAATGTTCTTGAAAATAGTCAATTTTGATTACAATGTATTTATTTGAGAGAGATAAGGGGTAAGATAGTAAAATACATCTTTTATTTCTGATTTCTTAAGGGGCATGCAAAAGGGAAAGTGACAAGTAATATGAGACAGAGAAAGTATATATTTTACCATAATATTTATTGGTGTAAGTCTCAATAGCCTTCGAAAATAATTTAAAAATAATAATTAAAGGGGAAAATTAATAATAAGAACACACAAATATTCAGTTCCATGGAGATTTATGGCCAGCCCCTTCTGCATGATTCTCCCAACTATTCTTGTGTTGCCTAGCTTGATGGTCTTCATGATAAATAAAGGAATACAAGAAAAAGGATGACATGTATACAAATATGTACGACTATAATATATGCGTAGTCGTTTTCTTTATACACAATCAACATAATTGAAGTTTCATACTATTTAATAATTACCATATTAGTTTCTTTCTCTTGATATGTTAACGTGGACAAGTAAAAGTAAACAGAGAGAGTGATTTTTATTCCCGTTTTCCTTCTCTGTCAATACTTTAAACGTGAAGAGAGACGAACAATAGCAATGCAAATTTGTGCCAAAAGTTATTTTAATTCTCCTACACATAACTTGTTCACTTTTGACTTTTCACGTTTTTTGAGAATTAATAAATAAAGTATATATTTTATCACAATATCCATATTTATTGGTGTATAGTCTCAATAGCCTCAGAAAATGATTTGAAAATGAGTAATTAACGTGAAGGGTAAAATAAGAAGAAGAATTTTTTTATTTATTGATATGTTAACGTCGACAAGTAAAAGTGAAGGGAGGGAGTGACTTTTATCCCCATTTTCCTTCTTCGTCAGTACTTTACTTATTTACTCTCCTTTGCGATTATTGTTTCTTTACATTTATAAAATGTATTACTTTATATTTTCATTTTTAGAATTAAAATTTGGTGATTTATGATATAACATATATCTTTCTAATTTTGATTTCTTTTTAACAATTTATTTTATCTATAATTGTTAATATAAAAAATTCTAATATATTTTGTAATTAATTTAATAAAAATATTTCATTAGTTTTGCTTTTAAAATATCCAATATATACAACAATAATTCTTATGTTTGGATCTGAATAGTTACTTAATTGAAATGGATATCAACTTGTCGGTATACATATAAAATATAAAAGAATTTAAAAGAAAATTTAGAATCAAAATATTAATTTTCCCTCATATTCTTACTAATTTTCTTTTACATCGATGAACAACTTTCATTGGCATGATAATGAGAAAAAAGTCCGACTTTTTCCATCTCAAAGACTTAATTCCATCAACTCTATTTTTTAATTATAACTAAAGTGATGGTACATAAAATACATTTTGTATATGTTGCTATATATAAAAACAATTAAAATGTTTTTAAAAGATGTTTTCAAAATACAAACCTTAAAGACTGGCTAATTAAAGTGAATAGACATGTTCGACCCGTGCATTGCACGGGCAAGTATTGCTAGTTAATCCCTATGCACCGAGCGCCTCTAATAATTCCTCGGAGCTTTTGAGGTAATCAACATCTTGAGTCTTGAAAAATAACCTTACAAGTTTTTGAATCAAAATCTAAAACTGTGGCATCTTCTAGAAACTCAACTTATAAACCATCCCAAGATACTTGAAGTCGTGACAACTTATGTGAGACGGTGCATTGTGATCACTAATTTGAATCTTACCATTTAAATTTACGGAAAATCTTGTGGTCAGGCCAGAAGAAAGACCACCAACAATAGCTGTACTAATCCAATTAACGTATGGCTCAGGCAAAGCTACAAAGGTCGAATCGATTGATGTTTGAGCTTTTGTTAGAATTTATCTAGTACGTTAGCGCTCCAAAGAAGGGTGTTGTCGTAGGATATGTTAATTTTTAAATTTTCATAACTAAAGTCAATTATCGGGGTTGTACATAATTAAAGGGAGAACATAACGAGTTGACATAGAGAATGAAGATGGTGAGACCGCGTCAATTTGGAAATTGGGTTCATGAAGCACCGTAACATCCTATGTAGATAGAACACGCGAAAAGCCAGAGCAATACCCATTGCAATAGCTAATCCAAGTAGTAAGATCCGCAATGTCAGATTGTACTTAGACTCTTTGGTGGAATCAACAGCTATTTTACTTTCCATATTGATTTTTTCCATTTGATTTCTCCCCTTAGTGGAATCAATAGTTGTAGTTTTTGATGAATCAGAATTCTTCATTTGATTTCACAAAAAGGAATTAACTAGATTTGTGAATAATATAAGAGGAAACTTGTAGCTTCAGAATGTAATATTTGGTTTCGGGTATGGGGTTAAATATATAGAATACGAAATCCATTCTCATGTGGAAAAAGGATTATGTGAAAAAGGAACTGCTTATCCTAAACATACAAGGTTTCAGAAAGTCTTTTGGGGGGTATTCTTTAGGATTTATGCCTTATATTTCATCTTGGCTTGGTGAAATATATCTTGTTATTTATTAGAAAACTTTTACATGAAGGCATAAAGTGTTTCCATTACGGATTTTTTTTCCCCGAGACGTAACCATATTTGCACCTCATTCAGTTTCTTAATTAACTAATTAAAACCGGATCCTATGCAAAAGAGGACTAGAAATTTAGAGGTCCGATTTATATAGAAGCTTGTGATATGCAATACTCCCTGTCATAAAATATGTATCACTTAGCAAAGAATAATTATCTCAAAATAGTGTCATTTAGGAATTTAAGATAAAACATAGTAGTAATTGTTTCCAATTATGCACTTATTTTAAAAAAAACTACTTCTCTTAATTAGTAGAGTTCGATTCTGAAGAAATATCTAATAAATAGGGATAACTTAGTAAATAATACCTTGTATTTATTGATTTTCTTAATGGACGTGAAATAAGCTAAAGAGACATTTATTTTGGGATGGAAGGAGTGTATCTTAAGCTACCCATAAAATTTCTATTTTATTCCTTTACTTTCTCTTAAAAATTAATCATTGGTTAATTAATTGTATTGGGAAGTAATATACTTTAGACTAATAAAGTTTTATATTTAGAAGTTACTGCGGTCTAGGAAAGATTTCTGATAAATAGTGTAAATATGTAGTAAAAGAATATTTTGTAAATTTTCTATTTTAGGTTAGTATAGTTTGTATCCTAATAGGACATTGTAACTATGGTATATTTACCAACTCAATCAATGAGAATAAGGACGGAATTAATCTCTTTCATGGTATCAGATACTAGGGTTTCTTTTCCTTCTCTTCCGCTGCCCTAATTCTCCGACGTCCTCTACCCATTTTTCTTCTTCTTCTTCTTCTTCTTCTTCTTCTTCTTCTTCTTCTTCTTCTTCGATTTCCGTCCATTTTTCTTGCCTTCCATCAATGGCAGACACCAAGTTCCATCCTGCTTTGGCTGTCTCCAACATCAAGAATCACATCCCAATCATTCTTGAGATGGAAACGGATCATTATTCGGCCTGGGCCGAATTATTCAAACTTCATGCCCGGTCTCACCGTGTCCTTTCCCACATTCTGCCAACCGGAAAGGAGAAGGCTCCTACCACCGACGACGAAAAGGAGTTGTGGTCCACTTTGGATGCCACGGTACTTCAATGGGTTTATGCAACCATCTCCATGGACTTATTGCATACAATCATCGAAGAAGACCTATCGGCAAAGGAGGCTTGGGATCGCCTCCGTAATCTTTTTCAAGACAACAAAAACTCCCGTGCCGTTGCTTTGGAACATGATTTCTCTCATGTCAAGATGCGGGATTTTCCAAACGCTTCGGCGTATTGCCAACGTCTCAAGACCTTGGTCGATCAACTTAAGAGTGTGGGGGCTCCGGTGACCGACAACCGCCTCGTTCTCCAACTGGTGGCTGGACTCCCAGAGGCATACAAGAATTTGGGTACCTACATCCGCCAAAGTAAGCCTCTTCCACCATTCTCCGAAGCTCGGTCAAGTTTGTGCCTTGAGGAAAAGGCGTTGGCTGAAATGCACGATGACTCGCCCGCGGCTATGGTGGCTAATTCCAAACGTGATTTTGATGACTCTTCTCATCTGGAAAATTCTGGTCGTTCTCACCATCATCGGGGCAAAAATAACAACAAAAACCGCGGCTCTAGCGGCGGGAATAATAACGGCGGTGGTCGTGGTTCGGGCGGAGGCAGTGGCAGCCGACGCCGTGGAGGACGCCCCTCAGGTGACCAGCAGCAGTGGCAACAACCCTCCTCACCATGGCAGTGGGGTTGGATGCCTCAGTGGGCTCCCCCTTGCCCGTATCCTACCACGCAGTGGGCTCGGCCACAGCAGCAGTGGCAGCCGCCATCTTCTTCGTCTGGCCCGAGGTCGCTGGCCCAGCCTGGCATTTTGGGCTCGCGACCACAGCAACAGGCATATGCAGCCGCGGGCCCCCCGACGCAATGGACTCCGACGGATATTGAATCGGCTATGCACACGATGACGTTGAACCAACCCGATTCGAATTGGTATATGGATACCGGCGCCACGTCCCATATGACATCCACAAAAGGTACTCTCTCGTCTTATTTTAATTTGAGCAATCGTAATACTGGCATTGTTGTTGGTAATGGTAATTCAATTCCAATTCGAGGTTGTGGTCATGCTAAATTGCCTCCCCCGAACCCTCATTTATTGTTAAACAATGTCCTTCATGCGCCAAAACTCATAAAGAATTTGATATCGGTTCGTAAATTTACTACTGATAACTATGTGAGTGTTGAATTTGATCCTTATGGGTTTTCTGTGAAGGATTTCCGGACGGGGATGACTCTCATGAGATGTAATAGTAGGGGTGCTCTCTATCCATTGTCCACCTTCAAATTTTCCACCAATTCACCGTCGACTTTTGCTGCCTTGTCTTCTACCCGTTGGCATGATCGTTTGGGCCACCCGGGACTTTCTATTTTGGATTTTCTTAGGCGCAATAAAAGCATTGAATGTAATAGTTCTAGTTCATCTAGTATTTGTCATTCTTGCGTTCTTGGTAAACATGTTAAGTTGCCATTTGCTAGTTCTATTTTCGAAACTTTGTTTCCATTTGACATTATTCATAGTGATTTGTGGAATTCTCCAATGTTGAGTTCTATGGGCCATCGCTATTATGTTCTGTTTTTGGATGATTTTACCAATTATTTGTGGACTTTCCCTTTGGCTAGAAAATCTGATGTTTACTCAAAATTTATGAATTTTAAGACCCATATTCTTACTCAATTTAAACGTTCTATCAAGAATGTCCAATGTGATAATGGGATGGAATATACTAATAGTCAATTCGGAAAATTTTGTGCATCCAATGGGATGTCTTTCCGTCTTTCGTGTCTTCATACATCCTCTCAAAATGGGAAAGCAGAAAGAAAAATTCGTTCACTAAATAATGTCATCCGGACTCTTCTTGCTCATGCCTCCATTTCTCCGTCTTTTTGGCATCATGCATTGCAAATGGCGACGTATCTCATTAATATTTTACCAAGTAAGCTATTGGGTCACAAATCACCTTTAGAGGTCCTTTACCAACGGAAAACATCTTATTCTCATCTCCGAGTCTTTGGGTGTTTATGTTATCCCCTTTTTCCGTCTACTACTATTCACAAGTTGCACCCTCGGTCAACTCCATGTGTCTTTTTGGGATATCCACCAAACCATCATGGCTACAAATGTTTTGATTTATCCTCAAATAAAATCATTATTTGTCGTCACGTTTTATTTGATGAGACTCAATTTCCGTTTTCCAAAATCCATACTCCGGCTCCCACCTCTTATGACTTCCTTGATGATGGCCTCTCTCCTTACTTGATCCATCATATAGCCGCCAGCCCTCCACCGCTGCCCTGTCCCCCTCCTTCGCTGCCCGTGACTCAGGACCACGCCGACCCCTCCCCACCTGGGCAGCAGCCTCCATCGTCCTCTACGCAGGACCAGTCCGCCCCTCTCCCCCACCAGTTTCCCACCACCCCGCAAAACTCGACCATTTCTCCACCTGTCCAGCCCAATACCCACACACGCATGGTCACTCGTAGTCAGCGCGGGATTTTCAAACCCAAGCACCCATTTAATCTACATGCGGCGGTTACCAAGTCCCCCATACCTCGTAAACCGTTGGATGCGCTACGTGACCCGAATTGGAAATTGGCCATGGATGATGAATATGATGCTCTTATTAAAAATAAGACGTTGGATTTTGTACCCCGTCCACCTAATGTGAATGTTATTCGGTCTATGTGGATTTTTACTCATAAAGAAAAGTCTAATGGTGATTTTGAGAGGCATAAAGCCCGTCTTGTAGGTGATGGCAAAACACAACAGGTTGACATTGATTGTGGTGAGACTTTCAGTCCGATCGTGAAGCCAGCAACGATCCGCACTGTCTTAAGTCTAGATCTATCTAAACATTGGCCCATTCATCAGTTGAATGTCAAAAATGCATTTCTTCATGGCGAGCTCAAGGAGACGGTTTATATGCATCAGCCTATGGGTTTTAGAGACCCATCTCGTCCCGATTATGTGTGTTTGTTGCGCAAGTCCTTATATGGGCTTAAACAGGCACCGAGAGCTTGGTATAAAAGATTTGCTGACTTTGTTTCTTCCATCGGTTTTGCTAATAGCAGGTCTGACCACTCCTTGTTCATCTATCGCAAAGGGCACCACTTGGCTTACATTTTACTATATGTGGATGATATTATTCTTACTGCTTCTTCAGATGCTCTCCGCTGTTCTATTGTGGGCCTTCTTGGCTCAGAATTTGCTATGAAGGACTTAGGTCCTTTGAACTATTTTCTTGGCATTGCGGTGACCCGTCACAAGGGTGGTATGTTTCTATCGCAACGAAGTTATGCTACAGACATTATTGAACGTGCAGGAATGTCCTCGTGTAAGCCTTCTTCCACTCCGGTTGACACTAAACCGAAGGTCGGTGCCTCTTCTGGCGATCTGTGTGACGATCCCACTCATTTCCGGAGCCTTGCAGGTGCTCTTCAGTATCTTACCTTCACCAGACCGGATATTTCTTATGCCGTATAGCAGATTTGTCTTCATATGCATGCTCCACGAGATACGCATATGCTTGCTCTTAAGCGGATTATTCGGTATATTCAGGGTACTCTTGATCATGGTTTGCATCTCTACTCATCTTCAGTTACTGATTTGGTTTCATACACTGATGTTGATTGGGGGATGTCCAGACACCAGACGCTCGACGTCGGGTTATTGCGTGTTTTTGGGAGATAATTTGATATCCTGGTCATCTAAGCGCCAACCTACTCTTTCCCGCTCTAGTGCGGAAGCAGAATATAGGGGGGTTGCTAATGTTGTCTCTGAATCATGCTGGATACGTAACCTCCTCTTGGAACTACATTGTCAGATCCCTAAGGCTACTTTAGTTTATTGTGATAATGTCAGTGCCATTTACCTGTCAGGAAATCCAGTCCAACATCAGCGCACCAAGCACATTGAGATGGATATACATTTTGTTCGTGAAAAGGTGGCGCGCGGCCACGTCCGTGTCCTTCATGTTCCGTCCCGATATCAGCTCGTCGATATTTTCACTAAAGGACTGCCACAGGTCTTATTTGAAGATTTTCAAGACAGTCTCAGCGTTCGTAAACCTCCCGTTTCGACTGCGGGGGTGTGATAAATAGTGTAAATATGTAGTAAAAGAATATTTTGTAAATCTTCTATTTTAGGTTAGTATAGTTTGTATCCTAATAGGACATTGTAACTATGGTATATTTAACAACTCAATCAATGAGAATAAGGACGGAATTAATCTCTTTCAATTTCATTGAATAAAGTGAGAATACCAAATAATTAATTTACTATGGATTGCTGTTGATGGGTATTTTAAAAGGTGTGAATGAAAAATGGAGGAGACACTTTTTGGATTGCACCTCTTCATCTCATCCTTTCACTTCTTATAAATTCAGTGACTGAAAAATTATGAAATTTCTCCCCTCTTCTCTGCATTGTTTTCTAATACAAACATCAGCGTCAAGTGTGATTTGCACCGCCATTTGAGTTTGCCGAAATTATGTAAATTGATGTGCCGCTTTTACAAAATAGTCTTTTCATTCTATCTTGGAAGGAATTAATCCGTATACCTTGAGTAACAGTGAAGGAATTAAATTCCTTAAGGACACAAGAAACTTGCGGGCTAACAATAATTATATTTATTTATGTTTTGATTAAACTAACGTCTCTGTGTTCCTAATTTTCTGTTTGTGAACACAATTTTACTAACAATTACAACACCAGACACCAATAAAAAGTGGAATGGGCATAAAGGGTCAGTATATAATAAATGTCATATATAAAATAAGGAACCGGTGGGGGAGCTACTTAAATTTTTTATTATTTTGGAAAGTGAAACCAACTAGTGTATAGAAAGCAAAAATAAAATAGTCAATCCCAGTTTACACCTCTAAAATTTAAGGTTTGGGAGATAATACCCCTTCCAAATATTGAATGGGAACGATAATCTCCTTATGCAATATTTTTCGGTGAGAATTTTTCTTATTTGAATAAAGATCTTTCTTCGTTTTCTTTCTAGAATTAAAATACGAAAATATATAATTTTATTATTGTCCGATTCACCTATTCTGTTGAAAATAATGTATTTTTTTACGGATATAACAGCTACTTGCAATAATCTATCAATAATTTTTTATCTATGTGGCATCCGTTTTACCTGCACGTGCATTAAATTTTGGGATTCTAGTTGCAGATCAACAGTCTACCTAATTTCCTACTATGAAATTACCTTGGGGTCATCTATAACTATTTTGTATAATAGCAATTCCATCCGCTAAGATATATTTCACAACAATTTTCACACTAATCAATTATTTAAGCATATTTTTTTTTTATATTTTTAAAACACTTAATGAGCCAAGCAAATAATGTTTTCTGAAAAATAATTCCAATTTTTATCCTATATGAAACTTTTTTCTAATTATATGTTTATATAATCAATTCTTTGGAAATATGAACGAAATGCTTGGTTACATGAAATCAATCACCATCTTATTTGAGTGTCTATGTTTATGTAAATGTATAATTAAATTTAATAAATAAGAGTTATATATTTTTGTACTTTAGATCCAAAAAAACTATATTTATTAAAAAATGAAAAGACTTCCCGAATAATATTGTATAGGGGGGTTATCGTTCCCATTCAATATATGGAGGGGGTATTGTTTCTCAACCCTTAAGTATTAAGGGGTAGAGTAAAATTGACTCTTACCTTAAACTCATCAAAAAAGGAAGAAACACACAAGCTTCAGCTAATTAAGAAAAGTCCCTGAAGAGTTCTTTTTTGCGTTGATTTTGATGGAAGAGGTGAATGAGATAATGTTATCTGATATTTGGCACAAATATCATGTTTTGTGTCGTATTACAACTTATTCTTATGACTTTTATCGCTTAATTCATGAAGTAACCGTCGTATTTGAACTTATGTCGTTATATTTTATATGTATAGGTACGATGACGACAAATGATGGGAAATGTGCTTGAAGTGATTTAAATTCGTAGCATATGTCGATTGGCTGAGGTGAAGAGTCGGCGAACGAAAACGACAAACTGAAAAGGAGAGTTAATCGACTGCAGATCCTCGCTTTCCTTCCGCATCGCGGAAGGATCGCGAGAAGCTCCAGAAATTCAGGCCATCGACCCGCATCGCGTGAAGAAGGCGAGAAGCTGCAGATCATTGCGCGATCCTTCCGCGATGCGGAAGGAAAGCGGGACTCTGCGGATGTTTTCCCGATTAGACTAGGATTTTGATTCCTTATTTATTATTTTTACCCTAGCCTATATATACACGTTTTTATAGCTGAGAACGGTATTTTGGGATTATTAGAGGATTTGTAAGCCACCGTTCTCCTTTTTATCTCTCTAGGTTATTTTATTTTTCATCTTTTTTTAACCCTAGTTTATTCATGGCTTCTTTTGTCTATGATCGAATCATGAGTAGCTAAATCTCCTAGTTCTAGGGTTGTGGTGAAAGACTTGAAAGTTGATTTGATGACAATTATTATCTATTGATTTTCCATATTGTGGGTTGCTTATTTATTCTTGGTTTTAATTGTTTGATCATCTGGCCAATAGTTAGACACTATCTGTGGTGCGTGGGTTGAACTTGAGAAAGGGAATTCACGTACGTAATAAGAATAAATAGAGTTTGTTTGATTTAATCGTTTAGCTAATGAGGATAGAGATATACCCTTTAGCCCTACTTAGTTGAATACGGTGGAATAAAGGCGTTATTGTTACATCTAATGATCATAGAGATATAGGCATTAAAGTAACATCTACAGGCTTGTGAGTAGTTCGAGAGAATATCATAAAGCATAATCAACCCGTCAACTAGTAACCCAAGAAATAAAATAGGTGGAATTGTCTGAAGATCATCTGGATTGTCGAAAGCCACAACCCTAGATCTTTCTCTCATCTGAAATTTCTTACAATCTTTGTCGACGTAGTCCCAGTCATAAAAACACCCATCACAAATTGTTTACTTTTCTGTTTTAGTTTAGTACCACAAACAATCTTGATTTTCACTTTCTTGAATAATGTCAGTCGAATTTGAGTTAGTTAAACAGTAGAATCTAAGTCTATGTGGGATCGATATCTGGACTTAACAGTCTATATTACTTGTACGACCACGTATACTTGCGTGTGCGTTTGGGAGCAACAAGTTTTTGGCGCCGTTGCCGGGGACTTAGAAAAATTTACTGTTTTTCTAATTTGGGTTTGTTTTTCTATTCAAGTCTTTACTTTTCTTCGTTGTTCTACTTGTGATTCTTCAGGCTTCTCTAGTTTATGCCAAGCACTAGAAGTTCAGGACAACCGTTAGTTGATCTTGATTAAGAAATCGAGAGAACCTTCCGACGACAGAGACAAATGGCTAACGAAGCAGCAAGACTTGCTCTTGAACAGACAGAAAGGGATAGAGCAAGAAACGTAGATGAATAGGGAGAGAGAGCAGCTGCGAGGGCACAAGAACAACGAATTCTGTTATCCAGTTATCCTAGGCCAAGTCTGGCGACCATTGTTAAAGCTATTGTTAGGCCTGACATTACCGGAAATTTTGAGCTAAAAGAAGGAACAGTGCGGCTGGTGCAACATACGTGCCAGTATATGGGTAAATCTAGTGAAGACCCGCATAAGCACTTGGTGCAGTTCGTGGAGCTGAGCGAGAATTTCCAATATAGAGATGTTCCCGATGATTATGTGAAGCTGTCCTGATTTCCGTTCTCACTTATTGGCGAAGCAAGGGAATGGTTGACGAATCTACCTGCCGGTTCTATCACTTCTTGGGAGATATTATCAAATAAGTTTATCGACAGGTTCTTCTCACCCAAGAAGACAAAGGATCTGCAAGGAAGAATTGCTAACTTCACTCAGAGAGATTCCAAATCTCTACCACACGCTTGGGAAAGGTATAAGGGCTATCTGCGAGATTGCCCCCATCACATGCAGCCAAAGAAGATCATTGGCAACTATTTCGTGGAGGGTCTTAACCATGAATCAAGGGCCCTGCTGAATGCTTCAGCTCAAGGTCAGATATTAAACAAAACATATGAAGAGATGGAAGATCTCCTTGAGATGATGTATGAGGGTCATCATGAGTATAACGAGACTAGCCGGGTGGTACCACAAAAGGCCGCTGGAGTCCTTAAAGTTGATGATGTTGCAGCTATTCGGGTTGATATAGGTACTCTTACTAATGTGATGTTGAGGGTGTTTCCTTAAGCTCAGCAGATTCAACCAGTTCAGCAGGCAACATGTGTAGGTTGCGGTGAAACTCATGATTATAACAATTGTCCATTGAATCCAGAGTCTGTCTATTTTGTGGGGCAGCAGAATCGCAGTATGGGTAATCGGGGAAACTATTATGGGAATAATTACAACACTCCATTTGGGAAGCAGGATTTCCACAAGCCGAACAATTATCAGCAACCTCAAGCTCAACCAGCCAACAATTTAGAGGAAATGATGAAACAACTCATAGCTCAAAATCAGGCGATGCAGCAGCAAAATCAGAAAATTCAGAGTGAGATACAGAAATCTATTCACGAGCTTGAGCGTCAGATGGGGCAGATGGCTCTTATGCAGAATGTCAGACCTCCGGGTGCTCTTCCGAGTGATACAGAAAAGAATACAAAAGAATGCAAAGCAGTCACCCTGAGGAATGGTAGAGAGCTAGAAGAAGTGCCACTGAAAAAGAAGAACATAGCAGACGCAGAACTTATCCCTGCTAAGCGAGCTGAACCAAAGCAAGCAGTCGCAGATCAGCATGTAGAGGAAGTGGTGCGACCACCCCCTCCCTTTCCATAGCGACTTCAGAAACAGAAAGCAGATTCGGCTTACAGGAAATTTCTTGAACTCTTAAAACAGGTACACATCAACATACCTTTGGTGGAGCTTCTGCAAGAAGTCCCAAAATATGCGAAATATATTAAAGATGTGGCCGCGAACAAACGACGTTAGACAGAGTTTGAGACAGTTGCACTTACTGAAGAGTGCAGTTCTAGAGTGAGGAGTAAGATCCCTCCAAAGTTGAAAGATCCGGGCAGCTCCACAATTTCGATTACGATTGGAAACATTGAAGTTGGGCTAGCATTGTGTGATTTGGGTGTTAGTATTAACCTGATGCCCACCTCTGTGTTCCGGACGTTGGGTTTGGGAGAGCCTAGGCCAACCACTATTACTTTGCAGTTGGCTGATCGCTCTCTTGCTTATCCTGATGGTATTATTGAGGGCGTTCTTGTGAAGGTAGGCCCATTTATTCTGCGGGTTGATTTTGTGATACTCGATTATGAAGCAGATAAGAATGTTCCACTCATCATGGAGAGAGGATTCTTGGCTACTGTTGATGTTGTGATCCGAGTGAAAGATGGAAAGATGTCCATGACAGTTAATGGGAAAGAGGCGAATTTTGATGTGTTTAAAGCCACCAGACTTCCAGCCCATTATGAGGAGTTGAAGATGATTTCTGTAGTGGAACTCGAGCTCACAAATGCCGAATTGGATCATTTTCTAGCCTCGCGAGATCCGTTGGAAACAACTTTGGTGTTTGGGGAAGATCTGAAGATAGATGCAGAAGTGGAGGAGTGTCTTAGCATTCTTGACACCTCATGTGCTTATCTACGAGCAAGGACACCGTTTGAGGAGCTAGACAGACCAGAGTCATGGAAGAAGCCGAAACCGTCTATCGAAGAGGCTCCTGTTCTTGAGTTGAAACCATTGCCTCCTCACCTTCGCTATGCTTTCTTGGGTAGTGGAGACACATTGCCCGTAATCCTCTCTGCTTATATGATTGATGTGCAGGTTGAACGTGTATTACGAGTGCTAAGAGATCGCATCCGAGCCCTCGGGTGGCCGATAGCTGATATTCGAGGTATTAGTAGCTCGTTTTGCATGCACAAAATTTTATTGGAGGAAGGCAGCAAACCCAGTATTGAGTGTCAGAGGCGACTGAACCCGATCATGAAGGAGGTGGTAAAGAAAGAGGTAATCAAGTGGCTTGACAACTGCATTATTTATCTTATCTCAGACAACAATTGGGTGAGTCCTGTACAATGTGTTCCGAAGAAAGGGGGCATAACTGTGGTGGAAAACGAGAAGAATGAATTGGTGCCTCAACGAACTGTTACGGGCTGGAGGATATGTATCGACTATCGCAAGTTGAACAACGCCACCAGAAAATATCATTTCCCTTTACCCTTCATGGATCAGATGCTCGACAGACTGGCTGGGCACGACTATTACTGTTTTTTGGATGGTTATTCGGGTTACAACCAGATCATGATCGCGCCCGAGGATCAACAAAAGACCACTTTCACATGCCATATGGCACGTTTGCATTCCGGAGGATGCCCTTTGGTTTGTGCAATGCTCAAGGTACCTTCCAGCGATGCATGATGGCTATCTTCACCGATATGGTGAAAAATTATATGGAGGTATTTATGGATGACTTCTTTGTCTTTGGAGATTCTTTTGATGACTATTTGAACCATCTGGATGCCGTGTTAGCTCGTTGTGAAGAAACAAACTTGGTACTTAACTGGGAAAAATGCCATTTCATGGTTCGCGAGGGAATTGTTCTTGGGCACAAGATATCGGGCAAAGGAATAGAGGTTGACAAGGCGAAGATTGAAGCAATTGAAATATTGTCACCACCCGTTTCAGTTCGGGGAGTGCGCAGTTTTCTTGGGCATGCTGGCTTCTACCGACGGTTCATCAAAGACTTTTCTAAAGTTGCTAATCCACTGTGCAAGCTTTTAGAGAAAGATGTGAAGTTCGTGTTCAATGAAGCCTGTCTGACGGCTTTTGATGAGCTGAAACGAAGGTTGGTGTCTGCTCCTATTATCGTTGCACCCGATTGGTCTCTACCATTTATTCTAATGTGTGATGCAAGTGATTTTGCTGTGGGCGCTGTCCTTGGTCAGAAAAGGGACAAGATCTTTCACCCTATTTATTACGCCAGCAAGACACTTGATGCAGCCCAGATGAACTATACTGTCACAGAGAAGGAGTTATTGGCGGTTGTCTACGCCTTTGACAAATTCCGATCATACCTGGTGGGCACGAAGGCGATTGTCTACACTGATCACACGGCAGTTCGTTACTTGTTTGAAAAAAAGGATGCAAAGCCGAGGCTTATTCGTTGGGTGCTGTTGCTGCAAGAGTTCGACATCGAGATTTTAGATCGAAAGGGCACAGAAAATCAGGTGGCAGATCACTTATCGAGGTTAGAAGATCAAGAACATGTGGATGAAGCAGTGGGGATTAATGAGACTTTTTCGGACGAACAACTTTTTGCTCTTAAATCAGCTGAGGTGCCATGGTATGCAGACATGGTGAACTTTATAGTGAGTGAGATTTACCCCCCTGGTGCTAATCACGAGAAAAAGAAGCGGATCTTGCATGACAGTCATTTCTATGTATGGGATGAGCCCTATCTTTACCGAGTTGGCACAAATCAGCTAATCAGAAGGTGTGTACCAGAGGAAGAGGTCTCAGCGATTCTCGAGAAGTGTCAATCACCCTATGGAGGACATCATGCTGGGGACAGAACAACTGCCAAGGTACTTCATTCCGGATTCTACTGGCCAACTTTGTTCAAAGATGCTCATGAATTTGTGCGAGCATGTGATAGCTGCCAGAGAACCGGAAATATTTCCAAGCGTCATGAAATGCCTTTGAAGGGCATCTTGGAAATTGAGTTGTTTGATGTGTGGGGTATTGATTTCATGGGCCCCTTCATACCATCCAAGGGAAATAAATACATATTGGTGGCTGTAGACTATGTTTCGAAGTGGGTGGAGGCCATTGCACTTCCCACCAATGATGCGAGTGTGGTGGCGCGATTTCTTAAAAAGAATATTTTTACGAGGTTTGGGACCCCGCGAGCCATCATCAGCGATCAAGGTACACACTTCTGCAATCGGCTCTTTGATAAATTGCTGCTCAAGTATGGGGTGAAACACAAGGTAGCGACTGCTTATCACCCTCAGACGAGTGGTCAAGTGGAGGTATCGAACAGAGAAATCAAGAGGATTCTGGAGAAGACTGTGAGCGTAAGTAGAAAAGATTGGCCATTAAAGCTTGATGACGCTCTATGGGCATACAAAACATCGTACAAAACTCCGATTGGTACATCCCCCTATAAGCTCGTTTTTGGTAAGGCATGTCATCTACCAGTCGAGCTTGAGCATAGAGCATATTGGGCGATCACGAAGCTGAATCTCGACATGGTTCAAGTTGGAGAGAAGAAACTGTTGCAGCTGCACGAGTTGGAGGAATTTCGCTATCATGCTTATGAAAACGCGAATATGTATAAGGAGCGCACTAAAAGAATTCAGGACAGGCGCATCCAATCTCGTGACTTTGAGCCTGGGCAGTTAGTATTGCTCTATAACTCCAGGCTGAAGATTTTCGGTGGAAAGCTGAAGAGCAAATGGTCCGGATCATTCGAAGTAGTTCGCGTGACTGCACATGGTGCAGTCGAGCTTAAAAGACCCAACTCAGATGAGACATTCTTGGTTAACGGGCAACGAGTGAAGCATTACTACGGGGAGGTCACTGACCGTGCCAGGACCACCATCGATCTAGAAGAGGCTTGAGGAGAGCCTGCGTCGTGCCGCGACGTTAAATCAGGCGCTCCTCGGGAGGCAACCCGTGTAAAAAAAAAATGTCGTGCCACGACCTTAACTAAGGCGCTTGTTGGGAGGCAACCCAATTTTTTTGTAGGATATAAGTCACGTTTGTTCATGCTGCAGGAATCGGTGAAAAAGAAGAAAACAGACAAAGTGCCAGTGATTTGCGCAATAGACCTGCGATGCGTTTAAATCGCGCATCAAAAATCAGAAATGCCCAGTGATTTGCGCGATCCACCCGCGAAGCGGACAGATCGCGTGGAGTTCTGCAGCTTCGAGCGATCGACCCGCGATGCAGACTGATCGCGCGGGTCGACCCAGTTTGTATATTTCTTTTCCGTAATATAGGGTATACACGACCCCCTCTCCTCACTTTCATTATACAACAATCCCCAACACTTCCCATTCCCTTGAATACGAAAAAAAAAAAACCATCCCCATTCCCTCTCTCACGCAAACAACTTCAAGTTGCAATCCATCCCACATCAACACCACAAGGTAAGTGTTCATCTTCTCTATTTTCTCTCACCTTGTCATTGTGTTGGTATGTGTAAAGTAGGGATATGGGGTATGGGCGAATTGTGGGCGGGGATTGGTATTGCTTGTGTAATAGGTGCGGATGTGGCTAGAATGTGACTCCCATTGCATAAAGGAGGGTTCTTCAACCCCCCATTGTTACCCAAAGTTAAGGGACGATTTTACGCCTACAAGGTGTTCGATAAAAGTCCTAAACCAAGTTTTTGTGAAATTGTGAAGTCTTGAGTAGCAATGGAACATTTACTGAGCTTAGGAACCCTTGTGAACTTCATCTCACCATGAAATTCGAATTGTGAGGACTGATTGGAGAAGTGTGATTCTTTTTCGTCCTAAGCAACATGACAATCGCATACTTTGTTTTTGTTTGCTAGGTCTTGTAGGAGTAGTTAACTTCTTTGGACTTTTCTTTTCATAATATAGTTTGAAGTAAGTGTGGGGTTGTGCCACGACCCCATCATTACTAATCTAAACCTCTCGTTTGGTAATGCGTTGTTTTGCAGGCAAAATGGTTCACGCTAAATCCAAGGGCAAAGTTGCCGCCTCCTCCTCCCAAGGTACAAAAAGAGGGCGAGCACAAAACCCGCCCAAAGAAAAAAAAGGGCAAATATCCGGAAAAGGCAAGCATCCCGCAATTGTGATTCCTCCAGCAACTAAAAGGACAACCAACCCCCGTCTCTTGGGGGAAGGAGCAGAGTGGTATGCGGGGTTTGACACCTCAAAAGGGTACAACCATGAGCGAGCAATCAGTCGGGCCCCTCTGAAGAAGACTTTTCGGAATATCCACGATCGTATAGTTGCCATAGGATGGACGTCTGTGTTCGAACAACCGGGGCCTGTAAACATCGATTTGATCATGGAACTTTATGCGGGCATACCAATCCGTCGGGCTCGAGATTCTGTGTACATTCGACAAAACTGGGTACCATTGTCGGCATCAACCTTGTGCGGGGCAATCAGAGTCCCGGATGTGCCTGTCGAGCCCTTACTAAAGTTCATCAAAAGGCCGGATTATAGGGCTATCCGGGAAACTCTGTGTGGAACCAACTCAAAATCTCAATGGGCACGATATTCAGGACCTCTTCGGAAGCACCGAAGTATGAGCATGAGCAACTTTTGTAGAGAGGCCCGAGTGTGGCTGCGCCTCCTAAATGCGAGAATAATGCCACTTGATCACTTCTCGGAGGTACAACGGGAGAGAGTGTGCATTGTGTACTTCCTGATGACAGGGCAGCCGGTAAACATAGGGTATTGGATGCTACAGGAAATCCGCCAAGTGCGTGCTGGGAAGTCGAAAAGGCTAAGTTACGGGAACACTCTCACTTCCTACCTAATGCGGCTCGACGGTGAGTTAGCGTACTCTACTGACAGAGTACTTGAGGCACCCATTGACCCGCTGGACATCTCCAATGTCATGGCCCCAGCAAGCGTATCCGGACATCACTTGACCCCGGCGGAGGAGAGGTCTGCCCAGTCCACTGTACTAGCTCAGCTGTACTCGGGGATGATGGTTGCGAGTGAGCACTTTAATATTGATCTCACAAGGGTCTTTATTGATAACCCACACACTCCACATTCTCGGGCGCTGGTGGGCGAGCTATCTCAGTTACCCACGGATGAGGACGAGAACTCGGCTGATCGAGTAATGGCCGCATTCGAAGAGGAGGAGGAGGCAGAGTCGCTGATGCAAGGCGACGACGATGAAGAGGAAGAGGACGCCGAGCCAGATGAGGGCGCGGCTGATAATGAGGACTTCCTTGATGAGGACGACTAGGCCCTAGTGGGCTCTAGGGAGTATTTCTTACCTCATTTGTGCTTTATTTGTTTTCAAATCTACATGCATTGAGGGCAGTGCATACCTTTAAGTGTGGGGTTGGGAAATACGTCCCTGGTTTGTAACACCATGTTTTGAGGTTGCGGATGATGATTAGTATGCCATAGGATGATGATGAGTTTCCCTTCTAACTTGTGTGGTTTTAAAAAGAGTGGTGCTTAAACAAAGAAAATAGGTGAATTGGGAGAAACTTAAAGGTTGGTTGGTATCGAATAAGGGCTAATAAAGAAAGCGTGCAAGAATGACGAATGTATAATGTATTAAAGTGCTTTTGGAGGTTAGTCACTATTATCCAAATAATCCCTACCCGTCCCGTAGCCTACATTACAACCCTCGAAGTCCTACTTGATTCTACGCTCGTCTTACTTGTATTAGTAGAGTGGTTACACTACGGGCAAGCGTATGGTATGTCGTACATTACATGTGATATTCTTTGCGAGAGTGAGTGCATTTATTGATTTCAGGTCCATTGATTTAAACATGTATTTCTTGATGAGATATGGACTACTTTGTTGAGGTGAGGGCACATAATTAGCAATAGAATGGTGAAGTGTTGATTTCTCGATCATAAGGTTACCTATATGCGTTAAAGTGGTGTTGTTGAGTCAAACTGTTTTGAAATTCGAAATGTTTTAGTTGAAAAGAAGTACTTAGTGCTGAAAATGAGTTTTGTTTTTAAACCTTTGGCATGGCTTTCGCAATCTGGGTCGCTGGTTTGTTTTGAAAATCTCGCTTTAAGAGTTAGCCATACTAGTCGAATCCCGTTGCAGACCTGTTTGAATGAGTGAGCTAGAAGTGTAGTCTGATGTGGGTTTGTGTCTGCTCGAGGGCGAGCAGAGTCTAAGTGGGGGGTGGTGATATTTGGCACAAATATCATGTTTTGTGTCGTATTACAACTTCTTCTTATGACTTTTATCACTTAATTCATGAAGTAACCGTCGTATTTGAACTTATGTCGTTATATCTTATGTGTATAGGTACGATGACGACAAATGATGGGAAATGTGCTTGAAGTGATTGGAATTCGTAGCATATGTCGATTGGCTGAGGTGAAGAGTTGACGAACGAAAACGACGAACTGAAAAGGAGAGTTAATCGACTGCAGATCCTCGCTTTCCTTCCGCATCGCGGAAGGATCGCGAGAAGCTCCAGAACTTCAGGCCATCGACCCGCATCGCGTGAAGAAGGCGAGAAGCTGCAGATCATTGCGCGATCCTTCCGCAATGCGGAAGGAAAGCGGGATTCTGCGGATGTTTTCCCGATTAGACTAGGATTTGGATTCCTTATTTATTATTTTTACCCTAGCCTATATATACACGTTTTTATAGCTGAGAACGGTATTTTGGGATTATTCGAGGATTTGTAAGACACCGTTCTCCTCTTTATCTCTCTAGGTTATTTTATTTTTCATCTTTTTTTAACCCTAGTTTATTCATAGCTTCTTTTGTCTATGATCGAATCATGAGTAGCTAAATCTCCTAGTTCTAGGGTTGTGGCGAAAGACTTGAAAGTTGATTTGATGACAATTATTATCTATTGATTTTCCATATTGTGGGTTGCTTATTTATTCTTGGTTTTAATTGTTTGATCATCTGGCGAATAGTTAGACACTATCTGTGGTGCGTTGGTTGAACTTGAGAAAGGGAATTCATGTACGTAATAAGAATAAATAGAGTTTGTTTGATTTAATCGTTTAGCTAATGAGGATAGAGATATACCTTTTAGCCCTACTTAGTTGAATACGGTGGAATAAAGGCGTTCTTGTTACATCTAATGATCATAGAGATATAGGCATTAAAGTAACATCTACAGGCTTGTGAGTAGTTCGAGAGAATATCATAAAGCATAATCAACCCGTCAACTAGTAACCCAGGAAATAAAATAGGTGAAATTGTCTGAAGATCATCTGGATTGTCGAAAGCCACAACCCTAGATCTTTCTCTCATCTGAAATTTCTTACAATCTTTGTCGACGTAGTCCCAGTCATAAAAACACCCATCACAAATTGTTTACTTTTCTGTTTTAGTTTAGTACCACAAACAATCTTGATTTTCACTTTCTTGAATAGTGTCAGTCGAATTTGAGTTAGTTAAACAGTAGAATCTAAGTCTATGTGGAATCGATATCTGGACTTAACAGTCTATATTACTTGTACGACCACGTATACTTGCGTGTGCGTTTAGGAGCAACATTATCAATCTGTATTACGAAACAGTAACTTAGCAATATTTCCAGAAATCAGTAACTTTACAAAATCAGAAAGTATAAACCAATGTAAAACAGAATCTGGAAAAATAATCAGAAAGAGTATACGAAAATATTTTTAAGGAACAGAAATCCATCCCACTGAATGCACAGTGTGTCCTTAAGGAAATTATTCCCCTCAAGTACCCGAGGTTGAATGTGGAATATTTCCTCCCAGGATAGAAGGATTTCACTCACCGGTGTGTTGGTACCAAAAACTCCGATGTCAGACGAACCACTTAACGGTAGTATATCACACAGAAGTAAACTTTTAAGAGAGTAGAAGACTAAAAAAATATTAGAAAATTCGTAAGTAATAATCTGAATATTAACTGGAATTTATAGCCATTAATGCACTGGTTGGGAAGAGGTTTGCAGCTTTTCAGAAAGGTCTGCAACCTTTCAGAAAATATTCGTTTTAAAAATAAAACGGAGGGAAATTTAAATTAATCCGAGAAAGAAACGGGTCGCGGATCAGACACGCGGATCCGGGTCACTAACGGGTCAGGATCTGAAAATAATTAATTAAAATTAAAGGAATTTTGGTCCAAAAAGATTATCAATCAATCAGATCATAAATCTCAATCCGAAGCCGAAGCCGAGTCGAGCGAAAACGACGGCGCGAGGGGAGACCCTCTTCTTGACCCTTTTAGCAACAAGAAGGAGTGGTTCTACTTTTAAGTAGGAGAACTTTTCTTTCCACCACCTATGAGGGAAAAATGCTTATTTTATAAAGCAAAAGGGGACAACTCATTTTTCCCTCTATTTCTTTTCCCTCCATTTCCCATTCAACCTATCTATTAAACCCAACAATCCCCCACATGAATGGGGAATAACTATAAGATAAAGGAATGCACGGACAAGTGTGTGATATACAAGCGAAGATTAATTGCATCTGGAAAAGTAGGTTTCCCTATGAACTTTTCGTAGTGAACTTATATCAGATATACTCGATCAATCAGTAGATGTGATATCTTTGAACCGTCGAACTTTGTTGTATAACTAGACAACATAAGTCACACAATTAACCCTCAACCATCTATAGTTCTCACTGTTGTGTTCGTTTTAGCCATGAACACCGCCTGGTTTCGTGAATGCATAGAGAATGGGCATTTACCATCATTCCTCTTAAAGCGGCTTATACTTCACACTTACATAGGTGATTTCTAAACGTGTAGTCCTATAAACACACTATCTGGTCATGTTCTGCCAGACTTAGATAATCATTAAAAAACTTTAATGCTTTATTAACTCATTAAAAAGCCTTAAGGTTTTATCCTTGTTTCTGAACATTGTCATCATCACGAGAATGGGTTGAGTTATTTGACAATGTTGAACCGTCATTCATAACTTTATTTGATCTCTTTGAACCTAGTTCTTGGGATCTCTAGTCTACTAGGTAGAGTTACCGCCATGATGACTTGTCGTAGGCCTTAACCCCATTCCCCTCGATGATCTTTCAACAGCCTCTCTAGATAGGCCTTTTGTTAGCGGATCCGATACGTTATCTCTTAACTTTACGTAGTCAATAGTGATAACACCACTAGAGAGTAGTTGTCTAACAATATTGTGTCGCCGTTGAATGTGACGCGATTTTTCGTTATACATAACGCTCCCTGCCCTGCCTATTGCCGCTTGGCTATCACAATGTATACATATAGGTGCCAAAGGTTTGGGCCAAAATGGAATATCTTCCAAGAAATTTCGGAGCCATTCAGCTTCTTCACCGGCCTTGTCTAAAGCTATAAATTCAGATTCCATTGTAGAGCGGGCGATGCATGTCTGTTTTGATGATTTCCAAGACACTGCTCCTCCACCAACGGTGAAAACATATCCACTCGTGGATTTAACTTCAGATGATCTGGTGATCCAGTTTGCATCACTATATCCCTCAATTACTGTGGGATATTTATTATAATGCAAAGCATAGTTTTGGGTGTGTTTCAAATACCCCAAGACTCGTTTTATTGCCATCCAATGAGTTTGATTGGGATTACTCGTGAATCGAATCATCTTGCTAATAGCACATGCTATATCTGGTCGTGTACAATTCATAATATACATAAAACTTCCCAAACTCGTGCATAGTCCAATTGTGAGTCACTTTCGCCTTCATTCTTTTGAAGTGCAAAACTTACATCAATTGGAGTCTTTGCAACATTGAAATTTAAATACTTAAACTTGTCAAGTACCTTTTCAATATAATGTGACTGTGATAATGCTAGACCTTGTGGAGTTTTATGGATCCTAATTCCTAAGATCAAATCAGCAATCCCTAAGTCTTTCATGTCAAATTTGCTAGCGAGCACACGCTTCGTAGCATTTACATCGGCAATATCTCTACTCATTATCAACATGTCATCAACATATAAACAAACAATGACTTCATGATTTGGAGTATTTTTAATGTAAACACATTTGTCACACTCATTAATCTTAAATCCATTTGCCAACATTGTTTGGTCAAATTTCGCATGCCATTGTTTGGGTGCTTGTTTAAGTCCATAAAGTGACTTAACAAGTTTGCACACTTTCCTTTCTTTACCAGGAACCACAAAACCCTCAGGTTGTTCCATGTAAATTTCTTCCTCTAATTCTCCATTTAAGAAAGCTGTCTTGACATCCATTTGATGGATTTCAAGACCATACATGGCTGCCAATGCCACTAACACCCAAATAGATATTATCCTTGTTACCGACGAATATGTGTCAAAGTAATCAAGGCCTTCTTTTTGTCTATAACCTTTGACCACAAGTCTTGCCTTATATTTGTAAATAGTGCCATCAACTTTCATTTTCCTTTTAAAAATCCATTTTAATCCTAAAGGTTTATTTCCAGGAGGAAGATCAACCAATTCCCATGTATGGTTGTTCAAAATTGATTCAATCTCACTATTGACTGCCTCTTTCCAAAATGTTGAATCAGAAGAAGACGTTGCTGCTTTATATGTTTGAGGCTCATTTTCAAGCAAGAATGTCACAAAATCTGGTCCAAAGGAAGTAGATATCCTTTGATGTTTGCTACGCCTTGGATCCTCTTCACTTGATTTACTTTCCTTTGGTTCACTGGTTGGGAAGAGGTTTGCAGCTTTTCAGAAAGGTCTGCAACCTTTCAGAAAATATTCATTTTAAAAATAAAATGGAGGGAAATTTAAATTAATCCGGGAAAGAAACGGGTCGCGGGTCAGACATGCGGATCCGGGTCACTAACGGGTCAGGATATGGAAATAATTAATTAAATTAAAATTAAAGGAATTTTGGTCCAAAAAGATTATCTATCAATCAGATCATTTGACCAAATCCAAATTCAAATCCAAATCCGAAGCCGAGCGACGATGACGGCGCGAGGGGAGACCCTCTTCTTGACCCGGTGGAAATGAGATAAACTGTTAATGTGCAATTAGAACCCCAAAGTTTAATGCTCATGCAGGTAAAACGAATGCCACATAGCTAAAAATTTATTGACAAATTATTGCAAATAGTTGTTATACCCTACAAGTAAATTATTTCAACGGAATAGGTGAATGAGCAATAAAAATTTATATATTTTCGTATTTTAATTCTAGAAAGAAGAAGAAAAAAATTCTTTATTCAAATAAGGAAAATTCTCACTAGAAAATATTGTATAAGGGGCTTATCATTCCCATTTAATATTTTGAGGGAGTATTATTTCCCGACCCTTAAATGTTAGGGGGTAAAGTGGGATTGACTCAAAACAAAATAATCCTTATTCTTCATTCTTCTCTTTGGGTTTGAAAAAATGGTTTATTCTTCCACTACCTCTAAAGCTGTGTGCTGCACACTTTGATCCTCGCTCTTTTTACAATTTTTATTGTACTACATTAGATATTTTTTATGTACGTAGTTTCGTTCATCTTAAGCTTTTCTTTAAATTAAGGTAAGATTTCCTTAATTCTATTTATATTTTCATTTCTCGTTTTACGTTCAGGTATTTTTATTTAAGTGTCTAATATTTTATTTTTTTTTGGTATACAATAATATTTGCGTGATAGTCTTGCTCTATAAAGTTTGGAGTGGGTTCCAATAATATTAAATTTGAAACAATTTTAGCACCAGAGAATTTGCTTAGGATTTGACAATAACTAATAACAACAATAATGATTATACCCCTGTCCCAAATAAATTGGGGTCATCTATGATCTATGTGAATCATCATCGTATTGAATATATAAAAGTAAGAAAATAAGTTAAATTTATAAATAATAATAGAAAAATAATCATGAAAAAAATATCCTTTATTTATCATGAGTAGCTAGTTAGCTACTACTATTACAGAAGCACGCTAGCTCAATCAATTGTCACTTAATTTCCCCTTTTTCCTCTTCATTTCCACATCACTTGATGCCGATGTATGGATCCTCTATTCAAAAAATTCAACTGAAGTACAATTGAACCCATTATTTTCTTGACATAAATTATAAGTATTAAAAGAAATTCAACCCGTTATATAAAAAAAAATGTTTTAGATTTCTTGGCTCCCTTCTTTGGAACAGTAATAACAAGCAATCCATTCTCCATTGATGATTTCACCTTATCAGCCCTAGCATCCTGAGGCAAGTTAAAAGCAGTAGAATAATTCCCATTTCTTCTCTGAAAATGGTGCCAATTATCATATTGTTTTTGTACTAATTTCTTCTCCCCAGTAATCTTTAGGACTCTATCATTTTCCACCTGTACCTTCACTTCTTCTTTCTTATATCCATGCAAATTAGCTCTAAAAACATGTGCCTCTGGGGTTTCTTTATACTCAATTTGTGCTTGAGATTGGGATTCTTGAGCAAAGGATAATGCTGGTGCTATGAGAGAACGAGGGTTTTGAAGATAAAATTCACGTGAGGGATCATAAGGATCCTGTCGACCTCTATTAGTTTGAGATTGACGGGTAATTTTGGTTGTTGGTAAAATGTAAGGATCCTGTCGATCCTGATTTGTTTGGAATTGATGCGTAATTGTTGTTGCTGGTGCTGGTGGTGGAGGATAATGAGGATTTTGTACATGCCGTGCATGGCTTTTGCGACCGTTAAATAGAGCTATTAAAGACATTTTTGTTGTCTTGTTTTGAGAAAAAAGGAAATAAATAAGTAAATGTTTTAGGAAGAAAATAAAATGGGTTACAAGGAGTTGCTTGCTGATCTATCAGTGTGTTATGTTGTGGAGTGTGTATTTATAGGGGAGAGTTTCAGAAATGGAATCTTTTTCTGAGATGTTAAAAAAGATTGAAAATATCGACTCACTAAAAAAAAAAAAAAAAAAAAACTGGAATTAGACGATTTTTATAGCTAAATTGCTAGTAGCTAATAGAACTTTTTGGTAATATTTGTCGCTAGTTTGTCACTAAATAGGTTAGCTACAAATCTTATTGTTTAGCTACATAATTTGTCTTTCGCTAATTCCTATTTTATTAGTAGTGATGACTTTGCAATGATGATGTGAAAAATATTTACTTAATCAAGTTATTTATAAGGTAATCGTATAAATTTTTATATGATAAACATCAATTAGTAATTTTATTAATATGGTAAAGCAATATGTTATTTTATATATATATATATATATACAAAGTACAAATCACTTCTAAGGGTACAGATGAAACAGAACAAATTCTTTGGATTGTGACGTCTAGCTAGCTACTCTTTTTTCTCATATATTCGCACACTTGTAGCTATTTCATTGATTTATATGCATGAACCACCTTTATTCTCATATGCAAATGGAGAATACATGTAATTAAGGAAGGTACCTACATAAGTTGTACGTATTTTTGACCAAAATGGTGTCTTTTGAGACAAATCCAACAAATGGGTCTTTCAGAATTTTGTTAATCAAAATGGTGTAAACGCACCCCTAGTAGAGCATCTTGTGTGGGCGATTTTCACGTCTAAAAATAGACGGTCTGTTAAAAATATTTACACTGAATGTGCTCTTCAATCCATGAGCCTTCAGTGGATGATCAAACTTTGGAGAAAGGCTCATCTACTGTAAGGCACCTTTAGTGTAAATTTGAAAAATCAGAGAATCTGAAAAAGTAATTTTTTTTGCAGTGATGTGACATAGCATGACAGTCTTTCCAGACCTAAAGGCTCATACAATACAATACACCTTCAGTGAACTTATGAAAACGCCCTTAGCCAAGAGAGCATTCAACATTATTTTCCCGTTCCTCTATATATATGGAGCCGAATACATTGTCATGTATATTCTGTTCACAAAATTAGCGTACATTGCCCTCGAATGCATACATTAATTTGAATTTTCAGAAATATGGTTGGTGATTTTTTTTTTCATGGTGTATTGCTCTTCCCATTTGAGTAAATAACTTACTAATAACAAACTTATTTTTGCAGGTAAAATGTCAAATGAATGTCGTGTTAGAGTTGCATTGTATTGGGGCGATGATATAATATATGAATTTGACACAGTTAGATATAACTGTGGTGCTCGAGCTGTTGTTAAACTTCCATTAAATGTTAAAGACGATTGGTTAGTTAGAAACTTGCATATTAGAATGGAAACTAATCCGAATGAGTTAAGGCTTGTTATTTCGGGTAGATGGTCATTTTCCACTGCTCAAGGTATAATGCTCATTATTCTGAAATTTTCATACTTGGTAGATAATTTCTTAAATCAGTATGTTAAGAATCTTAACTTTTTCTTAATAGATAAGGAGGAGATGTCTACTTAAGAGTTAAGACACGTAATAATAAAGTGTTAAATCAAGATTATATATATAAGATAACTTCTCAATATAAGCATCCAAAGGTATGAGTGTTCATGGTTTGGTTTGAATCGATTTTTATGTTAAAAAAAAAACCAATTAAGCCGGTTTTTCAAATCGTTAAACCAAACCGAACCAATTAAGTCAGTTATTCAAATCGTTAAACAAAACAAAACCAATTAAATCAGTCTTTTATCGCTTCGGCTTTTGTCATGTTTTTTCCGGTTATTTCGGTTTTTTAAAGTTAAGATTCAATTTTTAGCGGTCTACAAAATTAAGATTCATACTAGCCTTCCATTATTCTACTCTGCAGCACTATCTTGTGTTGAATGGGAAAAAAAAAATACTACAACATGTTTTGAGACTTATAAAGTTGGAAAACTAGCAGAAAAAACAAGAAAATGCCAACGAGTTCGAGTTCATTTATGAGGCAACAGAGTGGGATAGTGGAAATGGTGCAAATTGAAAGCAAATGGAGGGGTAACAAATGGGTATAATGGTTAACGTCTATAAGATAAAATCAACAATATAATACAAATAAACACAACAATCAGTAAATAAATGTGGTAAAAAATTAATACAAAAATTTAAAATGTAATAAAGTACAAAAAATAAAATAAAAGTAAAAGGTTACCTCTTTAAGATGTGCTTTCTGATTTGAACGGTCGATTAATGAACAAATTTTTCGAATATAATTGATCTCCACCTTCCAAATAATGTTTTGAAAGTTTATAGGATCATGTACTTCATCCCCAGCTTCTTCAAATATTTCAAGTATCAAAAGTATTCGGGCTCGTTTAGTTCGAGGAATAAGGAATAATTAATCCTTAAATTAAATTTGGGATGATTTATCCTACATTTGGCGGATAAAATCTTGGGATAACTCATCCGGGGATTGGTTATCCCTGATTATAGTGTTATTTTTATCCTATTGGGGGGGGGGGGGGGGGGATAACAATTCCGGGATAACTAATCCTAAAATAATTAATCTCGAGATAATTTATTCCCAACCAAACAAAACCCATGTTAAAATACATCGTAAGCAAAGCATTAATTACTGAGGCTATTGCCAATAATTCAGTTTCGATGACCATTAAATGCACTCGCCTTCCAAATTCGATAGCTCTGTATTACACAAACTTTAAACATATCATGACTAACATCCAAAAATGCATTCTTTGAAACAAATTCAAGCAATCCCGTTACTCTCATTTTCAGTACATCCAGTAATAATTGCATTTCAAAAAACCAAATTATTGTATGGCATTCCATCAAACAGTTGACAAGCAATCACAGGCTTCCCTCACCTTAGTACAGGCAGACAACAACATAGTCTAAAATAAATATTTGGGTTCTCAACTACTCAAAAGACCCTTTTACCTGAACCCATATCTTTTACCTCTATACATGAGAGAGGTCTAAGCTCTGTGCTAATGGATGTCTATGATCAACTTTTTCTTTTAAATTTTCTTTTTTGGCCGTCTGCACTCGTTCGTGGCTACATATAGCTTTTAAACTTTTATCGAATCAAATATTATTCTCCTCCCCTCCAATTGTATCCCTCTCTTCTCTCTTTCCAGTCAATAAAACAAAGCATTTAACCTACACAAGATTATAATTAACATCATAAGCTACGAGGACAACATCTTCATGTAATAGAAGCACTGAACACATGAGTTACCACATTAGTAATAAAATTTCATACACAGACTATATTAGGCCAAATGATCACAAACAATTCTAATAACAAGCAGATATATCAGTACAAATCACAACAGTATTTATACCAAAAAGTTGTTGCACAGTAAGACTATTCACAACTATTTTTTTACTCACATGCATATGTCCGTATAAATTGTGTGTTTCTTATACCAAAAATTTGCTAAATTCGGGTTCACCCCCTGAAGATCCTTTACCTCTACTATTCGAATCACCAGCATTAGCTCTATTTTCCATCAACCACAACACCTAATTAAAAATATAGGACACATATAAAATTTCAGTTTTACAAATCTGAATCAAAGTAACATTTTAAACTTGTTATGTTCAAATCTTACCTGGCATATCATTTTCGATCTCAACATTCAAGTTGCGGAATATCGTATCGGCCAGGCCTTCAACAACTGGATTAGTGTGTACATAAATTACCGGATATCATAATGTTTAAAATGCAGTAAAAGAGTAGTAGTTTAATATCAAAAGATATTATACCAAAATCGATCACTTCGTCCACGATCAAGTTGCGGAATATCGTGTCGCCTTCAACTGCTGGATCAATGTGTAGATAAATTAACAATTGTAATAATGTTTAAAATGCTGTAAAAGAATAGTAGTTTAGTATCAAAAGAAATTATACCAAAATCGATCACTTCGTCTTTGCGGAAAATAGAGTCGGTCTGGCCTTCAACAGCTTGATCAATGTGTAGATATATTATCGGATATCATAGTGTTTAAAATGCAGTAAAAGAGTAGTAGTTTAGTATCAAAAGAAATTATACCAAAATCGATCACTTAGTCCACGATCAAGTTGAGAAATATAGAGTCGGCCAGGCCTTTAACAGCTGGATCAATGTGTAGAAATATAATAATGTTTAAAATGCAGTAAAAGATTAGTAGTTTAATATCAAAAGAAATATACCAAAATCGATCACTTCGTCCACAATCAAGTTGCAGAATATGTGTCGGTCAGGCCTTCAACAACAGGACCAATGTGTAGAGATACAATTATTAGATTTAGTTGATTACTATTTAGAAAGGTAAGTAGTTTCATTATCTAATAAGGTAGACTCCGCCGTAAAGAAAATTACGCTCCACAATTTTTTGTTCATCACTCAGTATAAGATACTCATAAGAATGCAACAACTCTTCAGTATTGCTTTCGTTGGAGCTTCCTTCATAGTTATCTGCCATTTCTGTAGTTCGGAAGAGAGAAATGAAAACTTGAGTGAGAAAACTGAAAAGGTTAGAGAGGGAGTATTTGTTTATGTTGAAGTTGTGAGCGTTAAAATATCAAGCAATCTATACACAATATTATTTTTTTTAAAAACTATTACACTAACAAAATATCTAGCTTCTAATATGTAATACTATATCTTAAGCTGCCCCTAAATTTTTTTATTTTTAGTGCTTTAATTTCTCTAAAAAAAAAAATCATTCTTTAATTAGTTGTATTGAGAAGTAATATAGTTTGACTCACGAAGGTTTATATTTAGAAGTTACCGCATGTACGAAAAATTTCATAACTTCAAGAGTTTGAATAAAGTAAAAATACTAAATAATTAAATTAATAGAGATTACAGCACCAGATGCCAATAAAAACTTGTTGGTATAAAGGGTTAGCATATATATAATCTTATTCATGTCACATAAGGAGCTGGTCAAGGAGCTACTTAAACTTTTTATTATTTTGGAAAGTGAAACCAACAGGTCTACAAAAACAAAATGATCATCATTCTTCACTTTGGGTTTGAAAAATCTTTTATTAGTAATCTAAAATTAACTTTTAATCCGAGGCCTTAAGGTAAGTACATATACATACATAAAAAATTATTGTTGCTTTTTATTTTTTCTTATTTTTGTCATTTGCTTTTTATTTTTTCTTATAATGCTTGCCAAGTTAATAAAATGTTAGCCATGTATTTCAAATACATTACCTTGGATGTTGTTCTAAAAACTTTATATGAAGACTTGAGTAGCTTAGTTCTAAGTTCTAAAATATTTCTCTTAAAAAGTAGCTGGTTTTTTTTTTCTTTCTTTATTATATAAATTTTGTACCTTTTTTTACAATCTCCAATATAGTTTAAGAAAAAAAAAATCATAAAATTCACCTTAAAAAATTTTAGAGCCTAAAAAATTTTGTGGCTAAAGCAAATGCTTACTAGCCTCACCCTTGAGTCACCCCTCTCCACTAACTCTAAAACTGTAATGCACACTTTGATCCTCGCTCTTTTTACAATTTTTAATTATATTAAGTTAGATACTTTTATGTACATATATAGTTTCGTTCATCTTATGCTTTTCTTCAAATTACGGTAAGATTTCCCTTAATTCCTTTAATATTTTTTCTTAATTGTCTAATTTTTATTTTATAGTAACAATAGTTACTTCCTTTGTTTCAATTTATATGATACACTTTCTTTTTAGTCTTTCGAAAAAAAAAATCTATATTTAAAAATAATTTAACTTAAAACTTTTCCTTTTATTCTTAATGAAATGATTTACAATCACACAAATATTTATGCATTGTTTTAGACCACAAGTTTCAAAAATTCTCCTTCCCTTCTTAAAGTTTGTACCTAGTCAAACTATATCATATAAATTGAGACGGAGGGAGTAATATTTTACATGATAGTCTTGGTGTATGAAGTTCGGAGGGAGCTGCAATAGTATCAAATTTGAAGCAATTTCCTGAAGTACCCCCAGAGAATTTGCTGTAGATTTGACAACCAATAAGTCAATAACAACAACAATTACCAAGCCTCTACCCGAATAAGTTGAGGTCAATCATGTAAATTCTAACTTTTTAAAGCTAATTTATATCATTATCGTACTAAATAAATAAAAATAAAAAAATAAACTAAATATATAAATAATTACAATAGTAATAGTAGTAGTAGTAGTAATAATAATAATAATAATAATAATAATGATAATAATAATAATAATAATATGAAAAAAATACCCTTTGAATAGCTACTACTATTACACAAGCATGTTAAATCCATCGTCTCCATTAACTAAAGACATCATACTTCCCTTTTTTTCCTTCTTATTTCACATGATCACTTGATGCCGATGTATCCTCTGTTCAACAATTCAACTAAAGAACAGCTGAACCCACTATTTTCTTGACACAAATATATAAATATACTATCAAAAGAAATTCAACCCATTATATAAAAAAAAAATGTTCTAGAAATTCAACCCATTAAAAAGATTGAAAATATCCACTCACTACCAAAAAAAAAAAAAAAGGAATTAGATGAACTTCATCCCTAATCTGTAGCTAAATTGCTCATAGCTAATGGAACTTTTTGATAATGTTGTTGCTAGCTTTAGCAACAAATTTTATTGTTTAGTTACAAAATTTGTCTGTAAAATTTGTCTGTCGCTAATTCCTATTTTATTAGTAGTAACGACTTTGCAACGTTAAAGTTATTACTTAATCGAGTTATTTATAAAGTAATTACCTATAAATTTTTATATGTTAAACATCAATAATTAGTAATTATGTAAATATGGTAAGTAATATGTTATAATATAAAAAAATGTTACACTGTTATTTTATATATACTGTATACAAAGTACGACTCACTATTAAGTGTACAAATGAAACAGAACAAATTCTTTGGATTTGTGACGTCTAGCTAGCTAATCTTTTTCTGATATTCGCACACTTCTCATTGATGTATATGCATGAACCACCTTTATTCTCATATATGCAAATGGAGAATACATGTAATTAAGGAAGCTACCAACCTAAGTTGTTGTACGGTGTAACGTGCCAATCACTTTTATTTGTCCATGGAATAGTAAATGAGATCAACACCCAAGCAAAAGCAAAGAAATAAAAGAAGGAAATGATATCTCATGCCCTCCTACCTACAATTTGAATAGAAGAAAGTCGTCTTTTCAAACTTTTTATGTGTGACTTTTTCTTGGTTCTCTTATATGTAAAAAAATAAAACATTTTGTAAAAGGGTCATAAAATTTATAAATAAATAAATTGTAAAGGGCTATAAAATCATTTCTTCCAGAAACAAAAAAAAAATCATTTATCCCAGACAACCCTCCGGGATCAAAAACAGTGTCCACTTAGTCATTTTCACACCATTAAGAAAATACTAATTCCTAGGCAAAAATAATTAATTTGACTAAATCAGCCATAATTAAATAGATATTGAGATTTGGTAACTTCATACTTAATTAGCAAATCTGAAAAAATAAGATTAATTCTTTCTTGCTTTGGTAAATGGACACTCTTTTTTAACCAAAAGATAAAGGTTAAGTGGACACTCTTTTTGAGCAGGAGGGAGTACTTTTTATGTGCAGAAAAATGTGCAACTGGCCTCGTTTTTCTTTCCGCTACTAAATGGAGTATGACCATTTGACTATATAATCTTTTTGTCCCAATTTAAGTTTCTTAGTTTGATTGACACACAGGTTAATGAACAAAAAGATACTTTTGAATCTAATTATGGTCCTAAATTAAATATGTGTAATGTACTAAAAATATCATTTGAATCTTATGACTTGTCATGTAGGATGCTTGATATAGTAATAATACTTAACAAATTTTGCAATTATTAAGTATTATTACTGTTTAGAAATCAAATTATAATTTTCTTTAACTATAGTTTTTTCGAACATTTTTAGAACATCTATAAAAGTAACGTTTTATAGTCCCTTATATATATATATATATATATATATATATATATATATATATATATATATATATATATATATATATATATATATATATATATATATTAGATAAATTTTATCTTAAAAATGTGCGCACATAAAATCAGATTAATTAACTACCGTACCCGGTAATTCATAGGACTATAGTTACGTTATTAATACCAATTTAAAGTATTTAACAATGATATAGGTTATTTCCGTTTATTCTTTTCATTTTAAACTTAATCCTGTCTTAAGTAAAATCTTTGTTAATTACTTATGTTTGCCAGCATACAGGAAATAAATTTATAAGAGAAAATACTTTAAAAATAAATTTTAAGTTTAATCGGTCGAATAAAAATTTAAAATAGCAAAATGATAATAGAAAATAACATCAATAATAATAAATAATATTATAAGGATAGTTTTTAAATAATAATTAATCCTATATTGAAATAGAAATTGAATAGCAGAATAATTCTTTACGTGTCTATAATAAATTCTTAAAGGAAAATTATAATTTGAAATAAGTTTAATAACATTTCTACATAAAATAAATCAAATAGTATATATGAGTGTGTTTTGTGGGGTCACTATGACCTTTCCATGACATCATCATTTTATAGTGGCAAGTGAAAAACCCTTAGGGCTCGTTTGGTATGATGGATAAACAAAAATAATTCTAGGATAAAAATTTAGTGCAGCTTTATCCCACGTTTGATTGAAAAAAATCTAACGGTTTGCATTTCGCGGGCGGGATTAGCGCTCAGAAAGCTACTTCAAACTCGTTAGTGCTCTTTCGAACTTTGTTTTAAAAGAGTCGTCACCTAATTTTTAGGAAATTAGAAAAAACAGTTTCGAAGGATTTATTCATATACAATAAAAAATCCTTCGTAATCCAAAGTTCAAGGTGTTAAGCACCCTAATATTAAGAATCCGTACTATACGGTTCCAATGTATATTTATTTGCATAAACTGTTATTTAGTGTTTATTCGCGCATTTATAACATCTTTCATTTGCATATCATTTTGAAAAGAATTGAATATATCCCTTTAACATATAGGGTATTTAGATTTGGACTTATAATATCCGGATAAATAATTTCCTTTTATATATAAGGAGAGTATATGTTATTTATAAAAGAGTATAAAA
Source organism: Lycium barbarum (assembly GCF_019175385.1). Taxonomy (NCBI): domain Eukaryota; kingdom Viridiplantae; phylum Streptophyta; class Magnoliopsida; order Solanales; family Solanaceae; genus Lycium; species Lycium barbarum. The sequence goes on along the minus strand of NC_083344.1, from coordinate 115,957,971 downwards.
ATTATTATGTTTTTTTTTTTTTAATAACAAGCGAATATAATTCCATTCATGCTTAAATCATACTTGGCTCGGGTCAACTTATAATACGTTTAGAACGTCTTACTTACCTTTACAATTACATGTATATTTTAATCATTTTTCAGTTTATAAAGGGTTTTTATGAATTAGATATGTTAAATTCGTTCTTTTGAAAATGAATTGGGCTTTAGAGCAAAAATGATTTTTATCTATAAAAGGACTTTGAAGTTTTTTCTGGGTAACACCCACATCCATTTTCCTCCTTTTTGAAAAATCCAGTATGAGTTTTATCCATTTTTCATTGACCGTCTGCTTCCAAAAGAGAAGTCATGTGGGCTTTGGCCCAGAATACTTTATTTTTTCATTTTTTTTGCACGGATTGCCCTTCTTTTGGGGTGGTCTTTAAACTTTACCCTTCAAATTTGCGGTCTTTGAATTTTGCCCCTCATATTTGTGGTCTTTAGGTTTTGCCCTTTGCTTGAAAGGGTGGGCGAATACATAAAGTTCTGGGTTCGAATCCCCGCTCAGGCATAAAATAAAAAAATAATTTTGCAAGGCAGGACTAGAGTGTGTATGCCGGATCCAACATACAATTTTTAAGGAAAAGCTAAAGTTATGCCGGATCCGGCATAACTAAAAGTCTGCCCCATAAGACAGAGTTTTTCCTAAGACATAGTTTAGTTATGCCTTATGGGGCAGAATTTTAGTTAAGGCATAACAAAATTATGCCCCATAAGGCAAGAACTTTTCTTAAGGCATAGACTTTGCCTTATAAAGCAAAGTTTAAGTTATGCCCTAAGGAAAAGTTCCGCCTTATGGGCATACTTTTAGTTATGTCTTTGGGGCACACTTTTTAATTAAGGCATAACTAAAAGTTTACCTTGAAAAGTATATATATATATATATATATATATATATATATATATATATGCTTCAAGGCAAAGTCTGACGGAGGGGACAGACTTTTAGTTAAACACAACTAAAAGTTTGCCCCCTCCGACGGACTTTTAGTTAAACAGAACTAAAAATCTGCCGGAGGGAGCATAGCAAAATTTAAACTTTGCCTTATAAGGCAAACTTTTAGTTATGCCTTAAGAAAAACTTACGCCTTATGGGGCATACTTTTAGTTATATTTTATGGGGCACACTTTTAGTTAAAGCATTACTAAAAGTTTACCTTGAAAAGTAAAAAAAAAAAATACATATATATGCTTCAAGGCAAAGTCTGCCCCCTCCGGCAGACTTTTAGTAATGTTTTACTAAAAATCTGCCGGAGGGGGCATAGCGAAATAGAAACTCTGCTTTGCAATTTTTTTAAAATTTTTTGACTGAACAGGGATTCGAACCCGGAACCTATGAGTTTTAGCCGAAGGGCAAAATTTAAAGACCACAAATACCACCCCAAAAAAAGGGCAATTCTGCGAATTGCCCCTATTTTTTTTCCAATTCAAACCCAAAAAAACGTGTTCACTTTGAAAGAGATTGTTCTAATTGCTTCCTCTCTTTTATTTTGAGTAAAATATCATGCCATTTTGACCTTAAAAAATCTCTTAGTCCCGTTACTATTTAACTTTGTTGAAAACGTAAAAAAAAGTCAGTACGCATAATCCGGGTTTTGACAATTGTTTAAGGATCTAGAGTCAACTAAACGGCGTATGTACTGTTTGCCTAAGATGTCTAGTTCAACCCATAACCGGTTCCAATAATAAGGTGAGATTTTTACAAATACAAATACAATACAACATTTTTTTAAAATGAAACTGGAATAACATAAATAACGTAGGAGGGATAGACTAGGGGTGTACCAAACCCCTAGTTAACCGTTCTCACCCATGGTTCGGCGTTCGTGTCATTTTGACCCACGGCTGGACCTTCAATATATATTAGCTTCCCTTTGTTTTCTCGGACTTAATAAATCTTTGAAAGAATTTTCCTATTGGACCTTTGGCCCAATAGGGTGGCTGGACCTCGAGCCAAGTGGCCATGCAGTGAAGAGGGAGAAAAGAAAAGAGACTCGGTTAGTTTTTATTTACTGAACCTATCACATACGTGCGCGCGCGTGCGTGACACACACACACACACATATATCAAATTTTTACAAGTTACATGATTAAGGTACTCGATTGTATGCTATTGGCTTCACTGATCGGGATTTATCCAACGCAAGGGGAAAAATCGTGACCATCCTTATTCCCAACGCCGCACAAGTTCCAAGGGTTTTCATGAACCCCAAGCACGGCTGGACATCGGGAAATGGCTAAGACCTGTCCCCAAATCCCCTCAACTCCCTAAACCAGTGTTGCCATAGAATAAATCAAATCCCATAATCATGTATTAGTATCACAATGTGTCGAAATAATTTAATTACAAACAAACACTGAAAATGAATCAAGGTCCTAGTAAAGGGACTAAAACAGATACCACAATATGATGATATATAAAAAAAACACTGCAACTCCAAAACACTTAATCAATAAATGATCCAAACAAAAATCATTCTTTTTTTCCTTTACCTTTGGGGTTTAGTGAAATCTGGCCCACTTTTAATTAAACCTGAATTGGGCTAGACCCCAACTGCCTTCTAAAGGAAAGTTCATTTGAAAGACTAAGGCTTAAGTGAGGTTTCTATCCCCTTTTCTTATTCATATACACCCTATATATGACTAACTTGTTCTTTTATATACACATGTTACAATATGATATACACATATGATGTGTATATCAAGTGTATAATATATGTATAAAACTCTCCCCTTTCACTAACATGTACATGCTTTGTGTGTATCCAGTCTCTAAGTACCATCCCTAAAGTCTATGGCCCAGTAAACTACTTTAGTTAAACCATGTATTTTTAGCAAAAATCTGTTCTAGACTAAGGTCAAGGGGTACTTAGTTTAAGTAGACATCTATCAGACAGGATTTTCCCCTACCCAGCCCTTATAATTCAATTCAATCAATGACTCTTATGGTCTTCACCTAGAACCAGGTCAGACACATACCAATTTCATGAAATTGGTCAACATCAGTACACAATATGACTTCACAAGAATTTAGGGAATTGAGCAATTTGCAATCATATTCATGAAGAAGATTTAAGCACTTCTCTCTCAGCACACAGGACAATACTTAGTCTTTCAAAGCTCAAATGGATGGGATGACATATTGAAGATCAAGTTAAGAGATTTAGGCAGCTAGAATGATGTAGAAATGCCAACAGAAAAGCAGTACATGTATCAAGCAAGAGATGCAGAATTTTATCAATTAGTTTAGATGAGATGAAGCCTATGCTTTATATGAAACCCCCCACTCCACCCCACCCCACCCCCACCCCAAACAGGTTTAAAGAAGAGTGCAGTGGCAGGAAGACTCAAACAACTCTTGTTATCCAGCATCCTTTACTCTAAGAGAATATTCATTACTAACAGTTTCAAATTGATCCACTTATCTCAGAAAAAATAAGCCAATCAACTTATTTAAAGGACCAATTTCTCTTCTTAATTTCTAAAGTTCTTTAGACATTCAATAAATCCCTTCTTTCCTTTATTTCAAACTCTGATGAAATGATGAAATCTAAAGAGATCACAACATTCTTATGGCAGAGATGACCCTCGAGGGCCATGGGATGTGCCATAACACCCCTCACTTGGAGGGACGGTACTTTGAATCAAGCTGAGCTTGACTCTTCCCCATCCTCTCTTTGAGGTGTCTTTTAAAAGACTATTCCATGCCAAGAGGTTCACAAACTGCTTTAAGAGCACTTACAACATCCTTAAACAACAGCATTAGACCAATTCCAACTTAGCATTCATAGAAAACCTTGACAAACATAGTGCATCCTTCCCTCCCCAATTCTAGTTATAGGACAGTGCATAATGAGGTCTAAAGGTAACAGTTTAAATCTAATGGTAAAAATGCCTATCACTTCTATCTTAGCCATGATATTTTCTTTTCTAGATTTTAAGCTAGGATCATACACAAATGCACAAACATCTGGTTGATAAAAGTTTGTAGGCAGGTTGAGTACAGGCTTATCACTTTGTCTCTCTTTTTTTTCCTCCTTGCCTTATTATAACTTAGACAAAACCACTATCATCTTTCAGAGTTAAGGCAATTCTGAACACATTTGATTGCCCAAGTTAGGAAAATTACATAAGAACAGAGTTACGCACTTAGTTTTATTTTTATTTCACCATAGCCAAGATAAATGCCAAATACCAATTACCAGATACAAATCCTAAATGCATTTGGCTATCTAGATTAAGGAAAATGCAGAAGAGCAGGATTCTGTACTCACAAAACAGAACATACCTTATCTTTGAAATTAGAGTATTTCCTGCATAATTACGTGGTTAATCTGAGTGGGACCTTATTGATATCTATGAAGTGCTAGCAGGTTTTAAGACCTAACTGGACTCCCATTTTTCATTCTAAACATGATTCTCACACATCAGAACATGACAAGAACAAATACCACACCTACAACTTTAATAACTAGACAAAACCTTTTAGAGTTTACTTACTCTTTCCCAGGGATTGTGCATTATCTCTTTACACATAGAAACTTAGAAAATATTCATTCTCTTATATTATCCTCAGTTAATTTAAGATAAAAATTAATCTATCTTCATGTTTTAAACTCACTTAGCTCAATTGAAATCTCTGTTGGTTTCATCTTTTGTATCTAATATATACTTCTCATATTATACTTCGACCTTCCCTATACTATTTCAGAAATATCCCAGACAAACTCAAATGGATTTCAAAGTCCACTTTAGACCGAATTCAGACTCATTTAAATGCAATTGAACCTACCTAGGTCTTTTCTGGTATCTTAACCATGTTTTAGGACTTGTTTAGGCATGCTTCATTTCATTAAGACCTACCTAGCTTGATGTATAATATTCTACTGATATTGATTAAAATCTATGTAATTGATAAGACACAAGTGAACATATTTGAATCAGAAAAACAAAGAAAAGAAAAACAAACTAAAGACTTCATGGTATCATGATTTGGTCCCAGGAACTAATAAAAACTCTTAACTCTTCTTAAATGAGACATCATAGTTCTATTTAAACTAAACCCTTAGGGTCTTATGGTCAAGAACCAATGATTCAGAAGTTCAAACAAGATTAAGCAATGTCATGAGAGGTCCCTTAAGTCATTAATCTTCAGTTTCATGGTTAAGAGTCATCACATTAAGGAACAAATAATCAAGCGAAGTCCAAGTGGCATCTAAAAGAGAAATCTGGGCTCATGGCATTAACAAGTCACATAGCCTAAATCAATCTTCAAACAGTCATATAGTACTATAATTCATCATCTAAACAGCTAAAGCAAGACTCAGTTTAAGTGTATCATCAATATAAACCACTTAATTTTCAACAAATTTCAAGCTTATGACAGGACAAATAACCAGATTCAAAACTAATGTTTAAACTTAATAATTACTAACAGAATAAAACCATACAATAGTTACGCCAAAATGAAATAATATAAGAGCATGAATAAGATAAAATGTTACCTCTTTTGTGTGCAGTCCATGTCAAGAATAGATTTTGGAGCCTTGTCCTTCCAATTCCAAGACTCAGCAACACCAAGAAAAATCAAGTAAATGAAAAAAATTTAAACTAAAGGACTCAAACTTTAAAAGAAAATTTTAAGTCTAAAATTATACTATTGAGCTTGAATTTCAAGTTGAGACTTAAAATTCCAGCTTTTTTGCTTGTCCCCACTTTTTCTCCTCTCATTTTTCTCGAGGGTTGGGGTTCTATTTATAGAACCTCAAAATTCATTCAAAGACTTGAAATGTCAATGTGATACGAAGCAAATTTTTAGTATGCAAAACGTGTTACTATGAAATTAACGGCTAGATTTCTACAAAAACGAGTGTATATGGTCAGATCTATCTTGTTTTATGTTGATCCGAGCCAACAGAAATTAAGCTTGAAAAAAATTCAAAGATAGCAACATCAACGTCATAATCTATAAGCTTTGACCAAGAAAAGTGAAAACAAGAGTGCATTTTACCTCGTAGGCGTTGTTTGGGTAGGATTTGGAAGAGAGACGAAAAACTTCGAAGTTGCACCAATATAGACGTGCTAAAGCTGATACATTTCTGTGCACTCTATGTTGATGCCATTTTTGGCAATCCAGCGAGGAGAAAGGGAAAGGGGAAGGGGGCGGCGCTTAGGAGGAAAGGAAGGGGGAAAAGAGGGTATACGGGTGTGTTTGGTTTAAATAAATGAGAAAAATGAAAGGGGGTATACCCCCTTATGTCTGATGCGGATTGTTTGGGCCGGGTCGGTCCAATCTGTTGGGCTGGACCTAGTCCAAAATAAAAGGAAAGGGATGGGGAGCCTGTATATTAATTAAGTATATATACATATATTTAGTGTATATAGGTATATAATGGGCAAGAAATGGGCAAAACAAAAAATGGGTAAAAATTACACGATGATTATTGACCATAATATTTTAATTATAACGAATTTGGGACGTAATTAACCTACTAATTAATTTAAAAAATGATTAACTATGCAAATGGGCTTACTTTTGCGAATACGGCCTTACTTGATTTTAACCTAGCTAATTATTTCAATTATGGCCATATTTGGCCTAATTAGCCAATTTTAAAATTAAATTACACTAATGCCCTTAATTAATTTGACCCAATGAATTTGGTTATTTAATCAGGACTATTAAGAGGCTAAATTTATAAAAATGAACCCAATTTCCTTAAACCGTGAACTAGTTAATTTAATTGTGGCCATAACAAAAAATCATTAAATAATTAAAAGTCAATTTGCAATAATGACCGTCTAATTGATTAATTAGCCTAATTAAAATATTTATAGGCAATTACAAATAATTTTGACAAATTATACAAAATTAGAGATTAAGGGTGAAATGGTTAATTATTTTAATTACTCAAACTCCTTGAATTGAAGGGAATAAAGTATTTGCTAATTTTGATTTTTTGACAATTTTGAATAGTTAAATAAATGATTATTATTTATTTATTTTTAAAAAAAATGCCTTTTTCTTTGATTAAATCTAACAATCATCTGATAAATGTTGTAAAGGTACCAATTAATTTCTAAATAGTTTGTGATGTCATAAAAACCTTTTTACCAATTTAAAGGAGTAAAATATTGCCTCGAAAAATTTATATAAAAATTATTTAAACTTTGTAAGGTGCAAAGCTCATTTTATTTATTATCCAAGAACTCTGAGTGATTAAAATAATTTACGGGAGATAAAAAATTAGGTGCCAACAATTAAAACTCGAGATAACTAATCCCGAAATTAGTTACCCCAGGACTATAGTATTTTTTTAATCCCCACATTGAGGGTGGAATAACAATCCCATGAGGATAACTAATCCCACTAATCCCGGGATTAGTTATCCAAGGATAATTTGTTTTCTAACCAAACGAGCCCTTAAAGTTCTTAAGAATTACCAAAATGTGAGAGACTTACAACATAAAACTTTTAGCTTTAGTAATATTATTATTTATATTGGGTAAGGGTTAATTCAAACTAATAAGATGTTAGCCATTTGTTTGTAACACATTACCTAGGAAATAGTTGGAAAAAAAATTATTTACTCATATGAAGATTTGAGCAGTTAAAGTTCTAAAAGAATTTTACTATTAAAAAGTAGGCAATCTTTGTTCCCTTCTTGCTATTTTTAATAAAGATCTGGTACATTTTTTTCTTTTTTTACTATAACTTTAATATTTTCTAAGTAAAAAAAAAAAAATCTTAAAATCAACCGTTAAGAATTGGGAATGTTTTCAAAAATAAACATTGCACCCACGTACCTATATTTTCAGTTTACACCTTCATAGCTTCTTCTTTTTTCCGCAACAATGTTTATACCCCGGTATACAACATAATACAGTATTATACACTTACGTAGATAATGTATCAATCCTTGTATAAAAGTGTATAAGAGGTGTTTATACACACTATTATACAAACTTATACAAACTCTAGATTTCGACTCCTACAAACTTCAACCGCGAAACTCCATCCGAAATGAGTCAATTCTTCATCTAATAACTTCAGATTTTAACCACAACTTCAAATTAACATTCCGAACTAACCCTAATCATCAATATGTCAAAAAACTTAACAAACCACAAAATTTATTTGTGAGGTTTCAAGCTTTTAAAAACCCGAATAATAGATTTTTTTTAATTTTTTTACTTTAATTCACCCGATAATGTTTTAATATGGGATGAAAACACGAATATTACTCTGCATCAGTTTGTAAGAATCCAAAAATCATAATCATAATCACAATGAAAGGACTTATTGTCTTTTTCCTGACTTATTCTCTTGAAAACTACATAAAAAAATATATTATAAATCATAATATCTATAATAGTTGAATATTTTATTAAAAACAACATGCCCGAAGAAAAACATCTTTGACTCCTCAAATAATAATATTACCGCATATTGTAAATTGAAATTTCCACTTGTTAAATTATACTGGGTATGTTTGTTGTTGTATAGTAAATTGAAACAGATGGAATATCATAAAAATGGTTTTCTAACCATTGTGAAAAAAAAAAAAAGTTTTATCTTATAAGATCTATAAACTACATTAAATTCGAATCCATTTTAATGAAAAAGTAGAGGACATAGCTTTACTCCTACCCAACATTGACTAAAAGTTAAAATTTACCAAGAGTAAGAATAAAGTGAGGAAACCTAATTATTACGCCAAGAGCTCCATGTTGAGAGAAAATGAGTGTTTGGTTTTCTACTAATCATAATGTAGAAGGAATTGATCCCTTAGTCTTTTTAAATAATATCATGAAAGATAGAGCTTAGAATTTAGATTATGAGAATCAAATTAATATCGAACTCTGACAACAACCTAAAGAGGGTAAGAAGTATACTTTATTCATGTTACTATTATTTTAGAATCCGAAAAGGGCTAAATATACTCCTGTAATATTGGAAAAGGGCTAAATATATCCTTCCTTATACTTTGGGTCCAAATATACCCTTACTATTATATTATTGGTTCAAATATACCCCTCCTCCGTTAAAGTTGATCACCTTGGACATCATTCCTACGTGGCACTGACATTTGATGAGGTGGATGCCACGTGGCATTGCCACCTCATCACCCCCAGCCCATTTACTCCTCCCTTCTTCCACAACTAAAATTTCCACTAAAATTTCCTCCCCTCCACCACCATTGTCACCATTACCGCCATATTATCCTTCAATCCCACCTCCAATCCAAATTAAACAGAAGTTGTCGTCCAGTCAAAATTGTCACTTAGCTGGATACACTTCTCAGTAAGCTTAGGGGCGAAATACAACATTGAACAGTAAATGCGCTATATATAGAGCCTGTTTGGATGGGCTTATGCCTATAAGCTGCAAATAGCTTATAAGCTAAAAAAAATAAGTTGGGGTAGTCTAACTTATTTTTTTTGGCTTATAAGCTGTTTTCAGCTTATAAGCTGCTTTAGATAAGTTAAGTCAAATGGGCTCAATTATTTTTTTGAGCTTAATTTAAGCACAAAATGACTTTAAGCTGGCCAGTCAAACACTCAAAAAAGCTGAAAACAGCTTATAAACAACTTATAAGTCAATCCAAACGGGCTCATAGAGCCTATTTGGATGGGCTTAAAAAAAGCAGCTTATAAGCTGATAACAACTTATAAGCCTAAAAAAAAAAAATTGGGGTAGCCTAACTTTTTTTTTTTTTTTTTGCTACAGCTTGTAAGCTGCTTTAGATAAGTTAAACCAAATGAGCCCAATTATTTTTTTAGGCTTATTTTAAGCACAAAATGGCTTTTAAGCTGGCTAACCAAACACTCAAAAAAACTGAAAACAATCTGTAAGCTGTTTTCAGCAACTTATAAGCCAATCCAAACAGGCTCATAGTCAAGCAATCACTTTTGACGGTACTTATAATGCGACTCAGTAAGTTTGGACTATAATTTTGTGGTAGGTGAATCTGGTTTTGGTGGTAGAAATTAAAGCCATTAATTTCATTCGTTTTATTTTTCTTTATTTTCTTATCTTGGTTTAAGGTTTTGTTAGAATTATTATATTGTACGTATATACGTAGCTATACTGGGAATGAGTTTGAGCTCTTGACAATTTTGACTAGACGACAACTTCTGTTTAATTGGGATTGGAGATGGGATTGAAGGATAATATGGCGGCGGTAATGGTGGCAATGGTGATGGAGGGGTGGAAATTTTAGTGGTGGAAGAAGGGAGGAGTAAAATGGGTTAGGGGTGATGAGGTGGCAATGTCACGTAGCATCCACCTCATCAAATGTCAGTGCGACGTAGGATAGGATGTCCAAGGTGGACAACTTTAATAAATGAGGGGTATATTTGAACTAATAGTATAACAACAGGGGTATATTTTGACCAATAGTATAACAACGGGTATAGGAGTATATTTAGGCCTTTTCCGTTTTGGAACAGATATAGTGCTCAATTAATTTAATACAAGCCTTAGGGGCGGAGATACATGGATAGAAGAGAATTGAATTGCCTTGATCAGAAAATTATATTATAAACAAATAGGATTAAAATATTATTTTATATATATAAATTTTATTGTTGAATCCTCTCGACATTAGGAAATATTTGTAATATAGTATTAAAGGTGACCGAAAGATGCTTAATTTGCAAGTATAAATCCCAAGTGTAGTAGTTTAGATTCTATCAAGTCTAGGGATAAATACCGAATATCGAAAACCGAAAAACAAGACCGAACCGAATCGAACTTCAAGAAACCAAAACCGAAAGAATCGAAACCGAAAGAACCGAACTGAACTAGTGTGGTTCAGTGTTTGGTGTTCACCTTCAAAAAACCGAAACCGAAATAGCCAAACCAAACTTTGATGAAACCAAACCGAAGAACCGAAATTTATACATTACCCAAAAAAATTAAAATAGCTCATACCCATTAAGTTTAAGCCCAAAAAAAATCCAAATTTAATAAGCTTTCTTTTGCTTTTGTATCCCTAATTTTCCAGTTCAGTTGAGAAAATCAAATATACTTAATAAAGAAAGGTGATTAGGATGTGTCTTTAGGATTAATGCATGTCCTTTATGTGTTTTCTTAATTATTCTTACTGTATGTATGTAACACCTACTAATCCTATATTATGATTATGATTTTCTGTTCTTGTGTATCCTGTTTATTTGATTTTGATTTTAATTTGTTAGTTTTATGTTTTATTGCTTTTGAGAATATGAATTAGTGTAAATGGAATCGCTCCTAATATCATATAAAAAAATCGAATTGAAAAAACCGAAACCGACCCGAACCAAACTTCAAAAAACCGAAACCGAAAGAACCGAACCGAACTAGTGTAGTTCGGTATTCGGTGTCCACCTTCAAAAAATCGAAACTGAAATAGCCAAACCGAAGTTTGATAAAACCGAACCGAAGAACCGAACGCCCACCCCTAATCAAGTCTTCTTATTACGTAGAATTTTTTAGGGGAAAGAACACCAATGCTCATTATATGTAAAATAATTACCTTTTCATGCCCCTTTTACTTTCATATTCCCAAAATTATTTATCCTTTTTACCTATTTTGGCTTTTGTGTATAATCATCTCTTTTTTATTTCTTTACTTTTTATCTTCTTTTCTTTATATTCTTCTTTTCTTTTTTCATTTGTTTTCTACTTTCTCCTTTTTTGTTCATTTATTTTTTTCCTAATCATACTAAGTACTTTTCATTTTCTTTTTCACCATAATCTACTTCCATAATTAATTATAGTTCCTTTCTTTTAATATTTTTTTTTCTATTTTTTTTTAGTTCTTTATTTCTTGTTCCTTTTTTAATTTCATTTATTCCTTTTTTTCTTTTTATCTCCATAATCTAATTTCATTCACCTTTTTTGCTATTTTTTAATTATTTATTTATGGTGATTTTCGTTTAAGTTTTTCATATTGTTTTTTCATAATCTAATTCTATACGTCTTTTGGCTCCTTTACTTTTTATTTTTTTATTTATATTTTTATATTGATAAAAAGGATAATTGATATTTTTAATTTTTTTTTTATCTTTATTGTTTTGTATATCTCAAAAAATAATTTATTCTAGCATATGGTATATCAAATCAGTAGCAGTTGAAGTATATCGTTGCAGTATATTATGATACCCACATTTTATATATCACATAGGAATGGCAGTTCATTCCTTGAAAAACACTTAGTCCTCTATAATACCAGCCTGATATATATCATCTACTGACAGAGTATCATGGAGGATTGATTTATCCCTATAAGAAAAACACAACTCAATCCTCTATGATATCCACATGGTATATATCATATAATGATAGGGTATCATAGAAGATTGATTGACTTATTCAAAAAGTACTATTCAGCCCTATGTGATACCCACATGGTATATCATATACTGACATGGTATCATAGAGGACTGACAGTTCATTCCTTCTAGAAAAACTCTCAATATGTTATGGTACCAACCTGATATATATTCTAATAGAGTATCATAGATGAAAAATTCATTCCAAGACTACTCATTCCTCTATGATGCCCACATGATATATATCATATACTGATAGGGTATCATAAAAGATTGATTGATTCATCCAAAATATACTACTCAGCCCTATGTGATACCCACATGGTATCATAGAGGACTTTTTTGTTTTTTCAAGAAAAACACTCTTGAGTTTTCTATGATACCCCCTTGGTATATATCATATACTGACAGGGTATTATAGAGGACTGGTTCATTCCTTTAAGAAAAACACTCCTCGGTCCTCTATGATATCCCCATGATATATATCATATACTAACAAGGTATCATAGAGGACTTGTCTGTTTTTTAAGGAAAAACACTCCTCAGTTCTCTATGATACCCCCATGGTATATATCATATACTGGCAGAGTATCATAGAGGACTGGTTCATTCCTTCAAGAAAAACACTCCTCGGTCCTTTATGATACCCTCATGGTATATATAATATACTGTCAGGGTATCATAGAGGACTTATTTGTTTTTTCAAGAAAAACACTCCTCAGTTATCTATGATACCCCCGTGGTATATATCATATACTAACAGGGTATCATCGAGAGGACTGGTTCATTCCTTCAAGAAAAACACTCCTCGATCTCTTATGATACCACCATGTTATATATCATATATTAATAGGGTATCAAGAATGAATGACCTACATGATATATGATATACTAACAAGATATAATAGAGACTGACTCGTCTATGATACTCACACTGACTCGTCTATGATACTCACATCGTATATATCATATACTAATATGGTATCACAGAGATTGGTTCATTCCTTCAAGAAAAACACAACTCAATCCTATATGATAACTCCATGGTATATATCAAAGTACATCGCAAAAATTGGTTCATTCCTTCAAGAAAAACACAACTCAATCCTTTAAGATACGGCCACATGGTATATATCATATACTAACAGGGTATCATAGAGAATTGTTCATTCCTTGAATACTATAACAAACACTTCTCAGTCCTCTACTCCTCTATGATACCCACATTGTTTAGTAGATATACTGACAGAGTATTATAAAGGATTGATTCATTCCTTCAACAAATTTCCTTAGTCTTTTATGACACCACGTAATATATATCATATACTGAGTGAAGTATAATTAATATTATTATAATTTTCATATCAGTTTAAAAATTATAAAAACAGAGTCATATTTTATATAAATTTTGTTTTCATTTGCAAAAGGAAAAAAATATTCTTATTTTTTTGTTTTTTTAATCTTTAAAAAATGAATAGAGAAAAATAAAGGAGGGGACAAAAACAAGAATGAAGATAAAGTAACTAAAAAGGAAAAGAAAATATGAGAAACAAAACAAACCAAAAAGGAGAACGCCAACTCACAGCTGCTATTTGCACTAGAGAATCTCATGTACTAATTCTTGAAATACGTATATTTTCAACATTTGCATGATTGTCTTGCTCTATATATGAAGTTTGGAGTGAGTTGCGATTATATCATATTTGAAACAATTTCCTCGTAGCGGACTTTTTGATGTGGGGATAACGACCCAAGCAACAAATTAAATTTTGGACAAAATACAGACGAATAATTATGAAAGAAATACCCTTTTATTTATTAAGTAGCTGCTACTATTACACAAGCATGCTCAATCCATCGTCATATCCATTAGTAATTACTAAAGACCTTACAACTTTCCTTTATATTTTTTCCTCCTTATTTAACATCACTATATTAATAGATGCTGATATAGCCTCTATTCAACAGTTCAATAATAGTAACATTTTTAACACGAAATATAATTATATATATCAGAATATTTGAACTGTTCTAACGTGTGCTTTCTTGGTTCACATCTTAGGAACAGTGATAATAAGCACTCCATTCTCCATTGTTGACTTCACTTTATCAGCCCTAGCATCGACAGGCAAATTAAAAGTAGTAGAAAACTTCCCAATTCTTCTCTGGAAATGGTGCCAATTGTCATATCCTTTTTGTACTATCTTTTTCTCCCCAGTAATCTTTAGGACACTTTCATCTTCAACTTCAACCTTCACTTCTTCTTTCTTGTATCCATGCAAATTAACTTTAAAAACATGTGCCTCTGGGGTTGCTTTATACTCAATTGGAGCTAAAGATGGAGGTTCATGTGGGAATGATAGTGCTGGTGCTATGAGAGATCGAGGGTTTTCAAGATAAAATTCATGCGAGGGATAGTAAGGATCCTGTTGACCTCGACTTGGTTGGGACTGATGTGTGATTTTTATTGTTGGATCATAAAGATTTTGTCGATCTTGATTTGTTTGGGATTGACCATTAAAAATTGTTGTCGGTGGATAATAAAGATCATGCTCACCTCGATTTGTCTGGAATTGATGAGTAACTTTTGTTGGTGAATCGTAACGACCTTGTCCAGCCTGATTTTTTTGAGATTGATGAGTAATTGTTGTTGTTGGCTGATGAGGAGGATTCTGTCTGCGTGCATAGCTTTTGCGACCGTTAAAAAGAGGCATTAAAGACATTTTTGCCGTACTCTTTAATTTGTTTTGGAATAAGAAAATCTCTTAGAGAGAATGAAATGTCATATAACGAGAGTTTCTTGCTGATCTGAGTGTTATGGCGTGGGGTATGTATTTATAGGGAAGAGTTTCAGAAATGGAATCTTCTTTAACAATTAACGTGTGTTTTAGAAGTTAAAAGGATGGAAAATGATAGATTATATAATGACGGTGTAAAATATATTTACTTATTTAAGTTATATATAAAGTAATTATAGGAATATTTACATAATAAATATTTGCAAGTAACCTTATATAAAAATAAATACTCCCTCTGTTCTAATTTATATGGCACCGTTAGGATTCCAAGAGTCAAACATGACATAAACCCGCTAATGTGGCACTCTCCTAGACCAGAAACTCTATTTATCTTTAATCTCAATTTTTTTCCTTTATTTTGTATTTAATTGTATTAGTTAATTAGTAAAAAAGAAATATTTTGATCTGTGGAATAGGTGTGTACAGGTTTTAAAACGTCGTGCCTTGTCCATTTAATTCTACTTTTCTCTCTCGTGAGTTGTTATGATTAATCTCCATTAGTTCCTATTCACACATTCCTTTCTCCTTCTCCATTTAATGTCATTATACTTGGTTACTTTAGTATTCATTAATTTCCATTGTCCAACCAAAGCTAGGACTCTGGAGTACTTCACTCCGGCTCCGGTTTCCATTTTGGCCGGCGAGTTTTCCGTTAGTTCTTTTTTGGGAATTGGGTCACTGGAAAGGTGACGTTTATACGACGTGCGGAGATGGAGTTTTGACTTTTATGTTAGATTTTATATTGAAAAGGTATGACTAAGCCCACACTTATCAGAAAAAATAAAATAATTGCAGACTTAAAACAACATCATAATTAGGTGAAAAGGCAAGTTGATTCTTGTATTACCAAAATTAATACTCCGTAATTACTTGATAAACTTTTTTGGAGATATTCATATTCATTAATTTCCATTGTCCATTACTTTAAATTCATATTTATCCAGTTTAATTGTCTATTACTTCCAGTATTAAAGATTTCATTTGGTGCTGCCATTTCCCTGGCATTTACTTGTATCTCAATATAAAGTTTTTTGCTCTTTAGTTAACCTAATTATTAGTTTGTGTGTTGATTTTTTCACAGTATGATGGCTTTCCATTCATGGATATGGTTATGCATCTTCTTTAAACATCCTCTGGTGTGTTTATGGTGTCATTCAAGTATTTTCTTTTTATATATCATAATGAGAAGAGGAACTAATCAAGGAAAAGAAAATGCTTTTTATAATTTCTTGATTTTGCAGAACCATGAAAAATTTTAAAAAAATATTACATGAGGAAAAATGGAGATTTGACCGGTGGCGAGAAGAGATTAAGGCATAGTAGAGAACCTTTTTCTAATAGCTGAGATACACGCCTTTTGCTGTAAATTGATTAAATATTGTATTATTAGGCTTATGTATATGATCATGAGTTATTTTTAATATTATTACGTTATTTCATGAAAAATGTTGTTTACTTTTAAGTTCATGCATTATATAGTCGTTCCAGTAATCATTCTTATGGCAAGTTGTTGAGTGTAACTTTTCTGGTGGATATATACTTCTGTAGCCGATATTGGGAAATTAATGAGAATGTGATTACTGTGCATGTAATCACTTCAGTTGCCATGGTTAGATCAAGGTGCGGGCAATAGGGTGATAATGGTGATTTTTATAAAGAAAATACCGAAGAAGCTCTGTCAAGGTATTATCCTATCATATTTAGCGACTCTTTTTTATTTAGATGAGTATGTTTGTTTAATAATCTTAAAATCTCATGAAAAAAGTTTATTTTTTCGACGCAATAAAATCTCTATGAAGATATTATTTTTAAATGACCCATTTTTTATTTTAAGCTTGATCTGAACCTTTAGTAATAACACAATTTTTTTATTATTATGTGTAGAATTAGGGGAAAAAAGGTTTAACTTATTTGTTATTACGATTGCTAAATTTTTTTATATGAACACTGAAAAGGGAGAAGATGATAGTTATTACCATCCGGTCTTAAGTTGCATACAAAAAATCAGTTTTTGTAACGTGGTGATTGACACATTATATATGATTCCTTAATACAATGACTCTAATTTGTTCCGTATTTAGTATATTTTAATTTTTTTTCTTGGATAATAATCATGTTTATGAAAGGTATGTGAATTAGATGTGATGATGCTTATCCACATAAGCATATATCTAAAAACTTGCACTATCATGCTATATCATTCCTTTTGAAGATTTGGGGGTTTTCATCTTTTTCCCCCCTCTTAAACGAACTCAAAATACATTTTTATTTGAACTATACAAATAAAAACTCTGTAGATTGTACCACAAAGTACTCTATACTTTGTTTAAGATTGTATCACGCAGTACCATCTAAACTCTTTATATTTAAATGTTAAAAAAAAAAACTTTATATTTAAATTGTAAGTATTGATCCCTATATTCATATTTCATTGGACAAAGAGTTTTTTTTTATGCTTTAATAGATATTTGAATAATACGGTTACGGTGTCACGTGCACAGGATTCAATTACATGTGCAAGATTTACAAATTGATTTTTCAATGTGTTTATATCTAGACAAAAGAGCAGTGAGTCGAGAGTTAAAAGAAAGTTCAAGGAATGTGTTACAATGCAAAACAAACATTGGCTATAATTCTGAAAAGAAGACTTGACACTGTTTTATGGCCTTAAGAAGTTTGTTGTGCACAATACGAGTGAGATTTCTTGGTATATATGAATAATTTTATTTAGGAATAGTAGACAAGATGATTGTTACATGTTTGCTCCGTGAGGAATCCACCGTCGTGTATCTACAAAAGTAATGGTTTAACCCAGATTTTTTTTCACTTTATGTATTTGTTTTTGTTTTGTTTTAGTATTAATTTAATCTCTTATCTTTTAACTAATACAAAAGACCATTTCATAAATTTGCTGAATGACATATAGTCTATGCTGCAAAGTTGAAGAGCCCATACTTTTAATGTATACAAATATATGTCAAGGACAAATTTTATAGAGGATATATAGAAGATAAAAAAAAACTAATAAAAGGATAATACAAGTACATCGATGTACTTGAGTATGTGACTGTGCTAATGTTTTTAATTTTAAGGCAGAATATTCTCTATATTTTAAATTTTTATGAGAATCTACCTTTTATTATTTTAATATTAATTTAAGTTGAAATATTCTCATTATTACTAATTTTTACTAAGAATCTATTTTTTTTTATTTTAATTTTTGAATATGAAAAAGGATTAGCCGCAAGTTCAATAATGAGAGGCATTGACGACCGCGCGAAGCGCAGGAAAATTCCCTAGTGTAATAGAATTTTGCACTGTCAATCTAATAAAGTTTAAACAAATCACAATACAAGGGGAAAATGAAGAGTATGAAAGAGAACAAAGTAAATGCTTTGGATTGTGACATCTAGCTAGCAAATCTTTACCTGATATTCGCATAATTGGAACTTTCTCACTGATTTATGTGCATGAATCACCTTTATTCTCAGATGTAAATTAACGGAGAAAACACGAAAAAGAAAGTACCTACCTATTTTACCTAAGCTGTTGTAGATACCGTATGACCGTGTAACGTACTGATGACTTCTCTTTATCCATGGAATAGAAAATGAAATCTTCACCCTGATAGTAGAGAAATAAAGATATATCAACCTTATAGATATATATACTTTCTATCTCATTTTATGTAGCGGTGTTTGATAAATTACTAATTTAAGAAAGAGAGAAAAAAAGACTATTGACATTTACTGTTTTAAACAAATCAGACTCTTTTGTGATTATAAACATCTCAATAAGGGTAAATAAGAAACTTAAAGTTGTTTCAAAATAAAAGATGACATTCGTTTTTTAATATATATATAAAGGAAAAAGTATCACATAATTATTGAAAGATGTCATTTTTGAATGACTTTGTATGTGAAATAACAATAGTTGAGTGTCTTTACTTTTCAAAAAAAAATATTCGAGGCCTCGAAAAATGGTATTTAGAAGTAAAGTTATGCTTGAACATGCATTTCACTTGAAAAAGTATTGTAGTTCGTGAAGAAATTTTTTTAACCAATTTTTCAAATTTGAAAAGTAAAAATGACTTCAATAATTAACCAAATATAATTGAATTGACAACTTGAAAACCAACAAGAAGAAAATTATGCCCAAAAGGATCCTAAGGGCCTGTTTGTCTATGAGAATTATTCAATTTTTTTAAGAAAATTTTCTCACTTTTTGGTATTTGACCATAAAAATTTCAAATACAACTTAAAATTATATTTAAAATTTAAAAAACAAACAAAAAATGAGGATGCTTGTATGTGAAATAACAATAGTTGAGTGTCTTTACTTTTCAAAAAAAAAATATTCGAGGCCTCGAAAAATGGTATTTAGAAGTAAAGTTATGCTTGAACATGCATTTCACTTGAAAAAGTATTGTAGTTTGTGAGGAAATTTTTTTAACCAATTTTTCAAATTTGAAAAGTAAAAATGACTTCAATAATTAACCAAATATAATTGAATTGACAACTTGAAAACCAACAAGAAGAAAATTATGCCCAAAAGGATCCTAAGGGCCTGTCTATGAGAATTATTCATTTTTTTAAAGAAAATTTTCTCACTATTTGGTATTTGACCATAAAAATTTCAAATACAACTTAAAATTATATTTAAAATTTAAAAAACAAACAAAAAATGGGGATGCTTGGCAAGCGAGGAGCAAAGTGACCACAAACATAGTTGAGTGTCTTTACTTTTCAAAAAAAAAATATTCGAGGCCTCGAAAAATGGTATTTAGAAGTAAAGTTATGCTTGAACATGCATTTCACTTGAAAAAGTATTGTAGTTTGTGAGGAAATTTTTTTAACCAATTTTTCAAATTTGAAAAGTAAAAATGACTTCAATAATTAACCAAATATAATTGAATTGACAACTTGAAAACCAACAAGAAGAAAATTATGCCCAAAAGGATCCTAAGGGCCTGTCTATGAGAATTATTCAATTTTTTTAAGAAAATTTTCTCACTATTTGGTATTTGACCATAAAAATTTCAAATACAACTTAAAATTATATTTAAAATTTAAAAAACAAACAAAAAATGGGGATGCTTGGCAAGCGAGGAGCAAAGTGACCACAAACATTGTCCATGTCAATAGCACACTACCTTCTAACCTGCCTGGAGATATATTCAACTCTGAGAACCACACGCAGAGGCATCAGTGTTTCTTTTTAATTTTGGGGGAAAACACCGGGCAAATCACCCCCCTTTCGACAATAAATCTTCTGATCACAGAACGAGTTTAGGGTTTAGTGCAAATCGTGTGTAATCTCAGCTCCACACCCCCAAACGGGAAGTATTACTCTGCCTTTAATTTTAAAGGACAAAGTTTGCTATTGAATGTCCGGTGTGGGACAAGTAAGCAGACAGTGAAAACACAAGAGAGCATTTATTGTCCACAGTTAATCCATTAAAGTGATATTATTGTTACATTTTCTGTTTTACTCAATATCATTAAATTTATATATTGAAGGCCCTTTGGTTATATGGACTAGGGTAATTCCAATACATTCAATATTTATATTTGGGTATCAACTACAATAGGATAAAGTTCAAAATCATGAGATTATCAGGATCATCTATTTTTCTTTTTGGATAATTGTGGTGTTTAAGCGAATTTGTGTGCAACTCGATTAGTTTCCTTTGCTACTTCCTACGTCCCACCAGCATAGATTTTCCACCAAGGGTTGGACGGATGGAAGAAACGACTTAGTACTTTTGTCTATGTTGGATTTAGCTATGAAACCTCATGATTCTCAACCCACTTCACTAACCACTAAGTAACACTTGTGGGTGCAATGAAATTGTCTATTCGGGCTATAATCTCAAGATTATAATCCTAGAATAACCTAATTTTGAATCAAACAACCCCTTTTTTATGTACTGTTACTCATACTTGATATTGCCTCATGTTTTCAATGAATAAGTTCTCTATTTTGTTATAAATATATGTTTAAATTTGCAAGACGTCCATCAAGTGTAAAAGGTTGAAAGAAGAGTGCTTATGGAAAGTTTCGATCACTATATAGTTTAAAGTTAGTATTTTTGCATCAATGGACTAGGAAAACAAATCCAAAGTTAGTCATGGCAAATTGAAGACTAAATCGAAAAATCAAATCCTACAAATCTCATGTCTGTTTGATTAGCTCTCTCACTCTGTCTATAGACAAACAATGAATAAACCAATCTGCATTAATCCAAACCCGACCAGATCAATCATACACTGCTCAATTTTTGAGATACAACACAAAGAGACAAAGACCATAGTATTTTAATTCATAAATAATAGGTCACAACAACTATAGTAGAAGAAAAGCTACAAAATTTCTGTGCCGAGATTTTAAACTTTCTGCGCCTAACATACTCATTCGATATCCACAGCCTCTACAAGAGCTTTATTGTTAACAATTTACAAGTCGATGTACGATGCATGATGAATACACATAAACCATTGCCCATCAACCTTCTCGAAAACATTTGTAGCGAATTGTTTTCCCCAGCTGCTGCCTTTAGTTCTAACCATCTCAATGCATGTAACGTACCCCATATCACCTCTAACGTGAACTTGAACATCCCTAATCTCGATATCAAGTGGGAAATCATATTCTGCCCATACAAACTCCCAGCTTCCCATTACGAGATCATAGCCAGTTATGCCACTGACACCAGGGTGCACAACGCAAACATTCTCATTCTTTGACCAGAGGGTTTGCATTGCAGCTAAGTCTCCATTTCTGAAAGAATTGTAAAAGCGAGCGTTTGCTGCTAGTACAGAGGCTTTACTGTTCTCCTGGAGAAGTCGGAGGCTATCCCTAATTTTTGCTGCTCGGGCATAGTTCTCCTCTTTAATAGCAGTCTTTAAATCCTTCGCCAAGGTTTCCTCATCTAGCAAAATGTTTTCACCGCTCAAAGTTCCTTCGGAATCCTCACTCATGACCTGGCATGGTCTCAGTGAATGTGAATGGGGGCCTTGCCTAAAAGGTGCTGTTCTGAATAAACACATAATTAGATGATTTTACAACTTCGGAGTTCGGAGAGAGGAAATCTGAAGTAACCCATAAATTAAATGAAAAAGGAAAGAGAAATTGGACAGATGCAACACACTTAGCAGGTATGAGACCTGCTGCATGTAACACAAATTTAAAGGCCTGTCTAAGAGACTGGCCACCAATTATGACACAAACATGCATAAAGGGGTAATAGTACAATAAGGAAGAACCAAATGTTCAGATACTTACAATGCCAAAAAAGAATTTTTAGCTGACTTATTGCTTTTTCAACAGAATAGGTTACTTGCTTACATAACAAAGTGTTCCTAACTAGATAGAGGTCGTAATCTCTAAATGCTACAGAGAAAAACAGAAGCAAGTGGAAGCTAAGACTTTTTCTCCTCATACTTTCCATTTCTCCACTAAATATAAAGTTTGGAGAAAGGTAAAGAAAATACCAAGAAGATTATGTGATCTCAACTATGTACTCTGGATGTTGATATAATAGGAAAGATAAGTCCTTTTTCATAGAAACACCTTGAATTCAAAAACAAAGTTTCCTGTGCTTTAAAGCACATGTTCCTCCACATTAGTGTTTGTGTTCATCTTCATGGAAGATATCAAAGCACCAATTGACAAGACGTAAAACTGATACTTTCTGGTGAAAATCATAAGTTAACAAATTCACAGTGTTTCATCTCTTGTCTGTTAAGTCACAGAAAAGAAGTGCAAACAAGGGGAACAATATATATAGTCATACCATTACCATATCTCTCTCTTCCCCCACCCCACAGACACACACACCCCAAAACAAGATAAACTAAAATGATTTATATTAAACATTAAACATTCAAAATCAAAAGAGCTACATCAGTTTTTCTTTCTTTTTTTTCTTTGATGATATACTTGCAACAGCTACAGTTATCGTTTCTTGTAAAGACAACATGTTGCACTTGCATTAGTTATTCGGAGATTATTTTTCCTAATCCTTCCAACCAAACATTGTATTATTTTATGCGAAATTTATGTTTGGTTATTTTTCCTAATCCCTTCAACCAAATGACCCATTCAGCAATCAAAAGTTGTAAAAAGGTAAGTCAACTTTTTGAATAAGTTCAAGCTAAGCAAGGAGAACTTACTGAAAGTTCCACTTCTTGAATCAAAAGCACCATGTCCAGGAAAATATCCAGAACCTACTTTAATTCTGCCAGTTGAAACTACATTGAGTTGCATTAGAGAAGGTGAAGGAAGGCGGTGATCAATCTGAACTCCATTGATATTGGAATGACCTGAAGCTATGGATCCTCTAAACTCAATGCGTCCCTACATTGAAAGTTGAAGACAAAATAAAATCCATATTAAGTTCACCAAACACTGTGGTTTCATCAGTAACAGTTTTTCTTAATAGTATACCAACACCAGCATAAAACTAATATAAGTAAAAGCAGAAGATTTAGACTACTGACAGATGCACAACTGTAGACATATCCTCCACCAAAATTCAACCACAATTCCTTATAGGATTGTAACAAGGCAACCGCTAAACTTTCAGCCTTAACCAAGACCAAATTGTCGCATTCAACAACTCTGGTGCAGCAGTCCGAGCAGCCCAGGGAACACATTTGGAGGCTAAACTGATTATAATTTAATATAACTGAGGAATGAGGGGATTAGGAGCACATAATTAGCACAATGGCAATTATGAGGGGCTTAGAATTTTAAGTGTATTCAAATTCCTATGGGTAGAAAGAATGACAGCAAAACAACAACAGTGGCAGCAGCAGAAGAAGAGCAACAGGAAGTGAGATATCATCACTACCAGGCGGAAATTGATGAAATCTCAGACCTAAAAATATTTGGTAACAGAAATGTAGATGACTGGAAGCAAATGACAAACAAAAACTACCAAAAATACTTCCGATGGACCAAAAGATTATACTGCTCTGTTGTGGGCCCTTAACCTTAACTTTTTGAGAAATTATTGCTTTATTGGAAAAGGAAAGAAATTCACGTTAGGACCTCATTTTGTTTTTGATAAATGAGGAATCCCTGAGGACCAATAGTGTGTGGTTCAAGGCTTAGTAGATAATGGACCCGCCCCTCTACCGTTCTTCACTTAAATACCAGGCTTTTGACTACAGTGGGGCACAAACCCGTGATGTAAACCTAATCCACAGATCATCATTGCGGTTTTACCACTATACAAAAGCGTTGGGGAATAATTCACTATAGGACCTATATTCAGGGGCGAATGTAGGGTATCTGGTATATTGAAAAACCTATTAAAGCTATAATAGTTGTATCTCAGACCCAGTGCCAAAACTGGTAGCGGCAACCAGGAACCCATTTAAGCTGCAGTCCTATAAATGATGAGGGTTCAAATACCCTTGAACTCAACCTTTTTTACTCTTGTTTCTACAAAATACCGCATGCAGGTTCTTCCCTATTCTTCATTTTGCCGTTGCCACTTTGCTATTAGATTCTTCATTGTCTTCTTCATTCTTTTATTTTTGTTTTCTTCTTATATTGTTCTACTCAATAATTTTTCTAGCTATTGTGTATTGTCATTACCCACATCTTGCAAAAATAATACATACTATTTGTCGCTTGTCAGAGTTAGAGATCCACAGTTTTTGTCTGCGTCTTTTTCACATATGTGTTTAAGTGGTTTGTTATTCTTTAAATATATATTGAACTTTTGTACTAGTTCCTTTGTTTGTTTATTATTGTATATTAATTTGAGATTGTTGGGTAACCATACACTTCAAATTCTACATCAGCCTCTGCCTATAGTCTTCCTTCAGCGCAGTAGCAACTTTGCACCACATACATAAATTCACCGCCACTACCTCTATCATGCCTATTTATTTCCACCTTAGTTCATTAATTTTCCAAAGATTACACATCCATAACCTCTGCATTTATCCCTATCATGACTTGATATCGCCACCATCAACCATTAGCAACCAAGCTCAGCATCAGTTATAAAATCCTTGCAAATTCAGCAATCAAATTATTTCATTTCGATAATTATTATGATTTGGTAACCAAGTCCTTATAAACCCAGCAACGTCATCAAATTCTTTTAATAAGGATGAACCGAAGAGAGCAAGAAGAGGAGAACTCATAGCAGTGTCTACTGGCTAACAATTCATCACAAGAAAAACAGGAGACAAAAAGGATGAACGAAGTGATAGAAAAAGAAGGGAAAGGGAGCAGCAATCTGAGAGAACTGAGTTTGATAGCACGTCATTTGTTATTTGGATGAAAGCACTGTTAACCAATCCAATATTCAAATGACCAAAAAAGAAGAACCCTCAATCAATCAAAAGGTTAATAATAAGTCTGGGAAACTAACACTTGAGCTTTTGCAGTTCTCCACAAAACAGGCTTTCCGCAATTACCACAAAGTTTGCCTTTTTATTGTATCAAGTTATCAACAGTCTTATGTGTAGGATTTGTGCCAAGAGCCTGAGAGACAAGGTGCACAAAAGTACTTGAAGATCAAAAGTACACACCTCTTGAAAAGTATATTTTATAAAATAGAGAAATATTATTTCCATATGAGAGATAACTGGTTGGTTTTATTAATACTAACCCATATCCTTCAATGAGACAAAACCATCACTGCTTGCTTAAATTTATGTATAAACGATCAAATCCAAAAGATAAGAGGAAAGTAAGATCCCTAAAAAAAAAAAAAAAGAAAAAAAAGAAAATCAGTCACCCGCAAGGGTTGCTCAGTTGGTTGAGCATAGGGCTTTCATAATGGAGGTCTCAGGTTCGAAACCCCATGCCTACGACAACGGGGGATTTGCCTGCATGTGTGGTTTGCGAGCGATTGCACAGGAGCTGGGTTTACCCTGTGCGCACCCAAAGGGTAGCGGCTGCGGGTTCCCATGTCTGGTTACGGAAGCTGAGCTTCTGATTAATATTTGACAATAAATTAAGCACACTGCACACCTATTCTTATCCAACAGGTGATCACATAGGCAATTCTTGAACAATGTTGAGAAGAAATGAACCTAAAACTACAAAATTTCTCAGCTTATCCCAACATTTTAATTCAGCAGTACAAAACCCTTATAAACAAGTCAAAAATCTAAATTAGCAGTAAAAAGCAAGAAATGTTAATTAGCAACATTAAGGAACAAGAAAACATGTCAAGAAAAAGCAAAAAAAAAAAAAAAAAAACTCACGATATGGGGTCGACTAATTGTTGGTCCAAAAGACAATGTTTGGAAATTCGAAGCCACCTCCATATTTGTTAATACAATTCAAGTCATAAACTGCTCAACCTGCATATATTATAGGCAGACAAAGATTACCATAGCTATATCACATAGAATTATTTAGGATAGAGATTTAAATTACCTGTGAAATATTTGGTTGAAGAGGAAAGGGAATGGACGGAGCTCTATCTTATTAATTACAGCAGTGTGGGCTAATGATAAGGAAGTTATTTTGACTTTATAACTCAAGGGACGTTACAAACGACAAAGAAAATAGTAGTTGGGCTTACAGAAAAGATCAACTTTAGTTTTGTTTGGACTCTTTCAAGTGGGCTGGTACTTGAGCTTAAAGAAGAATTTTAGTTAAGACTTTATGTGGACTGGTCTTGGATTTTACTCCCTCCGTCCAATTTAGGTGTCTTAATTTGACTAGTACCGAATTTAAAAAATAAAGGGATATTTTTTAATCTTATAGTCTTAAATTAAATATGTGTATAATGTACTAAAATGTCCTTTGAATCTTGTGGTTATAAACTTGTCAGGTAAGATGCTTGCATTCTCAACTTACTAAATATAGAAAGAGATACTCTTTTTGGGACAAACTAAAAAGGAACGTAAGACACTTAAAATTGGACGGAGGGAGTAATTTTAAATGGGATTTTGGGTTGGGGGGGGGGGGGGGGGGGGGAGGGGGGGAATGTACGGAGTCGTTTGGTTTGAAGACAAGTTATATTGTTAGTATTAGTTATGTTGTGATTGGTTATATGGGAAAAGAACGCGCATGCCCACTCAAATTAAAATAATTATCCGCCCATTTCCCAATTACTTTCGTACCCCCAGAAAAAATCAAAACTATTTACCCGAGATGCTCCCAAATTATGATGCCAATATGGTATATAAATATAGTGAGATGATATCATTAAAGACTGTTTCAGTCCTTCTCTTAATCATCCATGATACCATCATGGTATATGAATATACTGAAATGGTATCATGGATGATCATGCTCATTTATTCAAAAAGACACACTTTTCTAAACCAAAAAAAAAAAACCTCTATGATACCATCATCTTATATACATATATTGTGATGGTATCATGGAGGACTGCTTCAGTCATTCTCTTAGTCCTCCATGATACCATCATGATATTTACTACAATGATACCATGGAGGAAAGAATATGGACGAGGGGATACGTCGGGTAAATAGTTTCGGCCAGTTGGATAAGAAGCGAATTAGGTTAGGAGGGGCATGGGGCTTGTAATTATTTTGTATTTTAGGGGTATTTGGTGTTGATTTCCCTAGTTATATTGAGATTAGTTATACTGGGGTTAGTTATCCTAATATTATTTCTTATTCATTGTTTGGTTTGTTGATTTAAAAATAACATGCATTGCATAATTTCTAAGAAGAAGTTGTTTTGTTCACAAAAATACCCTTCACCTTATTTGGTAGAAAAAGGGTTTGAGGTAGGGGTGTCAATGGGACGGTTCGATCGGTTATTTTTAAAAAATTATACCATCCCAATTTTTCAGTTATTTTATTTTGTATAACCAAAATTAGACTTTTCAAAACCGTCCCATTATCTCGATTTTTCTTCGATATCGGTACGGTTCAGTTAATTTTCGGTTATTTTAATTTTAAAGTTCACCTAAAAATACACCTTTATTAAAATGTAACGACGCAGACCTCCACAAACCTATTTGGAGCACACCATCAAATAAAGCTTCCATTTATTTCTTCTGAAATATTTAATGTAAATGCTATTAAAAAACTACACAAAGTAATTAAACTGAAATATGTTATATCAAGCAGCAAGACAACAACAATAGCATCATCACGACGTGAATCCCTCACTGATTGACCAGGGAGAAGAATAAATTGCCAAAGACAACAATGTTGATCAATTGAGCCAAAACAAATATCAGCTTATAGGCCACAGAAACCACAAGCTGAATTCGATACATATATGTCCAATGGCCAAAATCCTTTTTTATATTTAAAACATAACTTATAAAATATATTTTATATATTAAATTTAACATATTTGTAAATATAAAATATATTTCATACATGTAAAGCTATTCGATTCGGTTCGGGATTTTTTTGATTTTTTTAATAAATTAAAAGACCATCCTAATTGTTCAGGACGGTTTTAAGCTTAAATAAAAAACCACGATTTTATTGGAAAAAAAATATAAATCGGTTCGGTATGGTTAGGTTCGGTCAGTTTTTCATATATTTTTTGACACCTCTAGTTTGAGGTATCTCAAAAGTATTTTGGTCATTTTTATTGTAAATTCAAGGCTAAATAGCATGGTACGAGAAATTTATTTTGTGGGTCACATAACCAACCCTACTCATGTGAGGCTATCTCTTTAGTTGACAAGGGGACACTTTGCTTGTTTTAAGCATAAAACAGAAAAGGCAATGTTGAATTTAATATTTTTCCTTCCCTAATTAAAATGCTTAGCTAGAAACATAAAAAGAAATAAATAATTGAAAATGTATCTAAAAAGTTTGCAAATTCGATTATGATAAAAAAAAAAAAAAAACAAACAAACAAACAAAAAAAATTTCATTAGGTACAATTTTAATTGCAATGTTTTAAAACTTTGCTTTCACTATTTCTTTATTGAAATTTTAAAATAGATTATTTCTCTAAAATTTTAATTATTTGATCAAATATTCAATTGCCAAATATTAATATTAATAATCATAGTAGACAATAAAAACTATCTATATGTTTATAAACTAGTGTTGGTTCGTGATCATGCAAATGTCCTTATCTATAACTTTATTTAATTAACAATCATACATACATTTAACATTTATATATAAAAAAAAACTAGAGTGTAATTTAATACTAGAAATTCACACATACAGTACTACCTGAGTGGTCGTTTAAAAAAAAAAAGAAAAAAAAAGAAGATAAAAGATCAATAATATCTAAGATCAAATTTTGAGAAATTAACGATGATTATTTTGAAAAGTTTTTTCTCAATTATATAGTAGATATTGATTATTACAGATTATAAAGTAAGAAAATAATATAAAAAGATCAATATCGCAGTTACCATTCTCTAATAGCCATTTTGGGAGATATTTTAGATCTTTTATGTCTTTTCTTTTTTGTTTCTAGCTAAAAAAAATAATTAAGGGAAAATGTGGACTTTAAACACATTGCCTTTTTTGTTTTATGCTTTAAGACAAACAAGTATCAACTTGTCAACTAAAGAGATGACCTCACATAAGTAGTGTTTATTATATGACTCACAAAATAAAATTTCTCGCATCGTACTATGATTCCACCATCTGATATTCATGACTTATTCTGGTACTATTTCTAATCTTGGTATAATTTATTTCAGAATTAGTAACCAAATAAGAAATAAGACATACTAAATTCTTATTCGAAGGCTATTTATGTTTGTCCTGCATACCCACCCCAACTGTACAAATTGGGCAAGGCTGCAAAAACAATATGAGAAAATTTTCAACAATAACCAGCAGGGAAAAATTTGCACTATAATAAACACGGATGTTTAGCTGTGACAACTAAACTCTCAAGTTTGAAAGGTAAGTCTAGTGCCTAGAATTAAATAGTTAAATAGTAGTATATTATGTAAATGTATACTCCCGAATGAATATAAGTTCAATTTACCTCTGCTTTAAATATTGAAAGGTGGGCCTGTGGTGTCATGAACTTCTTATCAGCTGGAATAACAGATTGCATTAGACACACCACCGATATCCACTGTCTTCTATTCAGTGAGTCTCCCACAAACATTAGTCTCTTCCCTCTTTATTTCTCCCACATTTGGGTCACATTCCACCTGTGTATCAACATTAACAAGTCAATGTAGATGACAAGCAAGACACAACGATTTCTAGAACACAATACCAGAGTTTAGACATTATAGTGTGGATTAACTAGTCTGATTTTATAATTGGGTTAGTATTAAGAAATTACCCACATATTCTTTCAGCTAATGTCACAATTGATTCGTGAATATGATTATACTTAGCAGTTAGTGCCCGTTCGGCCATGCAATTTGGGCTTCAAATTTGAAGTTTTGATTTGAAATTTGTGTTTGTTTATGACATTAACTGCAATGTGAAATTTTGATTTTCAAATCCCAAATTCACCTAAAAGGTAGAATTTCATTTCTAAGTTTGTGATTTAGATTTTTAAAAACTTTAAAACTCGACCCTCGTTAAGTTTATATTTTGCAAAAAAAAACCATAATTTTAAATTTTGCGAAAAAAAGACCCAGGCTTGACGTGAAGACATTGTCCGTGTCATGAGGGAGGATTATATTAGAAAATAGACAGTTACTACTATTTTTTTTATTTATTTATTGTACTAATGGATCTTTGTAAAATTATGTTTATCTAAAAGTTTGTAATAGACTAATAGCATATAATTCCAATCATCTTTTTATAAATGGAAATGGCTCAAATATGTCATCGAACTATCAGAAAAGACTCATTCATGCCACTCATTAATAGTTGGGCTCAAAAATGTCATCGTCATTATCATTTTGGGTCATATATGCCATTACTCACTAACAGAATTCTACTACTACCAGATTTTGCCACCTGGCACCCTTTATCTTATATTTATGACATTATTATTTTACATTGAAAAACTATGTTCTCTTATTAATTGGATTGTGAATCTAATCTTATTCTACATCCTTCACAATCTTTACGTACTTTATGACTTTTTAATTTTTTTTTAAAAACACATAAAATTTATTTAAGAAAAAAAAGAGACAGGTATAAAAGAGAGTACACTAATGAGGTGTAGGTGAGTAAGAAAAGTACATATGAGTATGACATATTTGAGCCTTCTTCCGACCACTATTAATGTTACACCTCGAAAATTCTCGCGTCGTTTGCATCGTAAATAAACTAACGTACGCTCGAAGAGGTCATGGAACCCTTATAAGGTTAAGGAATACTCTGAACAAGTGTTAAGCAAGTGTTTAAATGTTCTAGGATCAAGCAAATCGAAAAAAATAAGTTCGTCGAAAATTTGGAAAACTTTAGCAGAATTTTTGGACAGAAATTTTGGGTCAATCTTAGAGAAGTATATCTTTTAGTATATGAAGAGTTTTGAAGTAAAGTAAAAGCCTAAAATGAAGTTCATGAAGTCTAGTTTCCAACACAACAAACCGCTCGTCGATTTGACATTAGAGTAGAGAGTTATGGACATTACAAGTTAGGCCGGCAGAGCAGAGACACGCAGCTGCAGTGCACGAATTCTTTTAGGTCGGTTCGCAAGTATAAAAGGACCTTTTTGGTCATTTTTGGGTCATTTCCCAATGCTAGACCCTTCCACAACATACATGTATATTCCTACATCTTTAGAACCTCCCACAACATTCACCCAAACACCCCCAAACATATCCCAAATCCTCTAGAACATTCCTCCAACTTCCACAACATGCACATATATTCCTACAAGTCTATATGACAATTTTGGTCATTTTTATATTTCATTTTTAACATAACCCCAAATCTTAGGAAGCCCTAGAAACCTCTCCAAACATATTCCAATATATTTTCAAGCCTAACCCAAAGATCCAAGTGAAGATTAAAGTGGTTAAGGTTTTCAAGTGAGGTCTATACTTGTCTCCTCTTCTTAAAGATGTTTGGGTGAGTATTTTTAAAGTGGAGTAACCATGGAATTGAAGTGGTCTTGAATTTTGAGGTAAGATTTCATCTTAATGTCATTGTTATGAGTTTGTTTGGTAGTTATGTTAAGATTTGAGGAGAAAAAAATTGGAGGAAAAGTTCAAATATACATTTGATGATATTTTGAGTTGTGAATTAACTTGAGTCATAATTATTAGTATGTTTTGAGCATAATCTTGTTATGAGGTATAATAATGATGTTAAGGAATTGTAGTATACGAGGGTATAAGGGGTTGTATGAAGTTGTGGTTATGGATTGATTATGAAAAGAAGTTTTGGGATTAAATTGAGTATAGTTTGAATATGATCTTTTGATTATGGAATTGTTGATGTTTTGTTGTGCTTTGGGAGTTTTTTTGAAGATTGGATGGAGTAAAAGATATAGGGGAGATACTGCCCGAATTTGGGCAGATTCCAAAAAGGGTTTTATTTGAAGGCTTAAGATAAGCATATGACGATAAGCTTAACAATAGCATGAATGGTTTTATATGTAGATTGCAAGATCGGAAGTAGGTTGGAAAGTCGAGAAGTGAACTTCCAGGTATGTTAAGGCTATTCCTTTTTTTTTTTGGCATGATTTCATATATGGTAAGAGCGTGATCAACCTTATGACTAGAGATTTGTCAAAATAAAGCTTGTCATATAGTTGCTTAGTTTCCGAGTGTTATGTTATTCTTTCTAAGGGGCCATATCCCCTCCCTATGTCCTTAAGTCCATAGAGAGATAGAGGAGACATGTACAGTATCAGTCTTTTTCCGCATATGCATGGTATACTGCATTATATATATATATATATATATATATATATATATATATATATATATATATATTTTCTTTTTTTCTTGAGCCTGACCACTTGGTCAGTGAGACAAATATGCCTGGCCTACGGGTCAGTGAGACAGATATGCTTGGCCTACGGGTCAGTGAGACAGATATGCCTGGCCTACGAGTCAGTGAGACAGATTGCTTGGCCGACGGGTCAGTGAGATTTTTCAGTTGCCTGGCCACTTGGTCAGTGAGATATATATAATAGCATTATATTGCATTTCATATGAGATATTCAGGGCATTCTTTGGCCTCCGGATTGTGTTGTTTTCAATTCAGTTTTAGTTATCCTTTGCCTTACATGCTCAGTACATTGCTTCGTACTGACGTCTCTTTTGCCGGGGGGTACTGTGATCATACCCACAAGTTTAGGTAGCCAGACAAGCGATCCAGCTCAGTAGGCCTTCCACTCAACTACAGACAGTGCGCTCCACTTGGCTCGGAGCTATAGTCCCTTTTGGTATGCTCTTTTGACATGTATATATGGGTATAATAGGGCCTTGTCCTGTCCTTTCTACAACTCGTACTCCATAGAGGTCTGTAGACAATTGTATATAGTTGGGATGTTTTGTAGCCTTGTCAGCTCTTATTTTTGTTGTACAGCTTACGTAGCGGCCTAGTCTGCTTTCCTTAGCACGTATGTTTATATATATGCGTTGTTGTGAGTTTTCGATGCATAGTCTATTGTATTAATCTTACAGGAGATGATATAGCTTAGTTATAAGTTATTTATGGGCCACCAGGTTGCTCAGTGGGACACAAGTACGAGTTTAGGGGTGCTTGGTCAGTAATGGCCGGGCACTCGTCACGACTCATCGGCTTGGGCCGTGACAATTAACACCCCAAATTTTATTCATATGTAACTTTCTATATCCATCTACATCTCATTAGTGTACTCTTTTTAAATCCGTCTCTTTTTTTCTTAATTTTTTTTGTGTTTTCTAATTTTTTTCAAAAGAGCCATAAAATACGCAAAAATTGTGAAGGATGTAGAATAAGATTAGATTCATAATCTAATTAAATAATAGAACGTAGTTTTTCAATGTAAAATAATAATGTCATTAATATAAGGCAGTTGAACATCAGGTAGTTGATGTTGTATCAGGCACCCCTGAGGCTGAACAAAGAAGCAGAAGTTATGCCTCTGCAGATATCAATGACCGATCAAACATGGAGGAACCTAGTCCCTCTAATCCTGAGGTTCAAGTATCCAACCGGAAGCACAAAGGATCCCATCCACTCCACAATGTGATTACTCCCTTAAACTCTGGTATTCAAACCAGGTCTAGGGCGAGAAACATGTTTGCCTTCTCAGCCTTCCTATCTCAAATTGAACCCAAGAATACCAAGAAAGCATGAAAGATGCCAACTGGATAGTTGCTATGCAAGAAAAGCTCCATCAATTTGAGAGGAACAAGGTGTGGCACCTGGTCCCCAGGCCTTCAGACAGAACATTGATAGGACTAGGTGGGTGTTTCGCAATAAGTATGATGAATTTGGAAACATCACAAGGAACAAGGCAAGGCTGGTGGTTCAAGGCTACAATCAAGAGGAGGTAATAGACAATGATGAGACTTTTGCTCCTGTTGCAAGAATGGAAGCAATCATGATTCTTATTGCTTTTGCATCTCATATGGAATTCAAATTGTTCCAAATGGATGTCAAAAGTGCCTTCCTTAATGGATATTTGAAAGAGAAAGTGTTTGTCAAGCAACCTCTTGGTTTTGAAAGTCATGAGCATCCTGAGCATGTGTTCGAGCTTGACAAGGCTCTATATGGTTTAAAGCAAGCTCCTCAGGCATGGTATGAGAGATTGTCAAAGTTTCTTCTTGAAAATGTCTTTACAAGAGGAAAAATTCACAACACCTTATTTCTGAAGAAAAGAGGGAGAAATTTGTTGATTGTACAACAAGTCTATGTTGATGATATCATTTTTGGTGCTACCAATGATTCCCTTTGTAAAGAATTTTCCAAGCTCATGGGAAGTGAGTTTGAGATGAGCATGATAGGTGAGCTAAATTTCTTCCTGGGGCTGCAAGTAAAGCAAACCCCCAAAAGGCACCATGATCAGTCAACAAAAGTACATTAAGGAGCTACTTAAGAGATTTGAGAATCAAGAGAAAAGGGAATTCTGGCACGGTCAGCTAGGTGCTACTTGGCCCAGGCACACTCAATATCATAAACAAAGATCTTCAATAATTTGAGGAATCGGGAGTTTAAAACCAATGGTAAAAGGGTATGGTTGAACCATGTAAAGGCCGTCGACATGTTATTTCATTTTGGCGTCAAGGTCCATCATGACAACGTCAATTTCAAGGCCAAATCTGCAATCCTCACGTACTCGAGGAAGAAAATCGGCAGTGATTAAGGAGGCAATCCCTTTAATGGATTCATAATGGTCATTGATTCGGAAATCTCCCTGGTAATTAAACCCTGTTAGGAGCACATCAACAGCAAGACAGTTAAAATCCTTTCCCAACTAGTTAGTGATATGGGAGCTTTGATGTGCCGTGAAATTATGGCACATTCGATGTTGTTTAACTCTAAGTTCTACTTGTTTTCAAGTGAGATTTAGTCAATTTGATGTATTTTGTGTATGTTGCAGGTATTTAGAAGTGGAATTGCAAAACAGTTAAAAATAAGGAATTTTGAAGACAAGGTATAGCTATGCACTTGTACAGACCGTCAACATGCTCGATGGTCCGTCAAGTATGTCTTCGAATTGCACTGAGTAAAAGATCAGAGACTGTGCAATATTAATGTAAAAAGGCGGGAAGATTGACGGACCATCAACATGATCGACGGTCCGTCGATGTACATTGACAGTTGAGGTTCTGCAGCTCGAAATTTGTCATCAGATCGTTGCAGTGCATTGTCGACATTCGATGGTACCGTCAATGTGCAAAGACGGTTCGTCGAGTTGCAAGCCGACCTGGGACATGATTAGTTTATTAATTCTGAGTTTTTGACTTGTATAAATACCTGATTAGGTTTTATTTTTTAGATATCTGGAGTTTAAGACTTGTATTGAGTACCTTTGGGTTCTTAGTATTTTTCAAGGTTTTCCAGAAAATCACATTCGTTTAACTTTCAATTTTATTCGTAAGTTTCAATAACAATTTCAATTATGCAATCTTCAATCTTTTATTGTTTATCGTTGTCATGAGTAGCTAAACACCTTTACTAAGGTTGTGAAGTCAAGGATGAATGTTTTGTGATTGGGGATTATAATTGATATACGTATCATGCATACTTTCTTATCTTTGGGAAAAACATAAAAAGAAATAATCTTTTCTTATTGGGAAATAGTCTAGATTCACATAGAGGTTAAGTGCATTCATACAACGATCCATTAAAAGTATATCAAGATCAAGATCCATGATCATACACTTTATCTGACGGGAACACAACCTTGGTTCTTTTTACCCACATATTTACAACTCAATTACTAGTCACTTTAAATTAGTCCACAAACCAAAAATCTTATAAAACCCTTTTTCTGGAATACACCAGGTGTTACACCCCGCAGTTTTGTACGTTGAAATTTATAAGTGATTGGATGTTTGAAGTATGGACATTGGAGTTACCTCCAAGGGTATATGAGATTACGTGCGTCTATCTTATGGTTACGAGGGTTTAATCTCATATTATAAGTTATGTAAAGGATTGGAGGTCAAGTGAATCAAGAAAATTAAGTCTGTGGGTCTTTGGAGAAAGTATGAGGGGCACTTTTGGCCCAACTTTGAGGAAAAATATCTTTTAGTATATCAGGAGTTTTGAAGCAAATCAAAAGCCTAAATTGAAGTTCATGAAGTCTAGTTTCTAACGCAACAAACCGCTTATCGATACGACGTCGGAGTAGAGAATTATGGACGTTACAAATTAGGCGGGCAGAGCAGGGGACTACGCTGCTACAGTGCCAACCGACTTTAATCCACTATATAGGGGCTAAAATTCATCTTTTTCTCCATAATAAACTTCCCAAATACTCTAGAAATCTCAGCCAACATAGGAGAGCTTATATACACTACAAAGTAAGGATTTTACATAATTTTCAAGTGACGGAGTATTAATCGAGATTCGGGTAACGTATAGTTGCGATTATAGTTTTGTTTTGTGTTAGAGTTGACTTGGATTCAAGTAAACATTGAGGATTTTTCTATTCTAGCAAAAGTAAGGTATGAATCTCTTTTTATTAATATTGATTTTGAAATATTTACGAGAATAAGAGTTATAATTATTGCGTTGGTATTGTTAGCGTATGGATTAAGGTTTGAAGAAAGTTTTGGATGAAATTGTGCATATTTATCTTGTAGAATCTTGATGATATTGTTGTTGATGTTGGTATGGTTTTTGTTGTTGTTGTTGTTGGTTTTTGGTATTGTGATTTCGGGCTAGGCATATATACAGGGGAGATGCTGCCCGAATTTCGGCATATTCTAAATGGATTCGAATTAAAGGCTTAAGACGAACAAGTGAGGATGAGTCTAATAATAGTGTGAATTGCTTTATATGTGGATTACGGGATTAGGAACGATCTTAAGTAAATTTCAAGACAGGAAGTAAGTTGGAAAATCGAGAAATAAGCCTCTAGTTATGTTAACGCTAGTCCCTTTCTTTCTAAAGACATGATCCTTTTGTTATAAACCTTTGTGTCATACCCATAATATCCTTGGTTCCACAAATTCTAGAAGCCACGAATCTCATGATCCTTATGACATTATTGAGCTCCTAAAGGCATGATTCTTTTCCTACAAACCCATGCATGAATTCCATAAAAATCCTGATTCCAAGAATGTTAGAAATTCATGACTTTTAAAGTTTTTATGATGCTAAAGATGAATAACTTTTTTATAACCATGACGATGATTATGAGGAATTTATTTATCAAAGCTCCAAGGCATACGGATTTCATGTTATTATGAGATGATTTTATTCATAGAGATTTCCAAGTACATGAGCTTTATATTATTATGAGATGATTGAGCTTACTTTACAATTTCTTAATTTCCTTCATTGTTGGTAATCTCACCTTATGACCCTTGTTCCTTCAAGGTGGGATAAACGATAATGATTGATCCATAATATAATCGGAGGCTACCGACCTTACGTCACTCCGATATAGTTGTGGCTTTTGATTCAGATCTCATGAATGCTTTATATATATGTATGTGTTTTCTCACACCGCGTCGCGCTATAGTCGGCCGGGTATGACACGTAGATGTGCACACCACTGCAGTGGGCATGTTATGATATTGCCCCGAACGCGGGCTAATGATAATAATACCGAGCCTTAATGGTTGGACATGATACTATATATATAACACCGAGCCTTAATGGCCGGGCATGGTACTATATATATATAAATGTTTTTAAAAAAAGTTAAGCATGCATGACATCCGCCTCAAGAGGCATTCAGACGTACAGGTTATCTCTCTCTTATTTTATTTTACTTTTCATATATGTATTATGTTGTTATCCATGCCTTACATACTCAGTACAGTATTCGTACTGACGTCCCTTCTTGTAGACGCTGTGTTCATGCCCGCAGGTTTAGGTAGTCAGGCGAGCAGCCCAGCGCAGTAGGAGCTTACCTTAGCTGCAGTCAGTGCGCTCCACTTGGTTCAGAGCCGCAGTCTATTTTGGTATGATATTTTGATTTGTATATATGGGTATGACGAAGTCTTGTGCCGTCCTTCCTACAGTTTATATTCCATAGAGGTCTGTAGACATTTGTACGTAGTTAGCAAGTTATGTAGTCTTGCCGGCTCTATGATACTCGTGATGTTGTAACGACCTTGTTGGTTTGCATATGCACATATATGTTGGATTACCGGATATTTTTATGTTGGGCCCTTTTCTGCGTGCAGGTATTCTTTGAGTTATGTTATATGTTGTTCAAGGTAACTTCTCAGTCAGGTGGTTACCGGCCTATGGGTCGGAGCCCGTCATGCCCCTCGTTGGGGTGTGACACCAGGATCGCAGGATTAGTATAATACTCGTTTAGTAAACTTTTTACACCATATTCCTTGTGGGATTCAACCCCAACCTTGTTGGGTTAGTATATTTGGCAGCGTCTGCTTTATGCTATTAACTAGCATAATTTGAGCGTGTCAAATTTCCCTGACGGTGGGGTAGAGTTGCGTCGTCATAATGAGTGTTTTTCTCCGGACGAATTGATAGGGGAAAGTTCGAAGGATAAGATATAATTTCTAAAACATTGTGGAAAAAGAGAAATCCTAGTGTAACGTCGGTCAAAATATAAAGTCTCTTATATAAGAAAGCATATGTATGATGGTCGGAAAACGAGGAGACACGGTTGATCATAAATATTAAGCTTTATGTTAATCACCATAATATGGGCAGTTATCGTTGTTTCGTATGGAGAAAGTTCAATGAGGATCGGACGACTGTTCTTCTAAAATATCTTTAAAAAGACGCTACGTTTTCCAGCCAAAAAAAAGGAATGAGAAATCTCTTCCACTTCCCGGATACAACTGTTCAAGTCTCCGTTAAGTGGGGGGACTATCCGTATAGGGTAAAAACAACATATTGCAGCTGTACAAATAGTATAGTGATGCGTGGTAAAGAAAACAAGTCATAGCTGAGTTAGCAACCAGTAGATACGGGGGACTGAGCATTGCATCGGAAGCAGTACCTGAGGTAACACTTTTGGTCCGGAGGTAAGACGCCATTATTGTCTCAGTGTCACGATCCAAACTACCGTGAGTGGTACCCACCCAAATCCCCTAGTGTGCGAACCATTTACTTAACCAACCATCCAAACCATTATCAAATTATTTAGCCAATTTTAAAGCATTCAAGGATATAACAAGTATAAATTTCTCCAAAAGTCTAGTCATGCCATTATTAAATAAAATCTGTGGAAGTCTAAACTATTACAACCCCAAAATCCGAAAGTCATCATACAAGTACTCTAACATAACTGTCTAAGAAAGAAACATTGTCTAGAAAAATAGCATAAATGTATGAAATGAAACAGACATCTAAAATAGGAAATATCTTTAGGTGACCTGGCATGGATAATAGCTCACCCTCGAATCTGTCAGAAATTGGCCTCAACCTAAATATGAGGTCTCGTAGAATTCTCTTAATCACAATCTGCACTTAAAAGAATGCAGCAAGGTAGTATCAGTGCAAACACTATGTACCGGTAGATATCATAGGTCGACTAAGATTAGTACAGTGCATCTAATCACAAAATCAATTAAATAGACAGATAGGCACAACAACACATAACCACACCCAAAATCATCAACAAGAATCATCCAACACCAAAATATCAGCCAATACAAGGATAGATAAATCCACACAAATATAAATCAATAAGAGTAACTCAATCCACTTAATCACCAAACACAATTGTAAAACACAAATTATCTCAACTCTGTCATATATCTGTACACACATGCCAAATGGTAGTGTTTGACCCATTAGCCATGACCTGCAGGGGACCCATGGAGTCCATGTACCCTCACTTCAGAATCTTACCTCGGATCACGAGCCTTTAACTTAGGCCACGTCCTCACCCCCTGTCAAATATGTCTTTTCATATTTATATATCTTTCTCATCACAGTGTATTTTCGTTCCACAATCAATAAGGAATGTGAACAATCAAGAATCAATATCAGGGAACACAAGTCACAATATCACAAGTCATATCAAGACTCAAAAATCAATTCATCAATAATCATGAATAAGAGATTACTCCAAGTCAACAAGAAGAGTATATATGAACTCCTTCTTATCATTTCATAGCAATTCATATAATTAATCAACTATATCAAACTGTAGGAATTATCAACCACACTTTATGTCCGAAGCCCTAATCATGTTTCTCCGATCAATTTCGTATCACATACAATCAAATAATCAAAGTCTAACTCAAGTAGACCGTAACTTACCTCAAAAAAGAACTGGAACAATGTAATCACTCCACGATAGCTTTCCCCTTTCGTAAAGCTTCCGAATGTTCAAAGTCTAGAAATATAGAGATATATTAGTATTCAAGTCATCTACTCAAACAATACAACACCTTGGGGAAAAGAATCCAATTACATTCTACCCTTTTTTAGTGGGTGAACTATCACTAAGCGTGAATTCATCATAATATCAACCCCAAACCATCATACTATTCCCATTCATGGGTTCTCTAATCAATTCAGCCTTTTTTTTTTCTTGCAGTTTTTATACTAAAGTTATCATCTTTATGAAACCCTAGGTCTCAATCAACAAGTTCCACCATTAATAGACAAGTTCTCAGCCTAGAAAGCGATAATATATACTCCTAGATGATTAAAAAACAATAAAATCAACAACCCATACATTAATCAAGGGTTTTCTTAAGTTCTAGGGATTTAGCCCTTTCATTCACGATTAATGGACCTTTAACTACTCATGGAATCTTTCATGATGATGGAATTAATAAAGTCAAGGGTTGAGACTTACCTTTCAAGCGCACTTTAGCCCTAGCCTTAAATTTTTGCCACAACAGTTCTTGGAACTGTTTTAGCGTTATGTGGGGAATGCGTTCGAAATAAAGAATATAAAATACGGATTCTGCCTCCCGTCGACTCCTGCAGCGGCCGGTGTCTCGCTGCAGTGGTCTCGCTATAGCGGGAAAGCTCCCGCTATGGCGGAACTTATTAAAGTCCCGCCTCCCGCTGCGGCAACCAACAACCCACTAAGACGGACCCACTGCAGCGGTCCCACACCCGCTGCAGCGGTCTATTTTGACCGGTAGCTCGGATTTTTGCACCAGTTTTCACCCAAAAATCCAAACACCAATCCAAGGTCCTACACACGCAAACAAAACATGTACGGATACATAAAAATACTCTATGGACTCACCTGTAGCCTCAGAATTCCCAACGGAGGTCTAGTTTCTGTAAGTCACCCTCATAACGACCTAGCAGGTCATTACACCCGAAGAATGTAGAACCAGAGGGGCTCTTTGAGGCCCAACGGGCAGCCATTACGAGCACGTTCCGTGGGGAATTAATAGGCTTTATTGTCCTCTTTATTACGAGCTATCAATATAGCTTTAATGCACATTATTAGCAACGACATTCCATACGGAATATGTACGCCTAGTCCCAACTATAAATAGGACTCATTGTATCATTGTAAGGACACGAAATTCAAGAGATATATACAGTTCATATTGCGTTTCTATTTACATTTATGTGGTCACTCTATTGAGTGTAATTCAACAAGGAATCAATTACTAGCCAGTCCCGAGGCACAAGCTAATAGATTCTCCAAGGATCAGGCTAATTCCAATCCCCCTACTTTAACTTTACTTTATTTATATTATTTCACTGCAAACTATATTGTTTATTTCATCGCATTGATCCACATGTCCTTGACCACTATACAAATTTAACTGAACCAATTTCCAGGTAAACATTTACTTAAGCTGTCACTTCAAGTTTTTAATGCCATAGTTCCCAAATTATATTCAAAGAAGACAAGGATAAAAGAATAATACCAAAAACGTAGAATGAGATAGAATATATAACACATATAACCATCCACTTTAGTTCCTTTAATTTTATTAGTTCTAATTTTTGCTTTTATTTTGCCATCTCATTGACCCTTGCACATGGTAATACTTAACAACTGTAAGGAAATTATCAGATGATAGGAAGCAAACTGAAGTAGCATCTAAATTAAAAAAAAAAAAAACAATGACATATAATTAACTATAAGGAAATCTTTTAGTGTCAATATGCTAGAGTGCAGCAGTGAATAGGGCTTTCTGAATTTCCATTTACCCTTGCACATTGATAATGAAAATGATGATAATTCATTCTTGCTCCGACCACCAATTATTCATAATTTTAATCAGATAGGCAATGTCAATTTCCATAAATGACGATGAAAAAATGAAAATGTGTTATAAACCACTTGTCAAGTTGTATTTTGGATGTATTATTAATGATTATACAATTAAAAGTGTAAATTGTACTACTTGACTTAAAGTGGTAAATACAACTTTCAAGTTAGTTGTAGCAAATTGCATATCAACTTCCACAAGTCGAACATTATAGATTGAGGGGCCAAATTCTTCTATAAATTGGGACCTTTGCTGTCATGACCTATTTTGCCTCAGCCGTGCGGGTTCTTACCTTCTCACCTCGGTAAGCGAACCATAAACCCAACATAAATAAAGACATAAATAATGAATAAATCAAGCGGAAAAGTATAGATACTTATGTCTCACGATATAGATATATATATAGTAGAATAGTGCGGAAATAATAATAATAATAATAATAATAATAATAATAATAATAATAATAATAATAATAATAATAATAATAATAATAATAATACCCCCAGGGTCTAATCTGGATAATACAAGAGCATCTAAAGGAAAATAATACAAGTCTGGAGTAATAATACATAAGTATCTATGTCTCTGAATAGCATAGGACATAATGATAGAGGAGTTTTCAAGGCAGCAAACAACCATGCTCACCCTGGAAACTCGAAGATATTGCTGAAGCGACTGTCAGCCACGTGTCACAGAAGCAGATCCGACCTGATACTCTGCATTCATAAATGAATGTAGCAAGTGAAGGTTAGTTCAAAACAACAGTACTAGTAGGCATCATCAGCCGATTAAACATAGCTAACACAACCCAGATAATAAAGCAGATAGCAGATAAACCAACAAGTATAAGTCAATGTAATCAAATTCAAGTATACGTCATCGCCTAAGTAAAGCATCTAATCCCATATGTGCCAAGTCTGAATATATCCAGTCCGAATCCGACATCACAAGTACAACACCAAAACATCTCAAAATCAAGTCATAATGCAATGCAATGCAATAGAGTATGAATGCAATGCAATTCCATGCAAATGTTGTGTACACATGTACTCCGGACGGAAATGCCGACATCTCGGTAGCACAACCCAGTGTGACTCGCGAAGTCTAAGTGCCACCCGTCTTGAATCTTTGCCCAACAGACAGACGGGACCCCGGATCTTTGCCAACGGGGGGTTCTCACCGGTACCACTCTGGGGGACCCGCAGATTCCATGCACTTACTCAATCAATGATTTCAAAACTAACACCGGATATTGGCTATCTCACGTCACTCAAGTAAAACCGAGCCCATCTCATCAAAGTGTCTCATCAAGTATCATCAGTATCTTAACAGTGTATCATGAAAATGAGAGTGCGTGCAATATATGTATCAACAACAGTAATCATGCTCAATATCACAAGTACCAGCAAATAGGTACGCTAACAATATATCTGAGTACAAATATCAACAGTGGGTATGCCAATAATATAACCGAATCACAAGTACCAACAGTGGGTGCCAACTATATCATAATCAAAATGATAAATAGAATCCAATATCTATCAACAACTCATGGCATCAAGCCAACACAATAGAACAATCAAATTACAATACAATGGGGTGGCTAACCCCAACACACAACAGAAGGCAACCTAAGGCAATATCCACCCCAACTTCATACCCGAAGGTTCACATGCTGTCTTTGATAATATAATCTAAATATGTGTTTCGCTATACGAAGTCTCACCAAGGGTAAGCTATAACCGACCTGGATGGCCGAACCGCAACACCAACAACTCACTCATTTGCCTTGCCTTTCCTCTGAACTTCATAACTCAAGTAGTCTAAGCATAATCGAAATCTAGATTAGAAATCATGAAGAATGATACTAATATTGCTACCATTCAATTTAGGTCAATTCTAACCCTAGAATTTGGGGAAACAGGCCCATAAGGGCAAAATAGGAAATTCGGAAGCAAAATATCAAATTAAGCACTAAGTGATCATAACCCAATCATTAATTGCTAAATTAACTCATAGATTTATCCAATTTCGAATTTGAAGTAAAATCCCCAATTGGGTACAAACCCTAACTCTTTGATCCCGAAATTCAACACTAGAAATGGAAGATATATGATTAAC
Source organism: Lycium barbarum (assembly GCF_019175385.1). NCBI lineage: Eukaryota > Viridiplantae > Streptophyta > Magnoliopsida > Solanales > Solanaceae > Lycium > Lycium barbarum. Next base: position 115,913,041 of record NC_083344.1, on the reverse strand, counting down.
AAGCTTAGATTCATCAAAATCTAACATAAACATCATCAATTTCATCATCAATAAGCCTAGGAAAAAAGTTCATGAAACCCACTTTCATCTTCCATTACTAAGGGATTATTAAAGGAAAGGAAGAATCTATGATGATTGGGATTAAAGAAATAGAAGAGGGATTAGCAAGATTTACCACCAAGAGTATTCCCCAAATATTTCCAAGAACAGTCCCCAAAGCTCTAATTTCGAAGTGAAAATAAATGAGGGTCTAAAGGCTTATCTAAATCACACTTAATGAAATAACAGGCCTGTTACCGCCACGACGGTATCGAGGCCACAACGGTGCCGCTACTACAGCGCCCAACAGACCGCCATGACGGTCTGTGCCAAATTCCCCTTAGCCGCCCCAACAGTAAAGTAGCCACAACAGCAGCGCCGTTGGGACGGTATTGGTGCCGCCAATGAGGACACTAGGTACCAGAATTTCCCTCGATTTTTTTAAGTTTCAAACGAAAACCCGAACCATCCCCAAGGCCATCTGCTCACAAACCACATACATAGACCCACAAAAAAATACATTATGAACGCGCTTTTGGGTCGGGAATTCCCAACGGAGGTCTCGTTGACCGAGTCAACCCCCGATACCTCATTCCTATTCCCAATCCAAGTCCCAAAATGCATATGAGTGTATTGGGAACTGAACCAAATATCCACACAAGTCATAAACGACCATCCGGACCTCTCGGAATTGTGAAATTTTTGAAAAAGGTTCGTTTACCCAAAAGTCAACTTCGGGTCAACTATTTTTTACTTTAAGCATATATTTCATAAAAGTTGCTCGAATCTGGTCTAGACACCTCGGGAAGCATGCCAACGGTCCCTTCGGGTCAAAAATACGTTAATCAATACTTGAAAAAGGGCAAAAATGCCGAAAAGACAATAATGACAAAACGGGTAGTTACTTTGCCTTCACATTTGTATCATCATCAACAAGTGAAATACAATCTCTCCCTCCTCTATACAAAGCTATTAGTTTATTTCTATTATTTATTTTCAATTATATAGTTTTATAACATGTTATCAGCTCAACGTTCTACCATCTCAAGAAGTTATTTTGAAGACTAAGGTACAGTTTTTTTTCCCTCTACAATTATGGCTAATCTTACAAAACTTGAGTTTGTTGCCCTTAATGTTTCGGGCAAGAACTACCTATCATGGGTGCTGGATGCAGAAATCCATTTAGATGCAATGGGTCTTGGAGACACCATAAAATATAAAATTAAGGCATCCAAGTAAGATTGTGCTAAAGCAATGATATTCTTGCATCATCATCTTGATGAGATTTTAAAAATTAAAGATCTCACCATCAAGGATCTACTCATTTTGTCGAATAACTTGAAAGAAAGGCATGACCACCTAAAGATGGTCATCCTCCCAGAAACATGGTACAATTGGATTCATCTAAAGTTACAAGACTTTAAGTCAATTATTAAATATAATTCTGCGATGTTCAGAATTACTACCTAATTGAAACTCTGTGGAGATACAATTAATGATTTTGATATGTTGGAAAAGACATTCTCCACCTTTCATGCCTCGAATGTGCTCCTGCAGCAACAATATCGAGAGAAAGGTTTCAAGAAGTATTCTGAATTAATTTCTCATCTTCTCGTGGCTAAACAAAATAACGATTTGTTAATGAAGAATCACGAGAATCGACCTACTGGCACTACCCCATTCCCTGAAGTGAATGAGGTGCACTCCTACTACTCTGGACGCGAAAAAGGCCGTGGTCCAAGTCGTGGTCATGGTAAAAATTCTTCCCCTGTGGCTAATTATTCATCAAAGAAAAATCACCGCCAGAATGGGAAAAAGAAAGATGAGAAGTGCGAAGTGGCGGAAACAAGTGGCTCAGAAAATAGATGTTATCGATGCAGTGGAAGAGGACACTGGTCACCTATCTGTCGTACGCCAAAACACTTGGTTGAGGTTTATTAAGCATCACTAAAGAAGAAAGAGAAAAATTCTGAAGCTAATTTTATCTCTGAGGATCAAGTTGATATTACTAACTTGGATGTGGCCGATTTTTTTGAGCATCCTAAAGGAAAAATAGATCACTTGATTGGTGATGGATCAATTGTTAAGGATGATTGATATGATTACTTTTAGTTTTTGCTAATTTGTAGTAGTAATCAAACAAAGATCATGTAATTGTAGTACTAGTCTATTTCTGTTTTTATGTTTATTTTCGTTTTTATCAGAGTAGTAAAAGATCATGTACTCATAGTACTAGTCTATTCCCATTTTTATGCCTATTCTCGGTGTTTATATATTAAACATTTTGGTTTTTAATTGATAGTAGTAATATTTACTATTACTCTTATTTATGTATGTCATTTGAAGATATTGATATCTCTCAAAATGAGTTTGAATTAAAATTCAATTATGAAGACATTTGTTTAATTGATTCTGCTACAACGCACACGATATTCAAAGATAAGAAATATTTTTTTCATTTACTCATGGGCAAGATAAATGTTACTACAATTTCTGGTAGTACTAATTTGATTGAAGGCTCCGGAAGAACCATCATAATTTTGGCTAACGGAACAAAGCTTATTATAAACGATGCCATGTTCTCTCCTAAGTCTAGAATGAACTTATTCAGTTTTAAAGATATATGCCAAAATGGATATCATATTAAGACAATGGATGAGATGAATCTTGAATATCTTGTTATCACCAAGAATGTCTCGGGCCAGAAATATGTTATAGAAAAGTTCCTTGCTTTATCTTCTGGCTTATATTGGACAAATATTAGTGCAATTGAGGCACATTTTATTGTACACCAGAAGTTTAATAATTCCAATACTTTCATACTTTGGCATGATTGACTGGTACATCCCGGATCTATAATGATGAGGCGAATTATAGAAAATTCAAATGGGCATCCATTAAAGAACCTGAAAATTCTTTCAAATGGTGAATTTTCCTATACTGTTTGTTATCAAGGCAAGTTAATTATTAGGCCATCACCAACAAAAGTTGGGATTGAGTCCCATGCATTTTTGGAATGCATACATGGGGATATCTATTCACCCACCTAGTGGGTCATTTAAATATTTTATGGTCCTAATAGATGCTTCTTCTAGATGGTCTCATGTGTGCCTACTATAAACTCGCAACCTGGCGTTTACAAAATTATTGGCAAAAAAAAAATCGATTACGGGCACAGTTTTGTGATAATCAGATCAAGTCTATTCGCCTTGACAATGCTGCTGAGTTTTCATTCCAAGCATTTAATAATTATTGTTTATCAATTGGGATAAAAGTTGAACATCTTGTAGCTCATGTTCACACTCAAAATGGTATTGCAGAATCATTAATTAAACGTCTACAGTTGATAGCAAGACCATTACTTATGAAAACAAGGTTGCCCACTTCTATTTGGGGTCATACAATTTTGCATGTAGCAACACTTGTTCGTCTCAGACCGACAAACTATCTTAAATTCTCACCGTTGCAATTACTTTTGGGTCAAGAACCTAATATATCCCATCTAAGAATTTTTTAATGCGCTGTATTTGTGCCTGTAGCACCACCATATCGTACTAAGATGGGTCCCCAACGAAGGTTAGGAATATATGTTGGGTTTGAATCAACTTCCATTAGTTGCTACCTTGAGCCATTGACGGGAGATTTGTTCACTGCTCGATTTGCAGATTGTCGATTTGATGAGACACTTTTCCCAAAATTAGGGGGAGAAAATAGTGAAATCAAAAGAGAAATTTTGTGAAATAATCCATCATTGTCTCATCTTTATCCATATGCTTCTATTTGTGAGCAAGAGGTTCAAAAGATTATTCACCTGCAGAAAATATCAAATCAAATAACATTTACAGATTTGAAAAGAATTAACAAATCACATATCCCTGCAGAAAATGTCCCAGTTCGGATTGATGTCCCTGTAGGACCATCTACTAGTGTCGTAGCTATTGACTTCAAAACACGCCTGAAGCATGGTAGACCATTTGGTTCTAAGGATCGAAATCCTAGAAACGAAAAACAAATGAACAGGATGACACCACGAAAGAATCTCATAAAGGAATTCAAGATTTGAGCAATCCTATGATCCTTGAAGAGATATATGAGCCTAAGACCCAAGAAAATGAGGAACTATCAATAAATCCAATTGTTGATGGAAACAATTTGAATCGATTAGAAATACTGATGGATTATGTCTTTGCATATAATGTTGCAACAAGAATTATGCAAGATAGTGAGGATCTTGAACCTCGATCTATTGGAGAATGTCAACAAAGATGCGATTGACCAAAGTGGCGAGAAGCAATTAAATCAAAGTTGAATTCACTTGCCAAACGCGAAGTTTTTGGACCTATAGTCCAAACACCTAAGGGTATTAAACATGTTGGTTATAAATGGGTCTTTGTACATAAAATAAATGAAAAAAATGAAATAAAAAGATACAATGCACGCCTTGTTGCACGAGGATTTTCACAAAGACGTGGTGTCGATTATGAAGAGACATACTCACCAGTTATGGAAGCGATAACATTACATTATCTCATTAGTTTCGCTATCCATGAGAGAGTTGAGATGCATTTGATGGATGTGGTTACAACCTATCTTTATGGGTCACTTGATAGTCAGATATATATGAAAATCCCTGAAGAATTTAAGATGTCTGAAGCACATCGTTCAAAGTCTCAGGAAAAATATTCAATCAGATTGCAAAGATCATTGTATGGTTTGAAGCAACCAGGACGCATGTGGTATAACCGCCTTAGTGAGTATTTATTGAAGGAAGGTTATATAAATGATTCCATTTTCCCATGTGTTTTTATAAAGAAAAGGACATCAAGGCTCGTTGTACTTGCTGTTTATGTTGACGACATAAACATTATTGGAACTCCAACAGAGTTTCAAAAGGAAATTGATTATTTAAAGAAATAATTTGAGATAAAAGATCTTGGAAAGACAAAACTATGTCTTGGTTTACAAATTGAACTTTTGTGTAACGACCCGTTTTGTCGTTACCGTGATTATTCTACTTTTTCCCTCGTTGACCCGTTCCTGAGTCTCATTAGAACTATTTTGACTCAAAGAGATAGTTGGCATGACTTCTTAGGCATCGTTGTGGTCTTTAGAATGTTTTCTAAAAAATTGGGCTTTAAGCAAAAATGAGTTGACTCAAAGTTTACTTTAGAGTAAACGGACCTTTTTCGGAAATTCATTGATTCCGAGAGGTCCGGATGGTTGTTTAGAACTTGTGTGCATAATAATTTCGGTTCCCAATGCACTCGGGTGCATTTTGGGACCTGGGTTGGAAAGTTAGTTTTGAGGTATCAGGGGCTGACTTGGTCAATGAGATCTCTGATGGGAATTCTGAGGCTACGAGTGCATTCATAGCATGTTTTTATGTATATCTGCATATTTGGTTTGTGTCGGGAGGTTCCGGGAAGGTTCTGAGGGTCAATTTCAAGTTTAGAAGACACTAGAATTTTTTGGTGTCTGGTGACCGCTATAGCGGTAGGGTGACCGCTATAACGCCCTACCACTATAGTGGTAGGGCGACCGCTATAGCGGTAAGGTGACCGCAATAGCGGCCGACAGGCAGTTTTCTGATTTTAAAAACTCTCTAAAACCCTTAGACATTTCCCATAACTTCTAAACTCGTTGTAAGCACTCTGCGAGGCGACTTGAAGGTCTAGAGAGTCATTTTCTTCCTAGGGTAAGTGTCCTAACCTTATATCTATCCATTGTGATCTTCTAAACATGATTTCAACCTTATAATAACTAGAATCCAAGATGATTTTTATAGGTTTCATGTGAAGAAGGGTTAAAAACGAAATTGATTCTTAGATGATGTCTAATGATGAAATTGTTGTTGTTCATGCTAGATAATGCCATATCTAGGCTTGTTAATCATTAATCTTCGATCCTAGAGTTGATTTTCATGAATTAAAGTTAGGATTCTTAGACCCAAATTTGTGGGTTTTCACATTAATGATGATTTTGAAAATTAATTGAGTATTCTTATAATTAAAGTATTGAGTTTGGCCTTTTAGTATTAAATTTAGTATTTTGGTCATAAAATTTCCGTTTTGCCCTTCGGGCCCATTTTTCCTAAATTAAGGGTTGGAATTTGACCCGAATAGAAAGTAGCCAATATGGGTATCATTATTTATGGCTTCTTACATGGAATTCATATGTGATATAATTTGATTATTTGGAGACGCTTCGAAAGACAAGGCAACGTGTGGGTTCGTGACACCTATTCGGCTGCTAGGTAAGTTATGGCTTCCCTTCGGTAGACTCCGGTTAGCTTCCCATATTTTTTATTAGAAGGAACGGAGAATGCATGTGTAGGAAATCAGAGATTTGGGATGGAATCCTAGGATGATATTGTTGTGTAACTTGTTTGTTCGGGCTTGTGGCCTATAGATTCCTTAGGTTGTTTGATGTGTTGGGAGTAGCGGACGAAACATAATTTTGTGCCTAATGATGAAAATTTCTCGTAATATGTAATTACTTGTGTTATGCCATTAATAGTGAATCTAGTGGATAAATGGGAGGATAAAATGTACCAATGATTGTGAATGATTTGTGATGAAAGATTTTGAGTGTAAGGTGAGATTCGTGTAAGCTAATAGGCTGATTTAAGGAAGTGGTAATAATGTATATCGATTGATTGACCCGTTGTGTTGTGTTTGACAGTTCTATTGTGTTGGCAAAATTCCACCCATCCACACAAAAAAGCACATTCCATTTTGGGAAGGGAATATGCCTTTCTTTCTTCAAGATATTTTTAAATCATATGGGCATTTTGAAAAAAGAAAAAAAATGAATAACACATTCAAAATCCTAAACTAAACACCAGTAAAAAGCTAAATATACGCTAATCAAATATACATATCACAGCCGCAATGCACATTCCTGGAGATAAATGCACCTAAAACAGCACCATGTAAGCTCGTCGTCGGGCACCAGTTCTTAGCCAGCTCTTTCACTGAGAAAACCAGTTGTTAGCACCAACATAAACAACCACCATTCACCTTCGAATTATTGTTTTTGCTTTCTATCGGAGTTGGGATGAGTTAAAGGTCTTGGAGGTTCCGTTCACGGTTTCGGGTCGAAGTCCTTTTCTAGATTCATGTTGTGATCCTTGTGGCTCTGTACTGGTTTCTTTTGAAAGTTTATACATCAGAATTGGAGACAATATTTGACTCCCTTTAAGGTCCAATCTTTTTCGCTTCTTGTTTATTATTCTATCCATGCTACTGATATAAATGACTGTTGATCAAATTCTCTATGTTTGGCTCTGAAAGTAAATTCCGTGTTAAGATCTATTTTGTTCCTAAGGTGTAAATGGGTCCGTGTTTGAAATGTTACGGTCAGTTTCTTCCTTTGATATCTGTTCATTGGATATTTTGAATTATGTTAAATGGGTTAGGTGCTTAAAATGGTCTTTACCTCAGTGAATTAGATTAAGAGTAAATGTACGTACAATGAGCTATTCACGTTTTTTTCTAAAAATTAAATAGGAGAACATTTGTCAAATTCACATATCATGGATTAGATTAGTTCTTTTAAAGAAGATAAAAAAGATAGTGATAAAAGTTGACCAAGTCAGTTTCTAAAAAAGAATCTCTATCATATTCCCGTTGTATTACTTTGGTTATTTTACTAATGTTAATCTTTCTTTATCTTCTCCTACTATACTTCCGGATATAAAGAACAAAAAAAAAGGATTTTTAATCTTAAAGGCCTTCTGAATTTTGTTTCTTTTTAATTAAACGTAAGTACTTTTTTGTAGTTTGTTCCTGTAGCTCAAATGGAGCATACATCTGTACTAAGCTTCTTCTACTACAAATTTATTCAATGCCTAATTGTGCTCCTTTTGTTTGACGAATCATCCGTTACTGGATTGCATTTAATCATATAGTTCGGAACTTTGAGTTGATTTTTTTTTTCTTTTCTTCTTTGTTGAATAATAAGAGAAGGTAAGCTGGTTTGATCTCAAGCCAGATATTATATAATAATTTTGGGCCTAGATCAATGTTTAAGGCATTTTGTATTAGTTAAATATTAATTGTGAGATGATGAATTATTTCAAACCCCGTTGTCAAGTATAAAAGAAAAGAGCGGAAAAATCAATTGTAAGGGAGCGAGATAGGTTGTGAATTTATTCAAAATCCGTTGTCAAAGAGTGAAAAATGACAAAAATGATAAAGAAAAGAATCTCAAATTTAAGAGACAAATAATTGCTTCTAACGGTAGACTCTTTAGGCGCGTCTAATAATAATTGTGTTGACCATGTGGACAGACCCATTCCTTGGTCAAATGCATACAATCAAAGAAAAGTCATGTGGACCATCCCGTTCCTTGACACTCTAATAATAAATGTGTTGACTATGTGGACAGACCCCTTCCTTGGTTAGATGCATACAATCAAAGAAAAGTCATGTGGACCATCCCGTTCCTTGACACTCTAATAATAATTGTGTTGATCATGTGGACAAACTCGTTCCTTGATTAAATGCATATAATCAAAGAAAAGTCATGTGTGTCATCCCGCTCCTTGACACTCTAATAATAATATGTTGACCATGTGGACAGGCCCGTTTCCTTGGTTAAATGCTTATAATTAAATAAAAGTAATGTGGGTCACCCCGCTCCTTGACACTATAACAATATAATTAATTAAAGACATTTGTGTGCATACACTCTCCTAAGTTTAAACAATTAAAATATGTTTTATCCGAGAATTAATTATAACCAAGTATAAGCCGATAAAAGCGACCGTGCTAGAATCACGGGACTCAGGGAATGCCTAACACCTTCTCCCCGGTTAACAGAATTCCTTACTCGGTCTTTTATTTTCACGGACCAACAATAAAGAGTCATTTCTTTTTTATTAGGGATTCAATAAGGTGACTTGGAACACCAAAACCCAATTCTAAGTGGCGACTCTATAAATAAATAAATCTCTATTCAAAACAGTCACTTTAAATGAAAAAACCCTTAAATAATAAAAACCTATGTGTTCATCGCGCGGGACCCAAAAAAGGGGTGTGACAATAGCCGATACCAGGTGATGATTCGGTATCGTTGATTGAGTGAAACTGATATTTGATAAAACTCTTTACTTGAGTAATTGTGAGATGGTCGATGTCCGATGATCAATTCCAGAATTGTTGATTGTGTGAAAATGATTGATACATTGTTGGCATACCCCATTGTTGGTACTGGTGATATTGAGCTTGATTGTTGATGTTGATACACGCATTGCACGCATTCTCATCCATTCATGATGCATGGCCGATACCCGGTGATGATCCGGTATCGTTAATTGAGTGAAACTGATATTTTGATAAAACTCTTTTACTTGAGTGATGGGGAGATGGACGATGTCCGATGATCAATTCCGACATCGTTGTTGCATGGCCGATTTCGATGATATTTTCGAAATTGTTTTTAGTGCATGGACTCCGCGGGTCCCCTAGAGTGGTATCGGTGAGAACCCCCCGTTGGCAAAGATCTGGGGTGTCACGACCCATTTTAATCTAGGTCATGTGGGCACCTACCCTTCCCACCTCGATGGGCAAACCCTTAACTCAACATTCGCAGTCAATAAATAATAGTGGAAGAAATAAAACGACATAAGTCTCACTATATAACATAATGTAGATAAGTGCGGAAGTAACTGAGTCCACCCTAATATCTGGTCTGGTCATACAAGAGCATCTAGTCCGAATACTAAGGTCTGAATAATAATACAATATATAATAGTCTCAAATCATGTCTTGAATGAAAAGTAAGACATAAGCAGTAGAAGAGTCTCCGCGGTCAGCAGACGCTGTGCTCACCCTAGAAAACTCAAGTAGAAGCTGAGGAGTCAATCAGCCACGAGTTAGAGAGGTAGATCCGACCTGATACTCTGCATTCATAAAAGAATGCAGCAAGTGCAGGTCAGTACAATCAACAGTACTGGTAGGCATCATCGGCCGACGAAGCATAGATAACACAATTCAGAAAATAAGCAGATAGCAAGGAATCCAATAAGTATAAGATAAAAAGATTTCAACCAAGTGTTCGTCATTGCCTACGTCAAGTCTCTAAACCCAAGTACACCAAGTCCGAAAGATATAAACATGTCAAATTCAATCATCACAAACAATCACAACGAATCGCAATCAAGCCAAATGCAGTGCAATGCCATGCAATGCAACAATGGAATGGATGAGATGTAATGCCATGCAATATGAGTGTATACATGTACTCTGGACGGAAATATCGACGTCTCGGTAGCACAACCCAGTGTGGTTGGCGAAGTCTTAGTGCCACCCATCCCGGATCTTTTCCTAATAGACAGACGGGACCCTGGCTAATTGCTCACAGGGGGAGTCTCACAGGCACCACCCTGAGGGACCCGCAGAATTCATGCACTAACAACGATTCCGGAATAACATCGGAATTGGCCATGCAACAATGATGCCGGCATAGATCATCGGTCATCAGCCTCTCACAATCACTCAAATAAAGAATCGCTCAATCAATGATACCGGATAATTACCAGTTATTGGCCATGTATCATGAATATGAGGGAATGTATGCAATGCGCATATCAATGATTCCGAAATTTAACCTCACACATCGGCCTTCTCACAATCACTCAAGTAAAAGAGTTTATCAAACATCAGTTTCATACAATCAACGATTTCGGAATGGATCTTCGGACATCGTCCTTTTACAATCACTCAAGTAAGGAGTTTATCAAATATCAATTTACTCAATCAACAATATCGGATCATCACCGAGTATCGGCCATGCATCATGAATGCGTGAGAATGCGTGCATCAAGTATCAACAACTAAGTTCAATATCAAAAGTATCACGAGGGGGTATGCCAACAGTGTATTATATCACAATACCAACAATGGTATGCCAACAAAATATATATCACAAGTACCACGAGGGGGTACGCCAACAATGTATCATAACGCAAATACCGACATGGTATACCAAGCATATCTCAGTCATGACATTAACATAGATTCAGATATCTATCGCTACTCGTAGCGCTAATCGCCAAATGGAACAATAAACACACGTAACGGGGTGGCTAGTCCCAACATACAACATGGCCCAACCTAAGGCAATATCCAACCCAAATTCATACCGAAGGTTTGCATGCTGTCTCCGACATTACATTCTAAATATGTGATTCGCTATGCATAGTCTCACTAGAGGTAAACCATAACCTACCTGGACTGCCGAACCGCAACACCAACAAGACACTTTTTTGCCTTGCCCTTCCTCTGAAGCTCAGAACCAAAGTAGTCTAAGCATAATCAAATTCAATATTTGAAGTCATGAAGAATGATACTAATATTGCTATGATATCAATTCGGTCCATTTTAACCCTAGAAATTGGGAAAATAGGCCCACAAGGGCAAAATGGGAAATTCGATGGCAAAATACCAAATTAAGTCCTAGATGATAAAAACCCAACCATTAATTATTGATTTGACTCAAGAATTGGTCTAAATCTGATTTCAAGTAAAAAACCCCAAATTGGGTATGAACCCTAATTCTCCAAATTTGAAATATAACGTTAAAAGTGGAATATATGAGGTTACTAAGATTAGATTCATCACATTTTAACATCAACATCATCAATTTATCAATTATCATCCTAGGAAAAAGTCTCTCAAAACCCTCCTTCAAATTCCATTTATTAGGGATTGGAAAGGCAAAGGGAATTTCTAAGATGATAATGATTAAAGAGGAGTAAAGTATTAGACATGGTTTTACCTCCAAGAATTTCTTCAATTTGACTCCAAGAATAGTATCCCCAAGCTCCAATATCAAGATATGAAATAATGAGGATCTAAGACTCATTTAATAGATTTAACTGCCCGTCACCCACTACAGCGGTGCTGTGACCACCGCAGCGGAGCCACCCTAGCGGCAACCTGAACGCTTCAGCGGTCAAGCCAAAATGGATAAGACTGCTTCAGCAGGAGGGCTATGCCCCAGCGGTGCTAGTGCGGCCAAAACGGGCACCAGACACCAGAACTTGGTCAAGCCTTTTCGGTTCGATCCGATTTTTTGACTAACTCCTGAGGCCACTTGCTCACATACCAGATACCTAGTCCCACATAAAAATGCACTACGAATATGCCTGTGGCCTCAGAATTTCCAACGGAGGTCTCGTTGACCGAGTCGACTACCGATGCCTTAATTTTCAAAGTCAACTACCGATGCCTTAGTTTTCAATTCCCATCCAATGTCTCGAAATGCATCCGAATGCATTAGGAATTAGACCAAACGTACACACGAGTTCTAAACGACTATCCGGACCTCTCAAAATTGACGGAATTCCGAAAAAGGTTCATTTGCCCAAATGTCAACTTTGGGTCAACTGCTTTCACTTTAAAGCCTATATTTTCACTAAAATTGCCCGACTCCAGCCCTATACACCTCAAAAAGTGTGTCAACAGTCCCCTTAGTCAAAAGGAAGCTAATCAATGCTCGGGAACGGGTGAAAATGCCAAAAGGACTCTAACAACCAAACGGGTCGTTACACGGGGTCCGTCTGTCTGTTGGGCAAGGATCCGTGACCGGTGACACTTAGACTTCGCGAGTCTCGCTGGGTTGTGCTATCGAGATATCGATATTTTCGTCTGAAGTACATGTGTACACCTCATTTGCATGGCATTGCATTGCATTCATACAATATTGCATTGCATTATGGCTTGATTTTGAGATGTTTTGGTGTTGTACTTGTGATGTTGGATTTTGGCGTGATACATTCATACTTGGCACCCTTGGGGATCTAATGCTTTACTTAGGCGATGACGGGTGTTTGGATCAGAATTTATTGTTTGAACTTGTTGAGGTATCCTATGAATCGCCCGGAAGGTTAGTTATACGTTTAGTCTCTATGTGATTTAGGGTAACGGGTGTCCTAATGATGAGTTGACCACTAGGATAAAATGAAAGATTTAATGATATGGGAGTTCCGAGATCGTTGTGAGTTTGGCTGGTGATTATTAGAGTGAAATTAATGCTTAAAGGTATTGATGTACAATGTGTAGTAGATAGACATATGACTTGATTGGGTTGTTATCATGCTTATCTGTGAATTCTTTTACTGATATGTGTTACTAACCATTGTCAGGCTATGATACTTACTCAGTACGCGTGGATTGTACTGATATTGCACTTGCTACCCCTTTTTTGTGTAGATTGTTTCAGGTGGTTGATTGTTGTATGAGCGGAAATGCGCTGTGCCTATCTGGAAGGCGTCCTCCACTTCATTCTGGGATGGATGTTGAGTCTTAGAATGTAGCGGTAATCTGGAATCATTAGTTACTCTTGTACCAGTCTAGACCAGGCCATGGGAATTTGGATTGTATCTGTATTTGTTATATTGTTGTAATTATATCGAATCTTTTGTTATTGAACATATTATGAAGTTTCTGTTGTATTTCTAAGTATCTATTGGTTTAAATGAATCGTCTTTATTTAATTGTTGTGTACTCAATGAGAGGGTTCGCCTACCAAGGTGGAAAAGGTAGGTGCCCGCATAGTCCCGAAATTGGGTCGTGACATTTTGACAAATGTATCTTTGTTCATCAATCCACCTATACAAAAAAAAGTGTTGAAATAATTTTATATGGATGAAGCACATTAATTAGGTACTCCGATGGTTGTCCGATCACTTGATGTGAATAAGGATCCGTTCTGACCTCAAGAAAAGAATGAAGAGATTCTTGATCCAGAAGTACCATATCTTAGTGCGATTGGTGCACTAATACTACAAGGCCTGGCATAGCATTTTCAGTTAATCAGTTAGCAAGATATAGTTCTGCTCCAACCAGGAGGCATTGGAACGGAATCTAACACATATTGCAGTATCTAAAAGGGACTACCGATATGGGCTTGTTTAATTCCAACAATTGCAGTCCCAATTTTGTTGGTTATGCCGATGCAGGGTATTTATGTGACCCACATAAAGCTCGATCTCAAACAGGCAATGTGTTTGTATGTGGGGGTACTGTCATATCTTGGCGATCTACAAAACAATCTATTGTGGCAACTTTATCAAATCATGCTGAGATAATAGTTATTCATGAAGCAAGACCAGAATGTGTACGGCTAAGGTCAATGATACATCTCATTAGAGAAAAATGAGATTTAAAATGTGATAAAGTACCACGATCTTATATGAAGATAATGCAGCATGCATATCCCAATTAAAAGGAGGATTCATAAAAGGAGATAGAACGAAGCATATTTCACCAAAGTTATTCTTTAGACATGATCTCCAGAAGAATGGTGATATCAACGTACAATGGATTCGGTCAAGCGATAATTTAGCGGATTTGTTCACTAAGGCATTGTCAACCTCAACATTTAGAAGTTGACATACAAGATTAGAATGCATCATTTCCGAGACATTACTTGATGTTTCCAGCAGGGGGGGGGGGGGTAAAATATGTGTTGTAAACTTTTTTCCTTAACCAAGGTTTTATCCCATTGAATTTTCCTGATGAGGTTTTTAACGAGATAGCAAGCAATGCGTATTACTAGATATGTGCTTTTTTCCTTCACTAGAATTTTTTCCACAGGATTTTTTTAGTAAAATTTTAACAAGGCACATTATCTATTAATAAACATCCAAGGGGGAGCGTTATAAACCATTTGTCAAGTTGTATTTTGGATGTATTATTAATGATTATACAACTAAAAGTGGTAAATACAACTTGCACTTGCAACTTGTATCTTAGTTGTAGCAAATTGTAAATCAACTTACACAAGTTGAATATTATAGATTGAGGGGCAAAATTCTTCTATAAATAGGGACCTTTGCCTTCACATTTGTATCATCATCAACAAGTGAAATACAATCTCTTCCTCCTCTCTACAAAGCTATTAGTTTGCTTCTCTTATTTATTTCCAACTATATAGTTTTATAACAAAATAAAAATTAAAATTAGTAGTAAAAAATGCACTGGGGGCGACAAGGATTGTAATTTTTTTTGTAGACTACCAAATTTTTAGAAAACTATCGCAAGAAAGAAATTCTAAAAAACCTAACGCGTAAGAATAAGACATGATAGAACAAATACTGGAGAGATGAATATTACCAAAAAGAACATATAGCTGTTGGACATGAGCTGGAGCAATCTTTCCTTAGTTCAAACAAATCGAATCTCTCCCTTTATACTGCTGCCGCAACTCACTTTGTTTGCTATGATTAATTGAATTCATATAAATGGAGTGAAGATGGGGTGAGAATATGAAAACTGTGTAGATATCGTGACTAATAACGTTGTTGCAATTTACTTTTACGCGGATTAAAGCATAAAAGTCACTAAGAGGTTGTTGGTACTCTAATTGAATTTTAGTATTTTAGAGTCTCCACCTAATTTATTTAAGAAAAAAACTAGGAAAATCGGGTTTAAAAGGGTTTATCAAACAAAAGAAAAATTCTTTTTGGACCAGAGTTCGAGGTAAAGGTTCTGGTGATCCTTAGGGAATGTTTTAACAAACCTAATATTAAGGATCCGTAGAATACGGTTGACCTACGAGCTTCAATGTGTGATTATTGTAATTATCTGCTTAAAAAAATGTTTAAGTTTCCGCAAATTGTCATTCATTTATATCACAAACCCAAGAAAAAATTTGGCAAAAAGTCCTCTTTAGAAAAGGGGGTTTTGATTTTAAAAATCCGTATAAGTGTTCAACTCACTCTATTGCCGGACTACGACACACCCGGAATTTCTCTGGAGTAGAGTCACTACTATTTTATTCCTAATAAAATGGATTTAGTACTTACGGGTTATATATATATATATATATATAGAAAGTATGGAGTATATCTCCGATTTTATACTTATATATATAGGAAAAATACAAGTATTTATTATTCAAGTCCAATTCCTATCATTTAAAGCTGATGAAGGTCAAAGTATTTCAGTCCGGATCCATCTCACCGACCCACATACATGTTCCTAACAAGATGTACATTGCAGAAAATTATGAGACCTGCTTCGACTCCCACACAAAGTACGTAGTTTTAGCAAATATGAATGACTAAAACTACCTCAGTGCATAGTTAAAAGAATATTACAGATCACAACCTCTTACATAAATGCTACTTCTTACCATTTTCTCAAAGCTAAATAATGAACTATGCCTCTTCCAAAACCACTGAAGCCGAGCTTTTTGCTAAACAAGGTTCATTTATGTAATTGAAGTTACCTCCTTCATTATTTTTACTTTCTCCACGAAATGCAGGATAATTTCTTCACCTGTAAATGCAAGATATATGAATCTTGGAAGGTTCTTGTATTTTGGAGTTAGTTTAACAACATAGTTCAATGCTAGACATTAAGCAGATGTTGTTGTATGGTGCTTTTCATTAACTAAAATGAAAAATCCGAATAATCCGAGAAAATTGATATTGAAAAACCCGACTTTTGTTAGTTTGATTTATAGATTTAAAAATCCGACACAAATGGTTTGGTTTGGTATTTAAAAAATCCGAACCAACCCGGTCCATGTACACTCCTACCTAGAATTAAATAGTTAAATAGTATTATTTACCTATATTATTTTAAAAATATAAATATAAATGTTGGTTGATCAAAATAGACTTACATATTGAACGACTATTTTTGTAAATAAAAAACTTGGCCCATTTGAAGATAGTGTTTTAAACAAACACTACTTTTGCAATTTGGTTTCCAATCTCACTAATCAAAAAAACCTTTGTCATCATATTTAAATAAGGAAATATCCGTACTTTTAACATTAGCCAAATAGTAGCGTTCCTTTTCCAAATTCAAGTGCTAAATTGTGATGTTAATTATTTATTGATCGAATACGAGATATCATCCCATTTTGACAAATAACACTATAAGATATCGACCAACATAAATAATTAATTTACAAAGAAAATAACAAAACAAAAATTTAAAAAGGAAAAAACAATCATGTGTTAATTTATTAATTTATGAGTATGAATGATTACACTTGTACACAAATAATAGGCTATCCTTAGAATTGAGGCTTTCCAGTTGTCATCCATATTTGATGTACGAATTTGTTTCTTATGGATGTGAAACTTGTTGTGTAGCAATGGTCTTTGATCTTTTTCTTTCTTGATTACTGTCATGGTGGGGAGCTAACATTCTGAAAATTCTAAAAGCTATTATAATTTGTCCACAGGTTGATCTGGTGGTTAATTATAATCTTTCTGTGAAAGATGGGAGTCAATCAAAGTCAGATCATGAGTTATACTTGCATAGGATTGGTAGAACAGCGCATTTTGGATGCAAGGTTATTATGTTGCCACTTTCTTATGGAAATAACAAAACAATTACCTTCAATCCTACGGCTTTATCTTATATTTTATTTACACAAACTTGCCAACAAAATTATAGAAATAGGAGTCTTGGATGGAAAGTAATTGAAAGCAATTTTTCCTTTTTCGATTTAAATTTTTGAAATTATATAAATGGAATGTCAAAGTGGCATATTTTTAGTTGAATTCAAAATACCAAAAATATAAGAGCACGTTGATTTTTTAGAGTGTTTTTTTTTTTTTTTTTGGACATCAATAGTTTATAGGATACCTAAAAGAAAGGCTAAACATTAGGAAAAACTTTAAGTTACATGTAATGTCGCAACGACTTTCTAGAATTTAATAACCAAGATTTAGATAGTTTTGGAGTCCTAAATATTAGGTGAATAATAAATGTCTATTTTAAATAATATAATTTTTATTTTGAAAGGACTCCTATCAGTGTTAGGTGAAATATCAAGAATATAATTAAATAATAGTTTGAAGAAAATAATAAATTACTATTTTGTCTATTGCGGAGTCTTTTAATGAAGGGCAAAAAGTTCAATCAACATTTCTAAGGCCCTTCACACTTTTAATATAACTAGTTTTAGCGTACGCGCTTTGCGCGTAATCAAAGCGCATACCTCATTTGATAACAAACATTATAGAAGAAAAAAACATACTTAATTATGAACTTCGTCGTTAATCCGTCGCTAGAGTACTCATAGCTAACATTTTTTTTAATAATTCGTTCCTAACCCTTCAGTAAATAGAATTAGCGACAACTTTTACTGTTTAACTTTCTGTCGCTAATTCATGCTTATTTAGTAGTGAAATAACTTAATATTTAAAATAATATTGATAGTTTTCATTTGTTAGAATAAGTGTAATAACTATAATGACAATTCATCATTTCATGCTGGTTATTTTAAATTTGCATTTTACCAATTTGACATTTAACATTATTCATAATTTTTTTCTTTATTTCTAATTTCGTTCGCCACTAATATTTAATTTATTTAACAAATTCATATACTTAAGAGTTTCTTCGATTTGAAAAATTTACTAATGTGAGGAATTTGAAAAAGAATAAAATTGGATTCTTTTGCTAATTAATTAATCAATTCAAATTTTTAATTATTCGTTCACAGCATCAAAGGAATTGGTTTGTTTTTTATTACTTCAAATTCTTTACAATAGTTCATCCCAAATTTTTAATATTTAACTGTAATTGTAATTTTATTCCATATATAAGAATTCTACAACTTTCTTAGTCTGACTCCTTTAATTTGACTCCTTTAATCCTTTTCTAAATCTTTTTACTTTTTTTTTTCTATCTCTCAGCATTTTGCTTTAGGGATTGTTCTTTTTATATACTTTAATTAGTGAAATTAATGTACTTTTTATTGGGTAAAAAATTTGCTCATAAATGGTGAAATAGGAAAACTAACTACCATAAGACAAGAACTCAAGTCACAATATTCAATGAGTTTAATTCGCTCATCCGACACATTTGTTGATTTTTTTTTTCCACTTGAAATTCCTTAAACCAATTGATAGATTTCTTACACTAAATGATAAGGTTTGTTGAAATATCCATTTATAATAGTTAGGGGCATACCAAATCATATATTGTTACAAGTATTTTCTTTAAGAATTTAATTTCTGACAATTCATTGCGTATAAGATAAAATTTTCATGGCAATTTATGTTAGAATACCCGTATTGAAAGAATTCTTCTCTTGCTTCTAAAATTTTCATTGCAATTTAAGTTAAAATATCCGTATTGAAAGATTTCTTCTCTTGTTTCATTGTCCTAAATTTTTTCCTTTCTGTTATTTTCTCTTCCTTGTAATTTGTTTTCAATCATATCCTAACAATTTTAGAAGCCACTTCCAAAATCGGAGGAAAAAAGGCATGATATCTACGTCCCAATTTTAGAAGCCACTTTAAACTTGTAACATAGGGGAAAATATTGAATTTAATTTGCTCATGGAAACTTGTAACAGTTTAATCCGGAAAAAAAAACACTTCATGGAAGAACACGGCCGAGAATGTTATCCCATTTAATTTTCACAAATAATGTTATAGTTATGTTATAAGCAAATGATTACTATAAAGTAAAATTTTAATTAATTTTAGAGTCCTAAGTATTAGAAATTTACATAAAATAGTTCAAATAAGGAAAAATTTATTACCTAAAGTTAGTTGATTTCAAAGTCCTAAACATTACAAAAAAAAATTATTGTGGAGTTTCCTTGTTGGAAAAGGTAATTGTCCTTATAAATTATTCTTACGTCTATGATTCCTCCAACACCCCCCCCCCCCCCTCCCAAAACCTCCCTTTTTAACGATTATCTAAAGTAAAACTTTAATTAATTTTAAAGTCGTAAATATTAAGACTTCTTAGTTTGGTCTATAGTCCTAAATAACGATAAGGAATGATTTAATGAAAAACAAAGTTATTTCTATAGTCCTAAAATTTAGGAAAATAATTAATTTACAATTTTGTTCAATATGAACTCTACTTTTAAAGGGTAGAAAAGGCGAATGTAATTTCACCGAAGGCCTTCGTAGTAGCGTGTGTAACCCATATCAATAAGCATAAAACTTTAAAGTCATATAAATATTGTTAAATTACGCATACCTGACGTGCAAGTGTAAAGTGTCGTAACAAAAATATCAGAAGAACCATTGTTGGTAAAATCGTTTTGCTTCAACTGCACATTCGTAACAACAAAAAAGTCCTAGAAAAATCATTGTCGGTGCGTAGAAAAAGAATAAGGTAATGTCATACCTCTCACGGTGCGTGTAGATACTTGAAGATATTATTTTGAATTTGAGGTCAAGTACGGAATAAAAATAAAAGACATAATTTATCAAGTCTTAAACGATATGCACAAAGCACAAACTCATATAACGATATTGCTCATACATGCAATATACATTGCTCATACATGCAATATACGTCGCAAGAACTGCAAGTGTTAATCAAGACACAAAGGGACCATCTTGATCCATAGATCAATCTCATAAAGCTTCTAAATAATTTCTTCTTAGAATATAGCGGAAACAAAGTGAAGAAGCAAACACAAAGAAGTATAGGTGATTCAACATCTACTATATATACATAAAAATAATTCTAACTATATACATAATTTTTCGCCGGATAGTACCTGTAAACCCTAAATTAAACGAACAATTTCTTTCTCTTAACACCCCGACATTGTTCAAAGTTAAATCCCTGCCACGAAACAAAAATTCACATAAGGCACACCATCGAGTATCAAGAAAATAGAAATACAAAGCAAAATTTAAGGATGATGGATCCGCCAAAACCATATATATAAGGTACACAACATGTAGCATAGATCCTTCAAAACCCACACAGGAACTCGGTAAAATAAAGATTACATAATCGAGTTTATAAACTAAAGCATCAAATATTATAATCAAATCGAGAATCAAACCAGTATAAAGTTGATTAAGCTCGACAATCGATAACTTGATATGCAGTAG
This sequence comes from Lycium barbarum, assembly GCF_019175385.1. Lineage (NCBI taxonomy): Eukaryota > Viridiplantae > Streptophyta > Magnoliopsida > Solanales > Solanaceae > Lycium > Lycium barbarum. The sequence goes on along the minus strand of NC_083344.1, from coordinate 115,892,157 downwards.
TTCTGGACTTGTGGATAAAGTTTTAGCCGCTAATTCATGTTAGTTGATTATTAGGGCTAATTCAAGTTAGTTGATTATTAGGTACTTTTATATGCGTACGTTTTCTAACCAAATTAGTTAGGGGCGAATGTTTAGATTTTTAGTCAAATAAGGAAAGACTTAATAAATACATTTTAGTTGATTTTAAAGTTCTTCATATTATTAAATGACAATTTTGTCTATTGTAGAGTTTTTAATGAAGTGCAAAAAGTTTAATCAACATTTCTAAGACCCTTCGTGCTTTTAATATAGTATAGATATAGATAAGGAAAAATCCGTACTTTTAACATTAGCCTAATAGTAACGTTCCTTTTCCAAATTCAAGTGCTAAATTGTGATGTTAATTATTTATTGATCTAATATGAGATATCATCCCATTTTGACAAATAACACTCTAAGATATCGACCAATATAAATAATTAATTTACAAAGGAAAAAACAAAACTAAACAAAACAAAGAAGGAAGAAAATATTATGTGTTAATTAATTAATTTTATGAGTATGAATGGTAACACTTGTACACAAATTATAGGAACTTTAGAATTGAGGCTTTTCAGGTGCCAACCATATTTGATGTACGAATTTGTTTCTTATGGATGTGAAACTTGTTGTGTAGCAATGGTCTTTGATCTTTTTCTTTTTTGATTATTGTCTTGGTGGGGGGCTAACATTCTGAAAATCCTAAAAGCTATTACAATTTGTCTGTAGGTTGATCTGGTGGTTAATTTTAATCTTTCTGTGAAAGATGGGAGTCTATCAGAGCCAGATCATGAGCTATACTTGCATCGGATTGGTAGAACAGCGATTTTGGATGCAAGGTTATTCTGTTGCCCCTTTCTTATGCATGCTTCTGTGATAAGAGTATGTCTAAAAATGAGCAATGTGTAAATGTCACGTAGTTCATGCAAAAAGACATAATATGACTTTCCTCTTGTGTTAAGCAGTTTTAGTATTCAACTTGCTGTGCAATGAGCAAGACGACAACATAATGTCAAAGCTTTCAAACTCAGAAGGCAATCACTGATAAATTTCTCGAGTGTTGCAGCACAAGGAAAACTGAATGTGACCAACCAGTGTTTTAAAAGGCGAGGGCATAAGGCGGTACGTTTTACATTTGCCTTGGCGAGGCATAAGTCCTGAGACACGGGGCGTAAGCCCCATGGGTATTTAATTTTTAGGATTTCATAAAATAATATAATTATAATAGATATTTTTATATAGGTAAAATTGCATTAAAAAAAACTGTAAACAACTAAAATATATATATATATATATATATATATATATATATATAGAGAGAGAGAGAGAGAGAGAGAGAGAGAGTAGGTTAGCATTGTACCCATCTTTTGATTTCCTTAAATGCCTACTGAGGATCAATTTAAGTCAATAAGATATTAAACATGTGTTTTAAAGACATTATCTAGGATGTTATTGTAAAAACTTTGTTTAATAATATGAAGATTTGAGTAGTTTAGTTTAAAGTTTTAAAATATTGCTCTTAAAACATAGCCTCACCCTCTAGCCACCCTTGCATACAACTTATAATTATATATAATATAATTTTACAAGTATAAAAAATACAATGAAATAAAAGCTATAATGGAATACAAATCAACTCTAACATCTTAACTTTCAAACAATGAAAATATCACAATTTCTTAATATTGTCATACTATTCATTTTATATCAATAAATTTTATCAGTATTATAATTAAAATGTGGCTTCTTCATGAATAAAATTAAAATTACTTTTAAATAGCAAAATAATAAAAATATGATAATGTTGATACATAGGATATGTAACGACCCTTCCGATCGTTATGGAAATTTAGGACTCCATTGGAAATTCCGAGGCCGCGGGTGGATTCGTAGGGCGTCTTTTTGTATGTATGCATGTTTCGTATTGTGTTTTGAGGCCTTGGATGAAATGTGGGGTGATAGGGGGAAAAATTGGACAGAAAACGACTTCACTGCCTAAATTGGACCGCTGCAGCGGCGGGATTACCGCTGCGGCGGTACCACTATAGCGGTGCCTCAACCGCTTCTAGCGGCCAACCATTTCTTTGGTGGCCGCTGTGGCGGAAGGTGGAACGCTATGGCGATACCACTATAGCGGTGAACCGACCGCTGTAGCGGTCAGACGAGTGACCGCTATAGCGGGACTACTGCAGCTGCGTAGCAACCGCCGCAGCGGTCGACGGGAGGCAGAATCCGGGTTTTAAATGCCTTAGTTTTATTTTCTCATTCATAGCACCCCAACACACTTCCCAACAAACACTTAGAGAGAATTTTCAAGCTAGGGCAAGACAATTTTGTGAGGTAAGTTCCATTGCTTTCATTCTATCATTCCTTTCCCCTTCATTATTATAATCATCCCCATGGGTCTTTAATGATGAAATTGAATTAGAAACCCTAGAATATTAATGAAACTTCTAAATTTGATGGGTTATGATTATTATCGCTTAGTTATCATCTAAATGTGTTGGTTAGTTGCTATTTGTCATAAATTGAACATTTAGAGACATAAACTAAGTGATTGGAGACCTAGGGTTCTATAAAAATGGTGTCTTGCCATGGAAAAACTGCTTGTAATGGGAATATTGATAGAACGTTGTTATAAAGTGATGAGTAATGATTACTAAGGGTCTAGATAGGTTGTTTATCACCTAGAAAACGATCCACCCCTTGGAATAGGGTAAGGGAAGGGTATTCTTGCGTTGTAACTTGTGATTGAGTATTATGACTCATTGAGCCTTCTATTTCTAGACTTTGAGCGTTCTGAGGCTTTGAGGAAAGGAAAGGAAAGGAAAGGCTATAGCAGAGTGACTTGCATTGTTCCAGCTCTGCTTTGAGGTAGGTTACGATTTACTTGAGTTAGACTTTGGTTAGTTGAATGTATGTTTGTGATTTCATTAGGAGAAAGCATGCCTAGTATTCATTACATGATATTGTATGGTTGAGCTCCTATGTGTTATGACTGAATGTTGTGTAGGCTTCATGCCATTATTCCAGTGTGATTCAATCTGCAGTGGTTGTATTTTGATGAGAAGTTAATATAGTCTTCTCAAGGGTATTGTGACATGAAATGATGAGGTGAATATGGATATTGAAAAGGTAAGAAACACGGTTCTGTAAAAGGTATGACAATGCACATATGTGGCCTAGATTATGGGCTCGTGGTTCGAGGTTAGTTCCGAAAACGAGAGGTTTATTGTTATATCCCGCGTCCGAGGTTTGTTCCAGAGCGGAGGTTGTGCTCGGGTCCGAGGAGTGTTCCGGAACAAGTGGTACATGGACACCATGGGTCCCCTACAGGTCATGACTACTGAGCTATGACATCAGATAGCATGTGTGTACATCGAGTGAAGGTATAGTGTACTTCTATCTCCGTTGTAGTTAACGTGTTTGTAACTCTTGGAAATTCGGTGATCTGTTGTGTTTGTCTGTGGCTGACTTGTTGTGATGTATTGATATTCGTGTATGATTAGCTGGCTTGTTTATTTTAGTGATTTCATATGATATGCATGATACTAATCTTAGTCGGCCTATGATGCTTACCGGTACATAGTGTTTGTACTGATACTACCTTGCTGCATTCTTTGAGTGTAGATTTTGATATAGAGACTGCTACTCGTCCTCACATCTAGCGTGGAGGATATTTGCTGACAGATTTTGGGGTGAGCTCCTTCTCATGTCAGGCCGCCCGAAGATCTTCTATTTATGATGTCTTTTCTCATTCTGGACATTATGGATATTTATTAGATAGATTTCAGTTCTTAGACGTGTTTTTGGCTTAGAGTCTTGTACAATGACTTTCGAATTTTGGGGAATTTGTAATAGTTAGACTTCGGTACTTGTTTTAGTATTTTATGGCATGACTTACCCAGCTCATTTGATGCGTGAATGAGTACAATCGTTTGACTTGTTTAATATAAAATCAAACTTGAATGAATAGAGATCTTGTGTGTTGGTTCGCCCACTAGGATTTAGTTGGGTGCCAGTCATGGCGGGTTGGGTCGTGACAGGATAAAAGACCAATGACAAGTGAAAATGTACAAATCGGCTATGCATTTTTAAAAGAATATATTAAGTGATATTCACCCTTACAATATTCTGAAATAGTAAATATGCAATAATACGACTTGTTATTTGAGTTATACCCAGTCTTCTTATTTATATAGATGAAAAACTATTAAGTGACATTCATCTGTTAAAGAATTTTGAGGGTCAACGATTATAATTAAAGTTTCTTTAACATATAATTTGTGTAAAAACTTTTAGGCGAGCCCCTAGTATTGGGCGTTAGGCGTGTTTAAGGCATACAGTCGGGCGCCTAAGGCAGAGGCGGATCTAGGATTTAAACTCTTGGGGTTCAACCTTCTAAATTTTTTAGCATTAAATCATTATATTTCTAAAATTATGGGTTCATATCTACTATTTATTGTAAATTTAATAAATTTTTACATATAAATCTGTACACCGCATCAAAAGTTTGGAGTTCAATTGAACCCCAAATTATAATGCTCCATCTGCCTCTGGCCTAGGGTGTAAGCCTTATAGAAACTAAGCACCGCACGTGAGCCCCGGAACGTTTTGCTGGTGTCTCGCCTCGAGGTGAGCCCCGAAATTGTCTTTTAAACACTGAGTTAAATAACATCCGGAAGCGTTGGCAATGTTTAAAGAAATTTCGCAGAATCTTAATACATATTACTACTAATTAACATTAGGGGGCAGATATAGATTTACCATTCATAACAGATTCCTATCAATCAAAGGATTCCCTTCCTACTTTTTAGCTCAAAATATTTTCTTCCATAACTGAAATATCCTCTCCCATTATACTCCACCTTAAAAACAATTTTTTTAAAAAAATCAAAGATATTCCACCTTCTGCCGCTTGGGTTCTTCTTCCCGCTTGAGGAGGTAAGGCCATGGTCCTGTTGTATCAATTCATCTTGTGACTCTTTCAATAGTTCGGTGTGTTTATTGTTGCCTGTTGATATAGTGAAGTTTATTTGTTTGTTACTGTTGGAATATTGGATTTTAGAATATCTGTGTATATGATCAACCAGCAGATGCATGAAGTGATTTAATTGAAATACTGAACATTTCTTAAAATCGTTGAATTTGCTTGTGGATAATATTTTGACATCTTGCAAATAATTGTTTTTTTCTTTGTTCCTTCAAATTTTCGTTATGTAGCACAACTTTTTCTGCCATGGAATATTATTGCATTTCTGATTCACTATCAATATTTCTGTTCATTATAAGAACAATATCATTATTTCTGTTTCATTATAATGTTAAATGTCTCAGCAATAGATTGCATTTGCTTTAATTTTTTCTTTCTGCGTTTGTTCCTGCAAGTAATCTGTGTTTTCTAGAACTATTGATACTGTTCTTCCTGAGAAAATTTAACTTTTTTTGTGGAATAAAAATGCTCGTAAATAGGAGAGATGGGACAATCTTTGATGAAATTAAAATCATACACCTACATATTCATTGGATAACTCAACATCAAAAATGTGTGTGGCTTTGATACCATACGAAAGAATCTGCCAAGACGTTCCTTAAGTGGAGTAATCCACAATAGTTTTTGGCCAAAAACATCCCTCAACTATACCTCAACTTAACTACATCCTTGTGTATTGTTACCACAATACACAAAACATCCTTCAAGTATTCCAAGAAGTGACTTCCCCACAAATTTCCTTTTCTGTTATACTATCCTCCCTATCATCTTTAACTCGAGCGCAAACAAAGCTGGCCGAAGTCTTCCGGAAGTGGCTTGACTTCAAGAATATGGAAGTTTCGAAGACACATCTACCATACTTATCTAATGTCAACTCCTCCTTAGAGGGCTTGCTGTCTTCTTGCTGGCTTCAAGATACTTCACAAACAGCGAGCTGTTATTTCTGCAACCATGTTAATAACATCGTTCTAACATCACAAACGTGATGTATTACTGAAAATAGTGATGTATGAGTGATGGCAGGATTAATAGGAGCGAACTACTGGTTTTCTACTCAACAGAGCAGTAAATAGGTTCCTCAAACAAGGAATTCACTCCTCTCTCGAGAGCAGTAGTTCCATCTTTCATTTCCTGAAATTTGAGTTATCCTAAAAATGTCCATCAATGAATTTAAAAATATTTAGCATGTAAAAGTTTATGACCATCTGGTTACAAAAGTTGCTGGTTAACATTATTTTCTTTTCAGTATGTAGCAGCTACATTTGTTCAATATGCAAGATAAAAGCATGATCATCGTAACATGAACAAATCTTATAAGCACCCTGCAGATTTTGCACATAGTCTACTTGCTAAATAAAGACGACTTGATACTTCTATATTTTCCATTATGACAGAAGCTCTTTCCCGTTGCAATTAATAGAAATTTTCTCCTTTGCTATCTTCATTATCTCTTTCTCTATTCCAAACTGGTAACCATTTTCCGTGGTGTATTCAGCTAATCTTCGATCTAGACTTTGGAAGCACACATTGAAGGCTTAGCTATGTTTTGCTCGAGGTTGAAGACGATCAGAGAAGGGACGAATAGGGATTTGTGGGGAAATTAAATCACTTTTTTGGTTGAAGTTCGTTAGTTCCTTGACTGAAACTTATAAAAGGATGAACCATGGAACTTTTGAGATTGTTAAGGGATGCTTTTAGTTCACTTATGGTAACATAAGGATGTGGTTCAAGTTTGGAGTATAATTAAGGGATGTGTTTAGCTAAAAACTCTAATCCACAAGACCAAAACATTGTAAACTTATTTTCTGAGAACTCTTACATGTGGCACAGATTTTTTGACAGGGATATATTACTTGTTTGTTTCAGGCTATTGAGGTATTATTCTACAGAAAGATTTTCTTAAACATGGAGGTTAGTCTACTTTCCTTCGATCTCTGCTACTATCTGTTGTTTTTTGAGCTTGGTTTTCGCATTATTTGGCTCTGAAGACTATGTTGTGCTTTCTATATTATTTGTTATGTCTTATTTGCTCTACCTTGTTTACTTCTGTATTATCTATTTCAAAATGATTTGTTATATGTTACTCGAGCTGAGGGTCTTTTGAAAACAGCCTCTCTATCTCCACGAGGTAGGGATAAGGTCTGCCTACACTCTACCCTCCGCAGACCCCACCCGTGGGAATACACTGAATATGTTCTTCTTGTTGTTATTGTTGCTGTTTGATGATCGAGAAAACCTCGGAAGACTAATGCCACATGATTTGAAACTCAATGAATTATGGGCCTGCCCCCTTTAGGTGTTTTACCTTTTTTTTTTTTTTTTGTAATATCTTATCAAGCATGCATCTGGAACCTTCCCTC